>NW_027273857.1:0-697500 GCF_046630095.1 Trachinotus anak | reverse complement strand
CATTTACAGATGAGAAGGTGCAAAAACATCAAACTTTGATTCCAGATCAAATCACATGCACAGATGCATCATTTCTTGCAGTGTTGAGGCAAACAGTTAATAAAAAACTGTTTTATGATGTGATAGTGTAGCTCTTTATGACACTTCCTCTACTGCAGCTCAGCCGTGAAGATTCATTAAACTGGAAGCTGAACACACATCAGCGTCTCTGATCCGCAGCTGTTCATCAAGATGGACGTTTGGTTTTTACTTGTTTTCACTTTGGGTAAGAACACTTCAGTTTCACTTTACAGCTGTTTCTGGGTCATAGTTTTGGATGGTTTAGTTTGTTTACAGTGGAGAGCTGGGAGGTGTGACCTACAATACTATATATTACCTTCATAACAACTGTAACACTGACATTAATTCATCTTAAATCTCCCAGCAGAGCTCACAAATTCCCAAAAGATGATTTTTACAGACAAGACAATAATATGCGGCACAATGGAGGTGTGCACAAGTATCATCAAATAATGTGTGTGAACTCATTACCTTCTGTAGGAACTCTGTACCTTCGCCAT
Organism: Trachinotus anak; assembly: GCF_046630095.1. Taxonomy (NCBI): domain Eukaryota; kingdom Metazoa; phylum Chordata; class Actinopteri; order Carangiformes; family Carangidae; genus Trachinotus; species Trachinotus anak. Next base: position 696,940 of record NW_027273857.1, on the reverse strand, counting down.
GTTGGCTCATGTCAGATTCATTGGTCCTAATTCATTCCAGTCTGGGATTTATTATTATTATTATTAGTTGTCAGGGGTTGTATTCATTATTCTGAGTTTAATTACAAGATTTTGATGATTTGAAATTTGATGTGATAATTTGTTATTATGGTCTATAAGAGGATGGTAATGTTGGTACAGTCCTAAATTTGGTTAATTATCCAAGATGCCAACTGTAAAACAATTCAAAAATAATATATACATTATAGAATAATAGAAAGACATAATTCCAGCTGTCACTTTGTTGCTCTATATTAATATATCGAGAGTTAAAAAATATTAACTGTGGTCCAGCACATTGGTCTGGACTGAAACATATCAACTGTTGAACTGTAATAACTGATGTGCTTCTGTCTTTTCATCCCATCATGGAGTCAACATTTTCATTTATCCAGCACTTTGGTTTATGATCAAATACCTGCCAACTAGTGACATTCCCTTCAGCCTCAGCTATACTTTGTGTTTACTGCTAACTAGCAAATGTTAGCATGCTAACCTGCTAAACTAAGTTGAGGAACATGACAAATGTTATATCTTCTGAACATCAGTATGTTAGCATGTTAGCATTGTCATTGTGCCGTTGTCAAACTAATTATTGTTATAATTATTCATCTCCTCACAGCTGTTCCTTTGGCCTCTAAAACTAGAGCACAGAGCACAACGTCAAAAGTCACCGACATAACCCCCAACCCCACTACCACTACTACTTTCAATCCTACTCCTACTATCACAACTACTACTTCCACCACTGCTACTTCCACCACTACCACTACTATTCCCCGCACTACCACTGCTACTTCCACCACTACCACTGCTGATTCCACCACTACCACTGCTGATTCCACCACTAGCACTACTTCTTCCACCACTACCACTACTATTCCCCGCACTACCACTGCTGATTCCACCACTACCACTGCTACTCCCTCTACTACCACTACTGCTTCCACCACTACCACTACTATTCCCCGCACTACCACTGCTGATTCCACCACTACCACTGCTGATTCCACCACTACTACTGCTGATTCCACCACTACCACTGCTGCTCTCCCTGTTACCACTGCTGATTCCACCACTACCACTGCTGATTCCACCACTACTACTGCTGATTCCACCACTACCACTGCTGATTCCACCACTACTACTGCTGATTCCACCACTACCACTGCTGCTCTCCCTGTTACCACTGCTGATTCCACCACTACCACTGCTGATTCCACCACTACTACTGCTGATTCCACCACTACCACTGCTGCTCTCCCTGTTACCACTGCTGATTCCACCACTACCACTGCTGATTCCACCACTACCACTGCTGATTCCACCACTACCACTGCTGATTCCACCACTACTACTGCTGATTCCACCACTACCACTGCTGCTCTCCCTGTTACCACTGCTGATTCCACCACTACCACTGCTGATTCCACCACTACTACTGCTGATTCCACCACTACCACTGCTGCTCTCCCTGTTACCACTGCTGATTCCACCACTACCACTGCTGATTCCACCACTACTACTGCTGATTCCACCACTACTACTGCTGATTCCACCACTACCACTGCTGCTCTCCCTGTTACCACTGCTGATTCCACCACTACCACTGCTGATTCCACCACTACCACTGCTGCTCTCCCTGTTACCACTGCTGATTCCACCACTACCACTGCTGATTCCACCACTACCACTGCTGCTCTCCCTGTTACCACTGCTGATTCCACCACTACCACTGCTGATTCCACCACTACTACTGCTGATTCCACCACTACCACTGCTGATTCCACCACTACTACTGCTGATTCCACCACTACCACTGCTGATTCCACCACTACTACTGCTGATTCCACCACTACCACTGCTGATTCCACCACTACCACTGCTGATTCCACCACTACCACTGCTGCTCTCCCTGTTACCACTGCTATTACACCAGCAGCAGAAGAAACTACTGCTCAAACAGGAGCTCCCACTTCACAACCAGGAGAAACTACTTTAGCAGTAACTAGTGCTCTACCAGAAACTGTCGCTTCACAGACAGCAGGAATTACTGCAACAGAAGCTCCCACTCCAACTACTATAATCATTAGCTCTGAATCCCAGACATCTACTATTCTGACAACTACTCCTACTGCCCCCACTACCACTCCTACTTCCACTCCTACTCCTACTACCATGACTACTACTGCTACCACTCCTCTGCATTGTGATAATGGTGGGCAATTACTGAACGGTGTCTGCGTCTGTCCTGATGAATGGACCGGAGAGACATGCTCAAAAGGTAAGCTGAGTTTAGTCAAACTGACTTACATGGCAAATCCATCTCAACTCTTATTGAACCTGTCCTCTTAGAAAATTTCTGCCAAGCTAGAGGGGTGGAGGGATTCACATTCCCAAAAACACCAGTCGGCTGGTTCGCATATTCTAACGAGCTCTGTCCCTCAGGAACGAGTGGTGGTAAGTCTCGACTGTGCATCCATCAACAGATAATCCCATCTAGATATCACTCCAGTTCCCGTAACCTCCGTCCACCTGAGTCCAAAATTTGCACATCAGTTATATCTGGTGGTTTTTTCCCTCTAGCTCGTAAACCAAGGGCTTCGATCAGATGTTCCAACAGTACTGGATCACCGGGGTTCGACGGTTCACCACAGGTGCTTGAGTGTGACCAGACACTCAGCAACATACTACAAAATGTAAGAAATGCTGTGTTTTTTTTTACTGTGAACAAATTGGTGAATTTTAATTTCTTGAAAACGACCACAGATGCTGGAACATCCCTTCCAGATAGTTCCACCAGTTCCACTTTGAGTGCTGAGAATCTTTCAGTTTTGGTAATCCTGTAGGAAGGTAGAAGTGTGCACATCCAGGCCAATACACTGAATAGACAAGAAAAAGTATACCAGACTCAACAAATACCTGGATGATATGTTTCCTCTCTCAGCTCACCAGTGTAGCTGATTTAGAGACATTGGCAAGCAGCACTCAAATTCTGACGTCCAGACCTGAAGAGCTGACAGCGGAAAATGTTACAACAGCAGCTCAGATCGCCAACACACTGCTGCTGTCTCCTAACGCCACAGAGGTATGAGCTGCTACTTTAAACAAAACTAAAGAAGAAGAGAGAACTCCTCCCTGTTTTTTGTCCAGTAGATACCAAAGACCAAGACCAAACCATAGTTTGGTGACAAACTGAGACATGTGACATTTGACAAAAACAGACAAAATTCTACTTATCAGAACACATTGAACTCTACGGTATATATCACTAATAAGATATATTTCAGTGTGTCCTGTGTTCATGTTTCAACTGCAGAGCGTCAGGGTGGCAGCAGTAGCTACAGTCAGCCAGCTGCTCAATGCCAGCGCTCCAGAAGACACCGAGGAAAACAACACGACTCTGGGGTAAACAAAGGCTTTTCTTTGTTAAGAGGACTCAAATAAATCAATGACAGCCAGTTTGTCCAAATCTCGTATTTAATTGGCAATATTATATCAATATTATATCCCTATTATAATAGGGAGCAGAGTCCAATACCCATGCAAAAAAAGAGATTGAGCCAAAAGTTTTAACTGAAGACGTTGGATTTTAGTTGTAAAAATGTATTTTTTAGCACCCAAATGAGTTGGATTTTAGCTGTTGGAGTACAGTTGGAACATGTTGGACTTTGTTGGATTTTGGATTTTAGCCGAAACCTGTTGGATCTTAGCTTTATATTTTGGTCAAAATTGGAAACCTTGGAGTTGAGCTGAATGTGTTGGGTTTTTGCCAAAATACATTTTTTAAATTCAAGAAACGTGAACAAGTTCCTCAACAAATGAGGATCAGCACTAAGATATAGAACTACAACCATTAAATCTGGATTTAATTACCTTGAACGACAGACTTTGGCTGATGTGTTGTATCCACATTTGGTTTTCATATGTTTTTATTCTTAAGCCCAAGTCTAATATATCAGCGCTTCTGAGAATAATTTCCCAGTTTTCCTGTTGTATTTATGACTTGGTTGTTGACATGAACATAATTTACAAATGGGAAACTGATTATTAGCATCAATGACTCACTAAATTGACTTCATCTGTAATCAATAAGAGCCTGGATACTCACAGGACGCAGGTTTAGCTTGATGTTGAGGGACTTCACCAGACTGAAAGAGAAAAGAAAAATGATTCTACACATTTCTGAATATGTGATTTATAGCATTTATAAGTCAGTGCTGGATCTTACAAACTGCCTGTAGTTGGGACTCTCAGTGTGTGGTAAGGCTGGAGATACAATTCATGTTGAAGCTTTAGTTTCAGCTGCGAGCTGCAGACAGGACATCAAATATTTTGTGCTCCAGATTTGATGATGATGACTTTAGTGTGTTTTGGATGTATTTTACATCCACTCTTTGTGTCCAGCCTGACAGTGACTCTGGACCAGCTCTCCGTGAACCTCAGCACCAGCCTCAACACGTCTCAGTCTCAGGTGATTCAACCAAACCTGGTGGTCCAGTCAGCACGAATCCCTGCGGCCGACACTCAGGGAGTCCAGTTCACCTCGCTCACAGGTCAGTGACGACTCAGTCAGGAGTAATGCTGGACTCTGCTGGTCTTCATCAAGCCAACCACATCATCTGTTCAGCCCTTTCCAGAGAGCTGGAGGAGCCTGGAGGATCACAGATTAAATGTATCACGACTGATGATTATGATGGACAAAAATATGACGGAGAGGTTGACAAACCCCAGGATTTCCCCTGAAGATCTTACTGAGCTCGTTTAAGGATTAATAGGATCCAGCTCCTAATTATTTTGCATGGGCCTCTGTCCTGCTATGAGCTTGATAACAGTCTGATAATAGTTTAGTCTAAATGAAAGTCCAGGCCATTTAAGGCGATCCACAGCCAAGGTGCAGCTGTGGTGTTATTCAGTCTGGACTATGTTCGCTGAAGCATTTTTATAGTTTTATGATTTTCATTCTCCGTTTTATTATTGAATACTTTTGAATACTATTGGCCTGATTATTGTCTTTTATTGTCTCTCATATAGTTTTACTCTGTCCTCACAACCGTATCAGCACACGTAACATATTTTGTGACTTCAGTGTTATTAAGCACCAAGTCGGACTTTAGACTTGAATTATTTACAGGTCAAAACTGGCAGTAACTCCAGTGCAACACGAAGCACTATACGCTGGTTAGATCACAGGTTGGGAGGCTCATCTGTTATTTTGTCCTGTAAATAATAAAAGCCTGGCTATGCAAAGATGCTCAATAGCTTGATATTGATGACTACAGAAGCCTGAAAGAGACAAAACAAATAAATCAAAGGGCACCCACCAGTTGACTTTAAATAGGGACAGTCATACGGTGAAGTCATAAACAAATGATTCTGCCTTTAAAAGCTAATTTTCTGTGAATGAACGCCTTCGACGTTTAAAACATTTGTAATTTTAGGCATCGAAGTTGAGTCTGAGAATTTCTGATGATGTCATCATCAGTAACAGGTCTGTCATCTTGCTGGTTTCAGGAGCGTCTGGCAGTTTCGTCGCCAACCGGATTCAGCTGAACACCAACACGTCGAGGGTTGTGGTGGAAAACGGATTCACAGCTGACGCCCTGATCTACGTTCAGTTCCCAGGTGAGTTTCCTGCACATGAGAACTTTTATGAACCTGTAGACCTAATGTTTCTACTGTCAGGCCCAAATTAAACTACACAGCAGCACTTTTTACAGCATGGTACTTGACTGTAAGGTCATTTCACAGAGCTGTGATTGGTTCATTTTTAAAAACATTTATCATCTCTCATGTCACCTGACTGCACAAAGGTTATTTCAAGACCAATTTTCTCCTAATAACTCTACTGAACAGCGTCTGGAGAAGCTGTCAACAGACGTCAGGAGCCGTCAAATGTGTCTCTGGGGTTCGTCCTCTACCAGAACGACCGTTTTTTCAGGTCAAGGCTCTACAGGAGACGTCGCTCCACCATCAGGGTCCTGTCGGCCACCGTCAAAGGTCATGAGCGCAGCGTGGTGCCTCAACATGTGGAGATTGTGTTTAGACCAGCTGTAAGAAAACGAGTTTCTGGTTTTGAACTGTTCAGATTCAGGTTGAATTTAATAATATTTGAAACTTGTTGCTTTTATTACTTAACGGCTAAAATCTGAGCAGACTGTTGTAGATTGATCTTCCCTGCACAGATGACAGGATGTTAAATAAATAAACTCTCCTCTCAGTGGAACTAATGAAATGCTGATCAATTAGTTTTAAACTATTTGATTTGACAATTTGAAACTAACACAGAATAGCCTGTGAGGACGTTTTGTCATCACAGCCTCATGTATGAGTCAGTTCTTTACTTTCCTTTATCCTTCACGTGTTAATCAAAAGTTCAAATGTCTGGATAAAGTTGGATCCTCAGAGATGTTCTGTCTCTCAGCTGGTGAACGGGACGTCTCTGTACGACTTCGCCTGTGTTTTCTGGGACTACGGTCTGGAGGACTGGAGCACGGCCGGCTGCTCTAAAGGAAACGCCTCAGACGGAGTCCTGAGATGTTTCTGTAACCACACCACCAACTTCGCTGCTCTCTGGGTGAACATCACAACTCTGCACCGACACATTCACCAGCTGCAACTACAGAGAGTTTCATTTCACTAAACTCAGAGATAACAGACTCAGACATCACAGAATCCAGGAGTCTGTAGAGACTGTTCAGAGAATGAAGTGAACTCTGTCACATCCTGAAAGAGAAAATACATCATGATGGAAACTCAGTGAAAACTTTGTTTCTGCTTCAGTCTTTCAGAGAGAATTATGAGTATGCACAAGCTCTGGACTGGATCTCCATCACTGGACTCTCTCTTTCTGTCCTGGGTTTGGTTGTAACCATCATTTACCACATTAAAGAAAAGTAAGACTGAAGTTTCAGAGGAAAACCAAGGGTTACTTTCACTGATGGTTAATCTGCTGGTTGTTTTCTTCATTAATAAATTCATCGTTAGACAATAATGAAACCTGGACGTCCAAGTTGACGTCTTCATTTTGTATTTACGATAGTGTTTTGAGCTCAGGATTTTATTTTGAAATGTTACAATTTAATTCTTTAAATATTTCAAAAATATTCATATTACAACTTCATTCTTTAAAATGAAAATAAAAACATTTGCAACTTTATTCCTGAACTTTTACTTGTTCTGGTTAGTTTTCAGAGGACGTCTCGTCAGAACAACAAGAACTCAAAGATAGCCCTGCTGTGTATCTACGTCAGCCTGCTGGCCTTCATCATCACCTTCCTCTCTGGAGTCCAAAACTCCCACGGAGACGACGGCTCTGAGGTGCAGACCACAACTCAAAGTAACGTCATCCCGGACTCTGACGAGCACGTGGAACCGGACCACGGCTCGTGCACGGCGGTGGCGGCTCTGCTCCACTTCTTCCTGTTGGCCACCTTCATGTGGAACAGCGTGTACGGCACTCAGCTGGTGCTGCTGATCCGGACGATGGGCAGCAGCCTCCCTCCTCACTGGACCCCGCTCAGTGTGGCTGTGGGATGGGGTACGAGATTTAAAGGAGCAGCTCCACATTTGTACATCAGAACAAATGATTTTTTTATTTGAATCAAATGTTGAATTAAACCATGTGACCACTGTTTTGACTCAGGAGTTCCAGCCGTTGCCGTGGCGATCACACTGGGAGCTACCTACAGGGTCAACAACCCTCTGGGATACAGACAGGAGGAATTGTGGGTCCATCTTTCTAATTATTTCCACTTCCTGTTGAACTGTGTTTTTACATGAACTAAACTTTGAGGTTTCCTGTAGAATTGTAAATAAAGTTGTGTGGGTTTGAACAAATCTTTGAAGTCCTATGTTTGATGACTTTAGTTTCCATCTCCAGCACAGTCCTGATTTGGATGTTATTTTGTGAACCTCTAGTTGCTGGCTTGCAGGTCTGGATAAGGACAAACGCTTTGACTTTGGGAAACCGATGTTCTGGGCTTTCATCCTTCCAGTCGGTCTGATCCTGATCTACAACATCGTACTGATGGTTCTCACCTCTCTGACCATCTGCAGGACAGATCCCAGGCTGACCAGGTAACAGATACAAAAGACGTTTCATCAGCAGTTTGTTGAGCTCATCAGGACTAAACCAGCTCAGGATGAGGCCGACCGCTGCTGCCTGGTGTCATCTGCACAATGTGGAGAAAAATGTTTCTGCTAATGAAACAGCTTTAATTCCTCTAAACTTCACTCACCAACTGTTTTGTTGAGCAGCACCAATCGTTCGTCTTTGGGGAAGAAGTTCCTCACCAGTTTCTCCCTGGCTGTGATATTGGGTCTGTCCTGGTCTCTGGGATACCTGGTCCTCATCAACACAAAACAAGCTCACCTTGTCTTCAGCATCATCTTCTGCCTCTGTACAACCACACAGGTACGTCTTTGATCCTCCTCCCAATACCACACAGGTAACCTTTGAACTGACCTGAAGGTTTTGTGTACACAGTCCCGTTGAAAAGACCCTGGACTGGGACAATGAGTCCTCATGAAAAGGGTCCAACCCAGGAAGGAACAGAAGAATAAACAGACGAATCTTCATCCTCCTGTTCTTGTGTTTTCAGGGCCTTCAGATCTTCATCCTCTTCACAGCCAGGAAGGCGTCCTTCAGAGCCACCATCTCCCGCTCTGTGCAGTACGTGGCCTCAGTCAACATCCCGCTCCACAATGCAACGTACAGTCTGCTGAGAAAGTGGTCGAGGAACAGCTCCGAGTCCTACAAAGACATAAAAGACCAGAACACATCCACCAGCAAAACCCTGTAGGACCTTAGCTTTTATTTTGAAAAGACAGTTAAGAATGTGATGAAGTGAGACGATGAAGATCAAAAACAGTAATATATACGATTCAGATATTAATATATATATTAATATGAGGATATTAAAATGGCTCAAAGAAACAAAAATAAAATAAGCTAATTTCAACTTTAGTCATAAATTTAATGTCACTCCAATGGCGACGCTTAAAACCTGGAAAGAAAACTGCCCAAACTTTCCAAACAAAGTAAAAAAAAACAGGCCTAATGTTTTCTACGTAACAGAATATCCAGGGTGTTAATTATGATTTGTTATTTTGAACATAAATGTATTTTGTTGTGAAAATGCTCCTTTTTTGACTTATTTGATTGTGACATGGATTTAGTTTTATGTTAAGTTGATGTATGTTTTTCCTTTTAAGATGCTGTATTCTTTATGTGGTCCGACTGTCTCAGCTCTATGGATATTTTTTTTCCACCTTTGCCTCCTCTGATAATTCTGATGATTATTGTTCCTGTGTCTTTCTTCCTTTTGTTTTGTTGGACGATTCAGGAACTGAGGAAGATGTTTTATGCTTTTTGTGAGAAGAGGTTTTCATTTGTCATTTGTAAAAACAGAAGGTAAAACATAAAGAAATAAATACTAATTTAAGTGTAAGTCACTTTTTCTAATGAAGAGTTACAGTATCTGCTGAGCCCATTGTCTGACACTACTGCATTCAGATCTATAAATATTTGTTCCTTTGTGGAAAAAAATCTGATCTTTTGTACATAAACAGAACCCAGTGGAGAACCTTCTGAAATCATTTATTTTTGCTGACCATTATTCTCCTGCTCTGCCAAACACAATGAGTCTAATACACCTCTGTGCATTTAGAGCTTAAATCTGAAATATTTCTATTATGCTGATTAAATTTAATTGGATGGATAAATGTTTACCTGTTCACACCAACATACAGATTTAAATGATTTGTAAGACTTATATACAGGTTAAAAAATGCATTATCTATGAACTTGGGCTATTTTTATTGTGTGTTTCCTTTATATATCCAGTTATGTACACAGAGATAGTCTGATATTTTCAGAACATGTTCATGTTAGTGTGAAATTATCTCTTTTAGTGTGTGACATTCATCCACTGATGTAAGTCAGTTTAGTTCGGTTGTTGTGGAAACTGTGTGTTGTCAGTGTTGTTAGTGATGTCTGTGTTTGTGTGGACAAGCATATGAAACATGTTAGTTGTAAAAAGTACAATATTTACCCTTAAGTGTTGTGGAGTAGAAGGTTTGTGAAAGTTTGTGTATTAAATGCTCAACTGTCCATAGGCCTTGTTGCTGCTTTTGTCTTTTGTAAACACGTGTTTTTAAATAAAGCTCAATCAAATTATAGTTTTCAATGACATCATCACGTTGTCGTACGTAGGGGGTTGTTGTCATTTTGCTGCTGCTGAGTCTTTGAAGAAAGCGGCTTCAGCTCGACCCGGAGCGGACAGAAATCACAGATATGTGGTTTTAAAATATTTTTTACCTCTTTACCAAGCGGACCGCACACTCTTCCCGCCACATGAGCCGACCGGAGAGTTTACGAGTGTTTCACAACAAGAAGTCAGGCTGCAGCTAACTTAGCTCACCGGCTAACTAGCAGCGTAGCTCCGCCGGCTGGCATTAGGTTGGTGAATTTAAAGCCTGGAAGCTGCTTTAAGTTTCTGCCGTGAGCTAATTTCATAAAAATACTCAAGTGACAGATAACAACACTGTGTGCTTTGCCAGAGGCTGTAATGGAGAGGATTTTTTACTGAAACTACACCTACAGCAGGATCCCCACTCGGAAATATGGCTAGTCAAAGTTAACCGCTTACATGAAAACACACACACGCACAGTAGGAAAAGCAAAGACTTTACATTAGTTTGGAAGATCTTCTGGCAAATTCGGCTCACAAATAATCCACCTACTAAAATTTACACTGTAATAAATGTACTTTCATACATGTTTCGCGCACTCAGTTTGCGATTGCAGCATCATATTTCAGTGGTTGAAATGAAACAAAAAAACAACAAAAGGGTAAATAATTTTCAACTTTGTTTACGTAAAGTTCTTGTTTTGATGTATTTCAGCCCAAATTTAAATGACAGAAGAAATTCCCGATAGTTCAGAAATAGCAAATTCTTGACTTAGCATAATGGAAAAGTGCGTGGAAAAGCTTCATGTTTTTGAATGTAGTTTGGTCGATCGCCCTAATCCTCTCGCAGCAGCAGCCAGATGATTTTCCCAGTAGTTTTGTACATTTCCTGGTAAAGGACTGTCTAATGACGAAAAGGCCTCATGTTCAATTCCTGAGCCCCTGAGTCAAGCAAGACTGAAACTGCTGCTTGATGGGAAGCAGTTGCCATTCAGAGTTTCAGTTTCAACATTTCTGATCAAAAATGATTATGGAAGTCTGCCCTTGCATCGTTATATAGAAACAGTTTGTTTATTGACTGAGGTGATGTCTCAGTTTTGGGGCATCAAAAGTTGTTTTATCCATATATTATGACATCCATTAACACCACTTTACGAAACCTCCTTTTTTAAATGGAGTTTTGCATGGCGACCTCTTTAAATTGCACGATCTCCACACAGGAGCCAGATGGGACTGTTGCAGTAGTTCTGTGTGTTTTTTGTTAGAGGTCTGGCCTGAGTTTGTTTACTGTTTTGATGACAGGATGGCATCTCAGTTTAAAATCCCAAAGAAGAAACAGCCAACAGGCTCCGACTCCACCCACCTGCACCTGCAGTCACCTCTGTCCCGCCTCCAGAGTCCCGCCCCACAATTTAAGGTGGTGTTCCTAATCTGTCTCCTTATCTGTCTGATGTTCTGGGTCCTTTGAGGTAGTATTATTGATCTGTCACCTTAAGGTACTTGTTTATGTTTCGAAAGGTGGTCCTTTGTGACCTGTGTGGTTCAGTTAAGATGGTATTACTGATGTGCCAGACCTTTTGAAGTCGTCCTAATCTGATCTATAGGTACTTTAAGATGGTATGTATGATCTGATTTGGTGATCTTTTTGAATATCATTTGCAGCATGTGCTAATTAATTTGGTGGTATAATTAAGCCTGGTTAATTTAAATGTGCCAACCCACTCCAACCCACTGCCATTTTAAGATGAAGAACTGGATCCCATGGCTCTTTTAAGGTTGTATGATGTACCAAGAACCAGCAGATATTATCTGCCATCTTCTTTCATCTAAACACTTTTATGTGGCAGGATCGCTATGCTGAGTCTTTAAATGTGCTTGTCTGCTAGTCTATTTAAGGAAGCATTTCTAATCTGGTGGTTCTTTTTAGGTGGTATTCTGTATCTGAAGAGAACACAGAGGCAAGAAAGAGATGGAGGTCTGTCTTGTTTTTCTGAACAGGCTTATGGAAATCAGTCCTACAGAGGGGGAGCTGGCAGGATGCATGCTGGGAACACACTTGGTTCCTCTGCAAACAGACAGAGGTTTGTAAAACGCTCCCTACAGGTTGCAGAGTTCACCGCACCAGAAAACAGAGTGAAGGTGATCTGAATTAAAACACTGCTGAAGATATTTTTTGTTATGTCTGTTCAGCAGGCCGTGTAAACCTCTGTTCAGGGACATGGTGAAAACGTTGCTGGATCTCAACAGCCCCAACAGAGGGGCAGCATCAGCAGCCAATCACAGATCACCGGGAAGCTCGAGGAGCCAGTCACAGCCAGGACAGAGAGCAGAGTCATCCTCAGCCTCAGCCTCAAATGGGTGAGTTCACAGAAGTTGGTGTCAGAAAGTTGCTGGTTTGAATCCCTGAGCCTAGAGTCAGAAACTCTTACACCGTGTCTCTGCAGAACCAGGAGACTCACACTTCCACTTCCTCTGAGGTCTTAAAATGAAACACAACAGATTCTCCACTGTTTAACACAAAGTTTAACAACCTTCAAGCCAAAACCTGCAGCAAAGGAGCCGTTGAAGTTCTAAACAAAAGTCAGACTTTGAACTTAACCAGTGAAACATTCAAGGTAAACTTCCTGTCCCGCCTGCTGGACACTTTTTAACTCAACAACCTCTTGTGTTTCTCAGCAGGTTAAAGTCATGTCCACTTGTCTGTTTTCATTCTAGTAAACTGGAGCTTTTTTAAACAGAGATCTGTGCAGCGGGTCATGTTTTTACCAAGCTGCTGTCCCATGTTTCGTCCACCAGATGGCGTCCTAAGAGAGCGTCAGACCGACTGCTGCAGCCTGAAGTGACCTCAGAGCGGCGTCTGTCTCCACCACAGAAGAGGAAAAATGCTGAATCCTCTGGTGAGATTTTCTTTGGGAGCTTCATTAAAGAACAATAATGTAGTAAATGTGCACACAAACACGTGAATTTACAACTTGTAGCACAAGGGACATATACAGTCTGTTATTATTATAACAGTGTTCATTATTTCAGCAGCAGTTTTCTGGAACAGCATTTGGAAAAATGCACTTTGACACATTTAATTTCCTCTTACTTTTTGAACATTATTTATTTCTTCTGAGATATTTTTAAACCAGTCGTTACATCTTGACAAGCTCATGCTACCTGTTAAAGTATCTGTGTTAATACTTTTGTCTCCAGATTCGTCTTTGTCAACTAAAAGCATCTCTGTGGAGTCGGTGGACTTTCTGGCCAAGCTGCGAGGTGAGGAGCATGCTGGGAGTCGGAGTCCTTCGACACTGGGAGCGAGAACGTGGAGGAGAGTGGAGTCTGGACGGGACGCTGCCGAGGACAAGGTAACGCTCAGAGGTCGTGAGAAGGATTTCACTGTGGGCGTTTTCTTTTGGTTAAAGCTGCCATCATTGGACAGAGAGCAGATGATTGACAGCTCTCCCCTCCTTCACCTGATGTGTGGACTCATCATCATCACTGGGCTGTCTGCAGGTTCTCAAACAGCAGAGACACAAAAACAACTTTTTCTAGAGTCTCCACCAAAACTGTGATAAACTTCAGGTTCAGGTGGATCAGACTCTGCTTCACCTTTGAAATCCCTGTTTTCTTATAGAAAAATGATCATTTAAGTTCGATTTAGTCTCAAAAATAAGAGTCAAGCTTTTTACAGGAGAAGGTATTTAGTCCTCATCAGACAGGGTCGTAATCATATTATCGTTATGAACGAGTGAGGTTTACTGTGCTGACATACCTGTGGAGTTTAAACAGTTTTACAACAGAGAATCTGACTCAACTACACTTTCAGAATAAAGTTGTGAATATTCAGTATTTACAAGAGGAAGTTACACGTTCAATAGTAAGAGATTTAAAACACAGATTTGTGCGTTTAATTAATGACATAAGATTCTGAACTCAAGGTCCACTTACTAGGATCTTTGTGACAGTTTATCTTCTAAAGAGATTAAACCTGATGCTGGTTGTTGTTTCAGGGCGACAGAGGAAAACCTCCTGACTCGTCTGTCTCAGGTTCAGATCAGACATCAGACGACGACTTCGTCTCCTCATCCACAAACGTCGTCCTCAGACCTTCCTCCTCCTCCCCAGTAAAGTCGCCAAAGACGACGCCAGACGGGAGGCGGAATCTGAACAGGATGGCGTGGATGGCTGCCAGCGGGAACCTGAAGGAGGATGTGAGGGAGAAAGAGAGACAGAGGTGGAGGGAGTTCAGAGAAAGGAAGACCGTCCTGCAGCTTCGACTGAGGACACCCAAACAGAGTCCAGCAGAGCCCAGTGAGTAAGACCAGAACCCAGAAACCAGGCCAGACCCAGGTTTACTGTGAAGAGGCAGACCAGAGTTGTTTTTATTTATTTATGAATAATCACATGAACAAACTGTGTTTTATTAAATAGTTGAAGTAAAGATTAGAAATGAACAGAACATATAAATAAATGGAATCAATAGAAAACAGTCAAACCTGTCGTCATTGATCTTTTGATCATGTCCACAACAGAGACTGATCAAGATATTGATATAGTTCATTTGTGATTTATTTCCATCTTCAGTTGTGCTGTCGAGTGAGGAGGAAGTGGAGGGTGAGGACGATGGAGACACAGCAAAGAGGACGTCACAGAGCAGCAGCCGGGCGGATCAATCCCGTCTAGAAAACTCCAACAACATCCAGGTAGGAAACGCTTTATCTGTTCAAGGTGACAGGTCATGGCTCCCCCACACTGACAGGACAAAAAACATATGGTTTATCTTTATCAAACACTGCAACCACAGAAGAAACTGGTGGTGCGCGGATGTCCATGTTTTCAGTTGGGTCCTCGTGTTCTCAGATCGGAACACAGTGGTGACGTCGCTGATAGAAACGATGAGGATGAGAACTTTATCATTATCCTGTAAGTGCAGGGAGCAGAGTCAGGGAAATGAGCTGTGTCTGCTGAAACACCAGCTGGACTTTGATGATGATGATCTGTGCTAAGAACACTCTGTACCTGGGAAACAAAGTCCCAGATTCACGTTGAGGCTCCAGGATAAAATAAGTCGTCCAGGTCATTCCTCAGACTGGAGCATGGAAACCTCCCTGACAGGCCTGCGGGCTGTTGTTTTCTACGTGAGTCACGTTAAGTGACACCAGCTTTTCATTTACTGAGTCCACCTGCAGCTGTTCAGATACCAGAGACCTCAAAACCTTCATCTGGTGGATTCATCTGAACTCTAGACCCAAAAACTCTAAGTTTAGTATCCTGTAAAAAAAACACCACATCCACATGAAACCAGCATTTTGATGATGAAATAAAAACATGTCTTCATTATTTTATCTCTGCAGTGTGACAGAAGAACAGGATCCAGGTCCAACATGACAGAGCCCTAAAGTCCTGACACACGAGACTCATTATAATTATCAAAATAATCAAAAAAGATGAACTAGGTCCTCTGGTTCTTCTCTTCAGTGAAAAAGATTAAACCATAATAATTGATGCAAACACTATGTTAGAGTAATGAAACAAATCAGTGTCACATTATAACCTGAAAAGATTCACATTATAACAATATATTTTCATGTTATTACGACATTCAAACTGTTCACCTTACAACAATAAACTGTTCACATTATAATGTGATACTGATTCTTTTTTCAGTTCACTTCTGTGAAACGAAGTCCTGATTTTCATGTACTTACCTTGTAAACATGATATTTACATGTGGTCTGTGGTCTGTGGTCTGATCTGGTCTGTTTCCAGTTCAGGACCGGAGGACTGACCCAGTTTGTCTCTGTGTGAGGACTCTGTTGCATGTGTGAGGTCAAAGTGAGTCATGTAGTTTGTTTGTGGCTTTGCAGGCCTGTAAACCATCATTAGACCCCCTGTTGGGCTCTGAGCAGATCCAGATGGGATCTGAATGGACTGAGTTTAGTGACGCTGATCCTCAAACCAGCTGAAAATCTAATGAACGTTTGGGACTAATCTTCAGTTCAGTGTTTTCTCTGCTGACACTTTCCTTGACTCTGTTGTGCTGATGTTGAATGAAACACCTGAAGATTTTCCTCAGGTGACACCACAGAGTCTGCCACATTAAATTATTAAACTGCTTATTAAAGAGCACACAGAGGGATACAATGGACACCACAGGTCCTGAGGGAATGTACCTGTGTGTTGACTGTGTACCTGGGTGTTGTCTGACAGGGTCAGCAGAACCAAGTGTGCTCTTCCAGAGCTGAAGAAGGTCTCAACAATCCGCCGGTGACGCGGCCTTCGTTCCTGCAGCTGGAGTTCACCTCACTTCACGCCGGCCTGACACACGCCGATGCCGGCGGAAAGATGACGGTTAGTATCGTTGCTGCTGTTAGTGCTTATTACTGTCACTACTACTAGTGCATCTCTCTCTCTCTCTCTCCCCCTCTCGCTCTCTCTCTCCCTCCCCTTCTCACTCTCTCCCTCTCACTCTCTCTCTCCCTCCCTCTCTCCCTCTCTCCCTCCCTCTCTCCCTCAATCCCTCTCTCTCTCTCTCTCTCTCTCAAACCCCACCGGTCGAGGCAGATGACCCTGAGCCCGGTCCTGCCTGAGGTTTCTGCCTCTTAAGGGAGGTTTTCCTTGCCACTGTCGCCAAGTGCTGCTCTTGGTGGGAATTGTTGGGTCTCTTTCTCTCCAATACTTTATAGAGAAGGTCTTGACCTCCTCAAATTGGAAAGTACCTTGAGATAACTTCTGTTGTGATTTGGCGCTATATAAATAAAACTTGATTTGATTTGATTTGAGTACAGCTGATGTTTACCAGAGGTGACTTCTCACGTCTTCTCCTCGACGTAAAGCTGCTTTAAGACAACCATCAACAGAGCTGCAGCTCCAGTGTGACTTTATCTCCTGTAGAAACAGGGTGAGGGTCAGAAGCTGTTTGTTCTGACAATGTGTTGAGTCTGACACATGTATGCTATCTGTATGTTAACTGTGTCTACATGTGGTGTGTTTACTGCCAAGCTGCTGCTGTTGGATGTTCCAGCGTTTCTGCACCAACTCAACATTTTACCCGTCTTTCTTTGTTTCCACGTCCTGTTCCAGCTCTCTCTCTCTCTCTCTCTCTCTCTCGCTGTCTGACACACACACACACACACACACACACACACACACACACACAGAAACTCAAATATACACACACTAATTTGAATGGCCAAAATTGTACTCTGTTGCTTGTTCTATAGTTTTCATAATTCATGTGTTTTCCAGTGTTTTTGTGTTAATGCTGTTACATTAATGCTTAATGTTGTTTTAATGCGTGTGTGTGTGTTCGTGTGTGTGTTCAGACAACCTCACATTAGTGTCAACGTAATGAAAAAATAAAAAGTGCAACAAGTTGACTTTCAGCCATATACCTCTGACACCTTTGGATGAACTCTGAGTCTCATTAGAAAACACCTGAATCATTTTGGCATAAAACACCTGACCGTCGTCATGGCAACAACACTAGAAAGTCCCTGCCGCAGCCTTGCAGTGGTGGCGCAGCGGGAAGTGAGTCAAACTTTGGTGTAAAAGCAGAGAAACTCCCACAGAGGCTGTAAAACACAAAAGCTTCAGTCATTAACGAGTAATGAAGTCGTAGCATGAGGTCTGATGGCGCAGCGCCGCATTCAATTAGAGCGCCATAAAACGCAGGAGGGCAGGACAGGAAGAGGTTAGTGGGTCAGCATGTCAGCGAACCACAGACAGAGAATCTGACGACATTTACAGCAACAGTATTTATTTGATGGTTGTGATGTCTGAACCTTCAGACCTGCACCTGAACGTCTAAGTCATTCACAAACTGTCAGATGTGAGAGTCTCGCCTCAGTGTGAGAGAGGTCAGAGGTCAAACGACTCCTCACTCCTCACGTGTGTATGAAGGTCCACAACAACCAATGACGACTAAAACACATGTTTCTATTTGATGTAATTTTTCCTTCCAGTAGTTTTTATTAATAATTGAAGACCAGATGATGTTTTATGATGAATTCTAATCACACATTTATTAACTTGTGTGTCTGTTTGTGTGTAGATCACTGAAGACGGCATCACTGTTCCTCTGAAAGGTAAAAACACCTTTAATGACAGATTCTGTCTGATGTTTTTTGTTTTTACATTGTGTGAAAAAAAATATTATTTTAATATTTTCTCTTTTAAATATCAGAAATATTTTATTAAAAAATTATTTTTCCTCCAAACTCGTTTGACTTGAATCTGAAAACATCACTTCTACTTCTCCTCAGAACAAACTAAACATGTTTCGTGTCTCATTGTCAGGAGTGGAGGAGGGGGAGGAGGGGGAGGTGACCGTTGTGGCGTCTCAGGTTCGAGGTTATGGTGTTTGGGATGGAGGCGTGGCAAGGGGCGGCGCTCTGCTGGCCCGTTGGGAAGGTCCGGCCCCCTCGCTGCTCTTCCTGTGGGTGACGGGCGCTCAGGCCAACCTGCTGCAGAGGGAGCTCTCGGCCCTGCAGAACTCCACCCCCTCAGGTAAACAAGCCCCTCCCCCGCTCAGATTCACATCACTTCAACTCCTTTCAGTGTCTGATGTTTCAGGTCTCTTCAGTCTTTGTCTTCTGATCGTCACATTCTTTCATCATCACGCTCAGTTTGTTTTTGAAAAAGCAGTCAAATACAATGCAGAGCTCTCACTCTGATGCTGTTTCCTCAGTCCAGAAATGTCATCAGAAAAACAAACTTCAGACCTTGGTGCTCTGAATGATCTGACATTAATGCAGAATAATGTTGTTTGGACTTCAGATGCTGACTTTGAAAACATAAAGACAATATTACAGAATTCTATTCAGAAAAGAAAGTGTCATCAGTTCTGAACCAGCAGTTATATCTGACTGTGAGCTGAACCAGCAGACTACATGGTACCAGTTTTTACACGAGGGAATCTGTGCTATTTTTTCGTCATGTAGTGAGTCATCCGTCCACACAGATGATCTCTGCTCCAGCATGTACCCTGTGGTCCAAAAAAAAGGGTTTTCTGAATGAAAGCTTCACTGGAGCCGTGAAGCTTCTTGGAAAATTAACTTTTGACAGCTTCTGCAGTCCTCCAGTGCTGGACGGGAACCAGACATCCAATCACACACCTTCTCCTGAGTCACTTGGCCAGTCAGGGGTTTGAGGGCAGATTTAGTGATTGTCTGCATATATTAATTAGAAAATCATCTGTATGAGGAAAACACAACGGCTGCCAAAAATCCTGTGGGTGGAAACAGGAGTGGGAGGGGGGAGAGGAACACTTGCCATGTTTCTGTTGTTGAATGGGTACAACTGGACAAACCGGTCCAGTACACAATCAGAGACTGGTTTAAACTGGGAAGACTGGGCTGATATGTTCAGAAGCTTTTTTCAGAGTGAGCACCTAATATTCAGAGACTTGTACTGGTCAATCTGGGCCTGTAAATGTCCAGATACTGGTCAAACTGGACCAGTTTGTCCCAGGTCAAATTTTTTTGACTGTCATTTTAAAATCTGTAATATTCACAATGGACAAAAACCTCCTGGCTCCTCCTGGTCCCTTCAGGTCCGTCGTGCTCCTTCCTCCTGCTGGTGTTGAAGGAGCAGCTGCAGGAGCTCCAGGCCGCCCTGCTGGCCTCCATCCTGGACATGGAGGAATACAAGAGGGAACGCTCCCACACCTCCTCCTCCTCCTCTGGCGGGCCGACCTCTCCTCTGGACTGGACTGATGGGCTGCTGCTCCTCCACAGCTGTCCTCCTCCTCTGGACCAGCACCTCCTCGGTCTGCTGGGACACTCTGCAGTAAGACTCCTGCCTCCTCTCCTTACTTCCCTCCTTCCTTCGTAAGGCTCTTTCTCCCTTCACCTCCTCATGGTCTTGTCTCCTCCTCTGTTCCTCCTTCTCATGGGGTGTGTTTTGTGTCCTGAGCTCATTTATAAAAATGAATAAACCTGTTTTTAAATGTCACCAGTTAAACTCTGTTTTCCTCTGACACTTTGATCTGGTCCCTCCTCCTCTGTAGGAGGAGTCCCGGCAGGTGAGGGGCAGTCAGAGGAATAAGAGGTGCAGCCTGAACTCCTCTGGTCTGCAACAGCTTCCCACCAGGTGAGACCAGTAAGACCAGACCTGAACCTGAGCCTGTCAATCATCAGAGACAGGAAATGGAAATACAGGTTGAGATCAATGAGCAGCCTCCTCTGGTTCTCACTGAACCCTGTGCTTGGCCTTCAGGTTGATCCAGTACCCAGCGGCGCCCTGCAAAGGCCGGATCTCGGTGACGAAGGAGGACCTGGCCTGTTTGGACATTGGCGAGTTCCTCAACGACGTCATCATCGACTTCTACCTCAAGTGAGTCAAAGAGACGGGACATGTGAGTTCCTCGGACAGTCTGTGACCAGGTTCTGTGGAGAACCTTCAAACATCATCTTGTGTCTTTAAAGTGCATCGAACCAGCTTTTGTAGTTCCTCAGTCACCAAGCTGGATTGTCTCCTCCTGCAGGTACCTCCTCCTGGAGGGAGTCAATGGCGCTGTGGCCGAGCGAAGTCACGTCTTCAGCAGCTTCTTCTACAAACAGCTGAGCAGACGGAGAGCGGCCGGAGAGGACGACGCCCCCTCTGTCCCGTAAGACAGACAGTCCAGACCTCAGTGCACTGATGTGTCCTATGAGTCATGATCCTGATCCTGGTCCTTCGGCCGATCAGCTGATCCTGAGTCCGATCTGAAAGTTACTCATTCTGTTTGTACTGCAGAAACACTGACTGTACAGTGGTGTTACAGAGTGGAGCCTCCTGTACATCATAAACAATCTTTGGTTGAGTACAGACCCAGAATGAGGACAGTTTCATTTTGTTCATGATGGGACTCCCACATTAACCTTAATCATTTTAACCTGTCACACTGAGCCGTGACTTTAAAGGACTGTGCAGGTGGCTGTCCATGTGTTTGGTGATTATGAAGCAGGTCGAGGGTCTTTATTAATACTTGATATCATTTTCTGTGTCAGAACCACAGACAACTCTTCTTCTTCTCCTTCTTTTTAGCGACCGTCACATGAGGCATCAGAGGGTGAAGACGTGGACTCGCCACGTCGACATTTTCACCAAAGACTTCCTGTTTGTGCCTGTCAATCAAGAGTAAGAAAATGTCTGGTTAAGTGTCTCCTGTTATTAAAATGTGAGGTGGGTGGAGGCTGTCAGCTGTCTGCTGGAGGTGGAAGTTACTACCACAAAATAAAAGCTGAGGGACGGAGCTGACCTCAGCTCTTTGTCCCAGATTTAAAGACGCCAGTTTGGAGGTTTGACCTCTGATGGGACTTTTAAATAAAACTTTGATTCAAGCACTTCATCAGCACGTCTACCTGCCAGCAGCGTACAGACTGACCGACTGGAGTCACCTCTCCGGATCAGTACTGATGACTTTAGCAGATCGACTTCTCTCTGCTGCTTCATCGCTGTGTCACTAAACTCTCATTTCACCACAGCCAGAAGAAAAATCCTTCATTACTAATCCTTCATCACACGTCACCACCACTCATCTTTGTGTCATTTTACAGTATTTGTCATACAATTTTAAAGCTGTTTTCTTTTCGTGCAGTTTCTGTCTCTCTTTGTCCCACTGTTGTCCCACTTTTATGTCCTTTTGGTCTCATTTTCTGCAGCCTGTAACACTTCTTTGGATTATTGAAATCTTTTTGTTTTTGTAAAGGTTTTCTCTTGTTTATCAGAAGAATTAAATCCCATACAAACATGAACATGCTGCAGGATCCTGCTCCTGCCCAGAACAAACTAAACTGTGTTTGATGCACTGGCTGAGATGTTGTGTTATATTTCAGAGCTCACTGGTACCTGGTGGTGGTGTGTTTCCCAGGTCTGGAGAAGGTTGAGTACGAGGAGCTTCAGAGCCGAACAGGTGAGCTGCTGATGTACCTGCGGAGGACAAAGTGTCTGTGGCAGCTTCAGTAAAGTTGAGTCTCTGATCGTCAGCAGACTGTTTACATCCTGGTTACATCCTGGTTACGTCCCTCAGGGAGACAGAGTCAGGGTATCTGAGCTGAATTAAAACTCCATGTTTTTTACACCAAACATTAAAGGATTAAATCACCAAGCTCCAACATTTGGTTCCAGAGACGTTGTTATATTTCTGTTGACTACAATTAGAAACCAGGAAAATGTTTATTTTTCAACTTGTTTCAGTTTTGAGTTTTGTTGTCAGAGAAATCTGAAAACTTTGACACGTGTCTCTAATCGACTTTTGATTTAAACTGTGGTGAACATCGGAGACGTTACAGCAGAGCTTGTGTTTGTGTTTCAGGTGGATCAGAGCGAGTGGTGGGAAAAACAAACCTCAGTCTGCGACCACAACGACCACCGGTAAATATAACAGCTCAGTCACACACCTGCATCACAACACAGACACCAGATGGAGCAGATCAGACTCCTGAGCTCAAACTGCATCAGACCACAGGTCACTCAGCTGACTGACCTGTGGTCTGATGTAAGTCTGACCCAGAGACAGATGAACTCAGCTGTGTGAAGAGTCTTTGTCCAGCACCTTTCTATAGTTTTAAAGGTGACGTCACTGAGCCTCAGCAGGTGGTTGTTGATCACATGACACCAGGTCTCTGTTTGGTTTTCATAGGAGTGCACTGAGCAGGGCCGGCAGAGGGACAGAGTGGTGAGGAGGTGAGTCTGCAGGGAACAAACTGATCCACAGAACCTCAACAAACTTTTATTTTGAAGTGACTGTTTCCTCTTCATCCTGTTCAGGCCGTGCATCCTCGTCATGGACTCGCTGAAGCTGTCATACCACGAGAACGTCTGCAGACTCGTCAGAGAGTGAGTGTCACTGCTCACAGTCACAGATGGTAGAAATACTGACTGACTGAACCTTCACATTCTCTGTGTCTGTAGCTACCTGCAGGTGGAGTGGGAGGTCCGCAGGGGGACGCCTCGTCTCTTCACCTCAGACAACATGAGGAGCTCCAACTGCAGAGTCCCTCAGCAGGACAACAGCAGCGACTGTGGGCTGTACCTGCTGCAGTACGTCGAGAGCTTCCTGAAGGTAAACACTCACCTGATGCTGAATTAGAAACCGTGATTAAACATTTCTCATTAGCTGCTGCTGCTCAGCTCTGAACCATCAACCGATCCTGATCCAAATGTTAATGTCAGGTCCTTTAAGTATGAAAACTTTAATCATTAGGTGATAGATCAACCCAGAGATTCAGGTGAATAAAAGACAAACAGCAGATTTGTTCATGTGAAGCGTCCGTCAGGATGAACCTCATGTTTTCACTGCGGCTCCTTGAGGAGACAGAGTTGAACTCATTTATCCGTCCGGTCCAGAATATTCAACATTAATCTTTATAAATGTGTGAAATCAAGACGACAACACACAGCGGCTCAGCAGCTCCTCAAATTATTATTCAAATGAATCCAGCTCTCTGATTCGCTCCACAGAATCCCGTTGTGCACTTTGAACTCCCCGTACATTTGGACAACTGGTTTCCGCGGCAACGAGTGCGACAGAAGCGCGAGGAGATTCGGAGTCTGATAATGAGTATGCACGAGAGTCAGCAACGTAATGAAGGAAACTGACACCACCGAGCCGTTAATTCACCTGTGCAATAAATAATTTATATTTTTCTATGTAAATGAACTTTCTTACATGAAATATTCAACTGTAATGTGTGTTTCTCTTTAATGAAATAAAACTTATTTATTTAGATTTTCTCAGGAGTCTGTCTCTTATTTTGTGATCAAACTCATTAAATATGTCTGACCATAAATATTGATTTGTTTTTTTGTTTCTTAATAAACAACAAAAAAAGAGATAAATAAAATGCTTGTAACATTTCTCCTAAAAAACTATCGTCTGCGTCTTTGTGCTCATTCAACTCTTTATTTTAGTTTTCAGCCATCAGTCTATTTTGACAGGAGTGAGGCTTTAATTTTGAAATTTATTGATAAAAATTTGTCATGTAAAGTAAAAATAAAATCCTTGTGAATAACCCTCTACCCCATCGCTACTGTTCTGCCCAAAACAACCTGGCTCTTTGGCATTTTCACCCTTTGTAGGCAGAGTTGACCCTGTTGTCAGACGAGTCCGGCTCTTATTTTGAAACCCAAACTGCTTTTAAACAGGAAAAAGAAGATGAAGCCTTGTTTCCACAACAGTCAGAACTTGTCCAACAGAAACAAATGTTCCTGTGGTTTTGGAGGGAAAACAGCTTCATGTTAATGTAAATAAAATGGAAATAAAACAGCAGAAACACTGATGAAAACCTGGATCTCATCCACCTTCAGAGTAAAGGAAGGATCAGATGAAGACGTAGAAACGGTTAAAGATGATAAAACCCAGCCAAGCGGTTGAATTAATCTGAACGAGCTCGTTAATGGATCCCAGATGTGTCCTAAAATCAGAAAATTGTAGTTGTGTTGAAAACAGAAACACCAGTTTCATCATCAAATTAAATCTGAGTCTTCACATAAAGAAACACATGGAATCATTGTGATTGTTGCAGCAGCGCTGGCACTAATCATGAGATCAAGAGTTTTCCTGCCTAATGAATTAAGTAGTTAATTAATTGTTAATCAGTGTTGATGGTTCAGAGTTGTCTGAAATGATGAGTGTGTCCTTGTCTAAGTTGAGGTCAAAGGTTACTGGGTTACTCAGTGTGTGTGTGTCTGTGTGTGTCTCTTCTTCCACCAATACGATGCACAGCATTTCTTTTGTGCGGTTTGCGTGCATACAACCATGAGTGTTTGTGTGTTTGTGTGGTTGTGTGTTGGCTGCTTTGGTAATCTTGGGGTTTTATCTGAACGCCCCCCGCTGAGGACCAATCAGCTTACAGCTTATTAACTGGATCAGACTGGAGGGGGTACAAGGCTAAAGGAGATTTTATACATTTAACGACAAAACAACAAACACACCAGTCATGATTAATATGTCATCATGATGCTAATTAATTAACACAACATTATTGCATTATTTGACCCCCTTTAGAATTATTAATAAATATATAAACATAAAGTAAGTTGTTTTTTAAACAGTTTTTGTAAATAACTCAATTAAGCATTTATAATAAATGCTTAATAACATAACCTAGTTCTAATCATTAATGATTCATTTATGAGTTTTGAACACATTTATCAATCATCAAAACAGATAATAACACAATAACACATAAATGTGGTCATTTATATACAATTACATCTGAAGTATTTATTAACCATTTACATGCCAGTCACAGATTCTCCATAGAGAATAAACACATATATATCATACATAACACAATTAAAATATATATTTACAACTACATTACAGTGTAGTTATATGGTTGATAAGATGTTTTTATTTTTATTGAGTTAATAAGTAAACTGCAGTAAATGTTCCTGACACTGTAGTGGCCCTGTTCTGGCCCTGGTCTGGCCCTGGTCTGGTAGTAGACAGTGTTGAGGTCATGTTTTGCCCTGTAGATCTGAGCTAATCTGAGCGATGGGAGGTTAAGATTAGACCGATTTAGGAGCCTCCATGAAGCCTCCATCCAGCTTCCCGAAAATAATCTGAGTGAGTCCTGAAGATGGAAAACTGATCCTGATTCCCTGCTGGACGGTGACTCTGAAGTATCTGTGGGGGAAATGTGAAGGACTCCAGTAGTTTCAGTGTAAAAACACTAAAAACACAGTTATAGACAATTAGGACGTTTGTGCGATTGAAGAACTTTTGTGTTTTCATTTTCCTTGTTTAATTATATCAATAATTATGGGAAACTGATTGACTTTAGATGTATTTATTTTAATTTATTATGCATTGTATACAGTTTACAGACAAATATGAATATTATATATAATATTATTTACAGTTTACAGACAACTATATTAATATTATTTTTGCAGGTCATGGCAGCATTAGAAAATCGCCAGAATGCAACTTGTTATATACTATTTTTATTGATTTGTTTCTATTCAACTATGATAAACTTAAGTATTTTACTTAATAAATGATACTAAAGTTTTTCAGTTTTAAAGAATCTGTTAAACATTAACTAACAAAATGACAAATGAAAACTCTCCTGATGTAGATTGAGTTGGTTTTTATCAGTGTTCACAGTGATTCAGTGAAAGCAGGAGAAAACTGTTGGAGTTTGAGGCAGAATCCTCCAGTATCACCTTCAACCTTTTAATGCTTAATGTCACCTTGCAGCATGTTCAGGTAATCCACTCTGATCAGTCTCCTGTAAAGACCACCTGGCTCCATCAGCACTGATTGGGATCCCAGTTGGATCCCGGCTGGAATTTAACCACTGTTCACAAACATTGAAGATGGAGACTCACTTACTAATAGTTTATAATCATTCCTTAATTTAATTTTAAGATTTATGGGATTAAAATGAGACATGATTTTAACACATTTGCAGATTTATAAGAACCAGTTGTGCATCACCAGTTTTTCAACAGGAGCATGTTAAAAGCATCACTTACACTGGTGAATCATGGGAAATTAACCATTTTAGAGCTGTAGCAGTGTCCAGGTATAAACACATGTGGCACACCTGTCACTTGAATTAATTCTGAGTTTATTTCCGTTGATCTATCATACAAACTCAAACTCTCTCTCTTAAACAGCCAGTATGTTAGTTTGATTTCCTATAAGCGAGACTGACCGGTTGCTCTGGTGCACCGTGGCCTTGACAGTCATCCACTCCAGCAGCTTAACAAATAGGATTAGAGCAAAGAGAAAAAAATCTCCACCAGCAGCAAAGTCCCATCTGCTTACCTGACAGGGAGCAACGAGCAGCCCGGCAACGCTGCGTCAGGACCGTCTCAGCTCTGGACAATATCCCTGATTCCCTTTTTGAATTTTCTGACAAATGCCAAAGTCGCGGATGGATGACTGTGAGAAGGAGGCCACTGATGAACTGAGGAGGTGGAAATAAGAAGCAGCAAGTCCGGGGCTGGAGCTTTGGAGGAGACTTTTTGAGTAATGGCTGGAAAGTGTGGGAGGTGGGCGCTGTGGGCGCTGTGGGCCGTGT
The DNA here is from genome assembly GCF_046630095.1 of Trachinotus anak. Classification (NCBI taxonomy): domain Eukaryota; kingdom Metazoa; phylum Chordata; class Actinopteri; order Carangiformes; family Carangidae; genus Trachinotus; species Trachinotus anak. Next base: position 669,699 of record NW_027273857.1, on the reverse strand, counting down.
TGCTTTCAGGGTACATGTACATAGAAACAGGTTTGTATGAAGTTTTCAGATCCTTTCATCAAGGAAAAGTAGCATTGATTTAAATCACTGCAGTACAAGCAATCATCAGTTACCATTTTGTGACATTTTATAGACAAAGCCATTCATCGATCAACAGAAAATTTACCTACAACGATTCTGAAAATTGAGTAATCATTTCAGTATTTTGTTGGATTCAGCTTCATTGAGATGACGTTTTTTATGGTTTGTTTTTGTGAACATCTGTGGACTGGTGGTCAGACCAAACAAGACATTTTAAGACATCAATTGTCTGTCAGATAAATCAGAAATGAAAATAATGGTTAGTTGTAGGTCTAGTGGAACTGCCAGCTGCATTTCAATGCACTAAATAAATTGTGAAGTAACTATGGCAGTAAAGTAATGAACTAAACACTGTGCTAAAGGTTAGTGTTTCAGGAAATGTATGTGGTTACTCTCAGCGCTGCTCTCACTGAACATCTCTCTGATGTTTCTGATGCCTTGTAGATGCCACTCGCAACTGGAAGGTGGATTTGGAGGAGCCCAGTGAACCTTTGGGCGAGCTGATGGGGAACTCAGACCAGCCTTTATACCGACGACACGCAGCTCTGACTCGAAGAAAACGAAATATCTTGTTTCCCAGCGGCGTCAAACTTTGTGCTCAGGAGACGTTCGACCAGGCCGTCACCAACCATCTCAACTACTTTCACCTCAGAGGTTTGACTGGGTTTCCATTCCTTTACATTCATCTGGATTTATTTTAGTTTCAGTTGTAGACAAGAAGCTTTTTGTTTCATGTCAGGGTCCCTTTAGGTGCCCTTTAGGTTCTTTAAGGGTTTTCAGGAGGTCAGAAATATATAACACTTGAGGTGTTTCAGTGAAGTCCTTATCCAAACTGACTTACGAGCTTAAACTCCAAGTCTGCCGTCATTAAAGGCAGCCGATTCCACAGAAGTCAGCGGTCATGCAGAGTCAGATACATTGTAAAAACATGACCTTCTTAACAAGTCATATAGTCTCAGGTTTAGCTTTTAGTCTTTGCTGCTTCAAGGCCTCAGTTTGTTGTGTGAGAGCCTGAAATGTTGAAACGGAAAAACAACCTGTTGTGCTGCTTTGCCTCAAAACGTTTGTCCAGGGCTGTTACATGTTCTTCAAAGAAATGACAAAGTTAAATAACCAACTACTCATCGAACCATTTCCTAAAACACAGATACTTTCTGGCATTTCCAGAGAATATCTGAGTGATCTACATCAAATAATTCACTCTCTCCAACGTCTATTCTACTGCTCAATTTTTATTTTAATCAGGTGAAATAAAGAAACAAATCAGATTTTCCTGCTGAATTCCCTCCATGTCCTCACATTGTTTAGCTTTCTACTGGATGATGGATGGATGATGGATAGAACAGCAGGCTTTCTCCTGGTTACGATGAGCAGGACCCTCCTCTGTCACAGGGACCGGATCTTTTTGAGTTTGTGGTTTGTGCTTATCTTTGGCTTCAAGTTTGTGACACATCTGTGTGTTTTAGTGTGTCAGGAGACGGTCTGGGAGGCCTTTAAGATCTTCTGGGACCGGCTGCCGGAGCGGGACGAGTACCAGGACTGGGTCAGTCGCTGCATGGACGGCTCCGTCAGCGTCATGGACATCGGCAGCTTCTTCAGCCAATCAGAGGAGCACATCGACCTCATCAGGAGTGTGAGTCTGTTGTGTTTCTTTTCGACTGAAATTCCTTTGCAGATGTAAAACCATCAGTTGTTTTTCTTTTGACTCTGTGATTGTGTGTTTTGTATTTTATTTATAACTGCCTTTGTCACAACTATAAAACTGTATTTTAGCTTTATAAACAGATAAAGAAATGATGGACATGTTCATGTGAGCTTTATGTTCAGTTTGTGAAGATGGATGAATCTGAATCTTTCTGAATCTGTCTTTCAGAGAGTTGCCATGGCTGCTCCAATGAACAGGTCAGTGTGCAACTATGTGACATCTGCTCCACAGGCAGATGTTGTTGTGTTCTTGTGCTGGGGTTCATGAAACTATACAAACATATAGATTTAATGGTGATTTCGTGATGAATTCAGTTTTCTTTAAAATGTATGAAAACATCTGCTCATTGGTTGAGACAGTATCTTAAAAAACAGGTTTAAGAAATAGGTTGTATTTTAAATCTCCTGTTTTCTTCTACTCTGACCTTCAGTTGTCTCAAGATGCAGCCAGTCTTCAAACTCCTAAAATAAACTGACTGCTCAAGGTTTTCCCACTGCATCAGCAGATTTTTTTAATTGTTAAAAAAAACACAGACATCACGTGATAAGACAGAGGTTTACTGATTCACACTGTAGCTGAACCTTTGGGGCATTTAAAGTAGAATAATGGTTGTGCAGCATCAGATAATGTGATTTAATTTGAGACAGAAAAGTGATGGGACAGGTTGGTTTGTCTCAGATGAGCGTTCTCATCCTGTGAGCAGATTATTCTCTCACATGTTTAAGGAGAAAATGACTCACAGACATGATACAGAAGTATTGTTACACCAGCCGTGATTAATTGAAGGTCTGTGGTTGTGTATTGACACCTGTGCTGTGTTTCATCACCTGCTGCAGTGTGCCCATCACCTCAGACCCTCCTCCATGCAGGTAGGCCTGCAAACACCAAACACCCACCTACAGAGCTGGAGTCAGTCCACAGCTACACAAATGAAATCTGACACTTGACACAACTATGTCTCTGATCAATCCAGAACATACAAGTCACTGATTTGTACATACATGACAGTTTTTATAGGTGCAGTTAGAACAGCATTAGAATGATAGAGACCAGGCAGCGTCTGCGACTCCATCCCTCAAACACAAAACTCTCACAAGAGCTTTGCTGCTTTCTTCACGCTCAGACAGACGACCTCTTGTTTTTGTGTTCGGAGGAGCCAAACCTGAGTGTGTGTGTGTGTGAAGCCTGTTTGTTGCTGTTTCTTTGTTTGGCTTGCAGCTCTTTTTACAGTCGTGTGGTTTCTGTTAGTGCTCAGTGTAAAAACGCCTCGCTCCAGCTGTGTTGGAGTGGCTGCATGATAATGGATGTAAAGGGGAATGCCAACTATTTTAAGGACTCACAGATGTTTTCTCTGTTGACAGTTAATGAGACTCCATGTTTGTTGACTTGTAGGGTTTATGTGTGAGTTCCTGCGTCCAAAGTCTTGATAGATTTCAGAAATCCTAACGTATAAACTTTACTCTGGTGTCTCTTAGAGACTGGACTGAGATGTGTTGTTGGGAAACATCAGGAAACCTTAAAATAGGTGAAATTCCCCTTTAACAATCTGAATATTTTGCTTATTTCTGCTTTTGCTCTTTGCAAAACAACTGATTTCACTGGAGGACTCATGTCTCTACAGCTTTACTTTTGAAGTTTGGACACTTTTACTTGTATTAACTTTATTTTGATATTTCAGTGACTGATTTAATGCAGTAATCATTTCCTCACCCCTGAAGTATCCTTTAAAGAGGCTGAGTAATGATTACCTTTATTATCTGTATTAATATGTTCCTGATTAATTCATGTATTCTTAGAGCCCCCCAGTGGCTAAAATACAAAGATATTGGTCACACTAAAAGAGCTGTTTGATATTTTCACTTAAAAAATGATCAGTTGATTAATTGTTTGTGGATTGACTAACTTGTTAATTAACTAATAGTTTCAGCTGAGGGATTTTCTGTCTCAGTCTCTCAGCTCTGTCAGGGTGTTTGCTGAAAGCTCTGCTGTCCTTTTTCTTCCTCCTGCAGCTCTGAAGCAACAACCGTTCAGACCAGAGACTTGGTGACGGAGACTCTGCCAGGTGAACACAAAGCTGAAGCTCACTCTCTGAACTCTTTCATCCTTTAGCATGTTTAGTTTGAAACAAACTGTCAGACAATCAGATCATCCTTTGTCTGCAGCTTCAAAAAACCTTTAGATAAAAGCAGAATGTTCTGATTAACAAAGATCTGTGAATGAAAAAAAAAAGCGCAACTTGCTTCATGCTTCTTTCTCCATATTTCAAAGTAACAGGCATTATGTCTTTTCACAATTTAAATCTTTTTTTTTTTATTTTATCCCGGTGATTTTTTACATTACATTCAAAGTTAGTTAGAATTACTCCATTCAAGGTCCACTCCAGGAACAACAGTTATCACTGAACATTTTAAGTGTTTTTTTTTTTTTTCATTTTAAGTGTTTTTTTACAATAATTCTGTCTCTGTGCATGCTTTTATTGTGAAATTCACACACAAGCTTTACCACACTCGTACAAAAAGTTCCTTTTCATAACTGAAGAGTTGTAATGTCTTTTACTTCAGCTTTTACAGATACTATGATGATGAAAATGTTTATTTGAGGTTAAAATTTTAATTGTATATTTTTCTTTGAACATACAACTTTAAAGCTGGGAAGCTACTGAGGGACTTAAGCTGACAACAGATGGGTAATAGCATCTTATTGATGACCCCCTGGTGACCCATTGACAGTCTTCACAAGGCCCCTGATGGACAAAGACTTTGAAAAACAATAGTTATACAAACCTAAATGTCCGTCCAAGTTTTAAAGTCTGTTGTTAGAGGCAGCAGTCCCTTACCTTACACCCCAATCTGTCTTATGTGAGGGACGAGTGGGTGCAGGAGGCTGATTCCCGTCACACGCTCTGTCTCAGAATAGATCTGTAAGCCTATTTACAGGCAGCAGTCTGGTCAATGGAGGGAGGCTGAGCAGAGGACCAACAGCAGAGATGTAGACGTGACTGAGTTACTGCAGGACAAGTATCAGGGTTAGTGAGATCACAGCTACAGGTGGAGCAGACATGGGGCTGGAGGCATGGTCATATGTCTGAACAATTTTATTTTAGATCTTTCCAACTAGTGCATCAAATGCTAGGTCTTCACACTCAACCACAACAAAACAAATACAACAACTTACTTACTTATTCACCTATAACATCTTAGAGCCAGATGCAGAAACATCAAAGTACTTTAAAAGTCCTTTGGCTTTAGGGTCTATCTATATCATTTTCCAGACCACTTACAAATGGTGCCCAAAATGTAGTTCTGCTGCAGATTTTTGACACATTGTCCAGCCACTTTCTAACTTAGATGTCTTAAAGATGAGTTGTTTGTGGGTTTCTTTCTATTTGGGGATGCCATGGAAGATTTCAAGTGGAGCTTCAGGTACCAAGTAGAGTCCTGTTCGCTAGTATTCTGCTTCTGTAGAGTTCACAGTTAAGATGTAATCCTCCTTGGTTTCTTCATTCTGTAATTTTTACTGATACTGTCGTTTTACAGGGGAGAATGTTATCTTCATCGGATCTGAGACAATAGCAACTGACCAAGACAATCTACCACCAGGCTTTGAGGTCACTGCTTGGACTCCTCCACTCTCAGCAACCAAAGAGTCAGTTGAAGAGACTCCTGTAACATCATTTTCTGAGATTCCTGTGGATTTGACTTCTGCACCGGCTGTTGCTGCTGTGCCAACAAACACTGTAGACTTTCAGGAGACTGGAGGTGGGATTACTTCAGAAAGTCCACCTTCAGTCATCACCGATGCTGAGATTCCCACAGAGTCTGAGGATGGAGATGTTGCGGACATGGCTGAGGAAACTTTAGAAGTTGCCACAGAGGTTGTTGACTCTGTTACCTACATGCCGGTTGATGGGAAAGAAGACAAAACTGTCCCAGATATAACAAAGGAGGAGACTGTAGAGTCTGCAGAGGAAGAAAACAAGATCCTTGATTTCATTCCTGAAGATGTGGGTGTACCTGATTCAGAGGTGATTAAAGTTACGCCAAAAGGTGAAGAGCTACTGTCAGAAGTTGTGGCTAAAGAGGTTCTCACAGAGGCTGCTGTTGTTGCTCTTACAAAGCCTGCTACAACACCTGCTACAGAAGCTGTCACAATGGAGGCTTTAGGACAGGGAGTATCTCCAGAGCCTGTGACGATGGGAATCCCAGAGACAACTGTTGCAGTAACTGTGGGCCGAGAAGTTGAGGACATAACAGACAGTTCTTTGGATGTCATCCCATACATAACCTTGACTGATGAGGTTTTAGAGGAACCCACTGAGGATTCACCAGAGCTAATAACTAAAACAGTACCAGATGCACCTGATCTAGTTGGGGCAGCAATTCTTGAAGAACCTGAGGGTGACATGCATAAAGCACTAGAACACCCTTCAGAGGCTGTTGTAGACATTAGTCTAGATGAAACTGAAGTCAGCACAGAGGCAATCCCAACTGTATTTCTGATAACAGATCCAGATTCAGAAGAAGAAGCTGAAATATTCATAAATGTGACTCCACAACAAGAATCTGTTTCAGATGAAACAGAAGTTCCATCCCAGGTCTCTCTTTTGATGACAACAGACAAGATAGAAGTAAAACTCAGTGAAGACATTACAGAGGACACAACACCAGAAGACAAACCAACACTAATGGCTGAGATTACTTCTGAGCCTATTGTAGTGACCTTACAAGATGACGTGGATGAAGACACCTCTCATGTAACTGAGGAGATACCACCAAATATTACAGCAGTAGAAATAGAGACAACAGAGGAAGATACACCTGATCAAACTGTCAAAGAAGAAGTAGCAGTACATGCAACAGACAAGCCAGAAGAAGAGGTAAAAGTAGAAGTCAAACATGAAGAAGCTGTAGTTGTTACTGAAGTGAAGTCTCCTGATAAAGTATCAACACAGACAGATGTAAAAAAGATAGAGACTGTTACTGAAGAAACAGCTGAAGAGGAACAAGCAGTTCAAACTGAAAATATTAATGTGGCACAAGCAGAAATGGTAGAAACAGCAGCCTCTGAGGAGGCAGAGGGGGCAACAGTTACTGTGGAGGATACTGTACGACCAGTAGATATCACAAAAGAGGAAGAACCAGTTGAAACTGCAATAGAAACAGCAAGTGTTGTAGAGGGGCCAGTGAAGACAGCAGATACAAAAGAAACAGAGAAAGTAACAATTGAGCCTGCAGGAGAGCCAGCTGAAGGTGGAGAAGAAACATCTGAGGCACCCATACAACCAGTAGAGGAAGAAAGAGGAGAGGGAATTAAAACTGTAGTAGAAACTGCACAAGAACCAGAACCTGTAGAAGAAAGTGTAGACATAATAGAGACAGAAGAAGGTGCTGTAAAAGAAGCAGAACCTGCACAGGGAGTTGAACCTGTAGAAGAAACAAAGATTGACAAAGATAAAGAGCCCACAAAAGAACCAGAACTTTTAGAAGACATTGGAGGAGAGGTCAGACCCACAGGAGAACCAGCACAAGAACCAGAATCTGTAGATGAAATTCCAGAAGAGATCAAACCGACAGGAGGAACTACAATTGAAGTAGAACATGAGGTAGTACCTGATGAGGATAAAACCGATCTTGGCATTACATTTGTGGATAAAATACAAGAGGCAGTTGGAGGTGAACCATCAGAGGATAGAGAAGAGCCAACATCTGAGGCTTCTGAGGAGATAACAAAGGAAGAAGATGGTTTTGGAGAACCAGAAGCAGAGGTAAATGAACCAGAGATTACAGAGGAGGTCATACCAGAGATCCCCTCAGAGTCTGATGAGGAGATCACTCCTGTTGTTGTTGTCCCAGAAGACACAGAGGGATTATTGCCAGGGACTGAAGTGGAGGAAACACCTAGTCCAAAGGTAACAGTGGAACTTCCAGGAGAAGAAGTACCTTCAGAAACCACCCAGGAGAGTACCACCCAGGTTGTTGAGCTTTCAGGTGAGGTCCGAGAACCTGGATACTCTCCAGAAGTTGTGACTCACACCCATCCAGGAACAACTTCAGAGGTAGAAACCACTGAGGAGGTGACCCCGGAATCCCCCGAAGAGCTTGCCCCAGAGGTTCCATCTGAGGAAGATGGTGCTCCAAGTGAAGACAACCTCCAGGTTGCTCCTGATGTTACAGCAGAAGATGCAGGAAAACTCATGACAGAGGCTCCAGCTGAAGTACCATCGCAGTCATCAGATGAAATCAACCCAGAATCTGTTGTGGCTGTTACTGCAGAGAGTACCCAGGGTACTGCCAGGGAAGAGGCAACCCCTGGTACCTCTTTGGAAGTCACAACCAAGTATGTAGTGGAGTACAATAATGGCAATTTCCCCGATCTAACAGAGAAGCCTTATGATGTAGAAGACAACTTACTGGGAAACAATGGCTTCGGATTTGAGGATGAGGAGGAGAACTTGGTAAGTTACGGTGGAATACCTGATTACATTTTACCTTTCTGGTGCCAATACTAAACCTATATCTGTGTGATTTCTGTATATATTCCTGCACATTCAGATTGGTAACGAGATAGACGACACCTTGTTGCGGCCCCCAAGACCCCTGAAGGACCAGGTGGTGGAGCTGAGCATCAAGCTGAGAGGAGAAACCTACAACGACGCACTGAGAGACCCAAGCAGCTTCCACTACCAGCAGATGGCCAGACTGTTCACACGCAAGGTAAGATGATTTTTATGATGTCCCTGCTTTATGGACACGAGGATAGGATGTTACAGTTTTATTTTGTAATATATCCAAGCAATCATCAATAATAATTCTGCCCAAAGTACATTACTCAGTTTATGAAAAAAGACAAAGCACAAATCTCAGAAGATATACTCTGTCTGTGAAACATTTAATTGAGACTTGGAATACACATGGAGATAGCCACTAGTTTGTTTAAGAAACTTCAGAAAGGAATGTTCCAACTCTGTGTAGAGTGAATTTTTGCCTCCAGTTTTCACGCAGATTTAATGGATTGTTTTTGCAATTTTTGCAATATGTTTCTTTGCCCCCAACAGCTGGTGTGCCAGCAGATCACACATTAGCAGCTCTAGCTTTCCTTGTTCATTAATTTGAGTAATTAAGTCTCAGGATAAGTGCAAATTTGCATTGTGCTTCAAGCTAACTTTTAACATATATTTGAATGAAAAATAGTAAATGGGTAAATGAGTTTCATTATTTCAACAATTAGAAAATAAAAACTTGAAGTAAAATGGAATGAAACATTGAAACTAAAGTTAAGTTATAATAAGTGATGCTGTAACTCAACACTGTTTAAGTGTTACTGTGGTGCAACCATGAAGTAATATTTTCAAGCATGAAGCAATATTTTTCATTCTGACTCACATTGTTGTCGTCATGTTGTTTAGTAGAAAGCGATGAGTGCACAGAGCTGTGGTTTGTTTATCGGCCAGTTTTTGTGATTCTTGTGGTTCCTGCCCACACCTCCTCCTCCCTTTCCTCACTCCCTCTGTCATTTCTCCTCTTTCACTCCCCTTGCTGACGTCCAGGATGCACGCTCATTACCTAATTGACTTGCTTTGTGGTTTCCTTCAAACTGCAGACTCAGGAGTTTGGCCCTGCTTTAAAGGCCTCGCCTGTTTTTCGCGCATTAAGGATCTTTACGCTTTAAGGCTCAGTTTCCTTGGCCCTGCCAGCGATCGGCTATACGAGCCGCCGAAGCACACAGGGCTGGAAAACTTCAGAGGACCTACAGTATACGAGCAGTGACTCACTTCGAGTTGGTGGAAAAATGACCGCTGCCAGGAAAGCAGAGAGTGCCGGTGTGTTCCTGCACCACTGGGAGGTTTTTAGGCTCAATGACGCGGGGAGCCAGTTTACAGTTTGAATTCTGGGGTCAGGGTCATTAATGAGGGAATACGAAGTGGATAACAGGGCTAATAGAAACAGCAGGAGTTTGACTTCAGCAGAGAAGCAGAGTGCAGCCACGGGCCACTGACATCTGATAATGTTGCTCTTTTATTCCATATAAAAGACTTCAGCAGCAGCTCTCACCAACTAACACAAGTTTACTAGGAACACATGTAAACTCCATCCAGCTACTTCATTATTCACATTCATAATCCTGACTCACTTCTTACACGTCGGCCTCTGGGCTGATTCTGATCGATCAGGACATCCAGGTGGTCACATGGTCACGGCGTCTATGACTCAACCCTCTGTGACGCTGGAGTTTGGTTAAATCTCTTGTTCTTTATCTTTATCGTAAGAAACAACTGAACTGTATCACACCCAACATCTGGTGAACAGTGACCAACAGGCAGCTGATAACATCTGTATTTTATAAAACCAACATAAATATGACTGTGAGCAACCTAAGTGTGTTTTAATGCAGCTCAGTTCAACATATACTGTTTCTGTTGTGAGGTCAAGTCAGTGTGTGGAGCAGCAGTCACCTCCACCTGCTGTTTCTCAGAGACTCATTAGTTTCTGATGGAGACGTCTGTGTTCCTGTTATTTAGACAACCCCCACAGGTGTAAAGGGGCTGGACAGTAATAGTTCAACACCTGTCAGCAGAACACTGCAGTTCCACAGCAGCACAAACTGCAGCTGAGTCAGAACACAGTTCAACACAAACTGACAGGAAGTGGTCAGTAAGGTTACAGCTGCGACCCCCGCTGGGCTGGAGCAGGTCCTCAATCTGCTGAAGCTCAGTGTACAAGCTCTGCTGTGAAAACATTTGTGTCCTGTTAGAGGTTAGACTGTGGCTGCTGGTGTTGTAGAGACAGATCACACAGAAGCTGACACCTCCTGTGCAGGACTGAACTCTGTGTGTCACAGAAACAGACTGAACTGTCCCTCCTGTCTCTAACGTCCAGATTGAAGATGCCTTTGAGCGGCTGCCAGGCTTTAAGAACGTCTACATCATCGAGTTCAGGTGTGAACTGATTCAGACGGTGATGAGTTTTGTCTCACACACGTTTTAATTTGACAGTCTAATTATACAAAACATGTGGAGCTCATAGTAACAGCCTTTACTCTGTTTCTGTTCTCAGGCCACAGAAGGACCTGGAGCGGTAAGTCTGACAAACCTTTCTCTGTCTGACGTCTTCAACCTGATGTTTGAGGATTTCAGGCTTTTATCACTAAATATTAAAACATGAACATGGTGGAATCTTTTTTCCCTGTATCGACCCTTTAAACTTTATTTGCATCTCCGTGAACTGACTCTTCAGATGATGTGGATTTGGTGATTTTCATGTTCTCACTTCAGATGAAGGATTGCAGGTGGTTTGAGCCCTGATCTCATTCTGAATCTGACCCACTCACACACAGCTCTGTCACAGCTCTGATAAATCCATCCCAATGAGCCGAGACTTCTCTGCAGGGTCTGCCTCGCTGTGCAGGGCCTGAAGGGAAACTCAGCTGTCCACAACAAAAAGAATCATTTCAGTTCTGCTGCTTTTGTTCTGGGGACATTTTCTTTCTTTTAATGTGTAAAGGAAAAGTTTAACCTATTTTTTATACTGTAGGCTGATGTTCAACCCCCCCCCCCCAAACCCCCTTTCACCTGCCTGTCGCAGTAAATAATAGCTCTGCTGCCCCTCTGCTCTACTTTCAACTTAATGTCCTTAACAATAGTCACTCAGCTCTTAAGTGGGATAAGTCGCTTCTGCTCGCCGGCAGCTGTCGCAGGATTACTGTTACGGGTTTACGGCAGGTTCGCTGTCCTCCTCCACCTTCCCCTCTCTTACCAGGAAAGACCCCCACCCCCTCCACTGCAGGTTAGCCTGTCACAGTGTAACCACACTGATGGATTCACTTTGTGAGCTCAGAGACTCTTAAACTCACCTGAAAAGTGTGTGAGGCCTGAAGCTCCGGAGTTGCCAAGAGGAGAAAAGTGATGTGGTTGTAAAGTTGTCAGGTTCTGGTTTTCTTAAACACTCGCCTCAGAAGTGAATCTGAGAGTGAAGCAGCGAGGTCAGAAAGACAAGAAGTAACAGACAAGATGAACAGAAGCCACAGGATGGTGGTTCTGTTAGTGTGCATGTTCCTGACTTAAAGACAACATTAAAATCCCCAAAGTGACAAATATCCACTGTTTCTATTTCACTGTATAACAGATGTGTTCAGTACAGTCATTCAAATACTGTTGAACCAACAGTTATTTTAATGTTTGTCCATGTATGTCCATCACAGATCTGCTGTCATGTTGAGTTGATTCATCATCTGAGCCACAGGAAGTTTATCAGCAAGTCCTTTGATTTGAAAACAACCATTTCACAGCTTCTCAATGATTTTTTACTGAATATGTTTGGGTTTTAGTGAACTGTGATTATTTCTTCAGTCTTTATGACATTTATTGACCAAACATTATTAAAACTTTATGAATCAAATCCAAAGAAGTGAAGAATGAAGATCACTCCTCAGTGACTTTGAAGTTTATCTCCAAATGAAAATTGCCTGAGCAGATGTAGATTTTAGACGCAGACAAACATGTTGGAGTCTCAACCTCTGGTTGGTCCATTTCCCTCTCAGGGGTTTGGTGGTCCTGGTCCACTACGCCATCACTCTGGAGGTGGACAGTGGCGGCATCGCCAACGACACACTGGACTTCATCTCTCTGCAGAACAACCTGGTGGAGAAGAACTACCCCGGAGCCGCCGAGCAGCCCACCGTCGTCTACACCATCACTGACTTCCGCAACTACATCACCGAGGCACTACACAAAGACAACTTCATGACCAATAGCAGCCTGGAGATGCAGGCCGACCCGCTGCAGCTGGAGAACGGTACGACAGCAGAGCTACAGAGGGCGTTTCAGCCCTGAGTCTGACGTTAGAAAAGCTTTGACTCTAACAAGCTGTGACTCTTTTCTGCAGCTGAGAACTTGTTGCCTGTGAAACCTACGAGTCGACCAGCAGACGCCTATGACAACATGGTGAGTGGAGCGGAAACACACAGAGGACACATTCAGCTGACCTTTTGATTGGTTAGGATGATTGTCATGTGACAGAAAGGACAATTCTGACATATCATGAGGTTGTGGGAAAATTTGAAAATTCCACTTAGTGTAAAGTGGAATTTAATGCATCAGTTAGTGTATCCACACCTGCGACGTCCTTCACAAAGGTAGCAAATGAACAAACTACATTACTACACTTTGATGAATAAAGATATTAGTCTCAACACTGTGGGACTGAAACTACAAAACATAGCTTTCCTTACCTACCTTACCAGACGTGAAGCTTACACAATTACAAACATACAATATAATACTGTAATAAAAACATATAGAAAACCTGAAGAAAACACACCTGATGAACTGAGATCATTTAAGTTCCTGAGTGAAATTAGTGAAACTAATCTCTTTTCTTAATTTGAACGCAGTGTTTTAATATGGCAGGTCACAGGTTCAGTTGCTCAGTCAACTGATGAAACTGTCACAAAACATCAGTTGTTATCTCAGTAACATGTAGCATGAACAATCAGTCAAGTTGAGCTCCATCAGAGGACACAAACTGAACTCTGAGCGTCTGTTCTCAGGATAACGTTCTGGCTGCAGAGAAGCCTCCTGACGCACCGAGCCACGAGATGGACAGCAGCAACGTGTTCCTGAAGAAGGATGACTTCCTGTTCGACCCCTTCGACCCGTGGAAAGGTCCTCAGAGCGGGGGGGTGAGCGAGAACGATGTCTTCATGTTCGATGAGAGCACAGCTCCTCCGCCGCCCGCCGAATTCCCTGAAAACACTTTAGGCCTGGAGCCAACGGATCAAGACAGTGAGTGAACGTCCAGCCGCTGCTCAGAGCAGACAAATTCAGATTCTTACCAGACACATGACAGAAGCACTTAGACAAACAGATATGGTTTATGTGAATTTGTCTCACTCACCAAATATCTGTTAAAAAACTTTCTTTCAGATCAGAATGTAATTCACAAGTGGTCCAGACTTAAATAAAAAATCACTGAATTAAATGTATTGAAATGAAACTTGATCAAAGAACAGAAACATTTTACAGTGTTACTGTAAGAGAGGGAAAAGGGTCAACTACTATACATTTAATCAACCTTTACAACCTCTTAAACTGTGGAAAATAACACTAGTGGAAATAGGTAATTCATGTAATTAAGATGCTAGTTTGTTAAATGTAGTCTTAATAAATCCCCACAGGACTTAGACCTGGTCCTGTCAGGTTTTCTCACTGGGATGTGAGACTGTGATCTTTCTCTGAGGAGGGAGATCCCGGCCGTAAACCTCTCCATGTGTTTTTCTGCTTTGCAGATAATGGAAATATTGAGGATGAGGGATTTCTCCTCAATAATGCTCCAGGCGCCAGAGACGATACCCCACGAGGGGACCATGCAGTCAGTCCCGGAGGCTCCTCTGCAGCCCCCCCTTCACCACTGAAACCTCAGACCGGCTCTGAGAGCATGTTGGACGATGGATCTGGCTCTGGTTTCTCTGGGGACGGCCAGGGAGCTGATCTCTGGTCCTGGCAGCCTGCAGCGACATCTGACGGGACTGGCTTTTACAACAAGGCGGATGGCAGCCTGGAGGTGCTGCCACCACCTGATCTGGAGGAGACTGATGAGGAGGATGAAGACCAGGATGAGGAGACGGTTGCTGTTGAGTGGCCGACCACTGAGAATGATGATGATTTGGTTGTAATGGGAGTAGAATTCACTGATGTGTCCCCTTTGCCCACAACAACAGTTGACGAGTCTTTGCCAGATGGAGGCATTGAGGAACCTTATCTGGATCTGGTCTTGGTCACGCCGCACATCAGCACTGACCCGCGGTACTCGACCACAACCCAGGCTCCTGTATTCTCCCCCAAAGGAACCTTGACTGTCGAACTTTCAGTGCAAACAGTTGAAGCATCTGGTATCTATGATGACTACTCCTTGACAAAACCACATTTGATTGCGGCGCCATTCACAGAATCTCCTGAAGCTGAAGCTTGGACTCATGAGGCCCCTGTTTTTGCAGGACCAACTGATTCAGCAGTCAAGTTTCAAGAATCCACTCAAGTGGTGGAAGTAGCTACTGCAGCAGAGATAGAGCTTCCAATCGTTACAGTTGGGTCTATTTCCGCAGAGGATGTACCTGAGGAGGAGGAGCTTGAAGTCATTCGTGTGCCTGAGGTCCCTGAGGTTCCTGAGTCGCCCACCTTTGTGGAGGTCCAGGCGGTCACAGTCAAAGAATCCAGCTTTGATGTGATAACAGAACAGCCATCAGAACTCGAGGTACTCACAGACAAACCCAAACTGCTGTTGCCAGAATCCACAGATCATCATGAGGTTGAGATTTTGGAAGAGCAGCACATAGGCACCACTGATCCTACAACAGCAACAACAGCGCTGGCTGATGAAGCCCTAGACAGAGACCTAGTTGTGGATGAAGTCATGGTTGTCACCACAACATCTGCTGCTCCGGACCAAACGTCGTCCATAAGATCAGACCACAGCAGCAGCATCGCACTCTCGCCTGAGAAGGACTCACCTTTCACTCGAGTATCAGATTCTGTGCCAGAAGACGAGGAACTGGTTCCCCACGAGCACCTAAACCATGAAGATGTTGAGGAGGTTCCAAAAAGCACTCCGTCCTCAGATGTTACTCAGCCAGCACTGACATTCACCAATGAAACAGAAAGTGCTAAAATAGACACCACAGAACAGTCGCCAGCTGCACCGGAGCAGGATGAAGACTTGGTTAAAACCTTGACGGATGCTTCACAGGGGAAAGTAGATACTGATATCCTTCAAACAACAACCTCCTCACTTCAGGAAGTCAAACACGGCACTCCTGCTTCAGAGATCAAAATTTTTGAGCACGATTTCTCCGACGTTCCAAGCATCGACGTCAGCTTTGACGTGTTCCAATACGGTGGCATGGCGACTGATGGCGACAGCAGTGGCTTCTCCAGTGGGGCTCAAGGGTCAGATTTGGATGCCATTGCATTACCGACCCGACCTGGCAGGGCCCTTACTGTGTTCTTCAGCCTGAGGGTGACCAACATGGCGTTCTCCATGGACCTGTTCAACAAGAGCTCCCCTGAGTATAAGGCCCTAGAGCAACGCTTCCTGCAGCTGGTGTGAACTCAAAGAATCTGTATCAGTGATTAAAACTTCTAGATTCAGGTGTAATGTTGTTTACATGTGTCTTTGTGTTCACCTCGCAGCTGGTCCCGTACCTGCAGTCCAACCTGAACAACTTTCAGAACCTGGAGATCCTCAACTTCAGGAACGGCAGCATTGTGGTGAACAGCAGGATGAGGTTTGGTAAGCCGGTTCCCAGAGGCGTCACCAACGTTGTCTACCTGATCCTGGAGGACTTCGCCAACACCGCCTACCAGACCATGAACCTGGCCATCGACAAGTACTCACTGGATGTGGAATCAGGTAAAGTTACAGCAGACACTTAAATGAAGCTACAGGCTTTTTTCTTCTAAAAATCAGACCGTTGAAATATTTTCAGGGTAAATGGCTCAACTTTGGCTCTAAAACACAGTAAACTGATCATATTTACCTGATTTCCATTACAAAGATCTTTCTCAGGACACTCATGATCTCATAAACACTGGATCAGAGCTGAAGCTGCTGCCTGAAATGAAAACAGATAATTTCCTGACTCCTCACTCTACAGACACACTTCAGGTTTCATGTTTGATGTGTGTTGAACAAAGTGTTCCAGTGTGGCCTTCAGGTGGTGTCTGAACATCCTGGACGTCTCAGCGTCATTATCAGATGTTTCCTGCTGCTCAGGCTCAGCTGAATCCTCTGTGTATCAGCAGCAGCTCAGCAGCTTTGACAGTGTTTCTGCTGTCAGGACTCTGGTCTAATACCTGAGATAATCTGTCTGTGAGGAACGTGAGCAGCAGCAGCAGCACACACTGACTCACTGATGAATCAACATCATGGCAACTGTTTGCCTCCGTCTGTCTGTGGTCCTTCATACCTGCTGCTTCTTCTGCTCTGTGGCTGAAGGCTGTGTAGACTCGAGAAGGTTCTTCATCTGATCGTCAGACTCCACCTGCTATCAACCGGACCTTTATCACACCTGCATGGAAACATGACAGTGTTGGTCTTTTTCACAGCTATGACAGAGTGATATACAATAACTATATATGATGTAATAACTGGATTCATGTGGGAAAGTTTCCACTCTGACATTTGGTTCTGATGGTCATCAGTAACAGTCATCATGTGTCGAGCTGAGTCTGTTTCATAGGTAGAAACCAATCAGCTCTGACTACCACAAAGTGTCATTTATGTACCTGCCCAGGTAAATACACTGCAGACCAGCAGGGTGGAAAACCAGATATGTTCACTGCCTCATGTGGAATCAGACACAGCAGTGCTGAAACGTCCCTCTGCTGACGTCTCCTTTCTTCCTGAAGTGGCCTTATCTTTGCTTAGCAGCGGAAGGACTTTTATTTTGACAGGTATCCAGGTGTCATTTCCACCTGGGTGGTTTTGTGGTTTGTTGCACAGCAGGATTCAGGTTGTCCAGCTGAGATGAAGCTGTTAATGTGAGGTGTACTGTTGTTGTTTCCTGCAGCGAGTCCATCTCTGCTGAGCTGCAGCTCTTTAATCTGTCTGAGCCAATCAGAGGAGCTCCTGACAGCCTGATAATCTACAGCAGTGAGTCACTGTGGACATGATAATCAGTTTACTCCTCATCTTCACTGCGCTCGGAGGGAAGGTTTTCCATTGCACCAGCACGTGGTCGACTGTACTGTGAGGCCTCCACAACCTACAGATGTTAATGAGCTGAACCTCGATATGAAGATGAAGTTACTGAGGGTCAGTCAGAGGTCAATCATTTCCAGTCATCAGTGAATAACACTATGATATCATACATAATGTTTACCTGGGTTTAAATTAAGCAGCTCTTCCAGGGAAATTCCTATTTTCCTGTAATAACCTCTTTCCCACTTCGTAATAAATAACAAACCTGTCAAATAAAGGAGTGATATTTTTTTATTTAGTTGTGTTTTGTTTTTATCCTCGTGTCAGATGTTGTGTGGTGGATATAATGAGAAAAGTTGAGACAGTTCACGACCAGAAATCTGGACATTAAGAAAATGATGAAAAGTTTTGCTTAAATTTTTCTTTACTAAATGTGTGAATGTTTCTTTGTGTGTTTTGTGCTCAGATTCCTCAATTACATCATAAAGATGAGTAACTCACATGATGATGGTTCGTTCAACGTTTTACAGCCAGACTTTATTCTAATGTTCTAGCAGAGGTCGTCCTTATTTCAGACAGAGGTAGACCTTCCTCCTCTTCCTCCTCTTCCTCCTCTTCCTCCAGGTCTCTAAAGTGTCTTCTTCTTCTGTTTATCTCTTGCTGTTTCCTGTCAGGAGACAGAGCGGACCCCTGTAAGTTCCAGGCGTGTAATGAGTTCTCCAGGTGCATGGTGAACCAGTGGTCGGGCGAGGCAGAGTGCGTGTGTGATGCTGGGTATCTGAGCGTGGATGGCCTGCCGTGTCAGAGCGTCTGCGATGTGCAACACGACTTCTGCCTCAATGACGGCAAATGTGACATCATCCCCGGCAAGGGCGCCATCTGCAGGTCAGAGGAGGTTTCACATTGTGTGCTCTGAAAATAGTGAATATAATAGTGAAATACTTTGAAACGGCTCCCTCTCAAATCTGAGATGTCTGACTGTCCTCGAACACACCAATATTTTTTTCTTTCTCGCTAGAAGACAGCAAAACCTTCTACCTTCTCAGAGCAAAAATATAGAAGCATAGCATGGAACTACACCTTCAAAATAAAAGTTTGAAAATGTGGTAGAGGTTTCTGTAAAAAGAGAAATTAACATTTAACCTCAGAATTAGAAACAGTGACTGTATCATCCACATAAAGTGAAATATTGTTGCCTGAGCAGATGAATCACATCAGTGATGTAAAGGCTGAAACAAAGAGGACCTGAGGTCGGGCCCTGAGGGCCGCCGACAGATGGTTTCACTGGGAATGGAACCTCTAACTCTCTACTGCAGGTGTCGGGTTGGAGAGAACTGGTGGTATCGTGGCGAGCACTGTGAGGAGTATGTTTCTGAGCCGCTGGTTGTGGGCATCGCCATCGCTTCTGTGGCCGGTTTCCTCATGGTGGCGGCCGGTATCATCTTCTTCCTGGCGAGGACGCTGCGAGAGCAGTATGACGCAGAGGACACTGAGGACCCGCTCAGGTGACCACCTGATGGTTTGAATTTGAGCTTCATTTGTGTTTGATCAGCTGAGTGGTTTCTGCTGGTTTTTAGGAAAAACTGGAATTGAAATACTTTAATTACTGAAACGTTTCAAATTAAAATGTTCCTTCCTGTAGACGTGGTGACAGCGTACCCACACTGGAGCGCGCCACCAAGTTCAACCCAATGTTCGAGAGCGACCCGGTCACCGCCCAGTACTACCGTCGCTATGAAGACGACGTGCCCCAGTATTACCGCCGGCGCGATCCCGGCTTCCCCGAGTACAGCAGCTCTGCGAGTGTAGACGGCTCCAAAGACTTGAGCAGTGACGAGATACGACACATCTACCAGAACACCTCGCTCACCAAAGAGGTGAGAGATCTGAGTGAGACAGTCACAGCACTGTAGTTACCACAGTTACCACAGTTACCACAGTTAGGGTCTGCACCATGGAAACTTTCCATTCTTCTCACAGGAGCGTGAACATGGTCGTCCTGGTTTGCACAGGTCGTCTGTAGGTTGAGATCTTGTAGCTGAATATTCAGTCAGGACTCTGATGTGAACAGGTTTTTGGTTTTTGGTGAACTCATGAACCTCAAAAATTCATGACGTAGGTTCTGGTAAGTTTTGTGTTGCTGGCGCCGCCCGTTCTTCAGGACACTGTCAGTGAGCAGAAGCAGTGAGTGTGGCTGTATTGACCTGTAACTTCAGGACCAGGTTTCAGTGTCTGAGAAAGACAGGCGTCATCAGTAAACATAGAGGAGGCGGAGCCTCTGGCTCCTCATCTGGACTCGTGCTTAACTTCCTGCTCCTGCCGAGAGATTTGGCTCCTGAGGAGGGAGAGTGTGGCACAGATTGAGATGAACGACTGTTGTGACATTTTTTTGGCTCAGTGGTTTACAGTCTCAGCAGGAGGTCAGTACTATGCAGACACCTATTTATACCTGCAGGACCTCCTCCTCCTCCTTCACCTCCTTCACCTCTGGCCTCTCAGCTCAACTGTTACATAAACATGTTTTCTCTCTGTTGACCTCTGACCTCTCTGCAGGAGATCCAGGAGCGTCTGAGGATAATCGAGTTGTGTGCCAGGGATCAACACTTTGCAGACTTTGTGCGACAGACTCAAGTGTGAGTGATTAAATGTCTGTGAAGTTGACATGAGACCTGCTGCAGAGCTTCACTCTCTGGCCTTGGTTTATTCACAAACACAATTTTTTTCAATTTTTTACATCACAAACAAAGTAAAAAAGATTAAAAATTGTTTTACTCTTTCTTAATCATACACTACTGCTTTATCCCCTAAATGTAAAAACACATTTAAATTGAAATTTTAAAATGATCAAAAGCTCAGCATTTATTTATCATTAACAAATATTATTAAAAAAATAAATTAATTAAATATAAATATGTTATTCTTTCTGTATAAAAATATGTATAAATATAAAAGCTGCTGTCCAGGTACAGAACGCCTCAGACACACCTCCACCTGTACTTGACACAGACACTGAGACTCAGCGGGAAACTCCACTCGTCTGTCAGCAGTTTCTTCTGCTCTGGAGCTGTGAACGTTTTTGTCACAAAGACAGTCGCTTTGTTTAAATGTCATTTAATGCTTCATCTGTTTTTGCTGCACAGCTCAGTCTCTGATCTCTGTCCTGCTGTAACGAGCTCTAACGAGCAAATCAGTGCCTTCATGCAGATTCAGGCTGTGGTTTTGTTCTGGGAGCAGTGTGTGTGTCTCAGGGTGGAGGTGTTGTCCACCTGCTCCAGGTGTCTAGTTCCAGACAGAAACAGACTCCAGACAGGCAGACTTCCTCCACAGATGGAAATGTGCTATGGTAAAGGTGAGGAGGCGACTGTCCAGACGTCAGCGAACACCATCACTGTCAAACTCAATCAGGAGCTTCGAGAAGAGTCTGTGTCTGTGAGACTCTGCTGCCAAACAACTTCAACTCTCCTCCTACATGTTTACATTTTCTCTGGACACTTCACAGACTTTCATTTTCAACTTCATCCTCCACAACACGAGGTCCATTCAGTAGCTGCTAGAGTCAGAGAGTTTGTGTCTCAGCTTTAGGATGACAGAGACAAGAGATCCAGAAATGATCAACGCATCAACTGATCCTCAGTTATAACAACAGTTTATGAGCAGATGGAGGATCAGGCCAAACTACAGCTGAAATATTCATCGTTTTCATGTCACAGTCATGATTGGATTTAATTAAAATTAAAATATTAACACACCTGTAAAAAGAGTTTAATCAAAGTGCAGCTCAGCTGTAATTATGACAGTAATTATCATGATTATCATGATGAAATCTTTGATCATCATTTATCACAAACAGGTTAAAAACCAGAGAGAACACAAATCCACAATCATAATCATGAAAAATAAGTCCAGGGACCAAACACACACAAGCCAGACTCATCTCCTTTAGGATCAGGATTTCAGTGGTTGTGTAGAAGGAAAAAGCAACATTTAAAAACAGCAGAGCGGAGTGGAGACCTGAAATATACAGTAACTAACCCTTCTGTTTATATTGGGGTTTGACTCTGAGTTCTTTTGTGGTCTGGACGTTTGTACCAAAACCACCAAACTAATCCAGTCCTCTCGTTCTGTGGAGCAGATTCCTGGAGAGGAGAGGGAGCTCCACCACGTAGTGAGCAGTGAGATGGTGACCACGAGGTACGGACGCCATGATGTCACTGAGACACAACCGAGTGGAACGACTGATCACGTCTATCTACATTTACTGTCATGTCCACATGTTTCACTGTGACCAGATGTTTGATCAGCTGTTTGATCAGCTGTTCAATCAGATGTTTTATCAGATGTTTAATCAGCTATTTGATCAGCTATTCAACAGTGAACTTTTCATCCAGATTTAACACAAATATTCAACAGATTTCCGAGATGAATGAATGAATGAATGAATGAATGTTGATGTTGTTCTGTAACCTGAAGCCTTCACTCTGTTTTGTCTGATCTGAAAATGTTCACCTGCAGTAACACCTGCAGTAACACCTGTGGTAACGCCTGTGTGTCTCCACAGAAACCTGCCTTTGACTCGGGGAAGGAGGAGGAGTTTGTGTTCACCTCGCTGTTTCTGATTGGCTCGACTGGTGATGAAGGTGAAACTGTGGGGAGTTTATTTTCTAAGGACTCTTTCTGGATGGGTTTCCTCTGTCATTGACCCTGAACTGAACTTTGACCTCTGCAGGGTCACCTGTTCCTCTGACCTTTACCTGTTATCTTTTCTTTTTGTCTTTTTGTTTTTGAGTAACACTTCAGTCACTGTTCACTGCTTTCCATGTTTTCACTGTTGAGTACCTCTGTCTTACACTTTCGACTGGACTTCATGGCTTTCATCTTCAGCCTGAACTCAAGGGTTTCTGTTTGCGTCCCGACCTGTACGTTGCCGCTGTTATAGAAAGAAAATATGTTGCTGAAGTTGTGTTTTGAGATGACGAGTTTCTGGACTGGTCGTCACTCGTCTCGTTTCCTTCTTTCTTTGACGTTTTTCCTTTACAGCCGTGACTCCTCCCCCTCAGTGCCTTCACTGCTCACTGCTTTTTTGGGATTTAATGCGTAGAATCTCGGAGCCCTTGACGTTAGATCATCAAACTCTGCGACAGGTCGGATCAGGAAACCGCACGTTCTCTCTTCGGTCTTTTGTTTGTCCAATCAGCTGCTTACCAAACGCCTGCGATTCACACAAATGTTTACATTTCTCAACCAATGCTGGAGTGTTAACTGATGTGTAGTACATGTGTAGCCTGTCAGTGTCTTGTATGTGTGCGTTTTTTTGAGAAATCCTACCTACGAGAGTTCACATGTGGTCACCTGACAAGTTTCTGAAGGTCCTTTAAATGACACAACTGAAGAAATGAGTTTAGATCACATCTCGTCTGCAGTTTGTTCAAGTTACTAACGTATTCAAACAAGATATGATCTGGTTGATTTCAGATATTATCTCGTTAACTTCAGATATTATCTGGTTCATGTGAGTCAACTTATTCATGCACCATCTTCTTGACACAGCATCTTGTCGTCTCGCTCAAAGATGTGTTTTGTTTGAACAAAATAAAACAGAGTGATAAAAAGGTTTTTAATGCTTGAATTAAAAAAAACAAACAAAAAAAAATGAATAAATGAAATGAAATTATCAGAGGACTGAAACCTGAGTAATACAACATATATCTCCATGACGACCAGCAGCATCTCTCTGATCTCTCTGAACCCTAACCCTTCTGTCTGAATGAATATCTACTGAAACTCAATCATCTGAGTGTAGATGAAGTACTTCCAGTACACAGCTGATGTTTGTTGTTGTGTGTGTAGATAGTGTTGTTTTTTCATGAGAGGCCCAGTACAACTCAACAGGCTTCTCATCCCCACAATTCACACGTCCACACTTGTCACTGATGTCTGTGTGTGTGCGTGTGTGCAGGTCTGCAGGTCTCTGGTGTTTTGTATTGTGTTTTCTAAGCTGTGCATTTGATTAGAAGGAAAAACAAACCTGTGATGTGTACGTGCAAGCTGGCACACTCACACTTTTCTAAAATAAAATGACAATATTTTTTACAGAATTGTCTGTTGATATTTGTTTCAAGACAGAAAGATATTTTTGATGACTGTGTGATCCTTGATGAAACTGAAGCTGTGACCTGTTGTCAGGGATCAGTCTATTTACTGAGACAACACTCTCTCTTCTGGAGGAATGTGATGGACTCAACAAATACAGAAGATGGGGGGAGGGGGGGCTCATTGTCATGACAACCTGATGATAGCAGAGGGGTGTGGAAATAAAGGTTTGAACAACGAGGGTTCAGGTTTTCATCACTAAGATGTGAGACAGAGGTCACTATCCTCCTCTTCATCATCATCATCTTCATTTTCACTCCTCTTTTCTTTTCTCTGTTTTGTGTACTTATGTTTTTGGGTTTTTCTTATTTTTTATTTATTTTATTCAGTTTTCAGTCTGATGTTTAAACACAACATGTAAAGTGTCAAGTTAAGATACTAATTTCAAATGTTCTTATGTTTATTAGAATGAATTTCCTTTTTTATTTTCATCATGACATGACTCAGACATAGAGGTAGTGGACCAGGTCCAGGGTCTGAGGTCTGAGGTCTCTGTCCAGGTCCAGGTCCGGGGTCTGAGGTCTGAGGTCTCTGTCCAGGTCCAGGGTCTAAGGTCTGAGGTCTCTGTCCAGGTCCAGGTCCAGGGTCTAAGGTCTGAGGCCTTTGTCCAGGTCCAGGTCCAGGGTCTGAGGTCTCTGTCCAGGTCCAAGGTCTGAGGTCTGAGGTCTCTGTCCAGGTCCAGGGTCTGAGGTCTGAGGTCTCTGTCCAGGTCCAGGTCCATGGTCTGAGGTCTCTGTCCAGGTCCAGGTCCAGGGTCTGAGGTCTCTGTCCAGAAGACCAGTTATGATGCTGCACAGAGATCTCAAACCCCAGGACTCTGCTGGTGTGCTGTAGGATTGTGTAATCCACTGTGTGTGATGAACATCTCATCACCGCGGTCTCAGTGTTGAGGGATCTCAGCTGTCATTGAACACGAAGACAAAAGTCAAACAGGATCAGACAAACTGATGACAAACGGTCGGCGCTGGAGAGAGGAGCGCAGCAGGAAGGAATGTGTGAGGGTCCGACATGTGAGGGTTTCAGTTGTGTAACAGTGAGGACGTGGTGGAGTCTGTCAGGTGTCAGGTGGTCTGGGAAAGGTATGTAGACACCGCACCGCTGCTTTGTACCTGAGGAAGATCACACTGATGGACACGATGCACAGCAACAGTCAGTAAAACCAGACGGACACCCCCCCCCCCCCCCACCGCACATGACAGTGTCATTGTTTCCCCAGAACTAGCAGCGCTGTGGATCTGATTAATGAAGGTTTATATCAGCCCTGCTGTGGTTGGTCAGTGGAGACACGTGAACATGTGGACCTGAGAGAAAGAGAAGGGTCATTAAACCACAACAGCCACTTCACAGTAACATGGAGGGATCACTGAACAGGCCTGTCGGGCACCAGGGGCCCCTGCACCAGAACCTGTGTGACCGTTAACATTTCCTGCTGGAGTCAGTCACATGTCTTCAAAAAGACTCAGAACCACCACAAAGAGAGAAAAGTGTTTCCTGTGCTCAGAGAAAAAACCCTGATCGGTGTCTGAGTCCGGTCCAGGTCCTGACAGGAGTCCAGCCTCAGGTCTCAGCCTTCTGTTTGTCACTGCTGTTGTTCCTCCTCTTGATGAATAGACGTTACCTCCACCTCTCTGTAAATGTTTATTTCCATAGTGATGATGATGATGATGATGATGATGATGATGATGTTGTTTCCACAGGCTGATGTTCGGAAAATTTGTTTCAACACTTTTGAAACTCGGCTGGTTTGTGTCAAACGTGTGAAAACCTGAACCTCCTCCACTTCTTCCTCCTCCAGTTTCCTGTTTTTGGATTTTTCCAGAGTTTGGTTTTGATGAGGAGAAAACTGGTTCTGGATCCTCTTCCTCCTTAATGCTTTCATTTATTTTCTCTTCTCTGAGTGGCCATGTTTGTTCACACTGTTCTGATGCAGTCTGTTAAAGTGACCTCTTTACAACCCCGTCATCACCTCCTCCTCTGAGCTGAAAGAGACTTTCTTGTCGCCTTTTTCTGGCTCTTTCAGGACTAAACAGACTCTCTGAGACCCGAGGAACAGGAAGAGTTTTAAATTCACACTGAGAACATCAGTGGAAAAAAACATAAGTCAAGTTCATCAAACCTGACAACAGTGTCTCTGACAGGATCTGTATCTGTATCTGTCTACGGAGTGAAATCATGGATTAACGGTTCAGACACGGAGACATGTCATCAACTGGTTGTGTCGGTTCTGTTGGCTCTGTTGGTTCTGTCAGTTGTGTTGGTTCTGTCAGTTCAGTTGGTTCTGTCAGTTCTGTTGCTTCTGTTAGATCTGTCGGTTCTGTTGTATCTGTTGGTTCTGTTGTATCTGTTGGTTCTGTCAGATCTGTCAGTTCTGTTGCTTCTGTCGGTTTTGTTGGATCTGTTGTATCTATTGGTTCCGTCGGTTCTGTTGGAGCTGTGATGATTCTGTCAGTTCTGTTGGTTGTGTCGCTTGTGTCGGTTCTGTTGATTTTGTCGGTTCTGTTGGTTCTGTCGGTTTTGTTGGTTCTGCAGTCTGAGGACTGTGACGATAAGAGAAATCCAGTTGTGAAGTTGTGTTGTTGCTGTTCCTTTAGTTGTGTGTCGTAGGACCACACTGACTCATTCATAAACACAAATCATGTGGACTTTATGTTCCTGCAGATCATTTTCTAAATCATCACAACCACAAACCGATGCATCATTTGGAAAATGGAGAGTGTCCTGCAGTTGTAGATGAGCTCAGTCCTTCAGCTCCACAGAAACAGGGAATCCCCAGAAACCTGATGAAGCTGCCAAACACAGTGAGACGTCAGATCAGTCAGTCCTGACTGTGAGACATCGAACTCAAACAGCAACAATTACTCATCAGGAAACTTTGAAAACGTTTTCTCTTTTATTTTCTCCATAGAACCATTAAACTGTTCTGTTCTCTCTCCAGAATTTAAAATTCCAAAACAACCGGAATTTATATCTTCACTTTGGACACATCTACCCCCACAGTTCAGGTTAGTTCAGGATCTCTAGTAAAATATAAGGTGTTGTGGGTTTGGTCTGTCTCATGTCATATTCCTGATTCCACAAGATGTCAAGAAGTGAAGTGCAAAGGTTTAGACTTTGAAAACTTTCAAACAGCATAAAACTGTCTCTGCCATGAAGAAGGATTTTTCACACAGCTTTTCTTTGTTGATGTCCATGTCCAACAGACACCAAACCCCGAAAGTGTTAGAATCAAATATTTAAAGGTAACAAGAGGTTGTTTTCCTCTGTTTCACCTTTTTATTGAGCTCATTGAGTGTTAATTAAATCTGAGCTGAGCATCTCTCAGTAACCTTCACAGAGGAAGTTTTAAAAGTCCACATTTCCTCCTGAACACGTCCAGGCTGCCAGCTTCAGGCTCTAGGCTTTTATTTTGGAGACTAAGGAGACAACACAGAGCAGAAAGACAAAATAAAAGCACCAGGAGTTCTCGTCTTGTCCTTTTATTTGGCTCCAGCCATTTCATTCTGATTGGACAGATATCAGCTGACACTGTCCTCTAAGAGGCCTCGATGACCCGAGAACCAAACCAGTCTAGGATCTAGTCCAGGATCTGAGCCCAGCCAAGAACCTTATTACATAAACTCCATCCACGCTGCAAAAAATAACGTCTGACAGGCGGATGATCAAAACCAGTCACTTCACGAGGGACTGATCTGACCTCAGATCAGATTCATCACGATGTCTGACTTTAATCCAGGATCAGCTGAAGACTGCAGCACAAATATAAACAGTTGAGAGTCTTTGCCAACCTCCAGCTGATCTCAGGTCTGATTTGTTTCTTCTGCAGAGAAATCTGGAGAAAAAACACTTCACATTTCTCACAGTTTGTGCCACAAACGTCCAAGTTTCAGGTGTGAATTATATAAACGTTCTCATCAATCAGCTGTTTTGAGGTTGGTGAAGGTACATCAACTAAAACTGAACCTGAATCTGTTGAATTTGATCCACTCTGTCTTTATGAGTGAACTACTGTCAGAGCTTCATTTAGATTTCCATCACTGTACGACTCAGCACACAGAGACTGATTCTGGGATGCCGTTATCTTCTCTGTCTCTTATGTAACTGTAGCGAGGAAGAATCTCTGTTTTTGTTTTGGAAGTTTGGCAGAGTGACAAGCGTCTTCATCACCTTTCCACTTGAACGAACACTCTGGCAGTCAGGTGTTTCCTAAGAGTTTCTTCTGTGTTTTATTACCCACAATGCTCGGCTGCTGTTTGGGATCCTCACCATGGACACAGTTATGTAAGATCAGAGTTTGGATGTGAAGAGGAACAGATGAGATAGGCAGCTGAGGCCTTGATGGATGGTAATATCAGCTGATCCAGGAGGAAGTGACATCATTACTCCATCAGAAAATGATGTCATTATGTGACATAAAACATTTCTGCAGAAAACAAAGGGACAAAATTAGAGTCAACAACATAAACTTTATAATAGTGGATGTTGTTCAGATGACATCACTGTGAGAGTGAAGGAAACTTAAAAACAGGAGGATTCTCAGTGAAGTTCTGCAGCTTTATTGTGGAGGGACATCAGAGATAAGGATTTCCTCAGGAAGTGATGTCACACTGAACCAGATCACCATGTGGGTTCAGCTAGTATTTAAAGTAGTTTACTCTCCTCTGAGATCAATACTCTGCAGTCTGTTAATCTGTCAGAACATGGACTCCAGACTTCTGAGTCTTTAACAAACCAAACTTCAGCTCATAAATCTGCATCCTTGCACACAAATGAATTTGTTTTCAGAACGACTTTCACTAATCCAATAGTAGTAAAGTCTGTGTGAGTTTGGGAAGCCACAGGAAAACCAGGACTCTCTGCTGACAGTTAAATCAGCTCATGAAGAATCACCGGCTGGAACACAAGACGACTTTTTACTCATTTAAGGCTGAATTATGAATCCAGAGGTTTGTTGTGTTTGGCTTCAGTGCTGCGGTGAAACCAGACCACTGTAACAACGCTGCCATAGCAACCTTCACTCAGAGTGGATACGGTTTGTTCTGTGCCTGTTACACATGGTTTGATGTCACTGTGTGGTGACGACTGGACGTCTGCCACAACAGACTGAAGTCACAGCAGCAAAATCCTCCCAGGAGGCCTCAGCAGGTATTTACAGGTAGAATCAGATTTGTTTTGTCACCTTTAACCTCCCACATCCCTTAATTAAAGCACCTATGAAGAGTAAATTGTGGTAATTATGTGACCAAGTGAATCTGTAAAACAACACACTGTCTTACAGATATACAATATTAAAATATTTAATAAGCTTTAAATATGTTCATGTTAAGAACTTCTTTTTTTTATAAATAATATTTCTGTGTTTTATCAAGTTCTTGTTATTTTGTATGTATATATATATATATATATATATATATATATATATATATATATTCATGGAAATTTATATTTTAAAATAAATATAATGAATATAATTTTGTATGTTCATGAAATGTGATAGTTTTGGGTTACTGAATTTGAAAATGTGGGTTCTTCCTCTGGTCACAGCTGCTGAATTGTAATTAGTAATAATTAGTGATGCTGAAAGTGCTCATTCTAAACACAAATGATTAAAGTGTTCTTTAGCTGCAGTTTAAGCTCAGGAGAGATTTCCCAGCCTGCTTTGTGTCACCTTATTAAAACCAGGCCGAGTGTCGGCTGCAGCCAGCGGCAGGTGGCTCACACATGGATGTCAAAGAACATGATCTATGTTGACAATCAGAGGATCACAAATATTATCTCCTCCCTGTTGCTGGGGCCCCGGGGCCACACTGAGGCTGTGACAGCTCTTAACCTCTGCCCCCATCAGCCAGGACGACTCTGAGGCCTGAAACCTGACGCTGAGCCAGGGTGACGATGGCCAATGACAGGATTAACTTTGAGAAGCTTTAAAGGGTGACTGGGGAAATTGTTGGGAAACTTTAAAGGAGCAGGTCGACTCATCTTCCTTAGATCCTGATGTTTCAGACGGACGCCAGTTTATCTCTTCTTTCATTTGAACTGAATCACTTCAACCGTTCGCAAGGTTCTTCCTGCTGTCTTTGAACCTGGACCCGGACCTGGAATTGGGCAACTGGTGAGTCAGGACTGGGCAACTAATGGGCGAGGATCAGGCAACCAGCAGGATCGAGGGTAGGATGGAGCACCACACAGGTAATAGGGGCACAGGTTAAGGTCAGGCCCTCGGGAGGTCAGGATCGGGCCCTCAGGAGGTCCTGGATTTCACTGAAGTGTAAGAATCTGGGCTGTAAATGTCTCACTGAAAGATTGAAGAGGAAATTATTTCTGAAGCATGTGAATTTCTCACTCACAGGTTTTGTGAACTCTGAGTACAGACCAGTGAAAACTGGTCGTAATTACACCATTGTACTTTGTGGGTTACAGTTCATGGAGCAGAAACACTAGTTCAGGATTTTAAATGCCTGTTTGCAGCTTCACACCCTCTAGTTGTCACTGAGGTGTTTTGCCTCTCTGCACGTACGTGAGCTGGCTGCACAAAAACGTGGACAGAAAGCCAACGTTGTGATGATGCATCATTTCCAGGAGGAAGATGGTGGGGAGGGTGGGCCATAGTTATAATCTCAGCATCTGGCAGCAGGCGAAGGTTTGTCTTTAAAACAAAACTACTTTCTGGCTGTGAAGGAAAGGTCCTGAGCTGATCTGAGCTTCTGCACGGTTTTGGTCGGACAGGTGCCTCTTTGAAAAGGTATCTTACAGCGACTGGAAAGTATCTGGACTTGGCTGTGTGGGGGTTTAATGGGAAACACAGTCCTCAGTGAGAACAAGTGCCCCTCTGATTGTTTCCCTCCTCTGTCTGGATTCAGACTCAGTCAACCTTCCTGTCAGAGGTGGTTAGCTTCGGTTGCGTAACTGCTTCACAAAGAAAAAAAAACAAAGACCTCGAAACGGTGAAGTGTTTTTTTTTCTTCTTAAAGTTTGAGGCGATCGATTTCATTTAATGGGAGTTAGGTTGTGTTTCATCTGCTGGAAAAAAAGCAGAATTCAGGGATTAAATAACAGTTTGACGTCTCTTCAAACTGCAGCTCCACTGAACAGGTGACATCTGGAACATCAGAGAGGACGTCAGGGGTCACAGGTCATAGTGTAGGTCACCTGAGGTGCAGTGTTACATCATCTACTGTACTGTGAGAGGGAAAACTGCAGTATTTACTCTTTAGAACAGGGTCAGTTCATATATTGAGGTAATGAGTCATAATCCTGAGAATAAAAAATAAAATAAAACAGTTTGTGTGTAAAAATTTGTCCTTTCGAGAAAAAGTCATATTACAGGAATAAAGTCGTAACTTTATCAATAATTTATCACCATGATTTTAACTTGAAAACTTCCAACTTGATCTTTTTAAAGTCTCTGAATGTATGACTTTATTCTCATTACATTCAATTTTGTCTCAAAATATTCAAACTTTTCTCGATGTTATCAGAGGCGGTCTTTATGTTTTATCCTCAATCTTCAATGAGGACCAGGTTTGTTGTGCTATGATCATTTTGGAGGCTGTAGTTTATGCTGACCCAACACACTGAGGCGTTTCTCATATTTTGAGCAGGTAGAGAGGACAGGACGGATATGTGAGCTGCTGATTGACCTGCTGTTTGTTTGACCTTTGAACTGCATCAGATCGGTAACTTCTTCCACTGCCACTGTCATCATTTGTGTTGATCACAGAGACAGAAATAGTTTGTTTGGTCACTTTGACACTGAGATCACAGAAACCTGTCGTCTGCAGCTGGAGGATGTTCAGGAAAGTTCAAAACCCTCAAACGTGATGTTTTCAACTTGGCACGTTTCATCGCATGCGTCCAAAAAAACGCTGAACACACTGTGGTCTACTGTTGAAGCGCTGACTCATCCGAGACTCAACGAGATCATATCATCTGCTGCAGCTTCGAAACGTCCACTGGTCTCTGTCTGAAGCAGCTTTTCACTTATGAAATGAAATGATCGATTTGTTAAACCAGTATCAGGATCAGTTGATCAGGATAGTCCACTCATTATTTCAGCTCCAGATGAGATTCATGACTGCGTCTGTCGTCTGTGCAACAGCTCAGTTCGACCCACAGTTACCTTCGCTGTGAGGCCACCTCTAGCAGCCGCTCACCTGCTGTAATGAGCCGGAGTTCAGCTGCTGTTATCTCCGAAGATGACAAGGACTGGGTCCCTGAGACAGACAGATAGATAGGTAGACAGGCAGACAGACAGACAGGCAGAGAGACAGATAGGGGTTTGATCTTAGAGCTTAGACCTGGGAGTTTTCTCTTCTTCTTGTTGCTTTTAAGAAGCTGACCTCAACAGTCTGTCCTAACAGAGCTGTAAAATCATCTGCAGAATAAAACCTTTCTGGTGTTCTGGGGGATTTCCTTATATTCTGGAGGACCTGGTCTTATTTCTGTCTTTCGCCACCATCTGAAGAGGAGGATTATTTTGGTATAAACTCTCTGAGGTGGCGTTCACTCATCTCCGGGCCTCACAGAGCTTTTTCTTCATGTAAGCTGGCATGGAAAATAAGCCATCCTCTTCTCCACTCTGCTTTCCAAACCTGAGACGTTCCAAGTGGGGGAGCTGACATGGTGGCGTTGGCCCGCACAGGCGACATCTGCAAACACTTTCCAAATCACTGCAGCAGCTGAGCAGCAAGAGGAGAAGAAGAACAAAAAAAGACTTTTCTAATGTGATTTCTGGAGAAGTCTGTTCTCCTGATGTATCGTCCATCTTAGGAAGAGAAGGTCCATAAATCTCTGCATTCATGGCTGTTGAGTTTCATGGGGAGAAACATGCTGAATATCGACCTTAATACCTGCAGCCAGAAAGGTTTGATAAAGGTGAACGTACCTGAGCTGTGTCTCCAAAGATGACAGCACTGAGTAACTTTCCACTGGCCTGTTTTCAGACATCTGCAGAACACACCAGGGACGTGGGCGTCCTGTGTCAGAGCTAGAAAAATGGCAGCAAAAAAATGTCAGCATTGTGGCTGAGATGATGCAGCTGTGCAGGGTGTTGAGTCAACGCAACACAACAACATTAACTGTTGTTCAGTCGGCACAGCAAACAACGACTGGTTTGAGCCGAACATGAACAAGACGAAGACTGAAAACTGAAACTAATAGTAATTCATTGTGATTATTAACCCTCAGTGTGACAGCTCTGTCATGTGACCCGAACCCCAAACTCATGGAAAAACATGAGTGACCTTCGAAACAGCTGGATGAGATCCACTTACGTAGCGTACGTGTAGACGCAGCTAAGAAGATGAAACAGATGATCTCATTAAAAAAAAAGTCCAGTTTGTTGAACCTGACACGTTCAGTTACTGTCTAATGACCAAAGGGGACGAAGAGCTGCGTTGATGAGTGTCTCCACTTCCTGTGGGTTTTTTTTTCCCAACTGACCATGACAACTGAAAATTGATTAGATCCTCGACAGGAGGTGTGGAAGTCAGGAAGTGAATACAGATTCATGTTAGAATTTGGAGCATCCAGATTTTTTTGTTTTGGAAAGTTTCTGTATTCGTGATTCAGAGAGAGACATGTGAATGCATCGCGGAGCCTCGGTCTGAGCTGACAGTGGAGCAGAAACCGTCTGAGTTACAGTGACCTACATAAACCAGTGAACTACATCAGAGTGGAAACAGCACAGAGGCTTTCACCATGATAGATTGAGTTAGAGCTGATTTATGGCTCCATCAGAGAATTAGAGGCCTGCTCCTCCACACTGGAACATCCTCTGGGTTTAACAGGAGTCAAGATTTATTTAGAAGCTTCTACGTCTTTTTCTGTAGAGTTTCTTAGAGCTGCAAGGACATAAAAACCTGTTCTCCAATAACACTGCAAACAAATTTAGCGGGGTAGAAGACAGGAAGGTTACTTACCTTGTTTCCTTTGTTCCCTCCTTCCTCCAGCCTGACTCCACATTCACAGCAGAGAGAAGACACAGATAAGACTGAGACCAGTGTGGCTCCACATCATTAAATCCTCAGATCTTTACCTCGAAGGTCAGACTTTGGCTTTGACTCTGACATCAGGGTCCAGCTCCCTCCATTATTTGACAGAGCTTCAATATACTGGAGCGTTTAAAAAAAAAAAAACAAGTTTTCCGGTCATGATTATGACATCACACAGAGTTGTTGTCATGGGTAATATAAGTAACTCAATTTTCAGCAAATACAAGTTTAAGACATACAGTGAACATACAGTCTGTTCCAGCGTTTTCCATCAGTTCTAATGACCTGACGACCAAATAATCAGATGATCACACAGTTTGAGATCTGGAGCACTTTATTCAGAGGTCAGACTGTCCGTGCTGGACATTCACAACAAACACTTCAGGTTCAAACTCTGCCTTCAATTTTTATTTCAGTTAAATTCAACCTGAAGAACCGACTCATTTCCAGCAGACCGTCCTCTCTCCTCCAGTTTCCAGGCAGCTCCTGAACGTTGCACAGACGAGGACCAAAGACCTCTTTGTGTTTTTAAACTTTCCTCTTTCTGTCTCGTCTGCCAGTTCATCTCAACCCCCCCCCGAAACCACCCCACACCACTGACAGGAATCTGAGGCTCTGCACACTCTTTGGCTCGCGTCCTGCAGACTCCACACGAGTCTCTGGGAATTCGTTCAAGGTGTTCAGAAAGAAATACCAAACAATCACTCTGGTAAT
Organism: Trachinotus anak; assembly: GCF_046630095.1. NCBI lineage: Eukaryota > Metazoa > Chordata > Actinopteri > Carangiformes > Carangidae > Trachinotus > Trachinotus anak. The sequence goes on along the minus strand of NW_027273857.1, from coordinate 635,368 downwards.
TACCTCATTACCCAGCAGCCACCTGAGAGCTGGAGGAGGCGGGGCTGTGACCAGCGGGAAGGTGATACTTCCTGACAGTTTAGTCATGGAGTGAGATGAAGGTGGTGTTTGCACTGCTGCACCTGAAGAGGAGCAGGTGGAGGGAAAACAGGGATGGAGATGATTTAACTGTCAGCAGGGCTGCAAATGTCCTCAGAAAAATGTCCCCTGAAAAATGTCCTCTGAAATTCTGGGAGATGAGAAGAAGACTGGTAGACAAGTTCAGTCCAGATGACTTGAAGAGTTGTTGCTCCACCTGGACATCAGGATCCATCAGGATCCATCAGGACACCGTAGGACCCGACTGTGTGGACCTGAGGTTGACTTTCTCACCTCCATGCTGTAGGTGAAAAGCAGAATAAAAACCTGCTGAATATTGGGTAATGTGGTCCCTGGACTTGGGGTCCACAGGTATCTGAGGGTTTGTTTTGTGGCCACCAGCAGCAGTGGTGGAGATTCTGAGCCAGATCATCTTCGTCCTGTTATTTCTTCAGCAGCTAACAGCGACACAGCTAACTGTGGTTTGACTGTATCAGGACCAAACTCCACAGGAAACATCCTGTACAGTCTGAACTCAACAGGTTTCATATCCAGCGTCCGTCAGATGTTTGTAGCTCATCAACTTTCAGCAGCATTAAGACACATGTAGGAGGAAACTGATACCAACTGTAGCTGCTGAACAGTTTGTACTTACCTGAATATTGTTAGCTAACAAGCTAACCCTGTTGACAGGATAGTTAGCACACAAGCTATGTGCTGCTAAAATATTCTTTATGTTTCTGTGTTGAATAAGTAGTAACATGTGAATCAGGCAGAGCGTGAGCTGTTGGGAGGTGAATTTAAACATTTAACTGTAACTGAGACCAGATGATGCTAATCAGCCAGGAGTCATTAAAGGCATCAATTTAATGGCTCTTTTCACATTAATAACCCTGTAAACTGCACAATTAAATCCCTTAATTATTGTTGCCTCCATGATTCAAACAATGAGAAATCCCTTAAAATCCTCTCTTACATTTAATATGCATAATGAATCCAGATTTAAGGCACAAACCAAGGACATTTAGAGGGTAAATCATGTGAACTTAATGTTGAAGTTGTGTGTTTTAGCTGTGTAAAGGTTTCTGTGCTTGTTGTGAGTATTTTTTTCTGTCTGTCCTCGAGCTGTTGCTCAGGCCTGAGGGCAGACAAAAGCAGCATTGTACAGCAGGACCAGTTTTCCCTTAAAGAAAAAGAGCAGCAGTATGAAGGAGGTTATATAAGCGTTGCTGGGTTTTCTCCTGCTCTGGCTTCAGCACTCATCACCCTGATGTGATGCAGGTGCCGCGTGGGCTCTGGCACGTCGAATCAACGCCAGCGCTTTGGCCAGGAGAGATGTTTGATTGGTTTAGGAGCTCCCTGTTCCCGGGAACAGCTGGGCCTACCAACTGAGGACGAAATACACTGTAAAAAAAGTGTTTTTTTGTTTTTTTAAAAACCTGTCTTAAAATAAAATCCCCTGCATTTACTTTGTTGACCTCTATTTTCCCTCTCTGTCCACACAGTCAGGTTTTACTGCTAGACAGAAGTAACTGCCCACTATTCATCAGCAGACGCTCTGATTGGCTCAGCACAGATCAACTAAGAAGGTTAATGGTTCTGGGACCTTTAAAGTATTTTCTGTGATCTATAGCCTTTAAATAAAATGCTTGTTAACCGAGGTACCTGCACAGACGTCTGTGATCATTGTGATATTTCAGTTTAACTTTTTAATTACTGATAGAACCATAAAGTTCATCAGCAGCAGTAACAGAACCTGTGGAACCAACTTTTAGTTTCATTTGTAACTCGACTTTTTCTCTATCTTCTGTTTTGACTCTAAATTGGCCGTAGGATAGCAGCTGCTCATTAGCCTAATTGGCAGTGTTAGTCTCGTTAGCCTAATTAGCAGAGTGCGGTTGGAGTGTTGTGCCTGGACCTGTGAGCATGTTTGTAATAACAAAGTCCTTAATTATTCCAGGCCCATCGAGCCTCGGTGCTGTTTGATGTGGGAGCATTTAAGTTTTATGGGCCAAGGTTGGAGCCGTTCTCCACTTCGCTGCCAAAAAACAAGCTTTACGAACGCAGACTTGAGTAGAAGAAGAAGAAAGGGAGGGAGAGGAGGAGTGAGCTGGGACTACCTGAGGTGTTGACTTTGGCCGGCGGCGTGTTGAAGCCTGTTGTCTGCAGCTGTCAGCCTCTTTACTGCTGCAGCGTTCACTCTTCAAAGAAACAAGAGACAAACCTGATCCACCTAATCATGTGATCAGGAAACTCCTCCCTCCAGTAATCTGCAGTCATTTCAACCAGTGGCTCCTAACCTCATAGTGAGGGTTTAACTGGTTGAAACAAATAATAACCAGTGACAAGTTAATGACACAACATCTGATCCTCAGCCTGCACATTTGGGGATTCATTAGTGTCTGTGTGTGTTTCATATATGAGATAACAAGGCTGGAGGTAAATGGCTAGATGTTGAAGGTGAATGATGGAGGTAGATGATGAAGGTAGATGATGATGGTGAATGATGACAGTAGATGATGAAGGTGAATGATGAAGGTAGATGATGAAGGTGAATGATGATGGTAGATGATGAAGGTGAATGATGAAGGTAGATGATGATGGTGAATGATGACGGTAGATGATGAAGGTGAATGATGAAGGTAGATGATGAAGGTGAATGATGACGGTAGATGATGAAGTTCAATGATGGCGGTAGATGATGAAGGTAGATGATGATGGTGAATGATGAAGGTAGATGATGAAGGTAGATGATGATGGTGAATGATGACGGTAGATGATGAAGGTGAATGATGAAGGTAGATGATGAAGGTGAATGATGACGGTAGATGATGAAGGTGAATGTTGAAGGTAGATGATGAAGGTAGATGATGATGGTGAATGATGAAGGTAGATGATGAAGGTGAATGATGACGGTAGATGATGAAGGTGAATGATGACGGTAGATGATGAAGGTAGATGATGAAGGTGAATGATGACAGTAGATGATGAAGGTAGATGATGAAGGTGAATGATGAAGGTAGATGATGAAGGTGAATGATGACGGTAGATGATGAAGGTGAATGATGACGGTAGATGATGAAGGTGAATGATGAAGGTGAATGATGAAGGTGAATGATGAAGGTGAATGATGAAGGTAGATGATGAAGGTGAATGATGACGGTCGATGATGAAGGTGAATGATGACGGTAGATGATGATGGTGAATGATGACGGTAGATGATGAAGGTGAATGATGACGGTAGATGATGAAGGTGAATGATGAAGGTAGATGATGAAGGTGAATGATGACGGTAGATGAAGAAGGTGAATGATGAAGGTAGATGATGATGGTGAATGATGACGGTAGATGATGAAGGTGAATGATGACGGTAGATGATGAAGGTGAATGATGAAGGTAGATGATGAAGGTAGATGATGACGGTAGATGATGAAAGTGAATGATGAAGGTAGATGATGAAGGTAGATGATGAAGGTAGATGATGATGGTGAATGATGACAGTAGATGATGAAGGTGAATGATGACGGTACATGAAGAAGGTGAATGATGACGGTAGATGATGAAGGTAGATGATGAAGGTGAATGATGACAGTAGATGATGAAGGTGAATGATGAAGGTAGATGATGAAGGTGAATGATGAAGGTAGATGATGAAGGTAGATGATGAAGGTGAATGATGAAGGTGAATGATGAAGGTAGATGATGAAGGTGAATGATGACGGTAGATGATGAAGGTAGATGATGAAGGTGAATGATGACGGTAGATGATGAAGGTAGATGATGAAGGTGAATGATGACGGTAGATGATGAAGGTGAATGATGATGGTAGATGAAGAAGGTGAATGATGAAGGTGAATGATGACGGTAGATGATGAAGGTGAATGATGACAGTAGATGATGAAGGTAGATGATGCAGGAAATAGGAATCATGGGTAATAAATGTGGAGACAGGTTTCTGCTGAGGTAAATGGAGGCGGGAATAAACAGGAAACAGATGAACTCCTCCAGGGTGGAGATAAATGGACAGAGTTGGAGCTCGGTACATTCTAAGCAAATCCTCCAGAGATACAGTCGTTACCATGATTGACAGGTGGCTGATGGGAAGTTTTCACACCCGTGTTGTGCTGATCAGCGTCTGTTGTTTCTGTTTTTAGCTCCTTTTTCTTCTTCTGCATCAGCTGCTGTTTGGCAGCGCTGCACCTTCCCTCCGTCCTGTCGCATGTGACGGCACGTGTTGGACAGACTGCGCCCACAGACCTGTCCAGAGTCCAGAGCCGGTGTTTGGGTTCCCTCCTCCTCCTCCTCCTCCTCCTCCTCCTCTTCATCATCATCCCTCCTCCGTTCGGACTCCAGCTTGGAGAAAACATGTCAGTGGTTCTGGCTCTGGGGCTGTTCCCAGCATGCACGTGTGAAGCGGACGGATGTGTTGTGATGCGGGTGGGATTTGTGTATGTGTGTGATGTTGTGGTGTTTCACTCTTCCCATCATGCTTTGGTCCAGCAGCGGTGGGGGCCACAGAGGACGCTCTGATTTCATGAGATTTTCTGGAAACACATGGAAAAACCTCAATGACCCAAACACTGAAACACACACACACACACACACTCATGCACACACGCACATGCACACACACACACATGTGCTAACAGACATCCCACTGACAGTCGTCACAGTAACTTGTTGAGGTGTGTGTGTGAACAGCTGATTTACATCCTGTAGTTCAGACTCATCTAACACATGGTCACAGTTTCTCTCTCAGTTTGACTGTGTCTGATCAGATCACACACACGGAGCGTTTACTCAAGGGCCCATAGAGTCAGGGGCCAAAGAGTTAGGGGCCCAGACTCAGTTGGAAGTAACTGTTTCTTAAGTCACAGAGACTCTGAGGCTGCAGCCTTTAGATCAGCTGTCACAGAAATATTCATATTAACATGATTTTCTCACTTCAAGTCAAAGTAAAATAATCACAGATAGAAACTGTGTGAATATAAACAAAGAGACTAAATGAGAGGTTTAATTTCACAGTCTTGATCTGGTTCATGTTTGTGTTTGGTTCTGATCACAGTCTGTTCTGTGTGTACTCCACAGCTCTGCTCATAACCGCTGCACGACTGAAAGTGTCAAAGCTCGTCTGGAAAACAACACATTAAGAAAAGGGAGGAGTGAAGGAGGCAAGGGGAGGAGGAGGGGGAGGAGAGGTGTGCATGATGAAAAAAACAGGGAGAAAAGAGGGTGGGAGTGAACGACTGAAAAAAAGAGACTCATGTTTGAGGTCCAGAGAGAAAAGAAGGGAGGGCTGAGAGAGGAGGGAGTGTACAGTATGTGAGGACAATATAGCGTTTGGTTGGCTGTACAGGGGTTGGTGATGTCATCCAGGCCCTGCCCACCTGCCGAGGCTATAGATGCTGGTGTTTTGGTGGTCCACCTCTCCACAGCGAGGAAGTCCGACTGCTGAACAAGTCCTAAGACCGACCGACCGCCTGCAGGCAGAGACGCTTAGTGAAGTTGTCCAGCTCCTGGTCCTCCTCATCCTTTCCACATCACCTTCATCTTCTTCATCCCTGTCTCCTGAAGCTAAAGCTCTGAGAGGTCATGGCGGGCATCGCTCTTCTCCTCCGAGTCCTCCTCATGCTGCTCGGAGGGACCATTCTCCTCAATGGCATCCCTGCACAGAGGATCAGAGGTAAGTGCTCCACACTGTAATGGATCAAAGTGAAGAGGATCACGACAGTAAAACAACAGTAGAAAGAAAGGATTTAAATAGAACAGTGCAGCAATAAACAAGGTGACAGTTTGGACGAACACGTTCATGTGCAGGCAAACAGGGTGAATTCAGAGTAAGTGCAACAATGAGTAGGTCAATAAGGTGGAAATAAAAGTGGAAGAAAATGGGGCCAGAACTGACTGAAAGTGGGCAAACAGACTGTAACATGGTCGAAGTGAAGCAGATAGTCCAGATGAAAGCAAAGAGCAAAGAATTGAGTGTAAATGTGTGAAAATTTTGAGGTGAACAGGGAAGAAGTGTAAATTGTGATTTCTTTGTTTGCACCGTTACATGATTTAAAACTGAAGAATTCAGCTGAAAATATATTTTAAAAAAAAAATGTTTTCCTGCAAATTTAAAGAAAGAGCTACCTGGTTTAACATCAGGGAAACAGGTGGTAAAACTGTAGCTACGCTCTATATGAATAAAGTTTGATTGCACATATATATTACATATACATGTATATATGTTATGATTTTGATCTCCAGGTAATCCAGTCTAAAACAAAGACAACTGTCAGTGATTATTTTGCAGAGTTTTACAGATGGGTTTTTTGGCACTCTCAGGCCTCTGTACATGTTTGAACTGAGCGGCTCTTCGTCTGGTTCTGTCATCACGGTTTTCTTTTCTTGTGCAGTTTTTTTGCTGACTCAGCTCCTTTCATGTTTGTCGTGTTGAAGCTGCAGAAAACTTTTTTCTTGCATTTTGATCTTTGGGGTAGAATTGGAGTGTGGTTTTGATGCATGTTGAAGTGTTTGATTCTCTTTCTGCATCCTGCATGGGTCACTCAGGTGCTGCACACAGGTGTGACTTGCTCAGAGGTGGGGGCGGGGCTAATTCATGATCTGACCTGTGATTTTTCTGCCTCACTGAGCATTTACAGTTTTGTAAGATGATAAAATCCCCGTCTTCAGAGGGAAGTGTCAGAGTGACACTGTGGTCTTCTGTGATGGCTTGGAGAGTATTACCTCACTGGGCGAGAGACAGCCAAGAACAACAGAGAGAGAGAGAGAGAGAGAGAGAGAGGCTTTGAATCTATCATAATGTGTTTTTTCTTTTTCTGCAGATTGTCACTCTTTATTTTTATGCGTTTGGTTTCTGTTTCTTTATATGGAAGTTTACTACTGACAAAAATACTGAGTGAGCAAAAATGTAATTATGTCATAAAAGAATTAAAAGCACTGAGGGACAAATTAGAAAGTGCAGAACAAGTTGTGGTGATTTTGTTTTGTGAGGTTTTTGTTTGTGCATCTGTTTTGTCAGATTGAAGAATGTGAGAGGACACACCCATATCCAGCTGTTGGGCTCGTTACTTTTTCACACTTTAAGATGTTAAATTAATAAACGTGTCTCTGCACACTCTCTGGACTCACACAGCGTTTATGTCTTCACATGATTGACTTGCAGTAAAAGTAGAAACGCTCTGTTACAAGTTAAAGTCCTGCATTCAAACAGTCTAACTACTGACTTTACTGTTAAGTAGTTGAATGAAGAATGAGAATCATATGTTTTGTGTGTTAAAGCCTCTGCACACCTGCACAAGTGCACTGCACTTCTGTTGATTCTGTTTCTGTCTCATCGACCAAAGTCGTTAAACTAATTTGTGTTTTTGTGCAGAGTCACTCGTAACCAGAGCCGCGAAATATTCTGCTGTTAACTTTGTGTTTGTGTCACTGTTGAAATGCCAAACGCAACAGTTTAGTGGAAAATCTTCACTCGCAGAGCAGACCTCCTCTCATGTTATCACACCGCTCTGCTGCAGAAACAGCTGTTATCTGTGTGTGTATGTGTGGACACATGTATATAACACACAGACCACTGTTGCTTGTGTGTCGATGTGATTGTTTTATGGTCCTTATGTGCAGGAGTTTGTCTCGGGGGTGGCGCTTTGAGTTGACCTGTCAAAGAAAAACCAGAACCAGAAAAAATGTTCTGTCCCTGAAACATGAAACTGTAGAGTCCAACTGTAGAGAGGGTACTGAAACACCTCTTACCTGCAGTTGTGGCATCTTTTTGTTCAGACCCATCCAGCCATGGAGTTGACCCACAGGGGGCGATAAACTAGTCTTTGGACTCTGTTCATTAGTCATGAGGCTCTAAGTTTGGTAGTACAGAGTGTTTGGCCTCAGTGTGAGGATTTCTGAGTAACAGTCCACAGTGATGTGTGTCCCCCCTTCATGATTTCTTCCCCTCCAAACGATAAAACCCCAGTGAAACCAGCAGCAGCAGCAGCTCATTAGTCCTGAAATGAGAGGGTCTGTGTTGTATCAGAGAGCAGCCTTTAGTTTCCATCACAGTGTTTTACAGTTGGAGCTAATGAGACACAGAAGAACTGTTTACAGGAACACATCCAGACTCTGGAGGGTTCCTCCATAAAAGGACACGAGTCCTCAGGGTTTATACTGACTCTGAAACAGCTGATCTATGAACACATGAAACAGCTGATCTGCTATTAACACCTGAAACAGCTGATCAGTTGTAAACACCAAACAGCTGATCTGCTCTTAACAGCTGAAACAGCTGATCTGTTATTAACACCTGAAACACCTGATCTGTTATTAACACCTGAAACAGCTGATCTGCTATTAACACCCGAAACAGCTGATCAGTTGTAAACACCAAACAGATGATTTGCTATGAACACCTGAAACAGCTGATCTGCTATGAACACCTGAAACAGCTGATCTGTTATTAACACCTGAAACAGCTGATCTGGTTGTGTTGTATTTTTGTGGTGTTGTTCTCTTGTACACTTGTGATGTTTTGGTTCTTTGTGGTACTTTGTCGTACACTTACTGTGGTGGTCACTTAGTCGTAATGTGCAGTTCTTTGTAGTACATGGTGCCACTTGTATGTTGGTAGGTTGTGTTTCTTGTGGTACTCCTGGTTCGTTGTGAGACTTTGTTGTAGTTGCTGTATCATTGTTGCACACAGGACAGTTTGTGTAACTTTGTGATTCTTTTTCTTAATGTTCCTGCGTGAAGATGAACGAGCGTCGTCAGACTCACTTCAGCCTGTTTAGACACTGACAGTGTTTCTCTGCCAACATGGCTCCTGGACACTCAGCAGTGAGCTGTTACACTCTGTTAGCAGGGAGGACTTTCCTCTGTGTCAAACTGAAGTTTTTTTTAGGGGGGGGGGTTGATGTCTTTCATGTCGAGGTTTATCCCCTCCACTCAATCAGCTGCTGTTGGAAAGACTTCGACAGGCCAAGTGGCGCTGCCAAGAATGAGCTGCATGACTCCACATGTCCAGCCTGTCGACCTCAGCAAGCTCCTCCCATTGATCTGCAGGAACAAACAGCCCAAAGAAAACCTGGACAAGACGGATATACTCCACATCCAACATAATGCGCCTCCTAGAAAAATCTTGACCCCCCTCCCAGAAAAACCAACAGTCATCTAACGATGGGGGCAGAGCTTTGACTTGTTCAGGTCTGAGCAGGAGGCTTTGTTGCCCAATTAGAGCTGATTGTTTCACTGTGGCCTGAGGCTAAAAAACACAGTTCAGTTTATCCTTTAAACATCTGATGACTTCACTTCGTCTCCTGCTCAGTCTTTTAAAGGGACACGTTGTCTAATTTAAGATCTTAAAGGTGTTTTCACGGGAGTAAAAAAATCTGATTTGGAGAAAAATGAAAAATCTAATGAGATGTCTTCAGTAGGTCATAATATCCAGCTTCTAATGTCTCCACAAGACAACAATTTTGAACACAAATTAATACAATAATAAAAAAAGCCAACATGGAGCAGACGTCCTGAAGAAATTTACACTTCCACAAAAACTAATGAAGATCAAGTTTGAGTAAAAGGTGGAAAAAAATTAATGGACTTAGGTAGGTTTTTCTTTACATTGTGATAAAGTTATTATTTTTCAATGTTCATTTAAAAATAAAAAAAATCATTAAAATTTGTATATTTAAATTTTTTCAACATTTTTCCTATTTTTAGTTTATTTTCACTTTTATAAACTAAATCAGCAAGTAGACAAAAAGTCTTAAACATGCATCAGTTCTGAAATCACAAAGAACTTTTGGAGCCAACACCATAAACATCAGGAGCTCGTTTCATTGCAGTTAATCAGCTTCTTATGACCAGAGACTTTCCCTCCAGTTTCCAGTTCTTCAGAAACCAGACTGTTAAAAAACAAAAGCCCAAGAAGCCACATGAAGGAGCTTCAGAGGGTTTAGAAGAACATGAAGTGTAAAAGTATGTTTGAGGCTCTGAACCTTGGCGTGTGGTGAAGATAGACAGAGAATGAACTGTGGATGTTTGAGTGGAAGCTCGGAAATGGTGGGAAAGAGTCGGATAAACAAGCAGCTCGACGCTAATGTGGAAAATGTCGGAAAGTGTTATTGTAGAAGACTTAAAGAGTTCTGCTGAATCAGGAACAAAAACCCTTTAATCTACATGTGTTGAGACCCATTTTTATTTAAGCCGTTTTTTTTTTATTTAGAAAATTTTAAAACTAAAAAATTAAAACTATTAGTTGTGATCAGCAGTGATCAGCTCCTGTCTGTATCATGATGTTCAGACAACATCACTGAGACACTGACAGAAATCTAAAAATAGGAGGATTCTCTATGGAGTTCTGCAGACACAAGGAGCGTTTGTTTGTAAATTTATCCACTATGGACATTTGAGGTATTGATATTCTCTGAGAGTTTACTCAGTCACATTGAATCACAGAATGTATGTATCATGTCAGGTATGTGAGGGGGTCATGAGACAGAGAAAGTGTGTGATTTTAAACGGACGGAGCTGAGTCCTCCTCTCTTCTGTTTCTGTTCAACATCAGCGCCTCTGAGTCCTGGAAAAATAAAAAAAGTTTATAGTTCCTGAAAAACCCTGTGGGACTGAAACATTCTGTACTTGTTAAAGTTTTAAAAGTCGACCGTGACGTTTGGTTTGAACCTCAGAGAAGCAGAGGTCAGGTCGATCTGCTGCCGGACGCCAGACGTGTTCATTAACTGTTTGACCAGAGGCAATGAGGGAAATCATAAAAAACAAAGATATGGAGAGTTTGGTTTCTCGATGAGATATCCATCTTAGAAGCTATGAGAGCATGAAATTAAATCAGAGCGGGGCTGTTCCTACAGAACAGACTGTACCTTCAGACTGAAAGAGAAAACATTTTAGAGACACTGATGATCGACCTGAGGATTCATCTGTTCAGCCTAAAACTGCAGTTTGGTACGTTTGACCAGGAACCTCAACGTTCGCACAGAGGAGCAATGACAGATGTTTGAAAACTGGACCTGACACTGAAACCACAGGAGAGTAAAGCCCAGATCAGAGTTTGATCAGCTGACCCTGAGGCTGGTGGTGGTATTTATAGCAGCAGCACTAACAGCACAGGTGGTGGATGAGCATGAATCTTTATCTGACCTCAGCTCCATCTTTAAAGCTTCTCAGAGCCAAAACAAACCTGCAGAGCTGCCAAAGCTTCCTGACTCTAACAGGAAGAGAAACGTTACAACATGTCGAGGATCCAGAGACTCAAATCAAACACAAGCAGAGATCTGCTGTTTTCTCTGCAGCTGATTGGTCTCGTTTGTTAAAGTGTTTCTCTTCTAATTATCTACAATTTGTTCTAATGTGACCAGAGCGATTTAATTATCAGAAACAGAGCTCACTGGCTCTACGACAGCAATAACAAAGGGAAAGAAAAACTCTGAAATCACAACAACATGTGGAGGAATTCAATGAATTATTACCAGATTGTCAGAAAAGGAAACTTTATTTAAAACAAATCCACTGAACAACCTCAGTGTGTGGGTCTGAACTCGACATTTTCTGTTTCAAATTCAGAATTTAACTGGAGATATGAGATAAAAGAAATGAATATGAATAAAAAATTAACTTAACACACATGGATTATTGAAGCTTGTGATTCATAGTGTTTTTGCAGAGTGATGATAATATATGATTATTATTATTAAGTCTTTAGTTTTCCTTTGGTGAAGTGCTTTGAGTTCATGGACTCCACTTTACACCAGGAAGAAAAGAGTGAATCAAAATGTTCACGTTAAGTTCAAAGTAGTAGCAACTAACACAGTGTTTTGACTTTGTAATTTTTTTGACTGTAGATTCTCATTATTTTGAGCATTTGAGTAGGTAATGCATTTTACATCTTATAATTAAATCTTTTAAAAGTGTACAATTTTTTTGTATGATGTATTTCATCATCTCTTTGCAGTGTCTCATCATTTTGACTTAGATGTGAACATTTCTCTGATCATGTGACTTACCACAGGTATCTTTCATCATTTCTAGCCTGGTGATAATTTTGCTTCCATGTTTACCCAGCTCTTCTGTGTTGTGATGTTTCATGAGTCATTTCCTGAGTAATTGATGAAATCATTTAAATTGTTGCTGTGCTGCTTTACTTTGTACAGAAACATTTTCCAACGTGATCAGTGTTAAAAAGAAACATCCACTGATCAATGACATTTACAGATGTGTATTGTGAAGGAAGTAACCTGTCCACGTTGGTCATTAGCTTCAGTGTGATGTTTGAAATAACAGGTTTTATTCTCTCCTGTCTTCTTCTTCTTCTCCTCCTCCTCAGTTCGTCGTCAGAACATGAAGGTTCGGATCAACGCCACCGGCGACACCATCGTGATGAAGTTCGTACGTCCGAGTCCTGACGTGAAGTTGGAGGGTTACATCCTGGGATACGGAAGCAGCATGTTCTCCAAACAGTTCATCCAGCTGCCGGAGAACGGACAGCCCTACGAGACGGAGCTGGGTAAGACGGCTCTGTGGAAGCCTGCAGGGATTTTAATCACAAAACAAATACATTTAGAATCAGGATCAGCTGACTTAGCCCTGGTGTCGTGGTGCACAGCAGCAGAGACGTTGTGAGGGAGGAGACACTTTAACCTTCTGTGTGTGATAATCTAATGTGAGTATTTTATCTTCAGACTGATTATTAAACATTAGCAGCAGTTTCATTCTTAAAGCCCAGATTTCTCTGCTGTGGGACTGAAGGTTTTTGTTTCTGTGTGTGTGACCACCAGACCAGACCCACATATCTAAACCGTGACACCCGTGGGAAACTGAGTATCTGCAGAAATAGTTTTGGGGAAAACCAGAACATGAGAAGCTTTGAGAAGCGGAGGACTCTCACAGCAGCAGCAGGTGGTTCTGATCCTTTTTCTGAAGCTCAGCCAAGAAGTATTATCCCATCATGACAAGAAAACACAAAGTTATGATGGTGTGATGTGTTTAAGGAGCGTATCCTCAGCCACAGTGAGAGGGTGAACAGAAACCTGCCGAATGTCGTCCTTCAGCACCAGTCTCTCCAGAGGCTGATTTTCTTTCACTCCTGCAGATTTTTGTGGTAAATTACTGCAACATGTTTTCACATGTTGACCTCAGAGTTGAGTGTTTTTGTCTTCTGGGTGTTTTACTTGAAGTCTTATCAGAGTCTGATTACTTTAATAATTAGGGAGGAGAGACTTGAACTTGGTACTGTGTGTAAAAGTGTGGCTGAAGTTTGTTGGTGGATACTCGGATACTTTTGCTCATGTTGTGAAGTGTGAGGTCTGATTTTTCCTCTTTCAGCACTGCTCACTCAAAATGCCTTGAAACTTGGCTGAAGTTTGGTGGACAGATCACCACCCACCCAAATGTCTAATGAAGTTTTTATTTCAATACAAACAAGGGTTTGTGTTCAAGTACTGCTGGGAAAATCAGCCCTTCATGTTGCATTTACAGTCAGTGGATAAATCAGAAGGTAAATGACAAACAGATATAAACAGTCCGTTTCAGGAGGAAGTCTGAGCTCCACTGGAGACTTTTCATTTCATCTCTGTTTCCATTTTCGTTGCTCATCACTCATCGCTGCTGTTTCTGCCCCAAGGTCACCTGTCAATCAAAGACTGGGGTGGGGGGCTGTGGTGTCAGAGCTGCTCTTAAACACTTCATGTGGTGTTTACCTTCGTGGTTAAAAGCCTCAGTGGAGGACCATCTGTCAGCAGGAGGCGGAGGACGACCACCGCAGTGTTGACTCTTTAAATCCAACGCTGGTTTCTGGGATTTTGGTTTTTTCAGCCACGTGAGACACAAACGTTGGTGCAGAGACTCGAGCCTTCACTGTTTCCTCAGACCTGAACCTCAGACCCAGAGGTTCAGGTCTGAGGCTGACACGGTCTCATTAGATTTCAGTCTGGTTCACTGAAGCCTCCAGATGCAGGTGATTTGATGAATGTGTCCAGGTGAATTTATACAGAGGCTGTTGTTGCTACTTTAACTGTTGTTCATCATCTGCAGCAGCTCGAAAGCAGAGGGTGATGAATGAGTGGGGCCTTTATTGACTGTAAACATGCACAGAAGTGAAGGTCAAAGGTCATTCTGTCAGAAACTGGTGGATCTGAAACTCTGGATCCACTGATTCTACTTGTTTCTACTGAACAGAGATGAGAAAAGAAACAAAAGTTTTAACAGCAAGTAAATGAAGAACAAGAATTCAACCTGAGGGATGTGGACCAGAACCTGGACTCAGAGTAAACCTGGAAACCTTGGATGAATCAGATTATTATGAAAGAAGCTGTGAGTGTTTTCACATGTGGATGTTGAACGTGTCGTGTTGTGTTTGAGTCCTCTCTCTGTCATCGTTCACATGTGTGCGTCTGCTTTCTGTCTGTTTTTTTTTTTTCCTTTGGGGGGGTCGTTTTAATGGGCCAGCGATACCCACCATGACATCACCATCCTCATCACGTTTCCATAACGAAGTCCACATTCCTCAGATGTTTGTGTGGAGCACAGTGGGGATTAGAAACTGTATCTGGAGCAGCTGTAGGGAGACCTGCTGTAGGTACGCGGTCTTTGCTGGTCCGTAAAACCCTGAATCCAGACAAACCACAGAAGAGTAAAATATTTAGAAAGTGAAATCAGCAGCAGAGCAGAAAGACACAGTCAAACCACAGTTCATAAACAAAGAGACTGTTTATTTCCATGTCACGAAACCAGACCTGATCCAGAACCTTTACCTGAATCCACATCTGGTTTCAGACGCAGAGCCCAAGTACCTGGTAGCCGTGCAGCCAATCCCAGTCAACGATGTGAAGAAACACTGTACAGGTACGACCACAGCTTCCTGTCAGGCTTCAGCTGGGGTGCAGACCCAGAGCAGGTCTCACTCTGTCCTCACCTGTGTGCACAGGTAAGGTGAACCTGGAGAAGCCGCTCCACCTGGTGATCGGCTCCGTCAGCCCGACGGCAGTGCTGCTCTCCTGGGGAAACTACCTGAAGACGCCCTACGAAGGGAACATCATGAACGAGTGTCTGGAGGACGGGTGAGAGACACAAGCAGAGGATTAGTGGGTTCTCATGAGAATCACTGTGAGACTCACGTGTCATAAGAACCAGAAAACATTTAGAATTCAATCACTGTTAATCTGTTAATCTTCAGAAAATACCTTGTTATGGTCATTGTTGATCAGGAACAGGTTCCAGGACCTGGATCCAGGTTCCAGAATCAGGAACTTCACATCGGTTCCAGATTCATCATGACACTGTTCATCCAGACGTCTTTGTCTTGCCCCCCCCAACTGCTTCCACCAGGTTTTACACCATCCGCTACAGGGAGAGGAACAGGAAGTGGATTTACCAGACCTGCCCGACCAGTGACACGGTCATCGACAACCTGAAACCCAACACGCCCTATGAGTTCGGAGTCAGATCAAACAAGGACGACCGCAGCGGCACCTGGAGCAAACCGGTCATCCACAACACCAACATGGGCAGTAAGGCAGATTTTCACTCCACGATAACGTAAACCAGGGCAGTTTGACAGCCTACAGACAGTTTTATTACCAAAGGTCCAGATCCACAGCAGTTTCTGTGAGCCCACAAAACAAGACTAATCAGTCAAAGGTGCAGTATTAGGTGTTAAACTCTACTCTCTACCAAAGACACAACTTTTTTCTAAACCTTCCTTTGAGAAGTAAAAACAGTTTTTGATGCTGCAGATGTTTCAGCACTGATTTGACCATTTGCAGATCAAGCATCTTGATGCTGAGGTTAAAGCTCAGAAACATTTGGTTGAAAGCTGAAGGTTTCTAGGATCCAAACAAAGGTTTCCATCTTACCTTGAACCTGGTCCTGATCCTGGACTGTAGCAGTGTCTGGAACTCATCCTTTAAAGAGAAGGTTTCATGACAGTCTCATGTCATCAGGTCTTTATCCTGTAGTTACAGGGAGGCCAAGTCAGTTCTGTAGAACAATGTTTTTCTGTGGTAAAAGTGTGTTTCATGTGTTTAAACCATGTTTAAAATCTGGTGTAAGTCATAAAGAACCCCGTTGTTGAGCCTGGACTGATTCAGCCCCCTTGTCTGGATTTCACAGATAAAAATGCACAGAAGTCGTACAAGCTGCGTAACCCCCTCGCCAAGCCAATGGTACGTAACCTGCTGAGAGAGAACCTGTCTGATCTGATCTGTCCTCGAACCAGGATCCTCTGAACCTGCTGCTGTCACCTGGTAGATGCAGAGGTTCAGAGCAGAGTCTTCATCATTCTAACAAACAGAGGCTTTGACCAGTGAACTTTGATTTTAACAATGACGCATACAGGCTTCCATAGAAAGCTTCCATTTCATTAATAACAACCCTAATATGACTTCCACACTCACAAATATCAGCTTTATCTAAACTGATCACCCTCATGCTACATTACCCATGAGCCTTGGCGGCTGAATTATGAATCAAAACTGATCTAAAATACAAACTTTATTTAAATGAATTAATCAAACAGGTTTTCAGCCTTTAAATTCATCCTTTCAGCTGCCCAGCAACAGAATTTTAAGCTCTCTGATTGGATGTTTCAGTCATTCGCAGCCAATCAGACCACACAGGTGTATTTGGGTTATTTAGTTTTAACCTGGAGTCTGAAGTCAGTGTTTCCTGTTTTTCAGAAACCTCATGGACCTCACGCTTTGTTCCCTCCTCGTCCTGGTGAGTCACCTGTCATGTGTGTGTGTTCAGTCAGCTGACTGTGATCCTCTGGTTCAGGTCACACACCTGGAACTCGGGTCCAAACACACAGACACACACTTGAGGTGAAGTGTGGCTCTGTGTTAACATGACAGACACAGCTGCTGCAAAAACTGACTGAACACATCTGTCACATGGTGTCAAAGGTCAAAGGTCAAACAGATTCAGTTACAGAGCATCAGCTGGAGCTAGAGAATGATCTCTGTATAAATGACTCAATCTTTAAATGACCAACCACTGGACTGTGATGGACAAGGCTGCAAACCAGTCAAAACCACGAGACCAGGACCAGTCTAGAAACTGGACCAGACTAAAAAGATCTTTCCATGTTGGTTTATTCTGATGGTAATTTATTTTCAGTTTGAGTCACTGAGGTAGAAATAATGATGTCATAATGTTTTTACTCAGCCTCACTATTCAGCACTTTAACATGTGACATGGATCTGCACAGACTCACACTGTGTGAACTGTTTTCACTTCCTGTGACGTGTCGACTGTTCACAGCTCTGCATAACCGGACGCAGCCTCGACTCTCTCCTCCGCTCAAAAACCCAGGTTTCCCCGGAGCTCCACGCACTTCCTTTGGTGATTATCTCTTCCTCTGTCTTTGCTCCACACATACACACACACACACACATACACACAAACACAAACACACACACAAACAGTTGTTTTTCCTCTCAGGGCTCCAGAGATATACGAATCAATCAACCTGCTTCATCTAAACTGGGTTTCCCAACAAATCCATAGATTTTACACTGTCACCACTTTACAGTCAAACTTCTTCTCCTCTTATAAAACCACCATGTTGTTTCCCACAGCGCCACCTGAGGGCCAGCAGGAGACTTTACCTGTGCCCAGCTCTGCTCAGCCTAAAGGGCCTCATATGTCACTCGGTAACAAGGCAGATGCTCTTTTTTCTTCTAATTATCATCCAGCTTTTATCCACAGTCTTTACCTGCTTCGGCTGAGCCCAGTGGTGCACCTGGTGGGGTGGGGGGGTCTGGGACGTGCAGCTGTTTCGATTGGCTGCATGCTAGCATGCTTTGAGCCCAGTTAGAAAGTCGATCCAAGGCGTGGAGGTGACGTCAAGTGATACGAGTAAGTTAACTTTGCCCTGCCCACACAGTCAGAAGCCGCGGCTTGTGTTTTTAAGCCTCACTGCTACAGCTCATGTGTTAGCCATGACACTTCCTCTTTGCATTCACAGCATTTTGTTCTTCTGCTCCTCTTCTTCTGCATCACCTGTCTCCTCTCTCTTGACTCAAGAGCCACAGATCTGTGTTGGTCCGTAATATTTAAAATATATTTCCAACCAATCTATCACTGAGTAACTGACAAAGTCTCCTGTCATTTAGTTCCATGTTCAATATTCAGTGTTTACTCTAAAAAAAAAACTTCTAAAAAAAAAAAATCTTATGTTTTTATGAGATTCACCAAATTTTTGGGGTAAAAAAATTCCCCAATTTGCCACCTCATCAGAGTCTTTGGAAACTTTAGGTTCTGCACAACAGCTGAAAATGAAGGTTCAGAGGGGCGAGTCAGTGTCTGGTGAACAGGTGAATAGAAAGTTTACTGACTAAATGACTTGTAAAGATGATAAATTTACAGTTAATGAATTTTCTATCAGTGATTCTACTCAACCTTCTTCACTGATGAATTCTAGACATCTGAACCACTTGATCATCCAGTCACACTTCCTCTGTCACTTACTCCACCTGTCTGTCTGTCCTCACTGTGTTGGATCAGTCTGCATGTCAGCCAGTTCAGACGCAGGCGTGGTTGGACTTTCCCTCTGGGGAGAGACAACACAAGTCGTTCTGCACACTCCTCAGACTTCTGTCCCCACTGTGTGTCTGTCTCTTCACAAGAACAACGTCCTCTGGACTTTTCTGTATTTCTATGAGGTACGAGACTATGGGACCAGAACCTAAACCTTTGACCATTTGTTCTAAAGCAGAGCTGGAAAATATTTTTAGTGATGGTGCCAATACAAGACCAGAGCTTTGCATCAATACTATCTATACTTTTACTATCTGGTCAGCTTTGGTCATTTGTGCTACAGACACAGCTACCAAAAATCCTAATAACAAGAAATGCAAAAGACTTCCAGCTGTTCAGAGACATGCATGAGGTGACTTTCATTTCTCCATAACTGTGGAGATGATGAGATGAATCTAACTGCATGTCTGTTTCAGACACAGTAGATCTACCTGATAAACCTGAGACCATCAGACCCCCATGATCACAGTACCTCTCTCCTCTCTTGCTCCAGACAAAGGAGACACTGTTAAAAACGACACCAACCGACCGGCGGGTCCTTCTCCTTCTGTCCTCCCCCGACACCTGCCCACCAAAGCCCCCTCTGCCAACGCCACAGCCTCCCCCCTTACTAAATTACCCTCCCATGGTGACTTGCTTCAGGGGCAGACTACTAAGGCGCCCACTAACACACCTGAGAAGCCTCATAACCCTGCTGGTAATTTCCACCCACCTACTTCCCTTTTTCATTTTCTGTTTGTGAAGTGATCGCCTCATTTAGAGAAGTGGATGAAGGTCAGTGTGAGGTAACTGAGCTGATACAGAAGGCAGCTGAAGGGAATGCTAATGTATCACCTCCATGACCATAAGATTATCAGTTTACGAAACTGAGGCTCTCAAATCGCAAAACCCTCCTTCCAGTCTTCTTTTTGAGTCGTTCGGCTGAGTGTGCAATGATGGTGTCTGATGGGGTCCTTGTGGGGCCTCCACAAACATAACTGTTATTCTACTGACAATTAAAGATGTGTAGATTTTGCTGCTATCAAATGACAGTTGGTTCATGTTTTGGAGCTAAAAAAATGTGGCTGTCAAAACCTTCCCTTGACGGCCGGTGGTAAGTGGCTGTCTGTAGCTCCTGCACATTAGACTAAGCTGCTGTCAGTTCACTTCTCTTTTACATTTGGATATGAAAAAATCATGATTTTAAGGTGGTCATTTCCACCTTTAAAAGAATAACCACTTGTTAGTGAGACAGATCTGTGTTTCTGGGACTTTAACAGATCTCCACAAATATAATAGTGTCGTCTGCAAACAGTCGAAAGTGCTTGATGAACGTCCAGGCTGTAGTCATGCAAAGAAATGTTATTTCTGACAGACGTGTAGTTTAAACCTTCTTTCTCCCTCACAGCTTTCGACAAATCACAGGATGGATCGTCGCTGCTGAGAACAGCTCTGGCCAATGAGAGGGCCAAAACTAACAGCTGGGGTAATGATGACCTCATAAATAGCTTCCTGTGCGATCAAAGGCAGTCTCGCTCTTTCTGTCTTTGTCTGCTGTTGATCTGCAACCATCTTGTTCCCTCAAGCTTCCAGTTAAACTCGCAGCTCAGTTTCTGTCCACAGGAGTGGCTGCTCGCTCCGGGAGTTGCACACATTTCATCCAACATGGCCTCTGGTGTCTGCATGTGGCACACAATCTTACAGTCATGGTTGCATCATCACAACTCATCAGCAGCTCAAATGACTGTGGTTTCCCGAGATTGTGAGCGCTTAACGACTCATCTTGATCCATCAAATTCATCTGTTCATCTACTCCACGAATAGTATTGATATTGAGATCAATATTAAATGTAATAGTCCATTAGAGTCAGTACTTCCATCACTAACATCACCGCTCAGGGCTGCTGCAAGCTCGCTTGACTGGCAACTTAAAGATAAAAAAAAAAGCAGACTGTAACACAGCAACTGTTTTTCATCTTTTAGGTCAAGGCAGCAAAAGAAATCTCTCCCCGTCGCTGCCTTTGCAGTCCTACAACCCGGCAGCTACCCCGGTTGTCAGATCCATGAGGCCTGCATCCAGAAACCCCCTCTTTCCTTTCTCTAATGGCTTCAGACACCCCCACTCTTCCTCTAGACCCAGTAACTCATCCCCGACCTCTGGGATACTCGGGGGAAATCCTCCTGGTACCTGATCCTGGACTCCTCTCAGCTTTCTTGCATTGTTTTCAGTTTGCTCCCTCTGAGACTTTTCTGTCCCGAGGGAAATGTTGATAATATTTTCTTGAGTTAGTCCTTTGTGCACCTAAACTACTAGTTTGAACACATAAGGCTTCATTTGGAGGTTCATAAGACACTAATCATTTTCCTATAACTCTCACTGAAGATTCCTGGACTGCATCATTTGCCTGATTCATTAATTCAAATGTCACATGAAGCAAACATGACCTAGAGCAGCTGCTGTTATTTTTTAACTTGAATAACAAATGGTGAAAGATGAACTTAAATTAACTCAATAATTTAGTCTGTGAGTAAATCCTCTCCTCTGTGTGGCTCCACTGGACTGAGGGAACTGTTTTCATTTGTTTGATACGACAGAGGATTCAGATACAAATTATAATAATACACATCTTAATAACTTAATTCATCCAAAATAAGTTATCATGTCCACTGGATCTAGGATGGAGTTTAAATGTGGAGACGTTTGGATATTAGACGCACAAATTAGTAACTTGAGAGACTGATTGATCAAAGACAGACGTTACCTCCCAGGGTTCATAGTGAGCAGCCTGAGGACCTGATGAAGAGCAGGTTTCAGCTCAGGTGAAACACTCACTGGTCTCAGTTAGTGGTTGTGTTGCTGATTTTGGTTTGATTTGGTGTTGAAATCACTGGATCCTGGTGGTATCGCAGATTCTTTTGTTTCCAAAGGAAAGAAACAATAATCTCAACAGGTTGAATTCATCTCAACATGAGGTTCACATCTGTTGTTTGCTGACTTCCACACTGTTGGCTGTTCAATGAACCTCACAGCTGAACAAGCACACGAGTCCATCTGTTGAAATGTCAGTGTAATAATCTGAATTTTTCTAAAACAATAGAGAAAGGGTTTTTGTTTTCTAACTTTCAGTCGTTTTTCTTCTTCTCTGAATCAGATTAAAATCTCATCTTTGTCTTTGAAGAACCCTGAGGACTCAGGTGTTTGTCCTCCTGCTGGGTTTGGTTTTCAGTTCCTTTTCCTCCGTAACAATCACTTTTCTCCCAACAGTCAATGGACAGCCACACCGGGGCATGTACCTGCCCAAACCGGCCTTATGGTCCAGACCTCGACTGGGTAAACAAAGACCTCGTTTGTCTCTTTGTGTGTCTTCATTAACCCTCCAGTCGCTTTCGCAGCATCTTCACCTCCACTGCAGCTCATGTCGGTGTTTTTGTCTCCATCCATTTTGTTCATTAATATGTTCATGTCCATCCATCCACCCGTCCATCGGTCTGTCCGTCCTCCCTGCCTCTGTGTCCACGTGTTTGCTGTTTCTGGTCGAGCTTCTGCAGGTTTTCAGCTTCTGGCTGCGACTTCTTCAAATAATCAAGTGGATGTTGATTATTTGACTTGGTTACATAAGTCCAGCTACAGCAGCAGATTACGTCACTGTGTCCATGTGGTGGTGGTGGTGGTGAGGGGGGGTTGAGACAGACTCTGAGGCAGTCTCAGAGACTGAGACCTGCTGAGCTACAGTGAGTTTTCTGTCTAAAGAAGAAGAGAACCAGTCTGAGGTTCAGTTAAAAGCTTGTTTAAAAGCAAATGTGTGACTGTTTCTTTTTTCATGTGTTCACCTCTGACCGTTCAATGATCCTGATCCTCTGAACTCGGCTCAGATACCCTCAAAGTGTTTCTTGAGATGGACTGTAACTGTTGGGACCATGTTTGCAGAGTCGGGGGCTGAAGAAGTGACCTGACGTGTTGTGATGTAAAATGTAGTAATTATGCCTGTTTATGTTACAGGACTGTTTGATTATGAACACTTGGGGTTAATCAGTGTCTGGATTCTGATCAAGTCTCAACCTGTTGTCTCTTAGTTTAACATCGTCAAAACATCGCTTGAAATGAAATGAACTGGAACAATAGACAGAACCTGTTAATTCCAGGTGGAGCCGGGGGTTTAGGCTGCTGGTGATGTCCTGTCTTGTCCTGATGCATGACTCCAGCGTGTGCATGGTTGTCCTGCAGCGGGCATGAGCTGGTTTTTGGTGTCATCCATTTTTTTATGTCCACATGTAGCAAAGGTCTGACAGGAAGTCCCATGACATTGTGTTAAATGTGAAACAGTGGAATGCTGGGGTAGTCTAGAGAGCCTTCAGACGGAGGTAGACGTGATGTCTGATCTCACTCCCTTCTCCTGCTGCAGTGAACAACTCGTTGCTGGAGGACAACAAGTCTGAACTCCCTGATGTGTTTGGTCGTTCGGGTCCCACCGTTGAGGAGCGGTTTTATGGTTGGTAATGGCATGAATCTCGCCTGCCTGCATCCACAACTTGCCCGTGCTGCGTGCTGACTGGCGCTGCAGTTGCTCCCCAGCGCCAACACTGCATGGTTTGGCTGTGTTAGACTCCAGAGACAGATCCAGAACAAGACGAGGGAAGAAAACACCAGTCGTCAGCTTGAGAGCTTTGGCCAAAGGCTTCAGCCGAGCTGTGGAAAATACTTTCTCTCTTTGGAAAGTATGAGCTGTTGTGATCGTTAGCTTACTCTGTAGGAACCTCACTTTGCCGAGCTTTGCGCTTATTGTCACCACAGAAATTTACAGAAACTATTTATAGAGACCGTGTGAGGAAGCTGGATCGGACCGGTCCAGGGTCCACGTGCTCCGGCCTCTGCTTCCCTGCTTGATTGCGAGCATCGTGAGCGCCATGAGCTTCAGACATGTTGCTGCAGAGATGCTGTCACGCAGCATGGCGTGCACCGAGCAGGTTTCATCAGAGTGGAAACCACTGTTTGCTTTTTGTTTCAGGATTGTTTGTGTGTGAAAAGAGAAAATTATCCCAGTATTTATTTCATTCAGCCTGGTGCTGGAACCACGACAGCACAGAGAACAGTTCAGCAGTTTGTTTAAAGACTGTTTGTCTGATGGCTCCATATTTGCTCTTCATTTATGTTCAAGAATAAAGACACAACAAAGAAACAAGCTCTTTGAAGCCTCAATCATTTCATGCTAAAGAGCAGCAGATACTCAGAGTGCTCAGGCAGCTCTGCCATCGTGCACATGTACATGTGACTGATTGAGAGGAATGAGTCTGTATTGTTTCACATTAGGAGCTAAATGGCTCCACCATCTCTCATGCTCCTGGCTCTGTATTTATTCCATTTAGTCTTGGACCTGGGTCAAGTCCTTGATTATGAAGAATTTTGGCCTCTGCCTAAATGAAAGAAAGAGGGGCTGTAATTGGCTGCAGGTTCTGGACCTCAGCCTGTTGGAGCTTGTGGAATTACACAGCATTGTTCATGTTTTCAGGTTGATTTGGCTTTTGGAGATGAGTATTGAGTTCTACCTCAGGAGAACAGAGGAGATTTTCCAGGAGATTAGAGAGCACCTAGCTAGAAAATGAAGCCACAGCTAATGTTAAAGCTCCTTATTTAGATACAGAGCATCCACAGGCGGGACAGGCCTGATTCAGATTTACAGAGACATTTATGTCATGTTATGTTCTGTTTCAACAAGTTCTGAGAGCTCTTTATATTAACGGTGGTGAGCGTTCCACTGTTTTCCATTAAATCCAGCCTGTGATGTTCAGAAAGAGGCTCAAACTGTTTCTTCACTGTGGACGTTCACAGACTGGAAACATCAGAGCGTCCTGTCCTGTGCAGCTACAGAACATGTATGTTGTTGTTGCAGGTTCTCCCGCTCGTCCGTCCATCCCCATCAACAAGAGACCGAACCAGGTGGGGAAACCTGGAGAAACAGGTGAGGACTCAACCAGAGCTGTCCTCTCAGAGGACACTACAGACCAATTCCAGCTCTGTTTCTGATGATTCCCATCACTTTCTTTTTGTATGTTTTCCATCAGACAAGGTGAACAACTTGAAGCAGACAGACAAGTTACCAATCCTCAAACCCAAAGTCCCTCCAGCCACAGCCAAGCCCACCAAACAGGAGCGCAAGACGACCACAGCTGCCACACCGACAACAGCTGGTATGGAAGTGTCCAGTCACCTACGATGTGAGCAGGGCTCACAAATCACCTGTCTCAATGCAGTACTTTCATTTTGGGAGGGGGGGGGGGCTGTTCTATCCTGAGGGTTTGTTTCTTCATGTTTCTTCTCAGCGACTCGACAGGAAACCTGGGAGGACTCAGACCTGTTCAAATCACAGCCCACCTCTGACGTTGACGCCTTGGGCAAGAAACGATATGTGGGTGAGTGGAGGTGGACTCTCTCTGTCTCTGAAACCACCACACTGAGCTGAACTGCTGACTAACCCCCCCCCCCCCCCCCCCCCCCCCCCCACACACACACACACACAGCGCCTCACGTCGTTTACCAAACGGGCAAGCAGCCGGACGAGCCCTGCTCCATCACTTCCTCCCTCAGCTACTTCCCCGAAGACGAACCCGGCGAGACCAACGTCACAGCTCCGCCGAAGAACGCGCCCTCCAACCTCACCGTGGTAACAGTGGAGGGATGCCCGTCCTTCATCATCCTGGACTGGGAAAAAACGGACAACGACACCACTGGTACAGAAATAAATCAAGCCCCCCCCCACATCATTCTCCAAATGTTCCTCTAGATGTTTGACAACAGAGAGACAAATATTCCACGATTGTGTTGATGGTGGTTGTTGTGTTTCCTCTCCTCAGAGTATGAGGTCATCTCCACCGCTAAAGGACCTGATGGCGAGCAGGTTTCCATCCTGACCACCAACCAGACTCACACCGCTGTGGAGAACCTCAAACCTGAGAGCAGGTAAGTCAACAAGTCCAGGCTGATACCAGAGACCACAGTCTGACTCAAAACCCAGTCCAGACTGAAGCCAGAGCAGGTGAGGAGCCAAACCTAGACCAGAGGATGACTCAAGCTCTTCATGAAGAGGTTTCACAGAGGAATGAGTTTGTATTGTTGGCTAAAGGAAACACTTCCTGAGGGACCGACTGAGGTGTGTCATGTGACCCTGCTGTGCTGAATGAAGACATCCAGGTCTTGCTGGTTTGTTTGGTGATGTTTCATAAATTCTCTGCAGCATCAGCAGCTGAATGAACTGTGTTATCGTCTGTTAGTGTTAGTTAGTGCAGTGAGCAGCGACCTGAGGTTCAGGTCCACATGGTTCTCGTTTGATGGCCCAATCACCTCCACACACAGGACATCTGCTCAAGTACTTCAGCTGTCGTCCTGTGAGCATTCAAATCTGACAGAACGTCTGCTGTTTCCTGCTCAGACGGCACTGCAGTCAGCTGTCCAAACATGCCAAGGCAGTTACAGAGTGGAGCCGAGCGTCACAGCCAGATGCTCAGGGAGTAAAATCAGCAGTTTGTCCGTTCTGCTCACTGAGGCTCTAATGAGCCTGGAGGTGGTGTGAAGGAAGGTGGTTGGAAATGAAGCCTGGAGCGTGGAGAACATCTCCATCTGAAAGCACGTGGCTGCAGGCTGAGGTGGTGAGAGCTTTACGTGAAGTTTGTCACCGCTGGACGTCTGGAAACCTGTGAGAACCCACCGCTGTGTAACTGTGACACAACACAGCTGCAAGACAGTGAAAAAACACAGTCACAGTGGACGAGTGAGAGAGACAGAGGCAGAACTGTGGAGGGAGAATGTCCACCTCTCACGCCGTTATCTGACTGAACTATGACGCCGTTAAAACTGCTCCAACTGTAAAATGATCTGATGATGTCACAGAGAATCAGAGATCAGGAAGTACTTTTACTGTGGTGGAGCACCGTGTTGTTTACGTTCTGTTGAAACCAAATGAACGGATGAATTCTGTTTCTTCCAGTTATGAGTTCAAGGTGAAGCCGAAGAACGAGCTGGGTGCAGGTCCTCCCAGTGAGCCGGTCTCCTTCAACACAGAGTCAGGTACACAACCACACCTGCTGCAGCTGTCTTTTATTTTTTCATTTCCTGAGGTTTTCATCATAAAAGTCTAGTAACCACTGAGCACAGCGGCCATCATTGCATGATGTTAAAACTGTTGTGTTTGTCTTTCATCAGCGGACCCACGGGTGAGCGAGAATGTCTCAGGTGAGGTTCAGTCACACACCTGACACCTGTCATCAGTTCAGAGCAGCACGTTAACAACAGGAAACTCTCCTGTTTCTGCAGGTAAAGATGCCATCTGGACTCAGTTCCCCTTTAAGACGGACTCGTACTCCGACTGCCACGGTAAACAGTATGTGAAGAGGACCTGGTACCGCAAGTTTGTCGGCATCCAGCTGTGCAACTCGCTCCGGTACAAGATCTACCTGAGCGATTCTCTCAACGGTGAGTGGAGACGCAGGAATTCTGGGATATGAATTTATTTATTCTTGTTGGGGTGAATTCAACCTGGTGTTGATCCGTCTCACGTTCCTGTTCAGGGAAATTCTACAACATCGGAGACCAGACTGGCTTTGGCGAGGACCACTGTCAGTTCGTCGACTCGTTCCTGGACGGAAGAACAGGCAGGCAGCTGAGAGCCGACCAGCTGCCGTCCAGACCCGGTAAACACTTTACTTCCTGTTTAAGAGCAGTTTCTGAGCAGAGGTTAGTCTGGCTGTGGGGGGTGAACCTCGAAGCTCAGGTTAAAGCACCCAGCTGAGGTTCACCTGGTGAAGGGACTGCATGAGGTGGAAGTGAGAGGTGCATGCAGGTGTTCAGTCAACAGGAAGTGAGTTATTGCAGTGTGGTTGCTCATCTACATGGTGAAGGGTTGGAGCTGAGACCGCATCTCTGTCTCTCTGCTCCAGGTTTCTACAGAGCCGTGCGTCAGGAGCCTGTCCACTTTGGCCAGATCGGAGGACACTCCCACGTCAACTACGTCTCATGGTATGAGTGTGGAACACCCATCCCAGGCAAGTGGTGAGCGGGCTCGACCCCAGAGTCGTCCTCAGAGGGACCTGAGAGAGGATTGGTCGCCCAGGCTGGGATGGCGACCGCAGGAGGTGGAGCTCCAGACTCCCTCAGCTTCGTGTTCCACCACATCACCCAGTGCTGTAAAAACATGTACAGGACAATGCTCGTCAGGGAATTTGTAACAAGAGAGCATTCTTTAAAAATATGTAATAGCAAACATGCCTCGTCTTTACTATTTATCAAGCAACAAGGCTACAGTGATAGAGGAGCAGGGGGATATGTGGAGGTCGGCTCTCTGCAGCGTTGGAGTGAACCCTCCAACTCACGCTAGACATATTTTATTTTGTGTTAAGATAATGGGAAGCTGGCTCCCTGGATACTATTTTCATAACTTGTGAGATGTTATTTATCAAAAGATCTTTGATCACATGTCTTCACGAGGGCCACAGACGAGAAGTCCCAGATGTTTGGTGTGTGATGCTTCTGCTGTTCCTCTGGTCCAGATCTTCTCTAACAGTGATTTAAAGTAGGACTGTAGAGCAGGACGTGGTGACCACACACCGTCCCGCTTCACACTCATTACCACTGTCTTCTACTGGTGCCTATGAAGTGCCTTAAACAAGCACACTAAGGTGGACTTGCTGGATATTTCTATTTTCTGCCTCATGAATGTAAGTACATTCACAAGACCCTGAGCATCACACTAACTTTAAAAGCACAGATCCACTGAGACATGACTCTCTGCTGTTCTAACAAAGGGCTGCAGCTCCCTGTTTTCTTCAGCACTAACTGATCTGCAGACTGTTCTCTTGAATCATCTGTGAATCTTCAGGTGTAGAGAACAGGTGATGTCTTCTAATGCCTCCTTTTTGACCAAAGCCCCAAACGATCCAGTTCACTGTCATATTTCAGAAGCTGAAACCATCATTCACGCTTGACAGGGGAACAATTGATTATAAGAACATTTGCAGATTAATTGTCATTTGGTCGATTGATCTGTTAATTTGCTAATCGTTGCAGCTGTAGTTGCGTGATCATAAAATCTGCAGTTCATGGTGCAGGCTTGATTTTTGGTGCTTCAGACTAAAACTTGTCAGTCAGACGTGGACACAGCAGCTGTGTTGATTGGACGCTGCCTCCGCTGCCTTCAGCCTCAAACAGGGGAAACTGGCACGAGGCTTCTACACTTGCAATTTGCACAACAGAAATGTATTTATATGTATATGGAGAGGATGTATGTTTTCAATACATTTTTGCAGATGCATTTCCCTCACCACAGCCTTTGTTTACTGTACTATAATGTGCTCTTCTTCTTCTTGACTCATGCTAAAGCAGGGCGGGAAGCAAACGATACCGTGACACGGCAGGAAAATCACAACATATAAAGAAGCCTTTTCTTTATTTTACCAAGCTGAGGTTAAAGAACCCCTAAACCTCAGTCGTTGCCCTGGGGGGTATTTCAGTCATGATTAAAGTCGGGCTAGCAAGGTTAGCAATGGTAAAGCTATGGCTAATTGTTTCTATGGCTATCTGGCTAATTGTTCCTGACCCAGGTCCTGCATAATAACCTTTTACACCAGTTTCATTTGTTCATAAAATTTGTTGACCGTCATAAAATATTTGGCTAGCTAACCAGATACTGGTAACAAATAGTTGAACTAACTCACCAGACAGACATGGAAACATCTGGATCACTAGACCTGGGTAGACATCTCACTCTGAGGTGGGACAAGATGAAACTAATCATTCTGAGAGAGACTGAGATTCATCTTTGTTTCCCGTGTTTGTCCCATAACAGTGGGTGAGCGTGTGCAGGGCGGGAAGCTAACGTCGCAGCCTGATGGGTCGTTTTCTTAAAATATGTTGGAAGATTTGAAAATGTAACATCAGGAGGGTTTAAATGAACAAAATACACATTTGCTTCATGACTAAAATGTGGTGCAACAGTTGTGGATCAGGGCTACAAGGTCACACGATAACTGTGTTTTATAATTGTCTTAAATTTTTGCTTGTGGGGGCCACACCCACCACACCATCAACACTGATCTGGAGGCAAGGTACGCTATCTGAAGCAGTGCAGGGCATTTTCTGATTCTTCTCTACATGTAGCTCCGTCTCCTGAACACAGTGCACTGTGCCTTCGACCTTCAGCTGGAGCCCCGACTGTATTCAAGCATAGACCCCATCATCATTAAACAGGGACCATTTAAAGCACAGAGTGCTTTGAGAATGTATGTTAACATGAGGCTGTGCTGTTGATGTTTGTCTACTTATGTTTGTTTCTATATTGGTTTTTCAACAATAAAGAAGTTTTTATTCCTTTTTTAAAGCTGCTGTCTGTTATTTTTTCCTGATGGTTCACACACAGTTGTTCTCTTTCAGACGACAACCACATGTTGATTCAATGGGACAAGCTAAAGTACTGTAACATGTTTTTCCAGAGCATGTCTAATTGGTTTTATCCAGTGTCAGGCACCAGGATCATCTGTCCCTGCAGTAAAACAACTTCCAGGCAAACTATTAAGACTGTTTGGCGTAAAGATAAGTAGCCATTTATCTAACTGTTATAACGTGGAAATAAAAAAAAACAACTTAAAATTCATGTCTGAATGAGGTGAGTGGAGAATAAACTGGGGATATGAATCATTTACATGATTTAATGAAGTTGTTTCATGTGTGGGCTGAGACATGGGGAGGTTAGGGTTAGATGATACTGACAGCTTTTAAACAGAGCTCAGTGATTCAGTCTGAGGTGTGTGACGTCATGATGATGAATTCAAATCTGCTTTCATGGATCTGATCCAACATCACTGTCCTGTTTACAAACAGGAAGCGAGGGGAGGAAATAAAAAATGAAAAAATGCAGCATGTTTTGGTATCGTCATGGTCAGAATCTGATACATCAGATCGAGCCCTCGCAGCCCCGTGCGCTCAGTCGCTTATCAGGTGACATCAATGAAGTCTGTGAGGGTTCAGGGCTCAGGCCTCAGGGGCCGACACTGGGACTGGGCCTAAGTCACACTTTTCCTTTGAGCAGAGATTTTTAATTTTTCATGTTACTGAGATCTCAGTTCATCATATGATCAGTGGCGGCTGTTTCCTTACGGTCGCAGAGTCAGTTAACTGTCCAAGAAACAATCACACCGATCCACACTCACAAGGTGGCGCTAATGCACCTACAAGCTGTTTGCCAACCACCATAAAACAACAGAAGAAGAAGGAGAAGCTAGCTGAGCTACAGTGGGTTCTGCAGCAGCCTGGTCATTAACATTTTACCTCCAGTGACAGTGACACCGTGGACACAGACTCATCATCTAAACCCAGGTGAGCTGAGTGAAACTCACAGGACAGGTCACTGAAGGATGAAGGCTCCTATGGGTCAGTTAGCTCCTTTAGCTAAACAGTTATCTGAAGATCAAACTTCATTCAAAGACCTGACATATTATTGAAATGAAATGAAGTGTTACAGTGTCTGTGTCCTCTGACAAAGAGTGAAGATGAACCTTTCACTCATAAAAACCTGGTTGTTTGATCAGTCCATTGAATAAAATCTAATTTGAACTTTAAATTCCGGCTGTTGTGACTGTGACTGTATCTTCTCCCCCTGAGCAGCATCTGTGTCTGGATAAAGCTGCAGTCACACGACTTTGCAAAACATGATGAAAGTGTTTTATTTTGAAAGACACAATATTTTTCTATCCAGATGATCAGAAGCACAACACACAACAGCAGCTTTGTGCTTGGATCATCAGGTGTGTTTGATTTGTACGGCCCCGTCCTCACCTGACTAAATATGACATCTCCTCTGGGTGTGTGGTGGACGTGGTGGGAGGAGCTGCACCTGGACTCGACCAGGCGAGGTGAGATCTACGTTCCACCTTCGCGGCTCAGAGGAGCGTTCAGACTGAATTCTCTGGTCACCGCACTCTGCCTCAGCTCTGCCAACTGTGGCCCACATGTTAACTCAATCACTCGCCTCATGTAGTTTTATGACTGTTTACCCTCCTCCTCCTCCTGGAGAACTGCAGTATTAACTCACCCACACGTGTCACACCCTCCTGTGCTCACACCTGAGCGTTGGCACAGAGGTGTTTAAAGGCTCCGGTCAGAGCTGTGAGTCACTGCAGCTCTGAAGCTCAGAGTGAGACCTGAAGATGAGCGAGGAGAGGGAGAGTCAGCAGCAGCAGACAGACAGGTCGACAGGTGAGACAGATGTTCAGCGGCTGAGATCCAGCTCAGGTTCATGTGACGGTCATCATCACCTGAAGACGTCACGTCGGGCTCTGTGGTGTGACATCATGGCTCATCACCAGACTGTTGGTGTCTTCAGTCCAGACTGTGGAGGACGAGGCTCTGTTGTCCACGATCTTCTCTGAGGACAGATGTGTCACTCATCTAGAAAACTAACTCCACACTGACACATGGAGCCATTAAACTGACAGAGGAGAACATTTCAGGGGAACCCCCACCCCCCCAAAGAGATCATCCATCCTCATATTACCCACACCCCCCAGCCCCCCACCCCGTGTCACGACTCTGACCACAGTCCCAGTTAGAAGCAGCAGCGGTGATGTGACGGATTACATCACTTTTCCAGACGCTGCTCTGAAACCGCAGGGTGAAGATATGAGCTCTGTGTACTGTCACCATGGCAACTGGTGGATTACTTCAGTTAAGAGGGAAAAATCTGACAAGTTCTTGACTCTGTGAGGAGTAATGTGAAGGTTTATTCACCACAGAGGAGAAAAAAGAAAATAAGAGCAGGAAATCTCGTCAGAATAAGAGCGCGCGGCGTCTGGCTGATGCCAGCTGCTGTAATTTCACCCTGCTGCTGCAGAAACACGGTTATGTAACACATGAACACATGAACACATGAACGCTCCCACTGGGAACCACAAAGTTCCATTAATGAGAAATGGGACAACTGGTGTGTGAGGTAATGCTGTGAGTTCAGCTGCTGGGGCCTGTGAAACGATCTGGGCTCAGATTTGGTTTGTGACCCCCCTGTGGTGGTCTCGACCCCTCAGTGTGGGTCCTGCTGTGGTTCAGGACTGGTCCAGGTCAGACACTGCTTCCTGTAGGTGTGCAATCACCTGGAGGGTCAAACTTCTGGTCCTGGCTCTGTAGGGGTTCTGTGGGTTCTGTGGGGGCTGCAGTGTGGGTGTTGAAGCAGCACCATCATAACATGAACCAGCACATGAGCCTAGTTTTGTGTGTTTGTCGTTTCTCTGAGCTGCACGTGAAACACCTCATAAATACTGTGTGTGTGTGTGTGTTTTGTGCTGAAGTGGCTACTCTGTACATTTGAAACCATGATGAATGGAGGATGCTGGGAAACTGACAGCTGCCTCTGGTTTGTCTTCCAGGCAGCAGAGCAGGTCCAGGTCCAGGTCCAGGTCCTCTGTCTCACCTGCGGCTCCAGACCCTGAAACAGTGAGTTCATGATTTTAACCTGTGACTGTCTGAGACTTTGACTTTTACTGTGGTGTCACCTGAACCGTGAGGGAGGACGAGGGTCTGCAGGAGATGATGATGATGATGATGATGATGATGATGATGAAGAAGAGCAACAAGGCTGTGAGGGAAAGAAAAGGAGCTGAGATGAGTAGAGTCTCAGAACTCATTCTGTCCAGATGTTGAAAAGGTGTGAAGACACATCTGGAGCCTTAACTCCGCCCATCATGATGTCATCATCGCACAGTGGTGTGATGATGACATCACTGCAGTGGTTCAGGTGTGATGTTTCCTGAGCTGATGACTGGAGAATCAACCTGTCTGTACTCTGATCATTATCTGATCCCTGATCAGTTGGTGATGCAGACAGAGACGGACTGGAACAGACCAGACACCAGGTAAATCTGGATTTCATCTGGACCTGAGACACAGTGCACGAGGCTGGGATCAGTGGAATCCAGGTCCCTGCTGGACTCTGGATTCCAGAGGTTCCAGAGTTGCCTGAGGACCTCTGATCTCCTGACAGCAGGTCTTCAGGAGTAAAACTGATCTGAGACCAGGACCAGCAGCAGCTCATTATCACTAATGAGTCACTGCTGCAGAGGAAACACAAACACTTCATGAATCAAGCTGGTCTGAAACCTGATCCTGATCCTGCACTCTGACTCTGAGGAGACAATCAAGTCCACGTGGGGCCGTGGAGTCTCACTGTGAAACCTGACGCTAACTGACCTCCACAGGCTTGTTGCCGCGGGCGACATCGATGTCAGAGCGAGAGAGAGAGAGAGAGAGCGAGAGAGAGAGAGAGAGAGATGATGAAGGAGAGAGAGAGAGAGAGATGATGAGGGAGAGAGAGAGAGAGAGAGAGATGATGAAGGAGAGAGAGAGAGAGAGAGAGATGATAGAGAGAGAGAGATGATGAAGGAGAGATGATGAAGGAGAGAGAGAGCGAGAGAGAGAGAGAGAGATGATGAGGGAGAGAGAGAGAGATGGAGTGAGAGAGAGATGACGAAGGAGAGAGAGAGAGAGATGATGAGGGAGAGAGAGAGAGAGAGTGAGAGAGAGATGGAGTGAGAGAGAGATGATGAAGGAGAGAGAGAGAGAGAGATGATGAGGGAGAGAGAGAGAGAGAGAGAGAGATGATGAAGGAGAGAGAGAGAGAGAGAGATGATAGAGAGAGAGAGATGATGAAGGAGAGAGAGAGAGAGAGATGATGAGGGAGAGAGAGAGAGAGCGAGAGAGAGAAAGAGAGATGATGAGGGAGAGAGAGAGAGAGAGATGATAGAGAGAGAGATGATGAAGGAGAGATGATGGAGAGAGAGAGATGATGAAGAGAGATGATGATGAGGAGAGATGATGAAGATCAGTAGAGACACAGATGAGTTACACCACCAGAGTCTCAGTTCTGTTTATCTCATCACTTCAGTCCTGCCCCCCAGATGTTCTTTCCTCTCACATGTCAGCGCTCTGACTCCAGATCAGCCTCTTCCCTCGCTCCTCTGTGGCAGCAGTTTGACTTTCTTGTCTTCTTTTATTGGCCTGAAGCTTCAGTAAAGCTGCTGTTATGTAACGTCCTGGATCAGTCTGCTTCAGTCCTGGTCTCTGTGCTAAAAGTGGTTCTGAGACATACGTCTACAGCGCCTGCAGCAGAGATGCTGATTGGACGGTTTTCCTCACAGTTTATTGGTCAGTCAGACATGACTGGACTCGTTGGTCTTCTCTTTGAACCTCTGACTTGTTGCTCCTGTCCGAGCTGACTCGGGATGTGACTTTGTACCTAGTGTCCCTGACCTGGGACTCTCTGGTCTGGACTGGTCTGAGTTCATCTGCAGGATCAGACTGGAGTCCTGGGTCTGGTCTGATAGTTGGAGTCCCAGGATCACGGTCTCTGATCTGGACTCCACATGTTTCCCTCTTCGTTCCCTCCTTTTTCTCTTTGTTGTCTTCCTCCCCTGAGTTTTTCTGACAGGTGAGTTATGAAGCAGAGGAACCCCCCCCACCACCACCACCACCCCTTCTCAACTCCTCCGGCCTGGGATTCCCTTCTTTGACTGAGCAGAGAGGATGGGGGAGGACAAGGGGAGGACGGGGGAGGATGGGGTGGGGGGCGGGGCTGTGTGTTGGGGAGACCCCAGGTGAGAAGCTCAGATTGATGACCTCTCTGGTCTTAATGTCTTTCACAGACGTTCTGCTGAAGCTGACCCCCGTCCTGAGTGGAAAACCTGAACGCACCGTTGTTCAGGTCCACGTCTCGGTGCCGCTCCTCTTCCTCAGCTGAACGAGGTTTGAGGATGAATCAATAGTTTGTTGTTACATCAGATCTGCTTCACTGGTTTTTGTCAACAAAGGACAGACATTTAACCTTTTATTCCGTTTCCTGCTTTGTTGTGTCCAATGAGACTGTCAACTGTTAGGTCAAAGGTCAAAGTGCTTTTTTGACCTGTTGTCATCTTAAACACTATATTTGACTCTGAATGTTTATGAGGCATTAATGAGCCTATGTATGTCTGATTGAAGGCACAGAGAACACAGATTCCCTCCTCCTCCTCCTCGGTCTCCATGGTTACCTCTGACAGCAGCAGGACGAGTGTATTTATCCGGACAGGCTGAGACAGATCAGGAACCTGAAGCCGACACTAAAAGGCTGAAAATGGAAACCAGAGGAGGGAAACAGAGACTTATCAGCTCATCAGCTGGACACATGGAGGAAGGAGAGGAGGCTGTTATGTCACATATGGCTGCAGGTGAAGCCAGATTCCTGCAGAGCCATGAAAAGATTTATGTTTGTCTTATTCTCTGGAGCTCAGGAATGAAACCCCGACAGGTTCACATGGAAAATAAAACTTTAATATACTCACTCAACTCTCTTCATCTTCATCACAGCCTTCATCAGTGGGAGAAACCAGGGCACAGCCAGGCTGAGCGTGAGGCGTTCAGGGACGACAATAAACGTAGTTTGATTGAAGACGACTCGAAGGCCTCAGTTCTGGGAGAGTGTAACAGTATTTAACTGACCCACATTGTTGCTGCTTCCTGTTGTGTTCACAGTTGAACATCATCAGTTTGTCATTATCTGCCTCACTGCTGTGTTTCAACATGAGCAGATTACAAACAGAAACCCCTGGCTTTCACAATAAGAGCATGATGACATCCTCACAGTGTTTGTGGTTGGTTCATGTTCCCACTGCAACCATCTTTGTTTTTACATCATCGTGTGGGTATCTGATTCCATTCTTCATCATGTGGTCTTCTAAAAATGAAGGTTCCCTCCACGTGCTGAACAATAATCTGTAAATTAGAACAACTTTTGTCAGATTTTGGTGGAGATTAGGTCAGATTATTTTATCAATGGAGGAAAACCAGACACTTGGTTTGACGACACGTGGACCGGGAGGAAGCCCATGTGTAGAAAGAATCTGAGAGGACGCCTGTCCTTGAGCTGAGGAGCTGGTATCCGTCAAAGCCAGTTACATAATCCAAGAAAGACTTGTCTGAGTCTGGGTTCAGGTCCTTGAATCCAGAGGGGACGTTGAAGCTCTCATCACTCCTGGGCCAATTTCTTCCTCTGTGGTGTTTTTTGCATAAGGACTCCTCTGACGTTCTTTGAGGAATGTGTCGGTCGGCCTTGGCGATCGTGACCCCAATCGCTAAAGACGACCCCAGTACATTTGAAACACCTGTGAACTACTAAACACTCCTCCAGCTCATGCTCCTGTGGTCCAGGATCCAGATCACACAGAGCCAGTTTCATCACTGTGGTGTTTCCTGGTCCCAGTGACTCACTGATCCTCTCCAGTGTTTTCATCCTCTCCTCTGAAACGTACAGCAGAGGTTTATCTGAAAGACCAGCTGTGACCCAGTGCCTGCTCCTTCTGAAGTACTTGTACTTAACTTGAGTACTCTCATTTTCTGCTGCTATGTACTTCTACTACAAGTACAAAGTATGATGTACAGCTGACGTATATAGGAAGGGATGTAATGTTACACCCCAACAAAGTCTTTTGGATTCATGTGTCAAAGATCAAAAACACTGGATACTACAATTCCCATGATTCAGAGGATTTCAGACTCTGATTTACATTAAACCGTCCTCCTGAGTCCTGACTGATGCAGATAATCTGGTTCAATGTGATGTCACCTCCTGAGGATATCAGCGTCTCTGATGTCCCTCCACAATAAAGCTCCAGGCTGCAGAGGCTCACAGCCGATCACAGCTGATCACTGTTGATCACAGCTGATCACTGTTGATCACAGCTGATCACTGTTGATCACTGTTGATCACTGTTGATCACAGCTGGTCACAGCTGGTCACAGCTGATAACACCTGGTCACAGCTGTTCACTGTTGATCACAGCTGGTCTCATGAGAATCATCATGTGTCAGGTGCTCCTCTGTGTTGTGTTGTGTTGTGTTGTGTTGTGTTGTGTGTTTCAGTTGTGTTGCTGCTCCTCTGTGTTGTGTTGTGTTGTGTGTTTCAGTTGTGTTGTTGCACCATCTGCTCTCATGGAGATTTTCCTGAGTTTCAAACAAAAGCCTGAACCTGAACCAGGTCTTTGAGAAGACATCATTTAATCAGTGCTGGCCCCTGGATCTCCCACCGGTGGCCGTCCAAAGCGGCCCCGCCGGGTCCAGGAAGCTGATCACTGAAACAGATGCGAAGCAGAGCCAGAGGAGGAGCTGACTGTTTGAGCAGAGAGAAGCTGAGTGTGTGTCAGCGGGTCAAAGTCCACATGAACACAATCAACATCTCAGATCCAGGATCAGTGTGTGAATCGGCTCACAGGTCTGTGAAGGTGTGCTGTGTCCAGGTGAACTGTGCACAGGTGAGCACTCTGGAAACGTCGCAGATTCTGCTGAAGTGTTGTTTTGCTGAGGGAAGCTGCTGATGTTCCAGCTGTTTCTCCAGCTGTTTCTCTGAACACAAACCTTCAGTCTCTGACCTGCTGCTCTTGATTGTTCTTATCCACAATCCCTCTCTCAGTCCTGAGCAGTGCCACCAATCAGTGGTCAGGAAACCCTGAGTGTGCAGTGTGAGTCTGGACCGGGACACCGCCTCCGGTGACGCCTCTTCAGCCTGGGTTATGTAACGTCCCCTGAGGGGGCGTGGCTCGATTTCTGGGATTTATTGTAGATCCTCTCCGGTCACCGGACTCACCTCCAGAGCAGAGATTTGTGAGGAGGACGGGATCCAGCACCTCATACTTCACTTTATCGAGTAGATCTGGAGCCTGAGCTGGAGTCGGAGTCCAGCAGCTCCATGTCCGCTCAGCCCAGACAAATAAAACTTTATAGAAACATAGAACTGTTGACAAACGATCAGGCCTGCAGATCCAAAAGATGACGACTGCAATAAACCTGCAGTTTAAACTCAACGTTAAATAAATCTCATCAGTTTCTTCTTCTGCTTGACTTTATCCCATTTTTTCTGTTTTATATCACAGGAAGCTGAATATTTTCAAAATGAGACGTCTCCTTGGAGAAAATCAGTTGAAGAATTTACGAACTGAACCGCTGACAGAGGAAGAGACCAACTTCAGATCAGCTGGAAAACACCTTGACATTGCACATCAAGATGCTGCACTGACCAATCAGAGACATGCATGCTCATACTTCCTTGTAGATGACATCATAACATGAACGCTGTGTTTTTACTGTTTATCTGGTGATGGTCAGAGGATGAAACAGTCTGACCCCCCCCCCACCCACCCACCCAGTTCAGGGACATTCAACAAGGGTTAACATCAGATCAGGATACAAACCAGTCACCTGATCAGTTTTTTCACAGCTTCAATTCTCCTGAGGTCGACTTCAATCAGCAGCTGAAGTTCAGCAGCAGGAACCTGACATGAACATCAGGTCTCATCACCTGAGACAACACACCTGCAGTCTCAGTAAACTCTGTGCTAACTGACAGGTCGTGTGATGGTGGTAAATGCCCTGCAGCTGCATGAATCAGTGTGGAGACAAAGTCCAATGTTTCTCAGATGGAAAAGCAGAACCTGGTCCAGAGCAGTTAAAGAACCTAAATGAAGAGGTTTGTGGCTCTGCCTAGATCCTCTTGTGTGTTTATTTTCATGGACAGTTCATCCTTTCATCACTCTGCTCTCCACATGTTTCTAATCTGCTGCTCTCATCACCGTCATTACTGAGAAAATTAGATTACAGCCAGGGAGGCCTTCAGCAAACACAGCCTGCGTCCAAACCGCCACCACACTCACCGAGCCCGAAGTGGCCTGGACAACACTGCTCCTGATTGGTCCTGGCAGGTCTGAGCCGCAGAGCTGATTGGCTGAGAGTTCAGAGTCGGGTTAGGACAGACACACAGGAACACGCATGAAGATTGCCACATACCAACAGACACACACATCGTTAATCAGACGAACCAGCAAACAGGCAGCAGCTTGGAAACAAGAGCTGAAGCTGCCAGAGAGGAAATGTTGCAACACTTCACTGAGATCCTCTTGAAAAGTCATCAGAGCTCCTCCAGCCGCACATCTGTTGTTGTTTTCATCTGTAACATCCAGCAGCTAAAGAGACCAAACCAGAGGTAAAAGGGAGGGAACACTGCACTTCCTGTTCCCTCCACAATAAAGCTCCAGGCTGTAGAACTTCATTGAGAATCCTCCTGTTTTTAAGTTTCTGTCAGTATAACATCTGATCACAGCGATGGGGGGGGGGGGCACTTTTGTCACATTTTGGTTGATTCCTAAAAAACCATAGTTCTTATTCTCTGGGGTCAGTTTTGGTTTGATGGTTTCTGCTTCAGTGCTGTCACATATTAAAAAACACTTTTAAACACCAGGCTTGTTCCTCGTGTTGTACTTGAACGCTCCTTTAGACACGTTTGGTCTTCCTTACATTAACTCCTGTCTCCTGATGTTTCTGCTGAACAAAGGCCCAGATGCTTGTTTAGCAACATTTTCATTGTCATGTTTCATTTCTTTACTTTGAAACCTGGATTATTTGACTTTGTTACTGGAAGACATGTGTGTTTCAGAGAGTCATGTGACTCATCCAGGTTTATTGAAGTCTAGTATCTGGGGATCAAACAGGCCATAAGTTGAAAATTCAGCACCTGAAATCTGAAGTTTCAGTATGGAGAGAAGCTTCGATCAGCTGACAGATGATCTCTGCTCTCTTCACCTCCATCATCACTGTCCTCTCTTCTCTCATCTTCAGGATTTCTGTCTCCTCTGTAACAAAGTGCAGATGTTCCAGACGATTTACTACAGACGGGCTAAAGTGCAGCTTTGAAAGTGTCAGTCACTGCTGAACTTAAACCAGAAGTAGAAACATTTAAACATGTTTTAAATGATTTTCCACGAGGCTGCAGCAGCATCATCTTCATGATGAAGTGTACACGATGTCTTCACATGTTCAGTTTTACCAGATTCACAACCAGCTGTGAAGAGACTCAAACAATTCATTGATGAAACAGTTGATCAGTTAATTTAAATCTAAAAAGATGAAGAGTCAACATCATCACACAGGCTACATCCAGCATCTGTGGTGCTGTGTCAGCTCCGGTTGTTACAGGTCTGTTGTTAAAATTCAGTGGTTCTGTTCAGACACGTCAACAGATCTACTGTGTGACAGGAAGTCAAGAAAAACTGAATGGACTTTGGTTGATTAGAGAATCACCAGTGTCACTTCCTGCAGTAGTCAGACCTGCTGCTGTCAAGTGGAGCAGCTGATGACTTTATTTATCTGAGGTGATGATCCCACTTCAGCTCCTCAGTCCTGAAGACTGGACCTGGATCTGTGTCTGGAACCTGGAGCACAGAGGATGAATGGACTCTGGACCCAGACCACCGTGAACACGCTGTGATGTGAAGATAAGATAAAGATGTTCTCGTGTTCAACAACAACAACAGACAGGGACCTGGTCCTGGTCCTCAGCTGCCACTGCACCTCAGACCAGATCTGACTAAAACCACCACACTGCAGAGTCAATCTCAGCCTGTGTCCCTTCTGTTTTCTCATGTGGCTCTGGTTTCTGTGTGCTGAAATCCACTTTATGAAAACTGCCTCAGGACCAGATCTGACTCGACTGAACACACAGGGAGGAAAACCCCGTTCAGGACTAATGAAGTCACCAAACCACACACTGTAACTTCACATCTGCCTCCAATCAGAGGAGGTCTGATCAGATCAGGGGTTTAATCTGCTCCAGATTCCACATACTGTCCCACCCTGCCCGCCTGCGCACCCACACAGAGGAAACAACCCCCCCCCCCAACAGGAGGGAGTCAAATCAGGAGGATTATGTAAGAGGGGCTCACTCTGTTAAAGGAGACTGTAACAGCTCTGTGCTTCACATACTCTTCAGCCTGGGGGGGGGGGGTTGACCCCACTGCTTTGCTTAGCTTATCTTAGCTTAGCTTAGTTTAGCTTAGCTTAGCTTAGTTTATCTTAGCATAGCATAGATAGCAGCCACAGCTGCTGGGTCATGTCATCAGTCGGGTTGCAGTGTGAACTGGTGCTGGATCAGCTGCAGCTGCTCTGGGTCCAGTTCTGAGAATCCACAACAAACAGACTCTCAGAGCCAAAGAGTGAGTCAGTGGGAAACCCTCAGAGCCTTCAGTGGGAGGTCGGACTCTCCCACACTGACAATGATGAGTCATGATGGGAGTCGGCTGCTCCTCCATCAGGGAATCTCCTCCATCAACCATCCTCCAGCACAGAACCAGACCCAGCAGAGAGGAACCCCCAGAACCCAGATCCGAATCTGAAACATCTGATATTTAAAGATCTAAACGTCTGAAACACTATGTCTTGACCCTGTCAGACCTGTCAGTCCTCACAGATGAGTTCAGCTACAGCAGGAAGAAAAAGGTGTTTGTATTATTTTCCTTCCTTCCTTCTTTCCTTTCTTCCTTCCATCCTCCCTTCCTTCCCTTCTTCTGGTTATGAATTTCTCTTCTATCTTTTCTAAATCTGTACATTCTTCTGTCTTTTCGCCCTCATCAACAGTTCTTGGATGCTGCTGAGCTGTTGCCATGGTGTGATGGAGGATTCTCTCTCTGGTGTTTCCTGAGTCATGTTGTAAAACGTAACAGGGAGGAGCTCAGCTCATTTTATGTCTATATATATATTATATATTATGATTTATAGTCATTTGTGTTGGTTCTTGTGTCGGTGTGGAGCCGCTGCTGCCTTCAGAACCAACACGGTGACTCCACTGTAGCTGCGTCTCTGCGTGAGTTCAGGTTGGTTCTCTGGGCTCGATGGACGGAGCTGGTGCTGGAGCCGAGGATGAGTCAGTCCATCCACTCAGCTAGGAAAGAGAAAACACATGCAGCCAAAAAAAAAGATATAAAACACTATTGTTGCTGCCCTCATCTCTAAAACTGACAGCGTGGTGTTGTGCAGCTGCTACAGCAACTAAAAAGAGCCAAACTAGTCAC
The DNA here is from genome assembly GCF_046630095.1 of Trachinotus anak. Taxonomy (NCBI): domain Eukaryota; kingdom Metazoa; phylum Chordata; class Actinopteri; order Carangiformes; family Carangidae; genus Trachinotus; species Trachinotus anak. The sequence goes on along the minus strand of NW_027273857.1, from coordinate 592,873 downwards.
ATCTGGACCAAACTAGTTACATAACTCTTGTGGATTTATCTGGTTTATTCTAATGATGAGAAAACTCTGGTTATGTGTCCCTTTGTACTCAGAGTCAACTTCCTCAGAAAACTGGTTCAAATCAAATCTGTGACGCAGTTAATTCTCCCGAACGAGGTTTCCCAGTAAACATGGTCAATAAGGTTGATAGACCCCTGACCCCAGCCGAGGTTGTGTACAGCTCCTATTGACCAAAGACCTGATTTTGTAGCAGAAGTAAGAGGTGAACCTGCAGAAGGACCAGAGCTGCAGGTGAATCTTTGTGTCTTGGCTTTGAGTTGTACTTTCCATGTCCACACTGAAGCTCTCTAACTGTCTGCAAACACAGCTGAACACCAACCACCCTGAACACCATAGCAACCATCTAACAACCCCCTAGTAACCCCCCAAAAACCACATGTACCTACTCTCTGTGAAGTCAGCGCAGCCACTTCAGACACCCCAAACAACCACCCTGAACACAGAAGGCCATAGCAAACATGTTTATGTTGCCACTAGCAACCACCCATAACTCCTTAGCCACCATCTTCTGAGGCACTGACAACCACAAGAAAACCAGAGCAACCACGTGTCATCTACCTGGAAATGCAGACGCTTATAATGCGTCCAGCAACGGTCCAGAACACCCAGCATGCACCAGCAAAAGGCCCCGCAGCAGAGTCACTGTTTGAATGTTTCGTTTTTCTTCTTTTAATTCGTTTTTTAAAGAAATTTCACCCCTTGATATGACGTCTGAATGACCACGACCGTTCAGTGTCAAAGAAGGTCAAAGTCCTCCATCTTGCTAAAATCAGTATTTTTCACTGAGGACTTTCGAACAAGTCATTTATCAGCAGTGACCCTGGATCAGCTGCAGCAGCTCTGATTAAACTGCTGGACGCACAAACAGCTGCCTCCTTTTCCATGGAAATTTGTTTCTGTTCCTCCACATGTTGGATCTCGTCTTTAACCCTGGAAATAGTTTTAATAAATGAAGTCAAGGGAAACTGAGAGAAATCATGTGTCGTGGAAAACTTATGGCGTATTATTGATCTTTGAGGCTTGACAGCAGCTGCAGCCTGTTTAAAGGAGAATTCCACTGTTTTTGTGCTGATAATGTACATTTGTAAAAGAAGATGCAGCTGACTTCATGGGGCTTCAGCTCTGAGCTGCAGCTTCACTCAGACTCTGAGTCCACGCTGTGAGTACAGGCCGGAAAACACTAATGACTGATAATAAAAAGGGAACATGTGGTCGTTAAAGGCTTTAAAGAGCCTCGTCAGCCTTTCTCAAACACACCAGCTCTCATTTCTCTCTCCATGTTTAGACAAACAGAGTGGACATAAAGCCAGACTGGACATGAAGGACATATGTTTTCAGCTTTTACAGCCTTTTCCTGATCAAAACCGGCTGAAAGTTAGAACAGAGATGCTGCATGTGCCAACCTCCATTTAGAAATAAGTGTTTAAGATAAAACATGAGAACAACCCGAGGGAACGTGACGTCTAAATGAAGAGATGAAGAAACCAAGTCGGTCATCAGACAGAGGGAGAGAGATAATACTAAACATGGTACGAAATACCCAGTGAACAATTTCTACTCTTTCTTCTCAGAGTGAAAATCCAGATCTAAAACTCCACAATTTCATATCTGCCCAGAAGCATTTTGATCAGTTACTAATAATTATAAATAAAACTGTTCAACAATATAGAAACATTCCTTTAAAATCTAAATCATACTCCAGTAAAAATAAATGTGCAGCCAAAAATTCTCCAAAATAAAAGTATAAACAATTCGCGGTGGCTCCTTTTAGTTTTTTCTATCATTTTATCATATCAATTGTTATTTTATTAGATCATTATTATTAATGCATGAAGCAGCATTTTAATGTAGCTCGCTTTAACTGTGTTGTACAGGAACAAATCAATTCAATTCAATTCAATTCAATTTTATTTGTATAGCGCCAAATCATAATATACATTATCTCAAGGCACTTTACAGGGTCAGGTCAAGACCTTACTTTGTTACAGAATAAACCCAACAGTTCCCACAAAGAGCAAGCGCTTGGCAACAGGGGGGAGGAAAAACTCCCTTTTAACAGGAAGAAACCTCCAACAGAACCGGGCTCAGGGTGGGCGGCCGTCTGCCTCGACCGGTTGGGTTTAGGAGAAGATAGAAAGAGGGGGAGGGGGAGGAGAGGGGAGAGAAGAGAGAGAGACCAGGAACAGCTGTGTCGGTAATGGCGTTATTAATAATAAAGACAGGTAATAGTAATAGTAAAGATGAGTCGTGGTGGATCTGGATCCTGCTGTTCCCGAGGCAGAGATACCTGCAGAATGAGGACAGAGAGAGGGAGAGAGAGGAGAAGCACAAACTACGGGAGGGAAAAAATACAAAGTTAATGGCATGAGGTCATTGAGAGAGAGCGGGGGAGAGAGACAGAAATAGAGAGAGAGCGCCCAGTGAATCATGGAATCCCCCAGCAGTCTAGCTCTATAGCAGCATAACTAAGGGATGGGTCAGGACATACCCGAGCCAGCCCTAACTATAAGCTTTACTAAACAGGACAGTTTTAAGCCTGATCTTAAAGGTAGAGAGGGTGTCTGCCTCCCGAACCCACACTGGGAGCTGGTTCCACAGGAGAGGAGCCTGATAGCTGAAGGCTCTGCCCCCCATTCTGCTCTTACAAACTCTGGGAACCACAAGTTGACCTGCATTTAGAGAGCGAAGTGTCCTATTGGGAAAATAGGGAACTATAAGCTCTCCAAGGTACGATGGTGCCTGACCATTAATGGCTTTGTAGGTGAGGAGGAGGATTTTAAATTCTATCCTGGAGTTTACAGGGAGCCAATGCAGAGAGGCATTCAGGTTTTATAAGATTGTTCAGGATGAAAAATTGGATACAATAAACTGTTATTAGAGTAAAGTGAATTCTCAATAAAACAAAAATGATTATGGAACATATAGCTACCCCTAAAAATGTAAAATGTAAACATATTTTAAATATGCTGAAACAATCAAACTCCTCTGAAATAAATATACATATATATGTAGAGAGATCTGAGGGGTTAAACACATAAAATAACTTATGTCCTGTGTGTTCCTCCGCTCTGTGAAACTCTGGGTTGTGATTTCAAATCAGACTAAATGCTACCACCTTGTGTTTGTATGGCATTTGAGGTCAAATGATTTTTATGTTGTGATGTTCACCTGCTTCATGAATCAGTGTTCACCTCAGGACTACATCTGATTTTCTCTTGTTCTCAGGCTTAAAAACTGAACAACACTGGGAACACTGAAAACAGATTAACAGCAGATTAACCATCAGTGAAAGTAACCCTTGGTTTTCCTCTGAAACTTCAGTCTTACTTTTCTTTAATGTGGTAAATGATGGTAACAACCAAACCCAGGACAGAAAGAGAGAGTCCAGTGATGGAGATCCAGTCCAGAGCTTGTGCATACTCATAATTCTCTCTGAAAGACTGAAGCAGAAACAAAGTTTTCACAGTTTCCACCATGATGTATTTTCTCTTTCAGGATGTGACAGAGTTCACTTCATTCTCTGAACAGTCTCTACAGACTCCTGGATTCTGTGATGTCTGAGTCTGTTATCTCTGAGTTTAGTGAAATGAAACTCTCTGTAGTTGCAGCTGGTGAATGTGTCGGTGCAGAGTTGTGATGTTCACCCAGAGAGCAGCGAAGTTGGTGGTGTGGTTACAGAAACATCTCAGGACTCCGTCTGAGGCGTTTCCTTTAGAGCAGCCGGCCGTGCTCCAGTCCTCCAGACCGTAGTCCCAGAAAACACAGGCGAAGTCGTACAGAGACGTCCCGTTCACCAGCTGAGAGACAGAACATCTCTGAGGATCCAACTTTATCCAGAACTGACTCATACATGAGTTCAGAAGAATAATCCTAAAACAGACAGGAAGGAGGAAGGTGAAGATGTCCCGACATAGCAGCAGGATGGAGGAGAGAGACTTTCAGCACAGGAAAAACAGACAGCACAAAATCATGAGACCGGACAGGACCTGGACTTCACAGAGACCTGATCGTGATGCTGACATGAAGAGGTTTCAGTGTGGTCCATTTCTCAGTGGTTAGTGTACCACACACACTGAACACCAGTGACACATGTTCATCAGAGTGCAGAGCTGTATTTACAGACAGTGGCCACCGGAGAGCAGCAAACACACACACACACAGTGTTGAATGGATTCAGTTGTTCTTAACTTTGGTTCGAGAGTGTGTGTGTGTGTGTGTGTGTGTGTGTGTGTGTGTGGGGGGGGGGGGGGGGGGGGGTCATGGGACCCTGTTTGCTCATCCTCAACCATGTGAGTCATGAGACACAGAGAGAGAGAGAGGAGGAGGAGGAAGGAGTGGATTATCAAGAGAAGAAGAAAAGATGGAGGACTTGTCCCGATGGGTGAGTGAGGCCAGGTGGTGGGTGAGGAGGTGCTGCTGTGGTGAGGAAGATGAGGAAGAGAAAGGCAGGAGAGATGAAGGTGAAGAAGAAGATGATGGTGTTGGTGAGGAGGAGGACGAGGAAGAGGTGAAGATGGAGGAGCTCAGCTTCAGAAAAAGCAGAAGTTCGACTTCACTACCGCCTGCTGAGGTAAACTGACGTGAAACAGTGTTTGTGTTCAAACTGAACCTCAGTGTCAGAGCGGATTGTAACGAGGTTTAAACCACAGTGAAACGGTGAGAACCATCACCCAAGCTGCTCATTTTACATACCCTGGCTGTATATGTTTACAGTGTACGTCTGTATTATTCACAGTGTGTCCCCTGGATATTTCTGATAGCGTATCTTCAGGTTAGAATTTTTTACCCTTTCATTTCGTCTAAACTTTCATTTATTGTTTAAACTTAACTTATTGTTAAACTAGATCACCGTTTGCTGTGATTCATTTTTTACAGTGTTTTCTTCTATATTAGGTATTTGGTAAAAATTTTGTGTCCTGGGTGTAAATTTTAACAGTGTTTTCTGGAGAACATCCTTCAGTGACATTTGTTCACAATGTTTTCCCTCTTCATTTTTTACAGTGTATCTCTGTGAGTTTGAAGGAGCTATATGTAAGTTTTGCTATTGCTACATAGCTAACATTAGCATTAGCAGCTGTTTACTCACCAGTTCAGAAGAAACATTGTGAGTTCAGCATCAAACTTTACTCACCAACATCTGTCTCCAGAGGTGGAGACAAACACCTGGGTTAACTGTTGTCTCTGTCACGTCTTTTCTTCTCCTGAAGTTAGCATGCTAACCAGCTGCTCATGCTAACATTGACTATGTAGCTGAACATACAAAGAGCTTCTGAAGTGGTTTTATTTTTTGAATCCTTTAATGCAATAACTTGTCACGGTGTGAGATGGTCTACAGGTTTCAGATGTTCAGGTCCTGTCCTGTGTCTGTGTGTCACAGCTGGATCCAGACCGGTCCAGCTCGTCCCCCTCTGGGTCTCAGCATCAGTGGTTCCACACTCTGCAGGTTCGACGGCTGCGAGTTCAGCGAGGGCGCAGCAACAGTGACCCGCTGGGCGGGAAGAGCTGTGAGGACCACTTCACCTGGGTCAGCTGACATTTCACACCTGTCAGTCTGTTACAGACGAGTGAAACTGTTTTTAATGACGTCATCGTGTTTCGTCTGTGACGTCATACATGACATGAAATATCACATGTGTTGTGACATGACATAACAGGACATGTGACCTGTGGTGAGTCATACGACAGGACATGTAGTGTGATATATCGTTTACCTGACCTGATCTGATCATAGGTGACATGTGACACACAGTCTGACCTGACACTGCTGTATGACATGATGCGATGTGATGCTTTACAATGTGATACATGACACCTGACATGACTTACATATATGACATCATGTGATATGACATGTAACACGTGTGTGTTGTGTTCAGAAACCTGGTCTTCAGTTTGGAGCAGCTCAGTCTTACCTGAGTCTGGAGAAGCTGGGTGAGGGAGCGTACGCCTCCGTCTATAAAGGCATCAGCAGGTGAGTCGTCAGGTGTGCAAAACTCTCCTACACAGTATTTATTAACCCTCTCTGTGCTGTGTTCACATGTCACTCAGACTTCTGTGTGTTCACTGTGAACATTTCTTCTGTGGAGGATCAACGGGCAGCTGGTGGCTCTGAAGGTGATCCGTATGAAGACAGAGGAGGGCGTCCCTTTCACCGCCATCAGAGAAGGTGACCAATCAGATCATGACCTCATCTTCATTTGTATGAATCACTTACACAGTGTCTGGATTAATACGTGTGTGTGTGTGTGTGTGTGTGTGTGTGTGTGTGTGCAGCGTCCCTGCTCAAAGGTCTGAAACACGCCAACATCGTCCTCCTCCATGACATCATCCACGCCAGAGACTCGCTCACCTTGGTCTTTGAATACGTGGTGAGAGATGTGTCCGTGGTGGGCTGAGGCTTCATTTCACTTTCTTTTCATAGTAGTTTGTTTTCTTTGATCTGGACTCTGTATTTGTCCAAATCCATTTCATAATCTGAAGTGTTTCTAAGTAACATGAAATGTTCCTGACTGAGGTCGGAGTTTCATAAAAAATCTTCAAGGATTTTAGAAAACAGAAAAGTTTCTTTCAGCTGTATCTTGTGATCGTCCTCAGGACTGTGAAATGTGTCCTCTGAGGTCAGGTGTATGGTAGCGAGCTCCCCTCACTGGTCAGAGATCAGTCTGGACTTTACAGCTTCACTGCAGGTGGTGACGTGTGGACCCTCTTCTTCTTCTGTTGTTGCAGCAGACAGACCTGGCCCAGTACATGACCCAGCACCCCGGAGGTCTGCACTCACACAACGTGCGGGTACGTCATCACTCCTGTGAACCAGAACTAAAGACTGTTGCTCTGTAATTAGTCTAAATATCTTGTGTTGTTATCACACCTGAGTGCAACATGTGTAAAGGTCAGTTACTATCACAGCACAAAGTCTTTCTCTCTAGTGACTGAAGAAATCCACAGAACCTGAACTGGTGGAACCATCCAGAACCATGAGCTCAGGTCTGAGATGAGAGAACCAGGTTCCTCAGACCCTGTGTGCAGGTCACAGGTTCCATCATGAAATGTTAAATATAAGATGGAGAATCAGGCAGCAGAGAAGGTTCTGGTTTTGTTGCTGCAGCACATCAGCTGTGACCCCCCCACATCGAGACCCCTCCAGTCCAGCTCCCGACTAGTCTGATGTATGTAGCAGTGTGTGGTTACAGTGTAGCCTGATGGTGTTACGTCAGACCATGTGTGTGTTGGTCACTTTCTGACCACAGAGATGTGACACCTGTCAGAGACCAGCTGAGACAGTTGTGTTGGGTGTAAGATAAAATCCTTAAAACCCCCCTGACGTGCTGCAGAGGACGTGGTTTCAGGGGAACATAAACTCCACCTGTCTTCTGTCTGGGTGTAGATCTTCATGTTCCAGCTGCTGCGAGGTCTCTGCTACATCCACAGCCGGAGGATCCTCCACAGAGACCTGAAGCCTCAGAACCTGCTCATCAGCTACCTGGGAGAACTCAAACTGGCCGACTTCGGTGAGGAGCAAACACCAGGAGCTGAGTGAGGTTCCTCTGGAGCCCTGTCCACCACATGACATCACTACATAACTTTAATTATTCTAAGATACATTTAAATTAAGTCTTAATTTAAGTAATCTACCCCGCACCCCGACAAGAACCACCTCCACACCTCATTACAGATTTTACATCTTCTTTACCAGTGGTCTCTACTCTGTTGGTTCTGACTGGTTCTGGTTCTGAGTTCAGGTTTGGCTCGGTCCAAGTCCATCCCAAGTCAGACGTTCTCCTCTGAGGTGGTGACTCTGTGGTACCGCCCCCCCGACGTGCTGCTGGGATCCACAGATTACTCCACCGCCCTGGACATGTGGTGAGTGCTGGAGCCTGTGGAGCTGCAGGTTGTTCTGGTCATGTGACTGAATAAAGTTTCTGTGTTTGAATCAGGGGGGCGGGGTGTATCTTCATTGAGATGCTGCAGGGGGCGCCGGCGTTCCCAGGAGTCACTGATGTGTTTGAACAGCTGCAGAGGATCTGGACGGTACAACTGCTACAAATACTCCTACTACGACTACTACCACTAATACTAGTATATTTTATTGTCATTAATTATTTTATTGTCATTCATTCAAATATTATTTTATCTTGTTTGTGCTTCTAAATGTTTGATTTGCTTTGTAAAGTGTCCTTGGGTGTCTTGAGAGGCGCTTCTAAATATAATTTATTATTATTATTATTAGTACTACTATTACAACTTCTACTACTACCACAAATAAACTACTACTACAACTAATACTCGTACTGCTGCTACTACTTCTAATACTAATAATATTAGTGTTGTGGGTCTCTGCAGGTCTTGGGTGTCCCCTCTGAGGACAGCTGGCCTGGAGTCAGTCTGCTGCCCAATTATAAGGCAGGTGAGTTTACTCCACACACTACCTGTCCCAACAGCCAATCATAAGACAGTGAGGAGGAGACAGGAAGTGGCAAGTGAAAAAAGGGTCAAGTGAGAGCCAGAGCACTGAGGGACCGGACACAGGTAGATGACGTCCCTGCAGGACGAGAGAGACGGAGACAAGAGTGTGATTAATCTGTGTTAATTTGTTATTTGTAATCTCAGTCATCAGTCTCAATAAACACGTTGTTAGTTTGACAAAAACCTCATGAATAAATATCTGTAGCCTGTGACTGATACTTTGTAAAGTCAGACCAGAGAATGAGATGATCTGAACTTCACAGGAATCACAGCTGATCACAGCTGATCCAGCTGCTGTCACTGGACAGTCTGACCACATGGAAACTAAAAAACAACATGACTCAGCCCAATCACTGACTCACTATACTTGCCATTTACATCCCTCAAAGTATTATGGGAACTGTAGTTCCAAAACTTAGAGCATTTTACACTAGAAATATATTTTTATATTATAGTTAGTTTAGCGTGTTAGCATGTTAACATTACTAGTTAGCCATTTGTTTTCTCTCTTCAGAGTGGTTCCATCAGTCTGAGCCAAAACAGTTCAGGACAGTTTGGAAAAGGTAAGCTAACTTTGACTTAGCATAATGCATGCTAAAGTGTAGCCAGGAGTGTTAGCATAGAGCTTACTATAATTCAATGTAGTGTATGCTTAAGTGCTAGCATGGAGCCTATCTTCCTTAATATTTTAAGCTAAGGTATTAGCATTCGCCTCCTATCTTTCAAGAGCATTTGTCACCCTGGAGCCCAGTAATACTGAGTCTACCATATGCTAAATTGTTAGCATGTTAGCATGGAGTCAACTATCACTTAACAGACTTGTGATGAATGCCAACATTTACAATCGACATACATGCTAACAGGATTGTACGCATGTCAATTGTCACACATGGTACACACATGCTAGAAAGACCACAAACATGCTTAAAGAGCCAAATGCTAGTATAATAATAGTCAGTCTGTGTTGATCTGGATCAGGTTGAACCAGCTGCCCTACAAGACTGAGGACTTGGTCCAGAGGATGTTGAAGGGGGTCCCTACAGACCGGATTTCAGCTCAGGACTCTCTGCAGCACCCATACTTCAGCACACTACCTCCTCCCATCATGCAGCTCAGAGACAGTAAGAACTCCAAGCTAATATGGCCATATATATGGTAACATAATAATTTTCATGTCAGTGTTTCCCCCACTGTTATGACTCACCTGGTTACACATGTGATTACCTTCATGAACAGCTGCAGGTTTGATTCTGTTCAGGTTCCCCCTGTTAGCACAGTTAGCTTGCAGCTAACTCACACAGCCTCACAGTGTTTTCTTCCTCTGTGTTTTTCAGCAGTGTCGATCTTCAAGGTTCCAGGTGTTCATCTGGAGACGGAGGTCAGAGACATCTACAACCTCGGGCGAAGGGTCAAACCCTCCCTGCTGCCTGCCGCCAAGTGCTGGTGATTAAACCGTACAACCGAAAAAGACGAGACAAACTGAGATGGAGTGAGAAAGATTTAGTTAAATGCAGAATTCATGTGTTTTGTTAAGGGACGTTTGTAAAAGTTGGGAACAGTTTGTGTCTTAGCATCAAACTGAGAAACAATACTATAAGTCAGACTTGCCTTCAAAATAAAAGCATAGCATGTAATTATAACCTGTGTTCCAGGGACAAAGTCAGAGACAACTGTTAAACATATGAGGGTAAAAAACTAGTATTACTAGTAAAATAACCAATGAGTAATACTGGTAAAATTTTTATCAATTTATCATTATCGTTCTCACATAAACTGTAAAACATCAAACAGGCATTCAGTGGAATCAGATGATTTATTTATCCTTCACATAAATATACAAGTTTTATGAATATATGAATTCATGTCACAAGTTGTTTTAACTTCAGCTCCTCTGTCTTGAAATGATAAGTTGAATTGAATTAAGTTACAACAACTCAAGTTTATAAAGTCTAAAAATTAAAACTACACGTTCTTGTTGAATTAATACAAATGAACAAAAACATTATTTAAACCAAATTTAAATCTAATGTAATTTTCATCATCTACATTATTTTTCTTGCTGCTAGCATGAAGCTAAGTGCTGGTGATGTGGAGGCAGAATCTTCTTGTATGTAAATCTAATTTAATCAGATTTAATGTTGATTTAAATATAAAATGTTCCCTTCAGTCTGAAGAGTTTACATCCCCAGTCGTCCCCCCCCACCCCCCCATGTGTTTTTCTCTGAGGAAATCTCCTGAAACTCTTCATGAATAATGACTGAATCTGCAGCAGCTCCAGACTCTCCACATCATGTTGTTGTGTGTTTTTTGTGTTATTTCCTGTCCTTGTGTGAGCAGCTCTCTCGTTCTTTTGTTTTGATCCAAGTTGTCACTTCAGCACAAATGTTGCTGAAGTTTCATACACAAATAAACCTGATTGAAGCTGCTTAAATAAAGTGTAATATACAGTTCATTCAGAGTCTGCAGACCTTCACTTTTTCATGTTGTTGCACTATTTATGTTAAAATAATTTCAGTTCATTTTTCCCTCAGCAGTCTGTACTCAATAATGACAAAGTGAAAACTAATTAATTTTTGCAAATTTATGAAAAAGTAAAAATGGAGATATCACATTTACTAGGCGGACCAGACATCCCTGTTTTTGGTGTCGCGTCGCTGGCTGGGGTTGTCCCCAATTTTAACTGTGAATCCAATGATCCAGATCCTGCAAGAGGTTGCAGTGGAAACAATAGGAGACAACAGAGCTAGTTGGATTAGATCATATCACACCAAACTTAATTCATCACTATGTCTCACTGGAAAACATCCAGATGGCAGCTGAAATCTGTAATCAGATGAATGAACTCAACAGTTGAATTGTGGAAAATCTATCTGAGCTAAGAGTCTCGCCAGTAATATTTATCTCATGTAGGTTTGAACTCGAGAATACAGGACAAATACAGAACATGTCTTTTAGTCTCCAATTATGGATGATTCCAGTCGGCCTTCACCATAGTTTATTACAGTATAACAGTTACCACGGTCAAAATACACAAAACCTGGGCTGTCCCCCTTTTTTATTTCATAGAAATAAAACATAGGATATTTTAATGATGTGTTGTCGAACTGGAAATCTGGTCACCTTGCCTACACACAGTGTTTAATTCATTCCGTACTCTTAAATCATAAAACACAAACACATGAACAAAACAAACTTTTTCTATGATGAAGTGTGAACATAAATGTAAACAGATCAGACCCACAGTGGATGTCCAGGAACTGGACTTTTTCTGACAGGACACATCACCACATAAAATTATGTACTTAGTGAATATAGTTCTGCAGAAATGAGTCATAAACCAGGCTTGCATCATGTCACTTCCTGTCCCTGGTCCTGAGTCTCTGGTTGTTTGAATGTGTTTCTGCTTGATGACTGAAATCAGGTCTGTGTTTAACAGCAGCTCGGTTGCTAACAAGAGTCTAAATGAGACGACAGAGGTCGTCGGGGACGTTAAACGTCATCAGTCCAACATGAAACCGACCTCCTCACCAGTCCACCTTTACAGCCTCGCTGTGTTTCTACAGACTGTCACTAACTCTGTCAGAGGAAAGGCTTCTGTAGAAGAGCTCAGAGCTGAATCAGACTACAGGCTGGAGGTTAGTGGTGGTGACGGTGAAGTCATGTGATCGTGGTGTCGTTGGTTTAGAGCCTAACATGAGCTTTTTACTGCTGCTGGTTGTGTTTAGGCTTCAAACATCATAAAGTGGAGTCATTAGTGAAGATGATCCTGCTGAACCAAACCTGTCAGGATCAGAAACTGCTGCTGATTTTCTCTGATCATCCAAAACACAACGGAGAAATCCTATTGGCTGCTTGTGGAGGGAACCAGGTGATGATGACTTCAGGGTTGGACTATAGCAACACATCATCCCTGCATCTCTGTATATTATGCTAGTAGCACTTGGTTATTGTAGGAAGGATGCTAGTTAGCCAGACATGCTAACGTGAAAAACAAACAATTCTTTAAAGGCTAAAAAACAGTTTTTACACAAACACAAAACAGTTTATTCTTAAAACGCTGTGAGGAAAAAAGAGCACTGAGCTAGTTTTCGTTAGCATTTTATTCTTGTTGATTCTTCATTTTTATTGTATTTATTTGCTCAGTGTCTTCATTTGTGAGTGATCTCATTTCACAGGTTTTTTTATTCGCAGATGTTGTTTCCAGACAGAAACTGAGTCTCAGTTTGTTTTTCTTCGTCGTCGTCTGTTTCTTTGTTTCTTTGGTTCATCGCGAGTTCAACGAGAAGCTTCTGATCAACGTGTTTGTTTCAGAACTGAACTTTGACAACAAAACTCGATGCGTCCAGTTGTTTTGATCACGCTCATGTATAAATATAGAATTATTTGTTTGACAGAGAAACAGTAAGATGCAGTTGATTGACAGGAAACTGAAATGTAGCTTCACTGTGGACGTTTGATTGATTTATGAGATAAAAGAGAACGAATTCGGCCTTTGTGCATATTTAACAAAGTGTTTGTTTTTTGTGTTGCGTTGTTTGTTTGATGAGAGAAAATTCATTCACGACACTGAAGAAATGTCATCATTAATAAATCACAGCACTCAGCAGCCTTTGAACAAGTTTCACTTTCATCTGTTTTCTTTGTTTGGTTTTCGTTTGTTTTCTCTTGACAAACTTTGAATCTTCGTTTCCTCAACTTTCTGCAGTCTGACATGGTCATCGCTGATTATTTCAAACAAACACAATTTGCACTAATCTGCCACAAATAAAACACATTCTAACTTTTGGCGTCTGTTTACCACATAATTAAATATGATTTCATAGAAATGTATCATTTCCATGGTAACAGCATTCTAAATTTGCAATAGGTATGAGACAGAGCTAACCTGTAAAGTGAACGCTAGCTGGTCAGCTAGCCACAGCTAGCCTTTGCTAAAGCTAAAACTACATTTACTTTACATTTATGTTTTTCTGCTATTTAAAAAAACATATTCGTTTTGAAAGCACAACACCCTCCCACTTAATTAAACTCCTGGTAAAGCTAATGTAGCTAGCTTAGCAGATTAACAGTACCTGTTATCTTAGCTTCTGGCTCTTATTATATCAGTTATAATAAATGGAAAAAACATTTTCAATCTTAACTATAAACTGTAAATAACTCAAATAAATGAGCTGTTCCACATCTTGAGTTTAGATCACTGACTTCATTATGGAGGAAGCTGGAACTGAAACCTCGGTGTTCTTCAGTTTTCTGACCAATGGGCCAGGAGGAGGAGGAAACTGTGATCGCGGACAATATTTACAAACATGAACAGATTTTCTTCTCTGTGGGTTACGTTTGTTTGAATCTTTATATTCTGATGTTTCTATTTGTGAGGCTGTGTGTGTGTTATTTGTTGTCATATTGTCATAAACAGGAAATTGTTGGTCGGCCCAAACAAGATGTAACGATGTTACCTTGGACACTGTGAAGGGCATTTTTTACTGTTTCTGCAGAGGATTCATCAATCAATCAATCAGCAGATTAATCAGTAATCAAAGCAACCATTAGCTGGGAAATGAAGGTGACGACTGTAAATCAACAAAGTTCACATCTGAAATTGTGCAGGAGGAAAACGGAGAATGTTCTTCATTCCTGACGTTCTCCAGTCTGCATCACGAGGAGCTCATCAGACTCAACTCAATCAGCAACTATTAGATTTTCAGTGTCACTCACAACAACTATCTGCTGGTTGTTGTCATGGTAACAGACAGCTGAGGTGTAACAACAGTCACTTTGTGTGTCTGAGAGTTTACATGCAGGTCACACACTGCAGCTTTTCACCGCATGTTGAGGTGTGTGTGTGCGTGTGTGCGCGCGTGTGTGTGTGCGTGCGTGCATGCATATGTGTGTGTGTGTGTGTGTGGTACTGCCCGGGGTGGTGATGAAGGAAACAGCAGGAAACAGTAGAAACCTGCAGAGACGCCTCATTACTCACAGCATGAAACTAATCAGAGTGAGAGACACCAGTGAGAGGGCGAGAGACTTAGAGAGAGAGAGAGAGAGAGAGAGAGAGACGAGGACCAGGTCTGTTACAGTCTGGCTCATGTCCCTCCAGACCTCCAGTGGATCAGAGGTGTCAGGTGGAGGTGGATCTGCAGGTTTTGAGTTTTGAATGTGAGGTGAACCTGCAGAACCTCCGTCCTGGTCCTGGTCCCGGAGTATCCGGTCTCTGGTCTCAGGTGGTCTCTACGGGACAGTTTCTGACTCGTCTCAGAGCTGTGATCTCAGTGTCTGCAAGTTGTGTTTGGTTGTGTTGTGTGTGTTAGCGGTGTGTTTGTGTGTTTGGTTGTGTTGTGTGTGTTAGCGGTGTGTTTGTGTGTTTGGTTGTGTTGTGTGTGTTTGCAGCTCATGTGTTCTCAAACTGATGAAGATGTTTTCTGAATGTGTTTGTGTTTTGTGTGTTTGCATGTTTTGTGCTTTCTTAAGTTGCAGTGTGTTGAGCTCTCAGGGCCACTGTACCCCCCTCGTTCCTCCACTCTGACCTCTGACCTCTGACCCCAGGGTCAGCTGTGTCATGTGTCAGATTTCATCCCATTTGAAGAATTATTTATTTTATTTATTTCAAAATAAAATGACTTTTTAAACAAAGACAAAAAAAACATTTTTTAAAAATATTTAAATGATATTTCTTTAATATTTTAATTTGATTGTTACTATGATTAAGTAATACCCCCCACCCCACCCCACTCCACTCCACATTCACCTCCACTCTTCTTCTCAGCTCTGACCTGTGGGTGGAGCTCCATTGTGCTCACCATCTCAGAGTGCTGCCCCCCCTACCCCAGAGGGCTACCCCCACCCCCCTACACCCACCCCCACCCCCAGGAGGCTTGTCATGTTAATGTGTATGAATGGGATGGTAATAGGATGTTAATATCATCAGCTTCCACTGACTCCCCTGGACCCCTTTCACATGGCCGCTTCTCATCTGCAGAGCTGGTTTTAGTGGAGGGTGGAGGGAGAGGATGGATTTGAGGAAGCCCATGGCGGCCGACTGAAAGCTGAAGCAGGCAGTCAGCGTGCTCAGGTGGATCAGGTGATTGAGCGAATGTGAGTGGATGAATGAAGGTGAAGTTTTCAGTTTATTACCTCAGATCTCAGTGAACAGAAGCTGCTGCACAACCAGTCACATGACCAACATTCATCAACATAACTAACCTGACATTTCAGAATAAAGTCCTCATGTTTCTGTGAAATACACTGGGTCATATTTATTACGATATGGAGCATTTGAGACTTAGATCTGATCCTGGATCTGATCCTGGTGCAGCTCAGACTCTGATCTGATCAGGCTGTCTCTGTTTAAAGGACTAATTCACTGAAACACTGCAGATGTTATGTAACATCAAAACACAGGAATCCACAGAATCAAAGAACTTTTTTCTACAGCCAGACTGCCCCCCCTGCATCCAGGACTAATGTGCTATGAATTCTGGGTAAATGAAGACTGACTGAACAACATCTGGATGTGGACCCTGAGTATGACCTGATGATCAGACTTGGATTCATTCAGTCCAGTCACAGTACTTTTACTCATTTGGCAGGTCAGGTCTTTATGGAACCAGGTCCTGGACTACACAGACTCCCACTCATCAGCCCCCCCACCCCCCGTCTCACTGCCTCTGGTTTTCCTCCACGCCACTTTGTCAGGAATGTAGGGAGAAGGAGGAGGAGGGGGCTAAACAAAGACTAGAATGAGACATTTCACCACAGACCTGATCCTCAGAGAAGTCCTCAGGACTCAGGACTCAGAGAATCTGCAGTAGCGCCGTGTTAAATATTCTCTTAATGAAACATGAGCCTCTCTCCCCCTCTCATCCCTCTGCCTCAGACAAACTCACATTTAAATGAACTTTATTGACATGAGCAGGGCCCAGTACAGAACTGCTGGAACAGAGTGACATGGTTTACACAGGGACACGTCACCATTCACACGGCTGGAAGGAAAAAGAGACAAATAAAAATCATTCTAGTTTTCTTCTCTTTCCCTCTCTGTCTTCCTCTCCTCTTTCCCAGGACTCATTTTCTCTTTTTCCATCTCCTCCTCTCTCCCTTTGACTCATCTCCTCCTCATTTGTTTATGGTCATATAAGTGAGGCAGAATAAACAGTAGAAGAAGAGTAGACGAGGCAGCAGTGACGGATAGGTCTTTTATTTTGAAGGGTTCAGGCTTTAAAAGGCGCTGTGGCGTCGGCCGTGTTTGCTTTAACGCTGTGATGTGTTTACGTTCACCTCACCTCCCAGGAACGATGGAAACTCGTCTGTTAAATAAATACAGGAGAGTTTCAATCTGCGGAAAATCAGTCAGAGTGAGTCTCACAGAAATGTCGCTCATCTCTGATTTAAGTCAAAACTTAATTTATTTGATTAATATTCAAATCAAAATCAGAATTATTTTTAGTGTGCAGCTACACAATCCATTTTTCTCTGTTCAGGTTTTTGTCCTTTAATCTATATTTTATAAATTTTATTTTTACTTGTTTACATTTCATGACTATATTTATTTTTTTTAAATCTCAGTATTTTCAAATCTTTTTTAATTTCATTTAAATCTTTTTTTTATTTCCCACTTTTTTAAAATGTTCTCAATTTTTACATTCTTTCTATTATTTACTTATCTTTTATTTACTTTTTGTTCAATTTAATTCTCTTTGTGGTGGTTTTGAGTCTCTTAATGGTTTTGTGTCTCTTAATGGTTTTGAGTCTCTTTGTGGTGGTTTTGTGTCTCTTTGTGGTGGTTTTGTGTCTCTTTGTGGTGGTTTTGAGTCTCTTTGTGGTGGTTTTGTGTCTCTTTGTGGTGGTTTTGAGTCTCTTTGTGGTGGTTTTGAGTCTCTTTGTGGTGGTTTTGAGTCTCTTAATGGTTTTGAGTCTCTTAATGGTTTTGTGTCTCTTTGTGGTGGTTTTGAGTCTCTTAATGGTTTTGTGTCTCTTTGTGGTGGTTTTGTGTCTCTTTGTGGTGGTTTTGAGTCTCTTTGTGGTGGTTTTGTGTCTCTTTGTGGTGGTTTTGTGTCTCTTTGTGGTGGTTTTGAGTCTCTTTGTGGTGGTTTTGAGTCTCTTTGTGGTGGTTTTGTGTCTCTTTGTGGTGCTTTGGGAGCTGAACTGATAAATTGATCAGTCTGAGGGTTCATTGAATTTGCAGCCAACCAATCAGAGGGCTCATGAACAATTAAAAAATAAACACAGTAGCTGATCAATTAATCATGGATTGATTGTCTCAGGCTTCAGTTATTGATTAATTCAACTCAGTGACAAAAAAAGAAACACATCCCTTGCTTTGTTCTTGATGATTTTAAAAATAGATCAGAGCCTCTGCCTTGTATCTTTTTCTATTGCTATCTATCATTAAAGTCATCTCTTTATATTCATATGCACTGTTGGAAATAACGAAGTACATGTACTCAAGTACTTAGAGTTACTACAATATTGAGGTACTTGTACTTTAGTTGAGTATTTCTACTTTATATTTTGAAACGTAAGTTTTCAGATTCAGTTTAATGACAAAATGAACTGAATCAACAAGTGATGATGTATTATTACAGTAAAGATCAGACACAGACCCAGCAGCAGATACCACTGAATCCAGTCAGTGGTCAGGGGGAGGACAGCGGGGGGGTCAGGGGGAGGACAGCGGGGGGGGGGTCTTGTGTACTTCTGGTTTCGTACAGTATGAAAAGTGCAGCGATGTGTTTAAAGACATGCATCCCTGCAGGAATATTAAACAGCAGCACTGGAGGGCTCCTGCGCAATGCCCCGCCCCCTTTCACCTCCACTGACCTATCAGTTGCGAGACGGCCAAGAAAACAAAGCGTGTGATTGGAGGATTGGCAACGGAGCGGGGTTTCAAGGCGCCCCCTCTGCGATCGAGCAGAAGGAGGTGAACATCGGGGGCAGCCTGGAAACCGCCGGGGCAGAGAGATGGGGGCTGTCCTGCAGACCTTGCTGGGGGGGACACGTCCCGGTGCAGGAGACAGGACCGAGAACTGACCCGACTCTGACAGACGGAACTTCTCTGGACTCCCGGACCGAGGGTGAAGGACTGAGGAGGTCTGGAGGCGCAGCGCAGCCCCGACAGACCCCCGCAGTCTCCACTCGGGCTTTACGAGCCGCGGATTCAAGTCGGAGGACGTGAGACCTTTCTGTCTTTGATCTCATGATACAAACGTTTTAATCCACCAAATATGAATGAAGTCAGTTTCCCTCCGTTTTCTTGGAGAGTTGTGGAAACTGCTTTGGAGTAATAAAGGAATGCAGCATTAAAGAGCTCCTTACACGGATTTGTGCAGCGCTCAGGAAAACAGGCTCTTCGTTGTGTTTGAATGACTTTCTGCTGGTGGACAGCTGCAGCCTCTGGAAAGCCTCTGCTGCTTTGTGGAAACTAGTTTTGTGGTGTTTCTCAGGGTTGTATCATCTGTCATGGCAGTGGGGAGAGGTTGGCAGTGGGTTTGGGTAACGGGCTGCTCTCTGGTCATTGTGCTCCTCTTCCAGCCCTGCAACTCTCAGTATGAGAAGGGGATTTCCATCCCCGAGCACGGCTTCTGCCAGCCCATCTCCATCCCCCTCTGCACAGACATCGCCTACAACCAGACCATCATGCCCAACCTACTTGGGCACACCAACCAGGAGGACGCGGGGCTGGAGGTCCACCAGTTCTACCCACTGGTTAAAGTCCAGTGCTCTATGGACCTGAAGTTCTTCCTGTGCTCCATGTACGCACCGGTCTGCACAGTTCTGGAGCAGGCCATTCCTCCGTGCAGGTCACTGTGTGAACGGGCACGTCAGGGCTGCGAGGCACTCATGAATAAATTTGGTTTCCAGTGGCCAGAAAGGCTGCGCTGCGAGAACTTCCCGGTCCACGGCGCAGGAGAGATCTGCGTGGGTCAGAACACAACTGACACTGATGGTCCCACGTCCGACCCGACCCCTGGCCTCCCTGAGCTTGTGACCCTTCCGCCGTACGTTTGGACCAACCAGCCCTTCTCCTGCCCCCTGCAGCTCCAGGTGCCCACCTACCTCAACTACGAGTTCCTGGGGGTGAAGGATTGCGGTGCCCCTTGCGAGGTGTCAAAGCCCAACGGACTGATGTATTTCCAAGAAGATGAGTTAAAGTTCGGCCGGCTCTGGGTCGGCATCTGGTCCATCCTGTGCTGTGTGAGCACCCTCTTCACTGTGCTCACGTACCTGGTGGACATGAGGCGGTTTCAATACCCAGAGAGACCAATCATCTTCCTCTCCGGCTGCTACTTCATGGTGGCGTTGGCCTACACCACAGGCTTCCTGTTGGAGGACAAAGTAGTGTGTATTGATAAGTTGAAGGAGGATGGCTACAAGATGGTGGCCCAGGGCACCAAAAAAGAAGGCTGCACCATTCTGTTCATGATCCTCTACTTCTTTGGCATGGCCAGCTCCATCTGGTGGGTGATCCTGTCCCTCACCTGGTTCCTGTCAGCTGGGATGAAATGGGGTCATGAGGCCATTGAGGCCAACTCACAGTACTTTCACCTGGCAGCCTGGGCAGTTCCGGCGGTGAAAACTATCACCATCCTGGCCATGGGGCAGGTGGATGGAGACCTGCTCACCGGTGTCTGCTACGTGGGAATCTATAGTGTGGACGCCCTGCGGGGCTTCGTCCTGGCACCGCTGTTTGTCTACCTCTTCATTGGTACTTCCTTCCTGCTGGCAGGCTTCGTGTCACTCTTCCGTATCCGCACTATCATGAAGCACGACGGCACCAAGACGGAGAAGCTGGAGAGGCTAATGGTACGGATCGGTGTGTTCAGCGTGCTGTACACGGTGCCTGCCACCATCGTCATCGCCTGTTACTTCTATGAGCAGGCTTTCCGGCTGCAGTGGGAGAGGACGTGGCACATGCAGACATGCAAGCACTTTGCAGTGCCGTGCCCCAGTGGAAACTTCGCACCGGTGACGCCGGACTTCACCGTGTTCATGATCAAGTACCTGATGACCATGATCGTGGGGATCACATCTGGTTTCTGGATCTGGTCGGGCAAGACGCTGCAGTCTTGGCGCCGGTTTTACAAGAGACTGAGCAATAACAACCAGGGAGAGACGACGGTGTAGTGCTGGTGGAGAAGAGCTGAACTTGACCCCATGAATTTACTGGGACTGATGGGGGACGTCTGGTTCTTTGACTGAGCCTTCAGTTCACAGAGGAGACACCTCACAGTGAAGGACTCTTACGAACTCTTGAAGACCATGTTGTTCCACTTTTCTAACCTCCACCTGTAGCGCTTTAATGTTTCATACTTGTACACTGACTGAGTCTCTGACGAGTTCAGCTGACGCTTTATTTAACAGGTCCATAAATGTCCTAGAAAGACAATGTGAAATTGTCTTATTTTAACAAAAGCCATTGTTGATAAATCTGTTCATTATTTGTAGATTAGTCTGTAAAATGTCCATGCCAGTTTCCCACAGGACAATGTGACGTCTGAATGTTTGTTTAGTCCAACTAACAGTCAAAAACCCAAAGAGACTCAGTTACACTGAAGAAAAATATCAAATATTCACATTTTAGAAGTTGAAAACTGAACATATGTGGTACTTTTGTCAAGAAACAATTATTCAATTATGAAAATAATTGCTAATTACTCTTCTGTCATTTGACTGATCAACTAATTGACCTTGAGCGCACACAAATTGTTTTAGATCTGATTAGTACACTTACAGTTAATGTATAACATGGAGAGTCTTTTGGTCAGCAATAATTCAACATATATAGGCAATTAGTTTCCAATAACTAATAAATAATTAATAAAAATTTTCCTGCTCACTAAAAATCACTCAGTTAAACTTACCAGTATCAATCAGTGTTTTCACCGAGAGGTGAGGGGTGAAGGGGGAGGTGTGAGGGGAGAGAGGAGAGGCAAAGAAATTGGTGAGGTGAGACGGGCAGGTGAACACAGGTGTGAACACAACAGGAAGTTAGCTATCATACTTGAAACACTGAGAACCTGATCACTGCAGTTTGTGCAAAAACCATCCTCATCCTCCACAGAGACCTGAACCAAGTCTGACCTGAACCCTCAGACCTGAACCACATGTAGATCTGATTCAGTGTGACGTCGCTTCCTGAGAATATTATCTCTGATGTCCCTCCACAATAAAGCTCCAGGCTGCAGAACTTCACTGAGAATCCTTCTGTTTTAAAGTTTCCTTCAATATCACAGTGAAACAGAGACGATATGATTCACTGCAGACAGGAGCTGATCACAGCTGCTGTTAATGGAACAGTTTGACTCCAAGGAAACAAATACAGGATCAGGTTGTAGCTCACTGCTAACTGACTGAATCCATGGCCAATGTCGTATGTTATATTTACATCCCCCAAAGCATTATGGGAACAACTTATAGCATAAGACTATTGGTTTTTAGTGTGCACACTGTAAAATGTCCCATATAAAAATCTTTATATTTATTATCTGCTTATTTTAAAAGATGAACATCAGCCCAGATTTTGAAAAAACTCAAATATCCATAATGATAATAACTATGAACTTTTACATTAACCTTTCACAAGCACAATACAGTTAAAATGTTAAAATACATTATAAAAAGAGGAGGGAAGTAAATATAATCAAATAAAAACAAGCAGAAATAATGAATATATATGATACATATAACAGCAAATACAGTGCAATATAAGTATTGGCCTGAAAAAATACAACCAAATTACATTTTTCTTTCTAGGAATCTTTTCAATAATTTTTAGCAAACAATCAGACTCGTTCCAATAAAACGTTAGAGATTTATTGTTTGTCTGTTCCTGTCCTGTCTTTACTTTTCCACCTGTTTCTTAAGGAATGTGTCGTTATGATTTCTGCAGGTTAGGGTCACATCTCTTCTGCTGCACTGCCTCATTTATAACTCATTTGTGTATATATATTTTCTGAGAAGAACCTATGTATTTTTGAGAATTTTAAAATCACATTTTAAGCAGGGTTTCTCATTTTTCTATGCTGAACAGTTTATACTTGTACAGGTTTTCAGAATAAGATGTCTGTGTGTTTTTTTTAAGTCTGGTGAAATCTGCTGCTTGAGACAGTTTTTGGTGCTTTTGGTTTTTGTACCTTTAGCTGCACTAAATGTGTGTTTTGGAGAAGATAAATCACTGATAAACAAAACAGGGGGTTTGTTGCAGCTTTCCTGCTGAAATCTGATCCTCTTTTCTTCTTGCTTTTGTTCAGGATGTAGAAAATGTAGTTGAATCCCTCCCTGTGCCTCCGAGAGTGAAACCAGAGCAGTTTGACCTCCTTACAGTGGAAGAACAGACGACAAGAATCCGACTGAAAGTGGAAAACTTTTCATTCAGCAGCATCACTCACAACTGACTCCAGAGTTTTCAGCCACAAGGTGGGAACTCAGATAAAGTAACACAGTAACAATACAACAGTGATAACTGAACACACAGACATGATCTGATTCAGTGTGACATCACTTCCTGAGGATATCATTATCTCTGATGCCCCTCCACAATAAAACTTCAGGCTGCAGAACTTCATTGAGACACTGCAGACAGGAGCTGATCACAGCTGATCAAAGTATTTGAATTAATGTCCATTAACTATGAAGCACTCTGACTCTTCATTGATGACGATGTGATGCCCTCTGGTGGTGAAAATATAAACGTCATGATGTGAGTTGAAGGAGCAGAGATGAAATGACAAGGACGTAATTGTTAGAAATGTACTAATGACTGATGTTAATCACTCTGATGCTGACAGTGTTGTCTTCAATACAAACATTCATACTTCGTGTGGATGTTAAAGTGACAGAGACTCACAGAGGAACTATCACGATCACTGATAAATAAAAGAAATGATCTCAGCTGTTCATTAATCTGACACCATGTGTTTATCTGTTGTGATTTTTTTGCAGTGCATCCCTGCTTGTCCTTTATTACTCTGAACTCTCCAGCTCTACATTTTGTTTCAGTCTTGGTTGTGCCTGTTTTATTTTCTAACAGTGCATTACTGACAGTATTTTTTACAGTGTATAGCCTGGCCTATAGCTGCTTGTGACATCATCATGTAGCTTCACTGCAGTTCCCCACAGTGACCACCTGGGGACAGTAAACACCCATCAGTTCAAAGGTAACATAGGTGTCACTTTGAGTCTGATTCAGCTGAGTCCAGGTCCGGGACCGAGTGTTTCAGGGTGAAGTCTGGTTTCTCATCAATTCAATTCAATTTTTTTATTTGTATAGCGCCAAATCATAATATACATTATCTCAAGGCACTTTACAGGGTCAGGTCAAGACCTTACTCTGTTATAGAGAAAATCCCAACAGTTCCCACAAAGAGCAAGCGCTTGGTGACAGGGGGGAGGAAAAACTCCCTTTAACAGGAAGAAACCTCCAACAGAACCGGGCTCAGGGTGGGCGGCCGTCTGCCTCGACCGGTTGGGTTTAGGAGAAGATAGAAAGAGGGGGAGGGGGAGGAGAGGGGAGAGAAGAGAGAGAGAGAGAGAGACCAGGAACAGCTGTGTCGGTAATGGTGTTATCAATAATAATGACAGGTAACAGTGGTTAATAGTAAAGATGAGTAGTGGTGGATCTGGATCCTGCTGCTCCCGAGGCAGGCACTGTCTGTCTCACGTCAGCTGAGTTTAAACTGAAACTGAACACAACATGAATCTTTCCGGGCCCCTAACAGTCCAGTGCTGAGTCCAGCACTAATGAGTCCAGCACTGAGTCCAGCACTGACTCCAGCACTGAGTCCAGCACTGACTCCAGCACTGAGTCCAGCACTGACTCCAGCTCTGAGTCCAGCACTGAGTCCATCACTGAGTCCAGCACTGAGTCCAGCACTGAGTCCAACACTGAGTCCAGCACTAATGAGTCCAGCACTGAGTCCAGCGCTGAGTCCATCACTGAGTCCAGCGCTGAGTCCATCACTGAGTCCAGCGCTGAGTCCAGCGATGACTCCAGCACTGACTCCAGCACTGACTCCATCACTGACTCCAGCCAGGCCCGACCCCTGTCTTGTGAACTGGTGGACTGAACTACCTCAGTGTATCTGATGTAGTTGAAGCAGCTACAACAGTAGCATGACTCTGGATCAATGATCTGATCAGAGATCAGTCACAGGAGACAAGAAGTACTTATACTGTGATACTGTAACTGCAGGAAGTACTTTTACTGTGATACTGTAACTACAGGAAGTACTGTATCTACAGCTGCTGATACTCCTGTATTGTTAATCTGGGGTATTTTTATTCTGTGGTAGTGGTACTTTTACTTCAGCAAAAGATTATTTATTCATATTGTATAAATAAATAACACAAACACACACACACACACACACACACACACACACACAGAGTCCCATCTGATCTGCTGAATGACTTCCTGTCCTCTGCTGCTGTTGGACTCAGATGAAAACTGGATCTTTTGTTCCCGACTGTTACAATACTGGGAGCTCTGGTCCACACTCTGCTTCCCAGTGAACAATGTCACCAGTGTCTCACACACACACATACACACACACACACACACACATATACACGCACATACATATGTGAAGCCAATACTAGCCATATTAAGTAAATAAGGTTTAATGTGTTGTAGTTTTCATAACAAGTCACAAGTACTTAATAAAATAATAAGTAATAAAAGCATGAGAAGGAAAATGACAAAGAAAAGAAAAATACAATAAAACATAATTATCAAGGAAAATAAGTTGAGTCAAAACTGTTAAATCCAAAGATCTGCTGCTCAGGGTTCAGGTTAAAGTGAGGGTTGAAGAACCATAGCCTGGTCCTGGAGAGAGTGGGGCCTTCGTAGACCCAGAAAGCCTGGTGGTCCTGGTTCGGTTCAGCATTAGTAGTTCAAATGACAGCTGATTGATGAGAAGGAAATTCAGACAACAGAGAGAACACAGATTACACCTGACACACAGTTCACCCAGTGTCGACCCTCAGTTTCCAAACGATTCCCATCACCTCATGTGAGCTTTGATGGGTGACATCGACCTGAGCCTCAGTGTCCAAGATGTTACACCTCCTGGATGTGTCTGACGGGTATCAGTGTCTGAACCACAGGTGTCTGAGTGGCCCAGTGAACCTCTCCTGACATGCTGTCCAGCAACCAAACACAAGAACACATGGACCACACTTTGTCCAGCAGAGAGAGAAGAGAAAAGTTTGACAGGTCATGAGTGATCGGCTGAAGGTGAGCGTGTCAGGTTGTGATTGGATGATGACGAGAATGAGCAGGAGGAGCCTACAGATGGTGGGAAACTGCTTGTGACTTAGAAGGCATGACTGGGCATATATGTAAGAATCAATAAGTGGTGATTATTGTCAATCAGACACAGATCAGAGAGGTGTGATTTTCCAGTGACCTCCACTCTGAGGTTACCTGGCGTTAATTTGGCCTCAGCTCTTTTATTTAAAGGTCTGGAGGATTTATGGCTTTGCTCTGTTTTCAGTGGCTGTTTGTCTTAGATGGACACAGGCTCTCCTGCAGATAACGATGTTTTCCTTCCGTCTTTTCTGCTGCGGTATGAGCAGCAAACGAGCCCTGAGATTACAGTCTGCATGCAGGGATTCAAGACAAACTCAGCTCTTTTCTTTTCACCACGTTACTCATGGAGCTGATGGATATGAAACAGTCTGTCTCCACTGTGTCACACACCAAGTACAGTCTGAAAACAGATGGATTTAACACTGATGGAACTACTTTCTTCTTGTTAATGGAGCGTCTGTTGTTTGTCTCCTGTTTACATCCAGCAGCTCTGATACACAATGACTCAGCAGATGAAGGAAACATTCATGGGCCTGATAGGACCCATCACTGACACAGATGAAATACTGTGTTAAAAAATATCTCAGATTTATTTCCAAAAAATGTCCTGACCAGTGTCCTGGACAAAATCTTGTGATTTGGTTCTAACTGCAGGTAAAACAGAGACTGATCAGCTGGTGCACCAACAGTTATTTCTGATGTGGAAATTCATCTGGAAATCAAATCCTGGTAAAGTCAGGTCTTTACCAGCTCCATCAGTGTCTTTACCAGCTCTATCAGTGTCTTTCATGTGGCAGATTCCAGTGAATCAGTCAGTCCTGGTCTGTCTGTACTGAGGTGGACAACCCTACGAGCTGCTAAAGGCTCCAGCTGGACTCTGGTTTTCTTCTACTTGATGCTACATATTGTTAATGTCTGTTTTCATTAGTGAGGCTACAGTAGCATGATAACGTTAGCTAACTTTCTGTTACTAATATTATGAATGTGTTCAGCAAATGTTGCTATCGCTAGCTGGCTAACTAGCATTGCTGTGTTATGCTCCACAGCAATGCTAGCGTGGGCTAATGGTTGTGGTTGGATTGTGTGTGCTGGCTCTCATGTCTCGCGTCACCCTAACCCTTATTACACTTTGCAGTTTTGTGTAATGTTGCTGGTATGATGTCACTATGACAGCAACAGGTCTTCTCTTTGTCTTTGCAGCAAGACGCGCATCACGTGTGAAACATAGGCAAGATGCTGAATCTCTAGATCACATGACTTGACAAAAGTGCATCTCATGCAGGCAGTGTGCTTGCTCTCCGTTAACATGGGCACTGAAATGAAAACCAAGACATTCTGCAGCCGCGACACATCCAGTGTGTCTCCAGGTGTAGTTCTGGTCTGAGAGCTGGTGGTCAGTGTGACATTGAGTGGCAGTGACAATGTTTTATAGAACCTTTAAAAGTCATTTAGTGGATGAAAAGTGAGGGCAACATGTTCCAGCCACCCCCAGTGGAAAATAATGTCGTGGTGCTAGTGATTGACTGATTTTTTCTGAGGGGACATAGGGACTCATCTGGACCAGCACTGTCCCCCAAGAACCAGGTGTATTAACAGCCCTGACCACCAGTGTCCTCCGTGGCAGCTTGACTGTCAGTGGAACATCTGAAAAACACATCATGGATTTGCAAGAACCGTGGGGAACGGTCAGAGACGTGAGGTTCCCACCTGCTGTTCTTAGAAACCAGGAGGGACCTGCTCTGCATCCTGGACCTGATCTGTGCAGACCTGAGGGTTTGTCAGCGTTGGCAGAGCGTGGCAGCATTTCCCTGTTTAGTTTTGTCATGAGAGCCGCTGTGAAACAATGTGAGGGTGAGGGGTTTGCTTCCTGCCGGGACCACATGACGCACCTCTGTCGACTCCCTCCCCAAACCAGGTTTTTATCAAATCACGGTTCTATTGTCCCAAAAAGGAAAAGGGCAATTAAAGAGAAGGCGGTGGGCTGAGAGGTCCTGCAGCTCCGTCTCTTTCATGTGCGGTGGTCTGGGAGCGTGTGTTACTGTGTGTGTTTATAGATCACTGTGAGGACCCAGACCTGCAGCAGACTGCCGGTCCTCAAGACGTCATGTTTCTGTTCTGTTCATTAAAACGCAGAACATGGTGAGGTTGTCATGGCGTTTCAGTGTTGAGGTCACCTGGCACAGTTGTCATAGCGTCTCAATGTTGAGGTCACATGGCGTGGTTGTCATGGCGTCTCAGTATTGAGGTCACGTGGCGTGGTTGTCATGGCGTCTCAGTGTTGAGGTCATGTGACATGGTTGTCATGGTGTCTTAGTGTTGAGGTCACGAGGTGCAGTTATCATGGCGTCTCAGTGGCGAGGTCATATTGCGTGGCTGTCAAGGCGTCTCAGTATTGAGGTCACGTGGCGTGGTTGTCATGGCGTCTCAGTGGTGAGGTCACATGGCATGGTTGTCATGGCGTCTCAGTATAGAGGTCACGTGGCGTGGTTGTCATGGCGTCTCAGTGTTGAGGTCACATGGCGTGGTTGTCATGGCGTCTCAGTGGCGAGGTCACATTGCATGGTTGTCATGGCGTCTCAGTGGCGAGGTCACATTGCGTGGTTGTCATGGCGTCTCGGTGTTGAGGTCACATGGCGTGGTTGTCATGGCGTCTCAGTGTCGAGGTCACATAGCATGGTTGTCATGGCGTCTCAGTGGCGAGGTCACATAGCATGGTTGTCATGGCGTCTCAGTGGCGAGGTCACATAGCATGGTTGTCATGGCGTCTCAGTGTTGAGGTCACGAGGTGCGGTTGCCGTGGTGGACTGATGTGGATCCAGCTGCTGGAGCAGACAGGCAGATCATAATGAGCGTATTGTTGCAGCAGAACAACAGCAGCTCTCAGCAGCAGCGGTCGGAAGCCGACCAATCAGACGCTCAGTGAGGAAACTGACACATCAGGAAACATACAAGTCAAACATGTGGTTGAGCTTTATCATCCATGAAGTGGTATCAAGGTTCCCGTTGGCCAGGTAACAGGTGACGGACACAGAACAGGAAGTCTCCTCAGAGCAGAGAGGTTCACACTGGTCCACAGAGGCCTCAGTGATACTCAGATGATACTTTGAAACCTTTCTCATGGGGGTCTCTTCACTACACCTGTCTGTGGTGGGGTGGTCTGCTGCACGTCTGTGTTGAGTCAGGTGAGTTGGGGGGTCAGCAGGGACCCAACAACACCTTTTTGTCCCCTCAGAACGTCAGTATATCAGTATAGACCAGAAACACACTCAAACGTTTTATCTCTTTTATTCTGTAGTATCTTTATTTACAAGCCGCTCATCTTTACATCACCTGATAACGATATTCAGATCATCAATAATAATTCTGTGCAAACTGTTCGTCTGGATGTGATTGAACATGAAGTGATTTTCATCATCTGCTTCTTTCTCTGAACAGAAATAAAGACACATACATATAGACATTTGGTGGTTTCTGTCACTTCACTTCTTTTACTTTTTATGAAACTCACTGATCATCTTTTTAACCAGCTGGTGACTGTGAGTGGAAATAATGTTGATTATTGAGCCTTTTTTCTTATTCTGTAATCAATAATCACCTTTTTTCAGCCAGCGGGAGGTTCACAGTCACTGCAGATGGTCAGGGATGAATCATGTATCGCAGAAGAGATACAAGTGTATTGTGTACATATACTGAGAACATTTTGCAGACAGTTAATACACAAACAGGACAAATAGAACAGAAACAGCAGCACTTTAGTCTCTTTGGCTTCATGAAAAGTGGATTTTCTGTGTGAAGGAAACATATCCTGACATCTGAACATGTGAGACTGAGAGAAGAAATAACTGGTGGGATTTAAATGTATGTATCAGAGGAGGATCAGTCAGAAGTTAAACCTCTGGAAGTTCTCTGGATATCACATCAGAAATCTTCTGTTGGTCAGGAAAACAGATTCCAGAAAATGTTTCTAAAAATCCTCACAAACAACAAGGTAATATCTGGAAGAGAATACAACTGCAAAAACTATTTTCTGAATGCAGTTCTTAATTACCAGCAGGGGTTAAAGGTTCTTTAAAGAATCAGATCACAAATGTTGTATTGGTCAGAAAATCTCTGTTGAAATGTGCAGCCAAACTTTTTCTTGGTCTATATCTATTTAGATCCCAACATTTCCACAGATCTTCACAGATGACATGAAATGCATCAAAATGAGACTTAAACACAAACAGGAACACCTGACAAAATGCTTCAGTTCTCAATGAGGTTCTGAATCAGAGAGTTTTAAATGTTTAAACTGTATTTAAAAAAGAGTGAATGCTTTTCAGATGTTAAATCAGAAATCTTGTGTCATCAGCTTTGTTGAAAGTTTGTTTTGGATTGTTGTCAAAGTGTTTTAGGATTAAATGTTTTTTCATATTAAGCTGGAACAAAAACCTGGAATATGAACTGGGACATAAAAGAACTAGATTAAATCCTGACAGAAATAATTGATCTTAAATGTAGTTTGGCTTTCTTTGTGTCTCCTAAAATTACAGACTAAATTAGATTCTGAGTTTATAAGATGAAGTTGTTAAATCCAGTTTTAATGTTGTCAGAACAAACGTGTGTCTGACAGAGTTTCACTGAAGCTTTTTCATCTGTGGAAACTGTGATCTCAACTCAAAGTTAAAAAAACTGTTTTATATGTAGAACTGTGGTTAAAAACTGCTTTGAGAAAATAAGATGATTTACTGCAGTTGTGTTCTTTTCCAGAAATTACTTTTTGTAAGTAACACTAAAGGTCTGTGGAAAATGTAGATCAGTGAAACCTCTGGGTCTGGGGAACATTTGGTTTGTCTCAGGTACATTTCTGATCTGACCTCCTGGAAACTTTTTTAAAGGGTTGAACAGCTGAAGTGTGATGAAGAACTACATAAGGAGAAGCATCAGTTTTATGTTTCACTGTCAAGCATGAAAACTCTGAACTTGTTGTGTTGAAGACACATTTCTAAAGTTTGGGAGTCTCATAAAATTTAAAGTTGTGTTGGTTTCTTCATTTCAAGACTTGAGATCAAAAACCTGAGTTTGTCATGATGAACTGTACATAGACTGGTTCCCTCTAATTCAGTCTGATGTAGTTTGGGACTTGTGTAAAATCTGGGATCTGCAGATTTTTGCTCCAACAACCAGAAAATATGAATTTAAGACATTTATATTCCGGACTTCACTGAGAAGACCAACAGTTTCATTGCTGTTCTGTTGCTTTCCAGATGTTACTTTGGGGTCAAACAGCTGGTTCTGAAGAACAGACCATGTGAAGAACGGACCATGTGAAGAACGGACCATGTGAAGAACGGACCATGTGAAGAACGGACCATGTGAAGAACGGACCATGTGAAGAACGGACCATGTGAAGAACAGACCATGTGAAGAACGGACCATGTGAAGAACAGACCATGTGAAGAACGGACCATGTGAAGAACGGACCATGTGAAGAACAGACCATGTGAAGAACGGACCATGTGAAGAACAGACCATGTGAAGAACAGACCATGTGAAGAACAGACCATGTGAAGAACAGACCATGTGGACTCATCTGACAGGAGCAGATTCGGACACAGACTTGTGCGTCCCTGATGGGACAGGTCTCAGACGTACTCGGATCTGGTCCTGATGACGGGGCGTCCCGGCTGCGCCTCCCCCAGAGGGCTGGGGACAGGTATGTCACAGTTTTCCTTCTGCAGACACAGACAGGAAGTTAGCAGCAGCGTTCCCGCCACCAGGTGAAGAAACCCGGCCGTCCAGCCGCAGAACAAGGCGTCCCCGAACTCCCAGCGCGGGACCACGTCCGGCACCGACTCGTCGAAGAACCGCACCACCGTAAGGTGGGCGATGTACGAGACCGGGATGAGCCCCAGGATCCCGGCCACCAGACACAGCGCCCCCCCGGCCATCTTCAGCGCCCTCTTGCGCCGGAGGTCCTCCAGCCGGCCGTGGCAGCTGTTGACCAGGTGTAATCCGGGGATGGCCAGCAGCAGCCCGAGCATCCCGGCGCCCAGCGTCACGCACATCAGGATCCGGGCCAGTTTGATGTCCGGCGGCAGCCCCAGCAGGCTGTCGTAGGGCCGGCACTCCAGACCCCCCAGGTCCTGCACCACACAGGTCTCCCACAGCCCCAGCTCGTAGCTCTCGGTGGGCAGGAGCTCCGTGGACAGGGTGAGCCAGGTGGACATCAGGGTGGTCGCCAGCGAGCAGATCCAAGCCCCCGCCGAGAATAAGACCCCCAGCAGCTCCAGAGCACAAATACTTGGGTCCATGGCGGCGATGCTCAGAGTCTCAGGGTGCCCGGGACTCCTGTGTCTCCCCCCTTTACCTCTCTGCCTCCCTCCCTCCCTCTCAGGAGGGGGGGGCTCCTTGTCCGGCCATGACCCCTTCCACAGAATATCCTGTGGGGGCTGCCAGCTCCGCGGGGACTCGGAAGAAACTCTGCTGTACATTCAACAGTCAAGTCCAACAGGGAGGGAGCCCCCCCCAGTCAGTCAGAGAGGAGAAAGTGATTGGCCGGCGGGAAACAACAGCATCATTGAGGCCTGTGAGGTCGCCTGCAGGCGGGATGTTGTTCAGTGCAACAGGATGTTGATGCCCACATCTCTGTCTGAAAGGCGTTTGAAGTTCATGCTTCCCTGCTTTGTTCCCGCGCTTCACTGGGAGCCCCCCCGCAGCGCCGCGGGGCAGCGCCAACAGAAACACGGCGTGTGCTCAGGTCTGGCCTCATGATGGCTGAGAAAACAGGAAACACGGAGGCTGTGTGGTCTCCATGACAACCATAGACGCAACATCCAGACTTCGCAGACAGATGCTGGACCTCCAGGTGCAGAGAGATGACGTGACCGGAAGAGTCTCCAGCATCCAGACCTCACTGAAAAACAACCGTCCAAAATCCTGCATCTGTTTGTGAAGATGCTCCGGCTTCCGTTTCTCCAGGCAGAGCTTCTGCAGGAAGATCTGTGAGGAAGAATTTAAAATTGTGTGGTATCTGAACAGGGTTTGTTCCTGAATCCAGGAAACGTAAGATGGTGCAAAGGTTCAGACTTTGTTTTCAAATATTGACGCTGCCAAAGGAAAAAGAGCCTGGAAGGAAGTTTAAAGGAGGATTAACTTTGTTGAAAATTACAGACTCTAAAGTCAAACTTTTTATCTGAGTTTATAAAGTTGAATGTGACAGTTCGTCTGTTAAAATCAGACTCTGCTTTTAGAAGCTTTAAACACAAAAAAAACTTCACCTGTCACTGTTTGTTTTTTGTTTTTTCCAAAAACGTAACGTAATAAATAAGAATAAAATAAATGAAGCCAGTGCAATAAAACATGAAATAAAATCATATTAAGTCGAGTCATGATCCTCAAAGCCAATGATGAAATTAATATCAAAATAAATCTCCTGTTGATAAATCTGACTGTGTTTAAAGACAGAATAAATACATTTTGAGGAGAGAGACTATTGTAGTTTAATAAAATCATGGAGTTCACCGGTAAAAACCTCACCAGTGACCTCATGAAACAATATAAAAGGATTACGTGTTTAAAATAAAGATCTGACGTGAATAAAATCAAATAAAGATGGTTTCAAGTGTCTGCAGCTCAGGTTGTAGTTCCTAGTTATGTCCGCCAGATGGAGATATCGGACCGGAAGACAGTGACACCGCTCCACTTTTCTTCATTCATTCGAGATAATAAATCATCAAATGAAGAAAGTATATCAATCAAAATATTTCAAAAAATAATTCACATTTTCTACCATACAACAATCATTCGCCTGTCACTGTTTGGTTTAAAAAACGTAATTTAATACATTTGAATAAAATAAGTGAAACCAGTGCAATAAAACACGAAATAAAATCATATTAAGTCGAGTTATAATACTTGAAGCCAATGATGAAATTAATATCAAAATAAATCTCCTGTTGATAAATCTGACTGTGTTTAAAGACAAAATAAATACATTTTGAGGAGAGAGTATATCAATCAAAATATTTTCTAACGTGCAAACTCTCTTTAGATGTCAGTGTTTAGTTTTTTTTAAGTTAAACGATATAATTTCGAATTTAAATCTTCTCTGTTTCTTCATATCGTTCTGTTTTTCCTTATAAAGTTGTCATTTTTTCACCACGTTGTTAGAAAATATTCATATATGTATGTTTAGAATCAGCAAAACTTCAGCTAATTATGTCACCCAATAAAGACTTTTGTACACTTCAAAAGGAGCTCATAGCTCATAAAACAAGAACAAATCATGATTGTAAATCGATCACGAAGAGAGAGCGGTCTGCTTCTCACTTCTCTTTTTAGCTCTCACCGCTGCTCCTCACTAATTTTAGTTTGTGAATAAACTTCTGTAGGAAAAAAATAGAACACGTCATTGGCCGGAGACAACAGGCTGTGACATCATCACACCGCGTCTCAGCACACGCTTGTAATAATATGAGTGTCTCTTGATTTCTGATCTCACGTCTGCGGTAAAATGTCGGTTTTTCACGACGAAGTTGAGATCGAGGACTTTGAATATGACGATGACACGGAGACGTATTATTTTCCCTGTCCCTGCGGGGACAGGTTCGCCATTACTAAAGTAAGTTTACTGCGAGCTAATGGCTAACAGCTAACTTCCATATTGTTACGATGAGTTTGCTGATCGGTGGTTTTAATACATAGAGGCTAATTAATTGTATTTTTCACAGTAAAGGAGCAAGGAGACTTTAGGTCTTAAATTGGCTGGATTGAGTTTGGATGGAGTTCGGTTCTGTTTTTTACATCGGAGGCCCCCACTCGATCCTTAAAATTACAGATTTGATAATTTTCAGTTGTGAGTAATGTCCGACCGACGACATAACAAACTCAATTTGAAAACCTTGTCATTTAAAGCGCCTCCTTTATATTTACATGGATACCAGAACATGTGCAGTGATTATTTGTTTTTATACAAACCAGAGGATTTATTAATCAATTTTATTTTTTAATGGAGCTTCGTTGTTTGTTTTTATCACACAGACTCTCTCTTAGTTTGAGTGCCACCTCTTGGCTTTACCTTAAGTACACTGATGTATCACCAAACTCCCTCTTAAAATCCTTCAATTTAAGTTTTCCTCTAAAGTGATATCTTTACCTTGTAACCACAACATGTTTTATGATATTCTGCTAATAAATGGGAATTTTCTGGTGAACTTAGCATATAGTTTATACCTGAGACATCAATAAATGTTAGATCAAATTCTAATATTTATTAATATTTTGCTCCATCTTGTACATGGGTTTCCAAAGGACAAGGATATATAATTTGATAATTTTTCAATTGAGTTTGGTTGTCTAATATTAAAACATGTTTGATTTAACTGCCCTATTTGCTCTTTTTATTTGGGAGAGAATGGTTGGTTTTTTTTATCACATCATTTTCTTCAAATAGTTTTACACGAGTGACTTTGATGAAGCTGTTACATCACACTCCTGATGCAGCTTGTTGTCTTTAGTGCACAGAAGTCACCGTCCAACCAAGTCTCAGGTTTCCAGAATGGCTGAGTTCAGGTCCTGAGCTGTAACTGTGTTGATAAGTCTGTCACTAAACTGTCTGTGTGCTCTGGTTGCTTTTTAAAGGAGGACCTGGAGAACGGAGAGGAGGTGGCGACGTGTCCGAGCTGCTCGCTCATTGTCAAAGTCATCTACGACAAGGTAAGTTGCAACCGTTAGCTTCAGTTTGAAGAGCAGAACCCAACACGGTTCTGGACTGACTGAGGTGGATCAGAGGATGAAGACTCAGTTCAGTCTGATGGTAGAAGATCCTGTCAGAGCAGGAAACAGACGACAGGAAGCACTTTATTTTCATGGTTTCAGTTAGATCTTTGTGTGCATGTTGTGAATCTGTGTGTTGTGAGTCTTTGTTGAACTTGTGTGTCATGTTTATGGCCTGAACTATAAACACAAGCTGTTCCTGTTAAAATTAAAGTCCGTTGACCAGCTGCAGTTTCCTGTGTGGTGATCAAAGTGTTTTCTGTTTCAGGACTTGTTTGTGTTGGGAGAAATCATCGAAGCTCTGTCTTCTTCAGAGACCAGACTGGAGGTGGCTCAGTCCTGACACACACACACACACACACACACACACACACACACACACACACACACACACACACACACACACACACACACCACATCTGGAGATGATGCTTTAAGCAGATGTTATTTATGCAGAGACACTTTGAACTGAGTTTTTATTTTGAATGCACTGAGAAGACAAGACTTCTTCTTGTTCTTCTTCAAAGTCCACATCTACTCAAGTGGAAACAAATAGTGTCAACAGCAGAGACGGTGATCCAGGCTGAAACAGGTCTGTTATTATGACCTGGTGAAGTTTTGATGGTTTCTAGGTGAGACAGTGGCTGACCATGTGACACAGCTGTTTGGAAATGCGAGGACGGAAAATAAATATCTCTAAATGACAAAGAGCAGAGGCAGTGGGTGGTTCGTGACGGTTTTAATATTCCAGATTAGATGTGAAGCCCTTGTTCTGCTGGAGATTTGACTTCAGATGATTTGCCTCAGTTCAGTCAGGTTCAGGTGTGTCGCAGTGTCACCTGAGCTGATCTGCTGATATCAGGAAGAACACTGCTGCAAACTTCCCGTGAAGGTGGGGGTTGTTGTGACAGCAGCTCTGGAAATGAAGCTGCTGATCCAGAACCAGATGACATGATTTCAGACGGTCTGAGCTTTGGACAGGACGACGGTCTGGACCCGGACTATGCAGTGGTCCCAGAAGGATCTGGGTCCAATCTGCTCCACAACAGTGTCACCCTGTTGGATGCACAGAAACAGGTGTGAGGTGGCACCACAGTTCAGAGAACACGAGGGGAGACCGCCACGGTCCAGTCTGATGGAGATCCAGCAGTCCACCATGCAGACAGGAAGAAGCTGGACCAGAGACCTGGAAAACTGGAGATGATCATGGAGGATCAAGATGGAGGGCAGGTCGTACCGCGTCAGTCCACGTGACCTCTAACTTCTTTCCTCGCTGCTGTGAACTCACCAGTGGTGTTCAAGCCAAATCTCCTACATGAGGTCAGAGGTCATGAGGTCTCACCGCTCGTCCTGGAGAACCTGGACCTGACCTGAACCGAAGCAGCTGCTGTGTCCGTGGCTGGAGAGAAGGACGGAGGGTCCTCAGCCTCCTTCAGCATTGATGGACGCCCATGCCACAACACTCTATTTAATTAATCAAATGATTTAATTATTGAATGAAAAAATAATTACTTTAATGGATCAGTTTTCTCTGCTTGTATTTTCCTGCCATGTTCTCTGATTTCAACGTTCCTGTCTGTTTGTTCTGTGTCTGTGGGGAAAGGAGGATTTATCCTCCATGTGTTATCAATAAAGTTGGTTTAAAAAGTCCTGAGACCTTATGACGTCTCCTTCACTTCTTTCCTTGACCTTGTGATGTTCTCCATGGAGGTGGAGGAGACAGTGACACATGACAACAGACTCACAAACAGATTCTCTGTTCACATCTGGAAACATCTGCAGACCTGGACCTGGACTTGGTTCCAGTCTCACCAGAGGAGCAAAAACTGGTGCTTGACCTTTCAGAGCAAAAGCATGTTTGTTCAGCTGTGTTGAACCAGTAAACCGGTTCTTCTCTCCTGTGACCCCTCTACCCCCTCCTACTCCTACTCCTACCCCCACCCCCCAATTTTGGCCAAAAGTTTTGAATTTTCATAATGTCAACATTTTATATCATGATTTTATCTCAAAGGTTTTTTTCTTCATTTTATCAATAGTTTTTGGATTTTTCTTTTCTTTTTCTTTTTTTTATCTAAAAGATTTAGATGTTTTATCTCATTTGACTTTTTACCTCAGCACTTTGTTTTACTGGATTATTATCTGTACTTATAAGTTTTGTCTATCAAGACTGCCCTCTCATTGTGGCAGCAGTGGTCTTCCATAACAATGATCTAACTGCACTGAGTTAATGAAATGAGACCTGATCAAACTTTTCATGTTACTAATTTCAACCAGAATAAAATCTAAAGCCGCTCAGTCATCATCTGGTTGTGCTTGTTCTTAAAAGAGCAGGAACAGGAGACAGAGACGACGACAGGACACAAATCAGTTTGGCTGCAGGGACAGATTTCACACCTCAGACACATGAGGACATCCTGCTGGGAAACAGCTGATGTTCAGACACAGACTGACACTACATGATTATTAATAAAACACAGCTGACCTCCAGTTTCACTCCTTCAGAGCTAACTGCTAACACGCTAGCAGTCATGTGACAGGATGATGTGTGATGATGACATCTGAGCTGCACAATACCACAGTCAAGGATCAAATCTAACTCAAGTGATGACACTCACTCCCCCTCCCCCTCCCATCAGATGTGTGATGAATCATCACTGTGGAGACAGACGGACAGCACGGTGCAGGGAGGGGCACAGGTTACTTCCTGGAGTGTTGGTCGGGTTCACACCTGCATCTGCAGCGTACCTTGGTCCAGCTGTGGACCAAGGTACGCCACCTTATCCCACCTTAGATTGTTTTCTAACTGAGCTCTGGCCCAGGGGCCTCACTCTCCATACATGGTCCAGGTCATGAGCTCATGTGTGTCATGAGCGTCACAGTTTGTTTTAAAGAGAAACTTCAGATCCTCTGGAGGTCGAGTTGCTCTCAGTTCAGCCCCGGAGGTTTTCACACTTCCTGCTGAGCGTGAGAGAGACGCCTCAGCTGGCTCACCACCACAACATCTGTATTTAGATGCACAGCTGATGATGATGATGATGATGATGAAGCCTGGGGCACGCTGTTGTCCGTCTGACCTTCACACTTACTATTGCTGCAGCTTTTATTTTGAAAATCTACACTAACACTTGCCGTGCTGTTGGGCAGAGAGGAGGGGGCCATGTCAGTGGCCCCCAATCAGGCCAACAGGTTCCTGAACAGACTGTGGAGGCCCAAGGAGGAACATCTGGGACCGCAGCAGGCCAGATGTTCAGCAGTGGATCCTGCAGGTCACGAACATGAGCTATGACAAGGCGGTTAGTCAGGTTCAGGACCAGAATCCAGGTCTGGACAGATTCTGGAGACCAGGACTGGAATCGTCCTTCAGACAATTGAAGGAGAAAGCCTTCAATCCTGGGACCATTTTAATGAAACCTTATCTCAGACTTCAAGGGAAATCTTAAGGCGTTTTCAGAACATCAGAAAGCAGTGGACAAATGAAAAGAGAGAGAGAGAGACCTCACCTGTTCACAGGTGATACAGGTGACACAGGTTTAGCTGTTAATTGATTTATTCATCAATTAACTGATCATTGAATCATTAAAAACAACAACAAAAAAAACAATGAGGTTTTTCAGTCCTCAGTGGCAGGGACACGACTACTGATCATGGATCTGCTGAGGCCTGAAGGGTCACGGGGCCCCTGAGTCCAGAGCCTGTGTATGAAGGGACTGTCTGATAGAAAGTCACAGAGCTCAGTTAAAAGACACAAACCCACCACCAAGAAAAAGACTTCAACTATGCAGCATGCAAATACAAACAGGGACCAGGGTCAGTGACCAGGTTTGGGGACCAGGTTCGGGGTTCAGGGTCCAATAAAACCAATGTTCCTTTTAAAATCTCAGTTTAACAGGAA
The DNA here is from genome assembly GCF_046630095.1 of Trachinotus anak. Lineage (NCBI taxonomy): Eukaryota > Metazoa > Chordata > Actinopteri > Carangiformes > Carangidae > Trachinotus > Trachinotus anak. Next base: position 553,397 of record NW_027273857.1, on the reverse strand, counting down.
ACAACCAGCACCAGGTGTGGATTTACACGTAACTGGCTTCACTGTTTTAATAAAAGGATCTGTTTCTTCCTCTCAAAGAAACAAGCCAGCTGACCTTTGACAGGAAGTGGACCTTTGTTTTCTCCAGTTGATTTCTTATTATCCTGAATTCTGTTTTTCTTTCTCTAAATCATTATCAGGCCATGAACCGACCGTTTTCTTCAACATAACTGGGAAACGATATCCAAAGATCATTCAGTCACTTCGGCTGCTCTCGTCACTCTGCTGTTCAAATGTCAGGAGGCGCCCTGCTGCAGCGTCTCTGAAACCTCCTGAGGCAGAAACATTTGTGCTCAGACAAACATCTGGATCAAATCACAGCTGTCAGATCTTCTGTCAGTTTGTCCTCAGGCAAAAAGATGGAAAATAAGAGCCTGATGTTCGATGGAGAGTCTCCTGAAGGAGGAATCAGGACCCTGAGGGTCGACTTTCAGGAGGTGATGTCAGAGGAAACGCGATCTCCAGGATGGAGACGGACGTCTGTGGTTACAAGTTGATCAAAGACAGATTGAATAACATGGTGAAACTCAACACTTCTATTATGAGACTCAGAGGAAACGGGACAGAAGAAGAGACAACTGAGCCTGTACTCTGGACCCAACTGTCCTTGGTCCCCTGGTCCCTTTCAAACCAGCTTTGACCGTCCACATTTCCATTTCAAATTGGGTCCCTCTGTCTTCAGGCCCCTGTCAGATCAGGTGAGTTCTACCATCTGTGTGTCCATTCAGGATTGGATCCAACCATCCTGAGGTCCATTTCAGACTGGATCCTCCGGTTTGAAGGTTCAGCTCTGGATTGAGTCCAACGGTCCTTCTTAGACTAGGTCTAGTTGTCCATGGGTCCCTCATAGACCAGGTTTGACTGTCCTCAGGTCCATTTCAGACTGGATCTGGATCTGGTACAGCCTTCCACCTGTCCATTCTGGATCAGGCTCTAACACTGGAGCTTTCGTGCTTTTAAAACCATGACTTTATGCAGTTGGTTTCTGCTGCTGGGTTCCTCAGGTACCAGACTGTAGTGGATCTCATCCTGACAAAAGTCCACAACCTGGAATGTTTTAAAAACATGGTTATCTGACGACTGAGAGGATCAGGACCATCAGTGGAGCTTCTCAGGGAGAACGTGGAGAACATGGAGAACGTGGACTCTCTGGTCTGAGATCTGATCAGTTTTGTCAGTTTTAGCCTGCAGCTGTTTGGACCCTGCCCCTCCTGGAATACAAGCTTGAATACATGCTCGAAGGCATGGGATGTGTGTGTGTGTGTGTGTGTGTGTGTGTGTGTACTTGTACTTGCTACATAGTAAGGACCAAAAAAAGTATTTTACTAACAGAGTGAGGACATTTTGGGAAAGTGAGGACATTTTGGCCGGTCCTCACTTTTTGAGACACCTTCAAATCACATGTTGAGGGTTAAGACTTGGTTTTAGAGTTATGGTTAGAATTAGGTTTAGGTTAAGGTTTGGGTCAGGGTTAGGGTTAGGCTCTCAGGTGTGATGGTTAAGTTTAGGGTAAGGGGCTAGGGAATGTATTATGTCAATGAGTGTCCTCACAAAGATACAAATACAAGTATGTGTGTGTGTGTTAAGGAAACACCTGATATGTGTGATCTCAGTCTGTTACAGGATTAAACTGAGCTCCTCAGGGCTTTTACACTGATAGGTTACAGGAAGCTATGACATGTAGACAGATACACGTGTGTGTTTCCTGCTGTGGTTCTGATGATGATGATGGTGTCATCAGGTTTTGTGTGGTGGTTTTGTCTTCTTAATAGTTAGGGTTAGGGTTAGGGTTAGGGTTAGGGTTAGGGTTAGGCTAACCCTAACCCAATGAGTCCTGGTCTGGTCTCTGTTCTCTATAAAACCCACACAGTCTTTCAGAGCCACAACTCAGATGTCCGACCCTGTGTGAGTTCCCTGAAGCATCCGTCATGTCTCTGACTCCTGTGAAGGAGACGACACGCCGACGTCCTGAGGAGCTCCATCTGGAGACCACAGCTGTCACCACCTCCAGCATCAAACCCCATCAGACCTGGACCCAGCTGACCCCCATCAGTCCTCAGACCATCAACACTCCTGAGGATGAAGACTGACAGGTGGAGATGAGTTCATTAACTGACAGTGGATGTACAGATGAGGTCAAAGGTCAGCAGAGTCTTAGCTGTAACAGCTGTTATTGGTTTGGGTCTGTCACATGATTAAAATAAGGTTCAAATAAAAACATCAGTTCAGTCATTTGTCACTTTCTGAGAATGTCCCTCCACAATAAAACTCCAGAATCAGAGGAAAATGGTGCTGAAGAGAAAGTACCACAGTGTGAAAATACTCCAAGTACTGTGAAGTACGAGTAGAATCAGAAACATGAAGCAATTCGATTTCATTTATCACTTCCTTTTTAAAATCTTAATCTTTTTTTTGTTTTTTGTTATTTATTTATTTATTTGTCAGGGACCATGTACAATAGACATCAAACTCAGTTGAGAAAAGATGTATTGTGTGTGTTTCTACAGTTAAAGTCAAAGTTCTTTCGCTGAATGAATTTCTGAGGTTTGTACCACTTTGAGTCCAGGATGGATGAGAGACAGCAAACCTGCAAATGTGAGTTCAGTATAGTCATTTCAAAGGAGAGGTCAAAGGTCGCCTCACCTCAGACAGATTTCAGTTTATTAGCTAATTTCCATCTGCAGTCCCTGTGGGAAGGTAAATACAGGACACAAGAGGGAGGGTATGAACACAGTCAGAAAACAGTGGGGGGGGGGCTAAATTCCCGCTCCTCACTTCTTACAGTGTGGGGCGTATTTAACGCGGCACGGCTGAGCGCAGCGTCAGTCCGCCTGGACGCGGAGGAAACAGTCAGGTCAGGTCTGAGTTCAGAGGCGGGGCAGAGAGTCCGGATCTTCAGTTCACCAGAGGCTCACCGGATTACCCGCTCACACCTGAACTTCTGCGCGCCGCCCGTGCGGCTGCTGCGGTGCAGGATGGGGCAGCGCGGCGGCGAGTCGCGGCAGGACGCTCCGACAGCAAGTCCAGTGAGAGTCCAGAATCCATCAGGACGTGAAGTCCGACAAGCTTCACTTGGTCTTTCTCTCTTCAAAGAGAGTTGTGCGTAAAAAATCACTTTCGCGCACAAACAGCTGGAACCGCGCGACATGTTCGCGGAGGTGAGTGACGTCAACGCGACCTCCAACCTGAGCGCGCCGCCCGCCTCTCTGGAGCAGGCCTGGAGCGACACGCCGCAGGAGCGGCTGTCGCGCAGCGGTCACCGCGTCGTGTCGGTGTTCCTGGGCTCCATCATGGTGTTCGGCTTCCTCAACAACCTGCTGGTCCTGGTTCTGTTCTGCAGGTTCAAGACCCTGCGGACCCCCGTCAACATGCTGCTGCTCAACATCAGCGTCAGCGACATGCTGGTCTGCCTGTGCGGCACGACGCTCAGCTTCGCCTCCAGCCTGCGGACCCGCTGGCTGTACGGCCGCCACGGCTGCATGTGGTACGGCTTCATCAACTCCTGCTTCGGTGAGTCGCTGCTGACCCGCGGGAAACGCTTGGAGCTCCAAGCTTTAGGTCCGGTCCCGGTCCCGGTCCACACCTGCGGGGAACAGTGACGTATGCACCTGCTGCTGCAGGTGTGCATGAAGGAAAAGAGGAAAACCTGTTGAAACACGAGACTGAACTTCATTTAATTTGATTTAACTGAAGGACTGTGTGTGTGTGTGTGTGTGTGTGTGTGTGTGTGTGTGTGTGTGTGTGTGTGTGTGTGTGTGTGTGTTTCTACAGTTAAAGTCAAAGTTCTTTCGCTGAATGAATTTCTGAGGTTTGTACCACTTTGAGTCCAGGATGGATGAGAGACAGCAAACCTGCAAATGTGAGTTCAGTATAGTCATTTCAAAGGAGAGGTCAAAGGTCGCCTCACCTCAGACAGACACAATATTTTCTACACATGATGTGTTAAAGTCAGGACCATAGAGCTGGGGATCATAGAGCTGAGGGATCATAGAGCTGGGGACCATAGACCCTGGGACCATAGAGCTGAGGGATCATAGAGCTGGGGATCATAGAGCTGGGGACCATAGACCCTGGGATCATAGAGCTGAGGGACCATAGAGCTGGGGATCATAGAGCTGAGGGATCATAGAGCTGAGGGATCATAGAGCTGAGGGATCATAGAGCTGAGGGACCATAGAGCTGGGGACCATAGAGCTGAGGGATCATAGAGCTGAGGACCATAGAGCTGAGGACCATAGAGCTGGGGACCACAGAGCTGAGGGATCATAGAGCTGAGGGATCATAGAGCTGGGGACCATAGACCCTGGGACCATAGAGCTGAGGGATCATAGAGCTGGGGACCATAGAGCTGAGGGACCATAGAGCTGAGGGATCATAGAGCTGGGGACCATAGAGCTGGGGACCATAGAGCTGAGGATCATAGAGCTGGGGATCATAGAGCTGAGGGACCATAGAGCTGGGGACCATAGAGCTGAGGACCATAGAGCTGAGGGATCATAGAGCTGGGGACCATAGAGCTGAGGACCATAGAGCTGGGGACCATAGAGCTGAGGACCATAGACCCTGGGACCATAGAGCTGAGGGATCATAGAGCTGGGGACCATAGAGCTGAGGACCATAGACCCTGGGACCATAGAGCTGAGGGACCATAGAGCTGAGGACCATAGAGCTGAGGGATCATAGAGCTGGGGACCATAGAGCTGGGGACCATAGAGCTGAGGGACCATAGAGCTGAGGACCATAGAGCTGGGGACCATAGAGCTGAGGGACCATAGAGCTGAGGGATCATAGAGCTGGGGACCATAGAGCTGAGGGACCATAGAGCTGGGGACCATAGACCCTGGGACCATAGAGCTGAGGGACCATAGAGCTGAGGACCATAGAGCTGGGGACCATAGACCCTGGGACCATAGAGCTGAGGGACCATAGAGCTGAGGGACCATAGAGCTGGGGACCACAGAGCTGAGGGATCATAGAGCTGGGGACCATAGACCCTGGGACCATAGAGCTGAGGGATCATAGAGCTGGGGACCACAGAGCTGAGGGATCATAGAGCTGGGGATCATAGAGCTGAGGGACCATAGAGCTGAGGGACCATAGAGCTGAGGGACCATAGAGCTGAGGACCATAGAGCTGGGGACCATAGACCCTGGGACCATAGAGCTGAGGGATCATAGAGCTGGGGACCATAGAGCTGAGGACCATAGACCCTGGGACCATAGAGCTGAGGGACCATAGAGCTGAGGACCATAGAGCTGGGGACCATAGAGCTGGGGACCATAGAGCTGAGGGACCATAGAGCTGAGGACCATAGAGCTGGGGACCATAGAGCTGAGGGACCATAGAGCTGAGGGATCATAGAGCTGGGGACCATAGAGCTGAGGGACCATAGAGCTGAGGACCATAGAGCTGGGGACCATAGACCCTGGGACCATAGAGCTGAGGGACCATAGAGCTGAGGACCATAGAGCTGGGGACCATAGACCCTGGGACCATAGAGCTGAGGGATCATAGAGCTGGGGACCATAGAGCTGAGGGACCATAGAGCTGAGGACCATAGAGCTGAGGGACCATAGAGCTGGGTACCATAGAGCTGAGGGACCACAGAGCTGGGGACCATAGACCCTGGGACCACAGAGCTGAGGGATCATAGAGCTGGGGACCATAGAGCTGAGGGACCATAGAGCTGAGGACCATAGAGCTGAGGGATCATAGAGCTGGGGACCATAGAGCTGAGGACCATAGAGCTGGGGATCATAGAGCTGGGGACCATAGACCCTGGGACCATAGAGCTGAGGGACCATAGAGCTGGGGACCATAGAGCTGGGGACCATAGAGCTGAGGGATCATAGAGCTGAGGACCATAGAGCTGGGGACCATAGAGCTGGGGACCATAGAGCTGAGGGACCATAGAGCTGAGGGACCATAGAGCTGAGGGATCATAGAGCTGGGGACCATAGAGCTGAGGGACCATAGAGCTGAGGACCATAGAGCTGGGGACCATAGAGCTGAGGACCATAGAGCTGAGGGACCATAGAGCTGAGGACCATAGAGCTGGGGACCATAGACCCTGGGACCATAGAGCTGAGGACCATAGACCCTGGGACCATAGAGCTGGGGACCATAGAGCTGAGGGACCATAGAGCTGAGGACCATAGAGCTGAGGGATCATAGAGCTGGGGACCATAGAGCTGAGGATCATAGAGCTGAGGGATCATAGAGCTGAGGGATCATAGAGCTGAGGACCATAGAGCTGGGGACCATAGAGCTGAGGGATCATAGAGCTGGGGACCATAGAGCTGAGGGACCACAGAGCTGAGGACCATAGAGCTGAGGGATCATAGAGCTGGGGACCATAGAGCTGGGGACCATAGAGCTGAGGGACCATAGAGCTGGGGACCATAGAGCTGAGGGACCATAGAGCTGAGGGACCATAGAGCTGAGGGACCATAGAGCTGGGGACCATAGAGCTGAGGGACCATAGAGCTGAGGGATCATAGAGCTGAGGACCATAGAGCTGGGGACCATAGAGCTGGGGACCATAGAGCTGAGGGACCATAGAGCTGGGGACCATAGAGCTGAGGGACCATAGAGCTGAGGACCATAGAGCTGAGGGATCATAGAGCTGGGGACCATAGAGCTGAGGGACCATAGAGCTGGGGACCATAGAGCTGAGGGACCATAGAGCTGAGGGATCATAGAGCTGAGGACCATAGAGCTGGGGACCATAGAGCTGGGGACCATAGAGCTGAGGGACCATAGAGCTGGGGACCATAGAGCTGAGGGACCATAGAGCTGAGGACCATAGAGCTGAGGGACCATAGAGCTGAGGGACCATAGAGCTGGGGACCATAGAGCTGAGGGACCATAGAGCTGAGGGACCATAGAGTTGGGGACCATAGAGCTGAGGGACCATAGAGTTGGGGACCATAGAGCTGAGGGACCATAGAGCTGAGGGACCATAGAGCTGGGGACCATAGAGCTGAGGGACCATAGAGCTGGGGACCATAGAGCTGAGGGACCATAGAGCTGAGGACCATAGAGCTGGGGACCATAGAGCTGAGGATCATAGAGCTGAGGGACCATAGAGCTGGGGACCATAGAGCTGGGGACCATAGAGCTGGGGATCATAGAGCTGAGGGACCATAGAGTTGGGGACCATAGAGCTGAGGGATCATAGAGCTGAGGGACCATAGAGCTGGGGATCATAGAGCTGAGGGACCATAGAGCTGAGGATCATAGAGCTGAGGGACCATAGAGCTGGGGACCATAGAGCTGGGGACCATAGAGCTGGGGACCATAGAGCTGAGGACCATAGAGCTGGGGATCATAGACCCTGGGAACACAGGAGTAACTGCTACTGTAACAAGTCTCCCAGTTTCCAGTCACTGAGCAAAGCGAGGTTCACTCGTGGTGTTTTGAATAGGCAGTGAGTCCTGAGAGGTCCTGGACCTGAGACCAGACCGACCCGTGCTGATTCCTCAGAGTTGCTGGAGCAAATCAGGGTGAAGACTCAGAGCTCGTTCTGAGAAATGATGGAAGGTTGAGTCTGCAGGACAGAGGAGGATTTAAAGGTCAGTGAGGAACACGTCTGATTACCTCTGCTTCCTGAGCAGATCCACAGACCCGAACAGGATCAGCTGACCGAGCGGCTCCTCTCATGACACCTTCACAGAGCTGCAGAGGGTCTGAATGAAACAGGAGATCACAGTCCTGCGGACTGAACTCTTCTTCGTTGGTTTTTCCACCTCAGTTGTTTGAGTCGTTCCAGTTTGCGTCCTCGACTCTGTGTTCTTTAACTTTTTAACTCATTTGTTTTTCACATCACTGATTTGACCTCTGACCTGAGGTCACCTGACTTTTCTCTGTCTCCCTGTTTCTCCCTCTTTCTCTCTCCCTCTCTGTCTGTCTCTCTCTGTCTCTCTCTCTCTCTCCCTCTCTCTCTCTGTCCCTCCCTCTCTGTCTGTCTCTCTCTGTTTGTCTCTCCCTCTCCCTCTCTGTCTGTCTCTCTCTGTTTGTCTCTCTCTCTCTCTCTCCCTCTCTCTCTCTGTCTGTCTCTCTCTCTCTGTCTGTCTCTCTCTGTTTGTATCTCCCTCTCCCTCTCTGTCTGTCTCTCTCTGTTTGTCTCTCTCTCTCTCTGTCCCTCCCTCTCTGTCTGTCTCTCTCTGTTTGTCTCTCCCTCTCTCTCTCTGTCTGTCTCTCTCTCTCTGCCCGTCTCTCTCTGTTTGTCTCTCCCTCTCCCTCTCTGTCTGTCTCTCTCTGTTTGTCTCTCTCTCTCTCTGTCCCTCCCTCTCTCTCTGTTTCTCTCTCTGTCTCTCCCTCTCTCTCTCTGTCTCTCTCTCTCCCTCCCTCTCTGTCTGTCTCTCTGTCTCTCTCTCTTGACACGTCCTTGTCGCTCTTTGTGATTTTAACGACATCACTTCCTGTTTCCTCAGGTATTGTGTCTCTCATCTCCCTGTCCATCCTGTCCTACGACCGTTACAGCACCCTGATGGTTTACAACAAGCGAGCCCCAGACTACAGGCGGCCCCTGCTGGCGGTGGGGGGCTCGTGGCTGTACTCGGTGGCGTGGACGGTGCCCCCCCTGCTGGGCTGGAGCAGCTATGGTCTGGAGGGGGCGGGGACCAGCTGCTCGGTGACGTGGACGGAGAGGTCGTCTCGCTCTCACTCCTACATCATCTGTCTGTTCGTCTTCTGTCTCGGCCTCCCTGTCCTCGTCATGGTGTATTGCTATGGACGCCTGCTCCACGCCGTCAAACAGGTGGGTCACCTGACTGCATCAGCCAATCAGAGTGACGGAACATCTCTTGTGTATTTACAGTTATCATAAAGTGGAAGAAAATACAGAGTACTTTAAATAGACACAATCTAATGTGAGTCTTCTGTTTACACTGTGTCGGTTTGTCTTCGTGTCAGAGGGTCAGTGAAGAGTCACATGATCAAACTCACATTCCTCAGATTCAGAAGACCTGCAGAGCTGTGTAAACCAGGACCAGGACCAGGACTGAGCTGATTTTCAATAGCTTCAGTCTCTGTCTGTGAAACCTAAACAAACACTTTTATTTCAGTGAAAGTTAATGTGTTTTAATTAAAACTACAGAGACACAGAAGTTTTACTCCAAGGTCCAAACTTTAACATGGAGCATAAGAAATACTGAAAGTAGATTTTGTTTCTGCCCTGTGTTGTGTCTGTCAGGTGGGCCGTATCAGGCGGACGGCGGCTCGTCGCAGAGAGTTTCACATCCTGTTTATGGTAATCACCACGGTGGTGTGCTACCTGCTCTGCTGGATGCCGTATGGCGTTGTGGCTATGATGGCCACCTTCGGCCGGCCAGGACTCATCAGCCCCGTCGCTAGTGTCATCCCGTCCATCCTCGCCAAGAGCAGCACCGTCATCAACCCTGTGATCTACATCCTCATGAACAAACAGGTGACCTCTCAGGTGGTAGAGTCTAAGACAATCCCAGGATTTTAATAAAAAAATACAGTCAGTGCTGCAGCAGTAAAGTGTCTGAATACTGAAAATAAGTGACTAAAAAACATCTAATGTGACTTCTTGAAGAGTAACGACATGTTGTATTTTCATCATAAGTCTATAAGTTAATGATTTTAATTGATTTATCAGTTGTTTCCTGTTACTTTGTCAGAACTAGACTTCTAAGATAAGCTAACTGATTAGCCTGGCGTGATAACTTAAACAGGTAAAACCAGACACACACAGGTGTTACAAACTGTTTTATTAAGTTTGAGTAGAAAACACTTTAATTTTCATCCAGACATTAAAACACGACAGACGTGACAGCACCAGACTTCAGTTTGTTTTTCGGCCCTTTAATAAAAACTAAATACACTGAACACTGTGTTTTATGTCGTTATAATAAGAGCAGATTAATCTAATAGTCCTGCTCTCAGTCACCATGGCAACATGAAAATCTGATGTGACTTCCTGTTCACTTGAAATCTGATCTGTTAAAAAATAAACCAATGGTGTGTTAGCTTCTTCAGACAGAAAAAAAAAGATTATTGATCATTGATCATCTATTAATCAACAAGTTTTTAACTGAAATTAATCTCATCTGTTCTGGGGCAACAGTGTGTCAGTGGTTTCAACTTCGTCTCCAGAGCAGGTTTTGGCAGCAGGTCAGGGTTTTCTATGAGCAGCCGATTGGGGGGTCTATCTGCAGCAGGTCTCTGTCAGCTGACCGGTCTCACTGAGACACAGAAACCAGATGCTGTTGCTTCCTCTTAGAGCGGCCGAGGACACAAAGGTCCACCAGGGTCCTCTCACTCCCAGTTAATGAACATGTAAAACCATGAACGCAGTTCCAGTCCGGTTCCAGTTCAGTTCCAATTCAGGTTTAGTCTGGTTCAGTCCAATTCCATTTCTGTTTCAGTCTGTTTCAGTCTGTTTCAGTCTGGTTCAGTCTGGTTCAGTCCGGTTTATAACACGACCGATGATGAAGCCAAAGCTCGATCCTGGGTTTGAAAAAAAGTTTGATGAAAACACATCAGAAACACAAAATGTGGAGGTTGTTCAACAAATCCAGTTAAACTGAGTCAGAGTTTGATAAGTAATTAATTGATTATTAGAACAGTCGTTAATGTTCTGTCAATAACTGATTAACTGATGCAGCTTCACATTTAATCAACATAATTAATGTAGTCAGCTCCATGAACCAGCCTCTGATATTCAGACAGACTGCAGGTTAAAACTACATCACTGTGGAAACTAGGGATGATCTTGGTGTTGGAGACTAAATCTCCCAGCGGCCCCTGAAGGCAGCACGAGGCAGCTGAAAACCATGAGAACCAGACACGTGGGTCAGTCAGACTGGGATCACGTACCACACTGGACAGAACTGACCCCCCTGAGCGTGACCTTGCCCTTCCTCCTCAGTTCGTGCTCCTCCCCCTCGTTGAGCCTCAGGATCAAGAGCTTCTCGTACAGCAGGGGGTGGTATGCTCCCAACGTGCAGGCGGCGTCATAGTAACGCTCGTGGTAGTGACACAGATCGGTGCGACGCACAGATGGGATGAACTCGTACACACTGACCTCATGACACAGTGACATCATCAGCAGGATACCTGAGACACAGGCACACAGTCAGGTACAGGTATTTGTTCAAACAGTTAAAATGAGACATTAAAAAATCAAAGTTAGGAGAATGAAAACATATTTGTGAGGAGTCATGTGACTCAGGTGAGACGCTGAGGAACCACCAGGTGAGTGGAGAGTAAATTTCTGTGTTCCTGTTCTTTTCCTCAGTTCTATCGCTGTTTCCTCATCCTGTTCCACTGTAAACACCACCTGACAGAGAACGGACACTCCTCCATGCCCTCAAAAACCACCATGGTCCAGCTCAACCGTCGGGTTTGTGACAGCAGCCCTGTCGGCACCGCCCCACCGGTGACCAGACCCTGTCCGGTGGAGCCGGAGGGGACCAGCGCCTTGGCGTCCGACAAGACGGACCCGGCCGAGCCGCTTGAAGTCTGCTCCTGAGGACGGTTAAAGTGACTGAAAACTGAGGGGCATGGTCAACAGACTGCCCCACCCCTGTGGTGTCATATGTTACAGTAGCTCCGCCTCCCGGAAACCTGTCACCGATGTGTGCATGATGTCACCCTGAAGTGTCTGCCTGAGAAGCTGAATGAAGACCAGTGGAGCTACGGAGGCCCAGCGGTGTCACTGTTCGCAGTCAGTGATTAGTTTTGATTAGTTGATTAGTTTAATTAAACATGAACTGTTAATCAGCTGTAAACATATTGAACAAGTTAATATTAACATATGTTTACAAGAGGATTTTAAAGATGTGACTACAGATGATTATGAAGCCATACAAACTGAATGAGAAATCATTCGTGAAAAATCATGAAAAATGTACAATTAAATTTCATAGACAGATTCATGAGGTTGTGTCATTATACAGAGAAAATATTGAACCCTGACCCAGAGGTCAGACACCTGGTCAGACACCTGGTCAGACACCTGGGTGTCCTCATCTGTGAGAAGTGAAGACGGTCAAACGTCTCCAACAAGTCCAATTTCCGTCCATTCACCTAGTCGTTACACAATTATACCAACACTACAGAGAGTGTTACCAACACGATCACACTCAGAGCTGTGACTTAACACAAACTGTGACCTGACACAAACTGAGACACAACACAAACTGTGACTCAACACAAACTGAATATTTTTCTGTGGTCTCTCACTCACCTGTTCACCTGTTCATGTTCACCTGTACTGGACTTCAGCCCCAACAAAGCCACACCCGCTCTGTGTGTTGTGTGCATGTTAGTTAACCTACATGTGCGATTACGTGTGCGTGTTCGTTCATGTGAGTCCTGTTGTGGCCGGTCTCAGTGGATCGGTCCAGGTCTGAGCGTGGAGCCAGACCTGGTGGAGAACCAGGGCCGTGGTTGTCATGGTCTGAGGTGCTGCTGCTCTGGTGCGACCTCTAGTGGCCGCTGTCGGCTCTGAGCTTCTCTCTGCTGGAGTGTGGTGTTGGCGGTCCTACCTATAAACCCAGACAACGGGGGGTTCGGTTGTATCGGGTCCTCTGTGTTGTCCTGGATCAGGTCCCACAGACTCCAGATGTACTCTGGGTGGAGGATGTAGAACGGCTGCTCGGGTCTGCGGCGACGTCGTTCCACATAGGCCGAGAACAGATCAAAGTCCGGTTTCTGGAACCACTGCAGGAGAACAGAGACACAGATCACATGATGAACACAGACACACAACTGTAAATATGTTGTATGTTACATTTATCTGTGACATAAACGACCTCTTCTGTTTAACACAATTAACATAATCAACGTCATGAACACTTCCTTGTCACTTCATGTGTCTCTGACGAATTCACTCTGTCATTAGTTAATTCATGAGTTAATTAAAGCTCCTCCTCCACCAGCTGAACTCCACTAATATAAAACTTCTGGATTAAGTACTTTTACTTCTGGTACATTTGATTCTGTATTGTAGTTAAATGTTGACTGTACTTCTACACTGTGGTATTAGTACATTTACTGCAGTAAAACTTCCTTTACTGCTGTTTGATAAATGTCTGTTTCTTATTTAATCAGCTGAAGAAGAACTGGAGCCACTTTTACATGATTATTGATTATTTGAGGACATTAATCTCATTCCACTGCACCATGTTGTGACTGAGTGAAGAAGCGAGTCGTTTAGATAAGAGTGTCATCATCATGAGTAGAAGACGCCACAGCTGACCTGCGTGAGGTTGGCGGAGTACAGAGCTGGATCCCAGACCACCAGAGTGACATCCTGATACAGTGAACTGCTGCTGAACCGATATTTGGGTCGAGCCACAATCTGGTGAGGAACCAGGTCAGAGGTCATTCAGAGGGATCGGTCGCCCCTTCATCAAGCAGCATGACATTAATCCAAAGAGGCAGAACATGAACACGAGTCAGAGGACAAATGATTTTATACCTGACGAGAGAAAACAGAAAACAAAGATGAAAAAAAGAAGAGAGACAAGAAAGAAAAGAGAAAGGAAAAGGGAAGAATAGGAAAAAAGAAAAAAGATTAGAAAAATAAAAATAAAAACATCTTTAAACACAAATGATCAGTTCATTAATCAATCAGCTGATCAGCTGATCAATAGAAACCCTCTCACCCCACACACATCTGACCTGAACCAGATTATAATCAGCTCTTATTCATCATTTGTCCTCCACCTGGATGGAGAACAGGAGAGAAGGAGGAAGAAGAAATGCGGAAAGAGAAGAATAGAATAAAAGAACAGAAGAGAGGAACAAGGAAAAAGAATAATCAAAAGAAATAGGTGATGTACAGGTGAGGCTGGTGGGCGGAGCCTGTACCTGAGAGTTGATAATGCGGATAGTGGTCTTGTTGCCCACATCCCTCTCGAAGCCTCTGGTGGGGGCAGCATTGAACCGAAGAACTGCATCATGGGAATCTGAGTCCAACGGGAAAAGAACCATTCATTAAAGGATCTGTACATTTATTACTTTACATTCTGAATATATTTATCATCAACCCTACACCCTATACCTGAGCCTCACCTGTCACACCTGCCACCTGTCAGTAAGGGCTGTTCTGTAGTAATACACCAGTCGTACAGGAAGTCGTACACCAGATTGTCTCCTTTACTGAAGCTTCAGTGTTGTCACAGTGATGTATCTCATTGTGTGTCTCCTTGGATGAAAGTGTGTGATAAATTAGTAAATTTAAGTGTAAATATAAATGTATTCCTACCAGTGTCCAGTATATATACGGTATATAATGTGTATATATTGTATATATACTGTGAATACAGTAGAGTGTAGAACTGGTTTTCTGTTTAATCTCTACTCTCTTCTTCTATCTCTGTTTTTCTTTTTCATTTCATTTTTTATTTAAAAAAAGAAAAACTAGTTTTCTTCATCCACCAGCAGAGGACAGCGACGTCTCATCTACACAACTGCACCTGACTCTGTGTGGTCTCACTGGTCCTGGATGTGGTCTCACTGTTCCCGATCCATTATTTGGTCTAGTATGTCATCTCCCTTCTCTCTCTGGTTTAATAGTGGTCTTCTTCTCTCTCTGATCCTGTATGTTGTCTTACCGATCTCCGGACCCAGCGATGAGTTCAGGAGCGCTCCAGCTGAAGTCACCACAGCACAGCTCTGATACTGTGATCTCTGGAGCTCCTGCAGGGTCAGTGAAGGCACCAGCCGGTCCCAGCCTAAACTGGAGAATGGTTCCTCCGTCCCGTCCAGAGTCTGGATCCTGGTCCTCTGCTTCAGATCACAGTACAGCTGCAGAGTGGACCTGTGGGCTCCTCTTGGGCCCCGGTACACCACCTGGTGTTTTTTGGAGCTCAGCTGGACCTTCAGAACCTTTTGGAGACGAGGACTCAGCATCCCTGCAGTCAGGTTCCCAGTCCACAATCTCTGCAAGACCTCCAGAGACCACCTCCTGTGGTAGTCCCTAGACCTGGACCTGAAGTCAGTCCTCCTCCTCCCCCAGTCCTCCTCTGACAGTTTAGCAGGTCTCCAGCCAGGGGTCCTAGTCCCTCTCTGAATAACAGAGGCCAGGTGGCGGGTTTCGGTTCTGATGGGTCCCGACTCTGCTGCAGACCTGGTCTGAGGCACTGAGGTTGGTCCGAGGTCCAGGATGTGGCACAGCAGGGACAGGAAGAGGACAATCCAGGCCAGCAGGACCACCAGGGTCCACTTTGTCCAGGACTTCATACTGGATTACACAGGTCACACCTTGGTGGGGGGGCAGCTCAAAGGTCCACTTACTATCTTTTCTTCTGGAGCTTTCGACCATACTCTCACTGTACGATAAATCAATAATAATTATTATCAGTATTGATCATTTGAATTGAAAGAGAACAGCAGCTGATGATGATGATGAGGTGATGAAGACCACAAATCTCTGCCATTTATTTCCTCACATCAGCTCTGAGGGGGCGGAGACTAACAGTGACTTTACCTGCTGAGCTCAACACACACCTCCATCACACAGCAGCAGGAGGCAGCACAGCAACCATCAACACCAGGTATTAACCTGTCTGAGAGCTCACCTGCCTACCTCCCTACCTCACGACCTACCTACCTCACTACCTACCTATCTCACTACCTACCTATCTCACTACCTACCTGCCTACCCCACTACCTACCTATCTCACTACCTACCTACCTCACTACCTACCTACCTGCCTGCCTCACTACCTACCTACCTCACCACCTACCTGCCTGCCCCACTACCTACCTATCTCACTACCTACCTATCTCACTACCTACCTATCTCACTACCTACCTGCCTACCCCACTACCTACCTATCTCACTACCTACCTACCTCACTACCTACCTACCTCCCTACCTCACTACCTACCTATCTCACTACCTACCTACCTCACTACCTACCTACCTCACTACCTACCTACCTGCCTGCCTCACTACCTACCTATCTCACTACCTACCTACCTACCTCACTACCTACCTCCCTACCTCACTACTTACCTATCTCACTACCTACCTACCTAGCTTCCTTTTGTTTGTCCTTCCTTCCTACCTAACCTCCTTCTGTCTTTCCTACCCTTCTTCCTTACTTACAGTTACTGTTGAAACCAGCTCTGCTGACCAAACAGATAGGAAGAAAGGGGGCAAGGAAGGAAGGGAGCAAGGAAGGAAGGAGTTTGTCAAAAAAGCAAAACTGATGTGAGTTAATTCACCACCACCTCCTCTCTGAATGTTAACGAGCTTCACCTCATTAATAGTCTGAGAGAGTCCAGGGTTTCTGTGTGGTTACCAGGCAACGACACAAACTCTAAACAGCTACAACTACATGTGCCACATAAACTCATCATCTACAGCTTTAATAACAAAATAATAAACTCTCCATCATCTACAGCTTTAATAACAAAATAATAAACTCTCCATCATCTACAGCTTTAATAACAAAATAATAAACTCTCCATCATCTGCAGCTTTAATAACAAAATAATAAACTCTCCATCATCTGCAGCTTTAATAACAAAATAATAAACTCTCCATCATCTACAGCTTTAATAACAAAATAATAAACTCTCCATCATCTGCAGCTTTAATAACAAAATAATAAACTCTCCATCATCTGCAGCTTTAATAACAAAATAATAAACTCTCCATCATCTGCAGCTTTAATAACAAAATAATAAACTCTCCATCATCTGCAGCTTTAATAACAAAATAATAAACTCTCCATCATCTGCAGCTTTAATAACAAAATAATAAACTCTCCATCATCTGCAGCTTTAATAAATAAAAACTTGAAGACAGACAGAATGAAGCTGAGTTATTTCGTCACATTATTGCATCATTATTTTCATATAATTATTAAATGAGAGAGCGGACATGTGAAGTGCCACCACAACATTTCAGGAACAAAAGAAATCATCAGACACTAATAAGTCAGGATGAATAATTGATCAATGGCTATGATTATCAGCAGTTTGTACCTCATTAAACAGGACCATCCAGAGAACCAGCCTCAAAATCCGAAAAACCGAAGAAAGCCGAGTAAACCCGAGTAAAAACGTAAAAACCGACAGACTCCAGGTCGGGATCATGGATGTCCTCGGTGACCTGGATACAGCACTGCCGCTCAGCGAAGACTCCCCATTGGTCACTGCTGTGAGGCTGTTGCTAGGAGACCTCCAGCTGTCAACACGTCACTCATTCCTCTCTGTGTTGTGCAGTTTTCAGCTGTGGGTCTGTTTTTCCAGCCACATGATTTTAACGTTAGGAAACGTCTCCAAAGACCAGAGGAAGTTCTTTTCTTTCTGGGTGACGTCATCGCTGTGCTCGAGCACTTTGCGCGCGTCCCGTCGTGTCTCGTGAACGAGCTTCTTAGTTAAAGTGAAGGCTGTCGGGAGTGAGAGGGAGTGCTGCATGCTGGGAAGTGTGCTAATTAGCATTAATTAGACAAGTGCAGTAAACAATGTGTTGGATATTTGGTCGGCTGGACTCCTGATTCTTCCTCTGGTTATAATCATATATTCAGAACTTCACTGAAAGAAAGTCTGATTTTCAGATGGTGAGAGTCCAGTTCTGAGGTTCATCCACTGAATCAGATGATGTGTTGAAGCTTCAGTCGTTACACTGATGAAAAGACTGAGTTCATATGGTACTGTTCTCCTGAGGGAACTGATCTAAACTAAAATTAACTCTTAACTGATTTAATCAAATGATTTAAATTAAATTGAGCTAGCGAAATCAATTTGAAGGTAATGCCTTTACTTCCTGTTATTAAATATCACAGTTGTGAAGTGGAGCAGTTATCGTGACGGTGAAACGGTTTATCTGTGTGTTTATCAGTGTTTTCAGTATTTACCTCAGTCTTCAGTGTGATGTCACCGATGATGTACATTAGACAGATAAAACTATGAGGAACAGAGACCACAATCCTGTTTGTTAATGCAGGTCAGGTCTGTCACTGAGGGAGAAGATCCAGTGAATCCAAGAGATGTTTCCAGGAGCCAGGATTGAACTGAAACAGCTGGATGAACCATCTGCCCTGAGGCAGGATGGTGTCAGTCTCCAGAGGTCTCGACTGAACCAGGATCTGAGGTCATCCAGGTAACTTCAGGTTTAACTCTGGTTTTCAGTCCTACAATGGTGGTTCACTTGTTCCCAGAGTAAATCACCATGGTAACTGATGCTGAACTCCAAACCTGTCACCTGATGATGTCAACCAGGTGATCAGGACAGTGTTAGGTTCAGACACAGGTTCAGACAGTGTGTGTGCATGTGTGTGTGTCGCCCATTCATTTATGTTTAAGCTAATTAGAGTAGAATATTGATGCATATAAAAATCCATGTGCTGTGTTCACATTAACAACACACTGTGCTGCCTCCAGCTGCCCAGTAAAAAGTTCCCAGAATCCCCTGGTGTGTGATGCGTGAGGGTGGGATGGGGGTGGAGGGTGGAGGGGGCTGAGGGTCCAGATGAGCTCTGTCGTGTTTCTTCATGTTTCTGTGTGAACACGTGTTACTGAGGCTGTGAACTAAACTGCACTGAAAAAAGAGTGAATTTATCTCTGCTGCGCTGGTCCAGAGCAGAACCAGGTTCAGGTTCATGTCGCTCTGTTGTTGTTAAACTTGTTGCTGAACTTGTCGCTCTGTTGTTGTTGAAGTTGTTGTTGAACTTGTCGCTCTGTTGTTGTGAACTTGTTGTTAAAGTTGTTGCTGAACTTGTCGCTCTGTTGTTGTTAAACTTGTTGCTGAACTTGTCGCTCTGTTGTTGTTAAACTTGTTGCTGAACTTGTCGCTCTGTTGTTGTTAAACTTGTTGCTGAACTTGTCGCTCTGTTGTTGTGAACTTGTTGTTAAACTTGTTGCTGAACTTGTTGCTCTGTTGTTGTTGAAGTTGTTGTTGAACTTGTCGCTCTGTTGTTGTGAACTTGTTGTTAAAGTTGTTGCTGAACTTGTCGCTCTGTTGTTGTTAAACTTGTTAAACTTGTTGCTGAACTTGTTGCTTTGTTGTTGTTAAACTTGTTAAACTTGTTGCTGAACTTGTCGCTCTGTTGTTGTTAAACTTGTTAAAGTTGTTGCTGAACTTGTCGCTCTGTTGTTGTGAACTTGTTAAACTTGTTGCTGAACTTGTCGCTCTGTTGTTGTTAAACTTGTTAAACTTGTTGCTGAACTTGTCGCTCTGTTGTTGTGAACTTGTTGTTAAACTTGTTGCTGAACTTGTCGCTCTGTTGTTGTTAAACTTGTTGCTGAACTTGTCGCTCTGTTGTTGTTAAACTTGTTGCTGAACTTGTTGCTTTGTTGTTGTTAAACTTGTTGTTAAACTTGTTGCTGAACTTGTCGCTCTGTTGTTGTTAAACTTGTTGCTCTGTTGTCGTTGAGGAGACTCTCTCCAGTTTTCCATGAAGTTGTTACACAAGCTGCTGTCCCACCAACACATGACTGTTGACTGCACACACTGTTGTGTAACACACACACATTAAAACATTTAGGTTCAAAGGTCGAGCTGACACCCAGCTCAGCTGTGACACTGTGTGTGAATCGCTGAAATCAACAGACAACATGAATGTTTGTTTGTCCTCAGTGTTCACCTGAGGTAACTGATAGGTGAGTCAGCGTCACATCAAATGATGATGTAACTTCATGTTCTGTTTTTGTCTGTTGCTCTATGTTCTGCAGAGTCAGAACACACAGAACAAACAGAGTCTGTGTGTTGATGATGATGATGATGACCCTTTCAACAGAGATAAAAACCTAATCATGTGATCAATACAGATGTTCATGGATGAAAAAAAAAGGTTAGAAGGTTGTGATGTCACAACAACATCTGTGTGTGCAACATGTTGTTGTTTTGGTTGTTGGAAGTCTGCAGTCTGACGGGGGGGTGTGTTTGTTCTGACAGAAAAGGCCAGGCGCTGTTGGGTGGGGGGTGGGGCAGTCTGATCCTCAGTAAGGCATATGCAGCAGCAGGAGGGGCTGCTGGGAGTCTATTTTCTCTGAACCAGTTTGACAAACAGCCGGTGGGGGGTGGGGGTGGGAGTCGAGTCTCCCCTCTATAAAGGCTGGGGGCATCAGACGGTGGCAGATTGAAAGGAACCACAGACACAGACAGTTAAAGAGAGTGAAGATGGACATCCAGACAGGTCAAGTGGTGCGTCCAGTTAGCGCCATGGAGAGTCTGGAGAAGCAACTGAGCTGTCCCATCTGCCTCGACATGTTCACCAAGCCCGTGGTGATCCTGCCCTGCCAACACAACCTGTGCCGCGGCTGCGCCAACGACCTCTATGAGTCCAGGAACCCCTACCACTTCTCAGGGGGGACCTTCCGCTGCCCCACCTGCCGCTTCGAGGTGGTCCTGGACCGGCACGGCGTGTACGGGCTGCAGAGGAACCTGCTGGTGGAGAACATCATTGACATCTACAAGCAGCAGCAGGAGAGCCGGGAGGGCAACAGCGAAGACCCGCCCCTTAAGGACAAAAACACCAAGGAGCCCAAATGTAAGGAGCACGAGGACGAACGCATCAACATCTACTGCGTCACCTGCCAAACACCCACTTGCTCCATGTGCAAGGTGTTTGGTCAGCACAAAGATTGTGAGGTGTCACCGCTGCATGCCATCTATCAGAGTCAGAAGAGCGAGCTGCGAGCCGCCGTGGAGCTGCTGGCTGCAGGAAACAGCTACGTCCAGGTCGTCATGTCGCAGATGGATGACACCTGCAAGCTGATTCAGGACAACGGGGAACTGCAGAGGAGGCGGCTGAGCGAGAGCTTCGACCTACTGTATGCCATCTTGGAAGAGAGGAAGGGTCAGCTGCTGGAGCACATCAGCCAGGAGGAGCGGGACAAACTGTCCACGCTCCGGGCGCTGGCCGAACGGTACAAGCAGCAGCTGCAGCTCAGCAACCAACTGCAGGAGAAGCTGCAGCAGAGCATGCAGCGCAGCGGCGTCGCAGAGTTCCTCCTCACCGCCAAACAGCTGCAGGAGGAGGCCCAGCAGGCGGCCAGGGCGGCCCAGCTGCAGAGGCCCGAGCCGGGCTACGAGAGCATGGATCACCTGAGCCTGGACACGGAGGAGGTGGAGGCCCTGCTCGCCCGCATGGACTTCAGACAGGATGATGTGGAAGAAGACCAGGAGTGAAAACAGTAAGGAAAGACTTTAAGAAATCAGTTTCTGTGTGCATTTGCTCTCACTCAGCGTCCTGGTCTTCTTCCAACACTGTCTGGAAGGCCATGAGCGTGATCGAGAGTAAAAGCAGTAAGAAAGGACCTTTATTGGACTTGTCCTGACCAGCGGAAGACCAAAACCCCGACAGAGAGTAAAAACACCAGGAGCAACGACTCAGTCCAGTATGAAATATTTGTTTTACTGGGAGGAAAACCAGGAGGCTGACAGAGAGCAACAACAGTAAGAGAGGACTTTGATTGGACTACCTCTGGTCGGAGGAAGCTGCTGCTGCTTTAACAAACTTCAGGAAGAAGAAACGGAGTCGTGCAATCTTTTCAGAAAGTTTTTTACTCTTACAAAATGAAACATTTTGTATTTGACTTTTTCTACTTTTCTATTCTGAATGTTTTTCTCGTCACTGGAGTCTGGACAAAGTCTGGACCACAGAGTTTATATATCATTTTGTCGCTGTGTGAAAATGAAAACTTGAACTGCGCCTGGTTTCAGACTCTGCTGTAACTTCGAACTGTCTTTTGAAAAGGTGTGAATAAAGTTTTGTTTGGTTGTTAACCCTGTGTTGTCATTTCTCAGGAATGGTCCGGCCTTACACTGAACATGACCAAACAAAGCAGACAATAAATTATCATAAAAAAAAGGTAGAAAGGTAAAGAAACAACAACTAGATGTTGTGTGTCTTTGTGTGACTGAAACTCTTGACTCAGACTCTGATGCTGTAACTTTGAAAAGTCTTTGAGGGTGTGAATGAAGTTTTATTTTGGTTCTCAGGGACTCTCCCAGCTTCACACAGAGCCTGTATTTAGCAGTGCACATGTTTTCCTATATTTACCAGGGACAGTGAACACCTCCTGGCCTTGTTTAGTCGTCTGTGGGTGTAAATGGAGGCTATTAATACAGAGCGGTGAGAGGACAGGAATAGATGCGATGAGGGGGTCGTGTTTCAGAGAGTGACCCAGCTGGACTGAGGCATGATGGGAAACAGACAGGGGCTGTTGTCTGGACTGTTGGTGGATGTGAGGAGGTCGACCTGAATCACATCACGTCACACTCACTGAGTGATAAGAGGATGAGGAGTCACAGATAAACGACAGAGATGCCTCCTTCATTCTGATGACACCGCTGATATTCACAGAGTCACACGTTTTTATATTATATTATATTATATTATATTATATTATATTATATTATATTATATTATATTATATTATATTATATTATATTATATTATATTATATTATATTATATTATATTATATTATATTATATGTGTTTCATTCATCACCTCTGAAATAGCTCCACCACCACTCACTCGAGGGTCAGTCACATGGTAAAGTCAGCTGATCGTGTGATCATCATAAACAATCCTGACTCCTTCATCTGGATTATCTCAGACAAAGAAACAAAGTGTGACTGAGATCCTGCACTCAGGTTGGACCAGGAAGCAGATCCAGACAGAATCTGGTTCACAGTCTTTAATTAGACTGTGACAAAGGAAGAAACTGGATGATGGTGGTGAGCTCGACCTCAATGACCTCCTCAACAGCGGACTGATGAAACTGCAGACTGACAGAGTCCAGATCCACTGACGCTGGTGTGAGGACCAGAACTGTGAACACCAGTCCAGATTGTGTTCAGTTTTTTCATGTGTCTCATCTGTTGTCGTGGTTTGTCTCCTGATCTTTTCTGTCATGATGAGGAAATATAAATTCACAGACATTTTACTTCTGTCTCATTTCTTCCTGTCATGTCTTGTGTGTTGGGTGTCAGTTGTTTCGTTTTGTCTTATGTGTGGTCAGTTTGTTTTGTTGTGTTTTGTTTGGTCTGATTTGTTGTCGTGTCTTATTCACTGTGTAGATGTTTGTGAATCATGTTGTGTTGTAGTTTGTCATGTGTGTCTCAACTCATCCTTTATGATCTGGTTTCAGTTAAATCTGCTCCTGGTTGCTCTGAGTCTCATGTTTCAGACATATAAATACTGGTGAACCCCCCCACCCTGCCTGGTATGTTCACATACTGACAAACGTGCATGAGCTTACAGATGGCGACAGGATGTGCACGAGACTCAGAGGATCACGTTGACTCTCAGTGTGTCTGTGGAAGTGTTGAATATGAACACAACAGTAAAACTATGATGTAAACAGTGTGGCCAGTTATTTATTTGACTGACTGAAGTGTTTTCATGTGACTGATCAGACGACGCTGACAGTGAATCGGTCTGATCTGGGGATGAGCTGCGAGAAACTGGTTATTACACGGTGTAAGTGAACGTAACGGCCTCCAGCTGTAGACTGAGTCTGGTTAAAAGAAGTTGGTTTTCAGCTGGTCGTTGTGTCTCACACAGATTATTCATGAATCACAACACACACACACACAGGAAACAGCTTTACTCACAACAGATTTTTCAAATGAAAAGTCAGGACTTAGAGTTGACCTATGTGAAGTGAAGGAGCAGCTCTTTTCTTACACTGCAGTGAACACAACACATGCAACAAAACCGTGTGTGAGTCTGTGTGTGTCAGAGTGAGTCTGTGTCTGCGTGAGTCTGTGTGTGTGTGTGTGTGAGGACATTTTGGGAAAATGAGGACATTTTGGCCGGTCCTCACTTTTTGAGACACCTTCAAATCACATTTTGAGGGTTAAGACTTGGTTTTAGAGTTATGGTTAGAATTAGGTTTAGGTTAAGGTTAGGGTCAGGGTCAGGGTTAGGCTCTCAGTTGTGATGGTTAAGGTTAGGGTAAGGGGCTAGGGAATGCATTATGTCAATGAGTGTCCTCACAAAGATAGGAGTACAAGTGTGTGTGTGTGTGTGTGTCAGTGTGAGTCTGTGTGTGAGTCTGTGTATGAGTCTGTGTGTGTCAGTGTGAGTCTGTGTGAGTCTGTGTGTGTAAGTGTGTGTGTGTGTCAGTGTGAGTCTGTGTCAGTGTGAGTCTGTGTGAGTCTGTGAGAGTCTGTGTGTGTGTGTCAGTATGAGTCTGTGTGTGTCAGTGTGAGTCGAAGTGTGTCAGTCTGTGTGCGAGTCTGTGAGAGTCTGTGTGTGCAAGGATTAGTCTGTGTGTGAGTGTGTGAGTCTGTGTGT
This sequence comes from Trachinotus anak, assembly GCF_046630095.1. NCBI lineage: Eukaryota > Metazoa > Chordata > Actinopteri > Carangiformes > Carangidae > Trachinotus > Trachinotus anak. Next base: position 529,114 of record NW_027273857.1, on the reverse strand, counting down.
GAGTCTGTGTGTGTGAGTGCGAGTCTGTGTGAGAGTCTGTGTGAGAGTCTGTGTGTGAGTCTGTGTGTGTAAGTGTGTGTGTGTGTCAGTGTGAGTCTGTGTCAGTGTGAGTCTGTGTGAGTCTGTGTGTGAATCTGTGTGTGTGTCAGTGTGAGTCTGTGTGTGAGTCTGCGTGTGAGTCTGTGAGAGTCTGTGTGTGTCAGTATGAGTCTGTGTGTGTCAGTGTGAGTCGAAGTGTGTCAGTCTGTGTGCGAGTCTGTGAGAGTCTGTGTGTGTAAGGATTAGTCTGTGTGTGAGTGTGTGAGTCTGTGTGTGAGTCTGTGTGTGTGAGTGCGAGTCTGTGAGAGTCTGTGTGTGAGTCTGTGTGTGTCTGTGTGTGAGGCTTCATGTCTAAAATAGAAGTGACTGATAACAGAGATTAGAAAACCAGCTGGACATGAAGTGGGTCACACACTGTCCAGCAACACAACTTAATCCTAACACACAGATAAACACAACAAAAACACATGTTGGTGAACGTCATGAAAAAGCTCAAAGTAGACAAACATTAACATCTCTGAAGTGTTTGTCTGTTGTCGTGTTTCTGAACACATTGTTAGTTACATGTCTGAGTTAGAGTCATACTACACAGTCTCACACGCCACACAACTCAGACTGACATCATCATCCTCAGAGTCAGTGTTGATGTAAATTGCAGGGAGGTGTCTGACCAGCAGAGGGCACAACACACACATCTGTTACATCTAAAACATGATCAGACTGGATCGCTTTAGATCACAGTCGAACACATTAGATCACAGTAGATCATGATGATCACATTAGATCACTTTAGGTTACATTAGGTTACATGGACAGGACTCAGGACTCTGTGGACAGGACTCTGTGGACAGGACTCTGTGGACAGGACTCTGTGGATGGGACTTTGTGGACAGGACTCAGGACTCTTTGGACAGGACTCAGCTGACCGGACTCCATGGACAGGACTCCATGGACAGGACTCTGTGGACAGGACTCTGTGGACAGGACTCAGCTGACCGGACTCCATGGACAGGACTCCATGGACAGGACTCTGTGGACAGGACTCTGTGGACAGGACTCAGGACTCTGTGGACAGGACTCTGTGGATGGGACTTTGTGGACAGGACTCAGGACTCTTTGGACAGGACTCAGCTGACCGGACTCCATGGACAGGACTCTGTGGACAGGACTCAGGACTCTGTGGACAGGACTCTGTTACTTTAATTTTTCTTGTGTATCTGCTTGTTGTCGTCTCAGCTTTGCTCTGTTGAAGTCAGACTTGTCTTTACTGGTGTGACACACAGTGTGTGTTGGTGTGTATTGTGTTGTGCTGTGTCCTGCAGCAGCGTGTTGTTGTCTGTGTTGTCAGGAGGACGCTCGTCATGTGATCAGCTGATTCTCTGAGCTGAAACTCAGACGTCTCATCACTTGAGCTTGAAGAAGAATCACGGTCAGTTCACTTTCTCTGCTCTTTAATCTGATTGATTCTTTTTATTCCTCAGTTTGAAGTTTACTGTAAGTTAATGGGATTCTGTCTGTTTGTCTTTCATTATTAACGCTACTCAAATTTAACTCATTACTTTTATTGATTTAATATTTGATGTAATTGTTTAATCTGTGAAATGTAAATGAAGAAGTGAGTCAACGGGTATCTGACTTTAACTGTGGACATTGGTGTGATGTCTGTGAGTTTAAAGAAAAAAGAGTTAGGACCATCATCAGGGTGTGGTGACCAACTGCAACTGACTGAGCAACTAGCAACTCACATCACTGCAACATCACTGCAACTGTCACCAATTTTATCTTAGATCAGCACAGCTCAGGTTTTTAGTCTGAATTCAGTTTTTATTCTGATGTTCAGTTTAATGAGACTTTGAAGTGACTGTGTCTGTGTGTCTGTTCAACAGCTTGACATGACTGGACATGACAAATTATTAACACTACATAACAACACATTAACATCACATTAACACACATTAACACACATTAACACTTAAACAGTGACGAAGTGGACGTGAGGTTCTCAGGAGATCAAAGTTGTTCTCCTGTTCAGACGAGATCATCGACTCTTTTTAATTCCTCAGGACTCAAATAATGAGTCAAATACATGTTTCCTCTCCTGGACTGAGGTGGATGATGTCGCTTTAGAGCTTTAAAACCCTGAGGTAGACGACAGAGAGACAGAGCCTCGCTCAGAGAACTGTCCTTTCTGAGGTCACTTTTATTCCCTGCAGCTCAAATGTTCTGACTCTAAATCCAAAATTACTGGGTCCTGCTGTCCCATAAAGCCTCTGGATAGTGTCTGTCATCAGAGCCTCCTGCTGGTAAAGGGACTTAGGTGGATGGTAGACATTTGTAGACTGATGACATCACTATGATGTCACCTACACACAGATGACATCATCGTGGACAAGTGACATATTTCTCAAATATGGCTTTTTCTGATTTATCTTAAAACATTTTTCCTTAAAGCCAAAGTTTTTATTGTAGTTTTTTTTCCTTGTTACCTTTTCCCTGAGAAAATTTAAACTTTTTTCAACTTCTTCGATCTTCAGATATTTATACTTTTGATCATAGTTCAGTTTGAAACAACAAAGGAGCAGCAGCAGAGCCCTGAGGACCCCCACAATTCATGACAATGAACATTGATGTCATGATGATGATGGTGATGATGATGATGACGGTGATGGTGATGGTGGCTCTCTCATGACTCAGAGAAGAAGTTCTCACTGTTTGAACTTGACTGTTTTTGCGGTTATTTCAGCGTCATGGAGCGTAAACTGGATCTGTCACGTCTGACGGATGAAGAGGCCAAACACGTCTGGGAGGTTATTCAACGAGATTTCAACCTCCGTAAGAAAGAGGAGGAAAGACTCGGGTATGTACATCTATTCATCTATTCATTCATCCCTCCATCCCTCCATCCTTCTGTCTGTATTTTTATTTATTTATGTTTGTCTTTTCTCTGGGTCTGAATCATGTGACTTGATGTGAGGTGTGTCTTCAGCTCACCTGTGCAGGTTCCCTGTGCTTCCTGAGTCTCAGCTGTGTGACTGTGTGAAATCTTCTGGTTCATGTGAAGTTTGGAGGAATGCGAGTGTGAAAGACGTCGTTGTTGCAGTCGATCACGGCTCAGTCACACGGATGAGTCTGCAGCAGAAAACAGGAAGCTCACAAAGACTCCCTGTGTTTCTACTAAAGACTCTAACTCCCTTCAGCCCTGGGGGCAGACACACAGCTGGAGATAGTCTGGGTTTAAATACTAAACATCAGGAACATGTACCTACAGAAATATCCTCCACACTCTGAAAGAAGATGACCACAGACGATCTATCACAATGTGACTGGTGAACAAGATGCTGCCTCTGTCCTCACTCTGAGTAATGAATGAATGAATGAATGAATGAATGAATGAATGGCTCCTCTGTGAGTGCTGGAAGCTGCTGTGATAATCTGATTATCACCATGGAAATTGCATTTTTACAGGAAAAAAACACATTTCAACTTGTTCTGAGTCCGACTGATCAAATTCCACATTTTTATTGAATTCGTTTTAATCTCATTAGTATTTTGATGCAGTGTTTACACAGAGTCACACATTTCCATCATGAAATAAAAAAGAATGAGTCATGAAACTGTCTAAACTGTTTCTTTGGACAGAATAATTCATCTCAAGAAGAAAACTACATGTTTTTCATTCAGATTCGTCCTGAGCTTTCACCCACCACACATTTTTTGAGCTTCGTCCCACATTAACATTAAATTTAATTCAGGATCCCAGAATATCCGGAGTGTGTATCAGGCCATGTCTGAAGCAGAATTAAGTGACTTTGATGTTTCAGAGGCAGGTCTGACAAGTTTAATAAAGTTTAGTGAGAGCTGTGTGAGTTTGTGTGCGCCTGCAGCAGTGTGATTGTGTAACAGTGATGTGAATAACAAGAGAGTCTCTGAGTGTTTTCAGACTGAGCTTCCTCGAGGTGGACGTTCACTTTAATGATAGTGTCACATGAAGAACACACTGTTCATCTGCTGCTGGTTTATTAGGGTCACTGGGTCACAGCCAGACCTGGTCACCTGCTGTCAAAAACCTCAGTGATGATATTTTCAGTGAGTCTGTAGAGTCATGACCCTTCAGTCAAGTTTCTGACACAAAAATCAGAGAATGAAAAACTTTATCTGGTCTGGACTTTCCTGAGCTGTGTGTGTGTGTGTGTGTGTGTGTGTGTGTGTGTCTAACATTCATCTACCATAAAGCCGATTTCCCTCCATATTTAACCCAGTGGATCAAACTCTGGTGTTTAGTTTGTTGCAGTGTTGGGACAAGACCAGCAGTGTTTGTCCAGTTCAAGCTAAAAACAGACATTGATTAAAACGATACTGAACTTATCTCTCTCCTTACATCTGATCTTAGAACAGCTTTCTGTCCCATAAAGTATGTGATGCCTGTTTCATTCATCATGTAATGTACTCCCCTCTGGTGGAGGCAGCAGGTATTGTCTCTGAAGCCACCTTGACTTCCAGCTGTTGTATCTATGGTTTCTGTCATTTTTGTGGGTGTGACCGTGTCCTGTTGACAGAGACTGGAGCTTCAAGCGGAGCGGTGAGGCAGTGACCGGAGCGGGGAGTTAGCTTGTTAGTTAGCAGTGTAGCTGTGAATGTAGTAGTATAATGTTTGTTCAGTGTCACTGTGTCAGTGTCAGTTAACGTTAAATATGTTGAAGATTAACATAGAAGAGATTTTAGATATTTTTCCTCTATTCTGCAGATTTGATCAGTTCAGCGCCAGTTCAGAAGAATAATCCTAAAACTTGTTCAGACAGGAAGGAGAAAGGTGAAGATATCCAGACAGAGCAGCAAGATGGAGGAGAGAGACTTTCAGCACAGGAAAGACAGACAGCACAAAATCATGAGACCAGACAGGATGCTGCTGACATGAAGAGGTTTCAGTCTGGTCCATTTCTCTGTGGTTAGTGTACCACACAGCTGAGTAGGGTTAGGTTAGTTCTAGTAACCTGTCACTGGTTTGTTGTCTTTTATCATTGTTCATCTGGATAATGTCTGAAAGTCTCTGTGCCACCAGGCATTGCAGCACATTTCCTGGTTTTGATTATGAAGTCTTGGGTTCATGTGTTTGCTCAGAGCCATTTGAAGTAGTCCATAAGATTTCCCCCCAAATCAGACCAAAACCTACAAGTCTTGTTCTCCAGAGGAACCTGGACTCCATCATGACCCTGTCCTCTGGTTTTTCAGTGAGTTGAAGGATAAGATCGAGAAGGAGGACACGAAGCGTGAGCTGCTGGGCTCTCAGAGCAAAGTGTCCGACTCGCTGTGTATCCGCTGCCTGCAGCCCTTCAAGTTCCTGGTCAACAGCAAACGCCAGTGTCTGGACTGTCACATGTACACCTGCAAGTCCTGCAGCCGCTACAACAAGAAGGAGCATGGCTGGGTGTGTGACAACTGTCGCATGACCAGGTGAGACTGCGTCAGGTAGGACAGGTGTATCTGTCTCAGAGGTGTTATTCACCACATTATTTCATGAGTTTAGATCTTTCTGGTCACAGTGACTCACTAGAGTCCACAGACTGTTGACGAACGTGTTAGCATGGAGCTAAAAACAGGAACCCACACTGACATGAAGAACCTTGGAGCAGAACACACGCCTGTGTTTATTAAAGTGCTCTGAAACATGTGAAAGTGTGTGTGTCTTATTAACACGTTGTGTTGTGTTGTTGCATTGTTGTGTATCTGCAGAGTGTTGAAGATGGGGACTCTGGGTTGGTACCATGACAACGTCAGGAACCGATTCAAACGCTTCGGCAGTGCCAAAGTCATGAGGTCACTGTACAAGAGGCTGAACGGGGACGGTGAGTCATCATCACACCTGTTACCTGTAGGACTCAGCTGTAGAACTCAGCTGTAGGACTCAGCTGTGGGACTCAGCTATGGGACTCAAATGTAGGACTCACCTGTAGGACTTAGCTGTGGGACTCAACTGTAGGACTCACGTGTTATCTGCAGATGTTATTTATGACAGTTGGAGCAGACGACCTCAGTGATGATGAATCGATGTGACCTCCAGGCGAATGATAAACTTGTTGAAGGACATCCACACAGTGAAACAGGTTCGACTTCTGCTGTGACCCAGAAATGATGACATCATTGATGATGAACATGTCTGTGTTTGATCAGGTGGTCGTGATGACGACACTCAGAGTATGCCGGACGTCCGCAACTGTGAGTCAACAACAAAACAACAACCCACACAACTAAATCAGTGGTTTGTCATCAGTTTGTCGTCAGTTTGTTCAGTTTGTCGTCAGTTTGTTCAGTTTGTCCAGTTTGTCATCAGTTGACGTCAGTTTGTCATCTGACTGAGTCCAGACCTACTGCTGTCCAGGTGTGATGGTTGCCGAGATGACAGTGTTTTGTGTTTCACCTGCAGACATGTACAATGGTAACGAGGATGACCATGGCGAGGCCGAGGCTCAGCGCTACAAAGTGGTAAAAATATAAACATGTGTGAAACTTCAACTGTGGCTGTGAAGCAGGTTTAACTTCATCTACATCACTTTCAGATGAGGAAGAGTAAACGTCTACTGTCAGTTCATCCCATGGACTTTGACTCAGAGGAATATTTCCCTCACTCCCGACGACCATCTGTCCAGGTAAACCACACACCTATCTGACATGACCAGTCCCACCCACACCTGACACATGTCCTGACCTGACTTCTGACCCACAATGAAACACAACTCAACCTTAACACTCAGGAGAAATACACTTCCTGTCCGATTGACTGAGACACGTTATCACAGATGGATCATGTGACAACAGGCCCCTGGGCCCCTGAGCGTTCACAGGTAAAAGGCCCCCACCCCCTCTGTAGGTCATGTGTTTTGAGTTTTGAGTCTTTCTGTTTTTGTTTCGTTTCTCTGTAGTTGTGTTTCTTTGTAGTCATGAAAGTCAGTCACTTTAGGCTGGGGCTCTGGTCCAGGGGCCCAAGAGGTCAGGGGCCCCACTTGGCCCTTTCAGGCCTCTATACATACAGATTAAATTTACACCCACTCACTCACATTGTGTCACCTGTGACTGAGTAAACAGTGAACACCTGGTGTGTTGCAGCAGCTGCAGGAAGACCGATGCTACAGGAACGACATAGACTACGACGCGTATAACCACCGTGCCAACCGCAGGAAGAGTCTGGACCGCTACGCCATGAGACCAGGTCAGTCAACGTACAGGACGGCAGCACACAGTGTACCTGTACACAGTGAACCTGCACACACTATACGTACAGGTAATATACTGTATACTGTACTGTTTGATATACTGAATGGGAAATATTAGACGGGGACATCAAACATATCTACCCATACGTATCTACCTGTATGTATCTACCTGTATGCACCTACCTGTACGTGTCTATCTGTGTGTGATCAGATGACTATGGCGAGAGCAGGATGGTCCGGACTCGCTCTCTGTCTAAGATCAGTTCGTCAGTTGCTCGGCAGCAGTACGTCGACACATCCGATGAGGAGGAGTACCAGAGATACCCCCCCATGTACCAACAGCCCCCCCACCGCCGCAGACCCAGCAGAGCATCCTCCCAGGAGAACCTCGGACAAGCCCCGCCTGTAAGTGCAGATGACCACCAATCAGTCAGTTTGTTACTGTCCAGTCATTAGCGTCATTTCCTGTCACATGGTGTCACACTGAGCAATCATCTGAGACCAGATCAAACTGTTTCAGATCATTTCATCTTAATCTATAATCTTGGTGACATCAGCGTGAGAATGATCACCTGACCTTCTGACCTCACTTCCCAGATAAACGAGCTGAACAAACGCATGTCGGCCATCGAGAGTCTGCTGAGCCGCCTTGAGGAGAAGATGACACCCGCTGACGAGGTGAGGTGGGATCACTAAAAGAGAAATGACATCACATTTTATTCTGAAACACTGTCACGTTTTCTGTATGCCTCCTTCAGGAGTCGACTCCGGTGAATCAGAATGAGGAGGAGAAGCTAAGGAGGAAGCTGAGCGAGCTGGCGGGAAACCTGAGTGATAAGGGCCTGTCATCAGACGACGAGGCTGCAAAGAAGCCCTTCTCTCTGGGTAAAGGTCTGAGGGGCGGCCCGGTGGTCTCTGTGGACCCTCTGAAGGACAAAGACCTGAGCTCATCCAGTGACGAGATGCCCACTGAGGCTCAGAAGGTAGGACGGTCCATCAGTTGGTCATGGGTCTGCTTTACAGAACCTGGAGGTTCCTGAGACCAGGTCAGTGTTTCTCAGACCGGGTCTCAGACTCATATTTACATCAGACCATTTGACCTGAGTTGAAACACAAAGTCCTCGTTAATGTTCTGTAAAGGTCCAGGTTCCCGTTCCTGATGAATCCACAGCATGGCTCAGCTTGTCCCCAAAGAAAAGGTCAAATCCAGTTCATCTTTAAAACCATTTTCATGTCCTCTGATACAAGATTTAAGGGAGAGACATCGTTTCCACCAAAGAAGAACAGACTTTATCCTTCATCTCTAATTATCAGAAATGATTAAATCTCAATAACAGATCTGATCATAACCAGATCTAATTAAAAGAAACAATGTCAAAAATAAAAATGAATGGACTATTAAAACCGGCAGAGACCAGATCATCCACTTCCTATAACGGACTCTTCATTACCTCTGTTGTCTTAATGTTGGTTGGACGTCCTGATGTGACGTTGAACAGATGTTAAAACAGACAGACTGCATGATGGCCTCCTGACTAACAGACAGAAGGTCAGCAGCTCCTGCCTGGACCTCAGAGACCAGAGACCGGAGACCGGACCTTCAGTGGTGTTTACCTCAGTCTCAGTTCATTAAATTAATTGCTGTTCACATTGATCTGGTTTCTGTGAGATAACTCTCATATGTGGTTCTCTCTCTTCTCAGTGGATCCAACATGTTGCCCACTCTTTATATAGATAAGTATTATATACTCATGATGTCATCATTTCTGACATCACACTTGTGTGTTTGTCTGTTCATTGATAAGTTAAAAACAGACGTTCATAATGTGGATCAGTACAGTCACACACTTTAGTGAGGAGGCATTGAAGTAAACACTGAATTGGGGCGCCTTGGTGGCTCACCTGGTAGAGCGCGTACCATTAAGGCAGCGGCCCTGGGTTCGAATCCGACCAGTGGCCCTTTGCTGCATGTCATCCCCTCTCTCTCCCTGACTTTCCTGTCACTCTCTCACTGACCTATCCAATAAAGGCACTAAAAGGCCAAAAAATTACTTAAAACAAAAAAAAAAGAAAAAAAAAAAGAAGTAAACACTGAATCTGTTCACAAAGACAAGGAGATTTTAAAATCCTGTTGACAGTGAAGTGATCATGAGGTTCTGTGTTTCTTGTAAACGACTGGAAAACCCCAGTTCTTCAACATGGTCTCCTGAACAGAATCGAACTGAACCAAACTGAACTGAACTAAAATGCGGTGAACTGAATCGAACCAAACAGAACAGAACTGTACCAGACTAAACTGAACTGAACTGAACTGAACCAAATTGAACCAAACTGAACTGAAACCCTGGACTCTGGCGTCCCGGCCATCGCTGCTGCAGATCAGATGTTGTTTTCCAGCTGCTAACATCTGTCCCTCTACATGGCTTTCAGAGATCGACTGCCGCCGCCCTCTGTGACCTCACCACTGAGGTCCTCAGAACCATTAATGCCACAGAAACCGCTTTGGTCGAGTTCGGCCTCTCAGAGCCAACCGACAGGTCCCACTTAGTAGGGACTGATGTAAAGCAAGCAGATGATGCTTTCAGGGAACTTGAGGAAAATGTAAGCTTCAAACGTGACTGCACGCCTTTTCCCCCCTAACTTCTCTGTCTGAAGGTCAAGCTAAGCCGCCACCCCCACCCCCCACCCACCCACCCCCTGCCTCATCTGCAGCATGACACAGATATCTGGACTGGCTTGAACCCCCCCAGCTGCTTTGTCTCCATATGATCCACTCAGGGCGGGGTCGCACACTGACTGGTACTGGTTCTCGTGAGTCCAGCTGAGAACATCAAACACTGATGATGTTTTATTAAAGATCAGTTGGGAGATCCATGTGGTGAAATGTGATCAGACATCGCTCAGTAATTTATAAAGAACATCTGTCGTTACCTGTCTCACAACCACAGGGTCTGTATCTGTTAACAAGGAAACGACCTCATGTTTAAGAGAAAACTGTGACGAGGTCCAACAGCTGCGTAATTAAACAACTTGAATATGATAATTACAGAAGACTTAGTTTTAGGACGAGTCGAGTCGAACCCGGGTCAGAACCAGGGACCTGGATGAACTGAGTGGATTCTGGTCTTGAACCAGTATGTTGTCATGTGATACTCAGCCCTGTCACTGTTATCATCAGTGCTCTGTAGGTGTGTTGGAGCCCGCTCAGGTGACACAGGTGTGTTTGTCCTGTCACCTGTCCAGGTGTACATCGCAGCCGGTCAGTCGTACGAACTGGAGACGAAGCTTCGGAAACTCGAGCGGAGTGCCAAGAACCGTTTTGGAGGGACGACGGACTCTGAGCTGTCGGAGCTGGAGGATGTGGTGGCACTGACCGCTGCCAGAGTCCAGAGCGCTGAGAGTGAGGTGGGTCCACACGCACATGGACCAGAGTCCAGGACGAGATGATTGGTTGGAAATGAAGCAGTCTGAACCTCAGTCCTCACAATGAAAGTTTAATTTACTGGAGAGAACATTATGAAAAAAGGTTGTAATGAGAGACAAGTGAGTCTTGAGGAAGATGTTTCCTGATGAGGTACGACATCTGCATCAGGAACTGAGCATCATGAGATTCATCTCATCATTAAAAGGTTGAAACTAATTATGAGAAAACTGTTTATAAATTTTTGTATTAATGAGATCTGTATCTCAGGAGAAACTGTTCTAATCTTTACCTCCGGATTATGATAAACTGAACAATGAAAATAACACTGTAGTAATGAGAAAAACATCTTGTAGTGATGTGAAAAACATCTTGTAATGATGAAAAAAACATCCTGTCATGATGAGAAACATCCTGCAATGATGAGGAAAAACATCCTGGAATGAGAAAAACATCCTGTAATGATGAGATCATCTTGTAATGATGAGAAATCATCCTGTGATAAGAAAAACATCCTGTAATGAGAAAATCATCCTGTAGTGATGAGAAAAGATCTTATAATTACTACAAACTGCTGTAATAATCAGACATCATGAGATTTCTTCATCATCTTGTGAGAAAGTGATCAGAGATCTTTTTGGCAGATTATGATCTAATTATGACAAAACATTAAAAAAAATGATGCAGGTCTGATTTTCTCTGCAGGTGTCTGACATTGAGAGTAAGATTGCTGCTCTGAGCGCCGCAGGCTCCAAGAAGAAGGTCAGTTTGTTGTTATTGTTTTTCTTATCTACAAAATAAATCCTCCATTTTTAAGTCATTCAGTAATTGTAAAACTATCATAAGAAATCTATCAGCAATTATTAGAAAATGTCTTGTGATAATGAAAATGTTCTTATTTCAATCAGAGATTTTTACCTTAAAAGAAAATTATCTTATGAGATCTTTTTGTGAAATTACAATTTATTCTATAATTATGAGTTTTATATTAAAATATTATCTTCTTATAATAATAATTACAAAATGTTCTTTAAATTGTGAGATCTGAGTTATACATTTATTTTATTATCATTATGATTTATTTGTTTTGTGATATAAGAAAATTTCTTTACTTCATTAATACAATGAAATTATTAAGAGTTTTTTCAAACATCATGAGAACTTTATGTCATAAATAAAATCTACAGAAAAGGATCTTATATAATCTACATTTTGTACAGGAAATTCTCTTGTAATTTACAAGCTTGTTAAATCATAATTAGAAGAGAATGATCATAAAAAGATGTTTCTCTTCATTTCCTGAGTCTCTGATCACAGGACAGTTTGTTTCTGCTCCAACAGGTTTCTGGATCTCATCAGAGGAAAAAGTCGACACAGGATTTCACCAGTGAGGAAATATTTTAATTTTCTTCCATCTGCAAATGAAAAATTAGACTTTTTTTGTCATTATTTATTATCTGACGACAAAACCAAATATTAAGATGTAAAAGATATATTTGGTAAAATTTGTATCATCTTTACCTGTGAAAACTAGTTTTCATCCATATGATGCATGAAGTAATTTTATGATTAATGTGATTAATCAAACAAACAGGTTAAAAGTATTTTAATACAATTTTCATCCATTTATAACACTTTGATTAATTTTGTTCTTTTTCTTGATAGAAACTAATGGAGCTCAGTGGAAATCAATGTACTGAACCTGAGAACAAGAGAACCTGAGAACTTTCACCTGCAGATAAACAGTACAGTGCAAATATTATGGTCAAATCTAACTAAAATGAAAAATGTGGCACAAGAAAGAAGAAAGTCAAACAGAAATGTGTTGTAGATCATCAGTTTGAATATTAATTCATGACGAACAGACAGCCGCCACATGTAAATCCATTATTTCTCTGTTTTCAGATTTAATTTGCCAAAACACAAAATAACCCAGGACACATGGAAACACATGCTCACAGATTTAAGAGATTTTATTTCCACATTCTGTATTTGTTAAAAAGAAAAACTGAATTAAAAGTAATCTTACTACCCTTTTCTACAGCTTTCAGCCAGAGAGAGAAGAGTTTCTCTGCACTGTTTCAAAGAAACTGAATCATCTTCACTTTACAAAAATATAGTAATTCTTTTTGTTATTTATGAAACAGAAACATCATTAAAAGCATTTGAGAAAGAATTTACAAAAGTTCAGTAAATGTTCCACAGTTACACATATTTTCTGAAAGTCTGTCATGAAATGTGAAATACTGAAACTAAAGAGTCACAGATTTAATATAATTCATTTGTCACATAAACAATCATAACAAAAAACAATAAAGAAAAGGACTTTTTCAAAATAGAAACAATTATTCATTTTAAAATTGATAAAAGAAGAGCAAAAGTATGTACCGTATTTTCCGGACTATAAGGCGCACTTAAAAGCCTTTAATTTTCTCAAAAAACGACAGTGCGCCTTATAATCCGGAGCGCCTTATATATGGATTCATTCTGGTTGTGCTGACTGACCTTGAAGTGATTGTGTGTGGTACACGGCGCTCACGGCGCTCTGTCAAAATGTTCTAGTACGACTTTGGTAAACTGCAAAGCCGCACCGCTTGCAGCATCACGGCTACCGTAGTCAGGAGCGTCGCGGAGTAATACATACTGTGCTTCACCATAATATTACAGTGCGTGTATAAGGACCTATAAGGAGTTATTGTGAATACGCTAACGTTTGATTTAGCGGTATCAGACTGTGTTTTTTTACGTGTTACAACTGAACAAGGTTGGGAGTTATTGTGAATACGCTCATTAACGTTTGAACAATGTTGAGAGTTATTGTGAACGCGTTTAATACAGTTTGACTGACTTATCTGACTGGTTTGTTTCGCTTAATGCGCCTTATAGTCCGGTGCGCTTTATATATGAAAACAGTTCGAAAATAGACCATTCATTGACAGTGCGCCTTATAATCCAGTGCGCCCTATAGTGCGGAAAATACGGTACAGTAAAATGATTATGAAAAATAATAAATGTAAAAAAAATAAAACTTTTAATCTCACATAATATCACCTCATAAACAACATTTTTTAAAAAAAGAAAAAAAAAACCAATCAAAAATCTGAGCCCTAACCCTGGAGCTAGCTTTTTAGCATGCTAAGTTCAATGGAAGAAAACAAATGATATAAATAGAAGCAAGACTCAACACTGGAGTTGTTTGGTGAACAGCTGTTAATGCTAATGTTGGTTGTGTTGTGATGGCAAAAAGTGACATGTATCACCTTTAAACAAAAATATATAAAAATAAAACTACAAAAGTTTAAACTAAGAAACTTTAACACATTTTGAAATAAAAAATATTATATTAAAGAAATAAGTATTGGAATAAAACAAAAAATAAATCTTTGTTAAATTTCCAATTCCTGAACTTTAATTTTTTCTCAAATAATTTTAACCTTTTAATTAAACAAACTAAATTACAGCCATTTAATTATGAAGACTAAGGATCCACTTAATTCTTGCATCACTAAGCTTCCACATAGTTAAATGATAAACTATTTATAAAACTTTATTGCTTTGTTTCATGGTTTTCAGCTTTTCTCATCACTCCTGATACAACAAATTAATTTTTTCTGTTCCTTGAAAAGTCAAGAATTAAAACCAAACAATAAAATGTAATGAGCAGTGTAAATCTATGTCAGTAGAAACAAATTAGAAACATTTGTCTCCTGTTGTTTGTATTTGCTGAATAAATGTATTTTTGGATCAACAGCTGATATTATTGATCATATTAGTAATCTGTGATGTTTGGAAATATGGTTTAGGAGATTTAAATGTTTAGTTTCTTTTGATTTATTGATAATAGATTGAAGTAAATACTGTATTGATGATAATAACAACATGCCATAAGTGTTGCCCTCTGTCAGTGTTTTGCTTCTGATCAATAAACTATAAGATCAGCTTTGTGATTATGAGTGATTGATCCTTTTACGTATTTCTCACACACGTCTTACTTATGTACAAATATATTATTTATAGTTATTTCAGATACAATTAGCTTATTTTATTTTTGAAAACCTGGACTTCCTGTGTGTATGTAAATGTGTGTAACTTCCTCCCCACCACAATAAAAGCTTCCTCCCTCCGCTATCACACTGCGGTGTGTCACATCGGGATGCGTTTATGGACCGGTGCCGGCCCACCTGCGGCTCACCTGTCACCGTCACTCCCGTGTACTTCAAGGTCCTGGAGGAAAAACACCCGGTTCTCCTCCAACGATGTTAAAATGTTGGCTGCGGTTGTTGACGATGGCGGATTAACGCGCTCACCGGCGCTTTTACCGACGCTGCGGTGACTAGTTTCTCCGCACTGAGGGTTAGGGCAACATCAACCACAGCAACGACCCGTGATTTTTAACGTTTTTCCCTCTACGGTTTCCCGGTACTGACTTTGGACAACGAGCTAACGGCAGCTAGCGAAGACAGAATGAACAGCGGCGGCAGCTCGGCCCGCAGCTGCTCCGGACGTCCTCTGACCGCCGAATAACATCAGGAAAACATCTATTTTAATTTCGTAGAGCTTCATTTAGTATTTGTCCCGGTTCTGAACCCCGAGTCCCTGAATTCTGGACGAAAGGAGACCTTTGTGGATTATTCGGCCTCCGGTAAATACCTCCTGAGCGATGTGGATTACAGGATCCTGAACCGTGCGAAGCTGACGGCCGAATAGCTTCGGGGAAAAGCCGGTTTTTAAACGGAAACGTATATATTTTGTATTTCCCCAGTTTCTCCCGAGCAAGTCCTTGTGTTCCTGATTTAAGGAGACCTCTGTGCATAATTCGGCACCTCCAGCCTGAACGATGGGGACTTGAGGTCCGGACAAGAACAGGATCCAGAACCGAGAAAATCACACCAGAGAAATCAGTTTTTAAAATTCAGACGGGTTTATTTAGTTTTCTTTGTTTTTTGAATTCTGACTCGCATGTTTCGGACTAACGGAGACCTGTGTGGATAATTCGGCCTCCGGTACGATACTCCACAGCGATGGGGACTCAGGGACCGGGCAGGAAAAGGATCCCGAACCGGGAGAAGCTGACCGCCGAGGACGATGCCCTGAGCCAGATCGCACGGGAGGTGAGCCTACTCATCGATACTGCTGTCGAGTTGCTCCTGATGTGGTGATTTCATGTGGCTGGTGATTCTTTAGAGCCGCAGATGTCAGATGAGACCGAGTCACGCTGCGGAACAACCGGCAGTTCAGTCTTCAGCCTGATCATCCTCTGATGTTGTCACAGACACGGCCGCGCTCAACTGTGAGGGGCCCGGGGCCAAACGCCCCCCCCAACAAATAGTAAATATATAATAAATGAAATTAAAAACTAAACACTGAAGTTATAATCAGTAAAAGAAAAAAAATTAGACCTATGTTATATAAGTTGTTGAGTTGTGTTCTGACATCATCACAAATGTTTCCCCAAACCAGAGAAATCTGTGAGTTTATTCATTGTAACGCTCCGTTTCATTGGTCGCCTATCAATGACCTCATATCCTCTTCTGACAGAAGCTCTAACTGACTTTTATCCAGTTTAAAGACTTATTTTTATGATGCAGGTTTGGTTGTTTTTGTTGTATTTGAACCTGATCCATATATAAGGCGCACTGTCGTTTTTTGAGAAAATTAAAGGCTTTTAAGTGCACCTGATGATTCGTAATAAAATCTGAGATGATGTCAATGTTCATCCTCTGTGACACTGACGATGTTGTTGAGATAATTAGAGTCAGTGTTGTTAATCGGTCTGTGGAACAGAAGCTCTTTATGTTCATGCTGAATCTCTGCTGTAGTTATTGTTGTGTTCGACCTACATACTGAAGCTGGAATGTGAAACTGGGGGGTGGGGGTGGGGGGTGTCTACGTGGGACTGAGACGCAGGACGTGATGAAGAGTCTCAGTTTAGATTCTGTACATTATAGAAAATAAGTGTCATAATGTCTGGTCATGTTTTATTTCAGTTTTTCCTTTTGAACAAAAATGTCTGTTTTCACGTTGTCATCATGATCCTGAGTGTGAATTTAAATATTTGATCCTAAAACGTCAACATGTGAAAAAAGGGTTTTGTGATATTCTGAGATGTTTGGCAGTTGTTGTGATTTTTAGAAACTGCTGCATGGAAACTCAGCTGGTGTTGGAGCTTGATAGCTTTTGATCTGGAGATGGAATTAATTAGCTGAAAAAATTAACTGGCAACTATTTTGGTCATAAATGAATTGAAATGTCAGATTAGAGGAGTTTCTGCTTTTCTTTGTCATGGGGTTTTAGGTTTTCTCTTCAGGCCGACAGGACAAGCAGACGACGGTTGTATAGAAATATAATTAAGATTGATCAGTGATATTTCAGCTCTAATTTGATCTCGTCTGACTTGAGATCTGTAATTGGATCCTGAACTGTTGAAGAAAGTGAAATGAAAATGAGCCAGGTGAGATCTGTGGGCTCAAACCTGCAGCAGCTGGTTCACTTCAAACTGGTTTGGTCACATTCAGGCAGTGACTGACTGAGGTGTGGACAACAGTGCTCATTTAAAAACCTGGAGAAACAACCATAATCAAATGTCTGATCACTGGCCATCAGAGCTTCACTCCATTTCAAACATCAGGACAATAGGTTATGTGCTCTGACAACAATAATCCAGAACACATGACAAACGTACAAAAATTAGAGAAACAAACAAAATGTGTAGCCCAAGAAAACTACATAAATTTACTTTAAATTAATTAAAATAAATAAAATAAAAATAAAAAACAAAAGAACACAAACCTAAAGAATGCATGTTTTCTTTGATAAACAAACAGATATCAATGAAAAAATACATCATTATCCAAAGTGTCTCAGTGTTGTGGGTATGGGATGATTAAATAGTGTAATTTTTGAATGGAGTCTGGTGTCTCCCTCCTCAATGACCTACTGGGAGCGATGCTCACAGACTTGTGTGTGTGTGTGTGTGTGTTAGTATGTATGACCTCCTTTAATCCGGAGCAGCAGCAGCAGCACAAACATTAATCTGCACAGATCTCTACATCATGTGGATCAGAGCATCGTTCACCCTGACACAGAGTTCATCACTGAACTGTTCATCATGTCCTCTGTTCTTCTTTCTTTATTACCTCTTCTTTCTTTACTCAGGGACCATGCAGACAGGGATGGATAATTACTGTGATGTTGTAGTTCTCTAATAGGTTTTAAATAAAGATCATCAACAGAAATAATAAAGGAGAAAAGACAAGAACAAAATATATAAATAGAAATCACCAGAATGAAATTTGGTGACTTTTGAGAAATAAAAAGTTACATGGGAGAATAAAAATGTACAATATATTACTATTTGTGTTTTACTTTTGAAAGATATGTTTTGTATTTTATATCTGTATTTATAAACAAACAACCTATCATAAATAACTTCTAGATAGGTAGAGGAGTTATAACAATAAAAGCACAAAAAATTGATTTAGATCAAACACATTTTTTAAAGTTTTAGATCTAAAAAATCTTTATACTTTTAAAACTTTTTTTTGTTTGTTTTTACATTCGTATTTATTTTTCAAATTTTATTTTTCTTTGCCTTACAAAGAAATTAATGTTGAAGTTTTCAGGTGTGGCGTGAGCATAGGTGTGTCATCAGCAGGTATTCAGGTGTCAGGGTGTGTTGCTGTCATGGTGATGGAGGGAGTGTCTCATGGTATGAAGACAGGTGGAAGGTCCACATTCCAGAGAGAACGAGAATTCATTTATGTTTGTAATCACAGTTTCCTTATTTTTCTAAAATATGTGTTGTATCTATTATTTTCTTATTGTATTTTTTTTAATTTTTCTATCAAACATCTTTGTTATTTTGTAAATGTTTTTTCTTTCCAAAAAAAAGTGAAAATTTGAAAATATGTAAAAAAAAAAAAAAAAAAAAATCTATAAATATATAAAAACACAAAATAAAAACCAAAGTAAGCTCATAAATCTGCTCAGATCACGACAGGGGGGTCCATGATGAGATCACTAAGTCTATTGATAAAGGTTTGATCAGATTGATCAGATTAGTGACACATCAGATCCTAGAACATCTGGAACATCTGGAACACGCTGTGCTGGAATTTATTTTGTTGTTTTTCATTCTCCATGTGTCAAAGTACGAAAGTCTTAAAAACTGACAGAGTAAAATTTATGTATGATTGGAACAGATATGTTAAATTTGAGTTGACACTTTCACATGATGACACTGACCCTATAACAGTAACACATCTTGTATACAGTGCATCTGGAAAGTATTCACAGCGCTTCACTTTTCCCACATTTTGTTATGTTACAGCCTTATTCCAAAATGGATTCAATTCATTTTTTACCTAAAAATTCTACACACAATACCCCATAATGACAAAGTGAAAAAGGTTTGCTTGACATTTTTGCAAATTTATTAAAAATAAAAAACAAAAAAAAAATCACATGTACATAAGTATTCACAACCTTTGCCATGACACTCAAAATTGAGCTCAGGTGCATCCTGTTTCCACTGATCATCCTTCAGATGGTTCTACAACTTGATTGGAGTCCACCTGTGGTAAATTCAGTTGATTGGACATGATTTGGAAAGGCACACACCTGTCTATATAAGGTCCCATAGTTGACAGTGCATGTCAGAGCACAAACCAAGCCATGAAGTCCAAGGAATTGTCTGTAGACCTCAGAGACAGGATTGTATCGAGGCATAGATCTGGGGAAGGGTACAGAAAAATTCCTGCAGCATTGAAGGTCCCAGTGAGCACAGTGGCCTCCATCATCTGTAAATGGAAGAAGTTTGGAAACACCAGGACTCTTCCTAGAGCTGGAAGCCTGGCCAATCTGAGCGATTGGAGCAGAAGGGCCTCAGTCAGGGAGGTGACCAAGAACCCGATGGTCACTCTGACAGTGCTCCAGTGTTGCTCTGTGGAGAGAGGAGAACCTTCCAGAAGGACAACCATTTCTGCAGCACTCCACCAATCAGGCCTGTATGGTGGAGTGGCCAGATAGAAGCCACTCCTCAGTGAAAGGCACATGACAGCCCGCCTGGAGTTTGACACTAGGCACCTGAAGGGCTCTCAGACCATGAGAAACAAAATTCTCTGGTCTGATGAAACAAAGATTGAACTCTTTGGCCTGAATGCCAAGCATCATGTCTGGAGGAAACCAGGCACCGCTCATCACCTGACCAATACCATCACTACAGTGAAGTATGGTGGTGGCAACATCGTGCTGTGGGGATGTTTTTCAGCAGCAGGAACTGGGAGACTAGTCAGGGTCGAGGGAAAGATGAATGCAGCAATGTACAGAGACATCCTTGATGATAACCTGCTCCAGAGCGCTCTGGACCTCGGACTGGGGTGAAGGTTCATCTTCCAACAGGACAACGACCCTAAGCACACAGCCAAGATAACAAAGGAGTGGCTTCGGGACAACTCTGTGAATGTCCTTAAGTGGCCGAGCCAGAGCCCAGACTTGAACCCGATTGAACATCTCTGGAGAGACCTGAAAACGGCTGTGCACCGACGCTCCCCATCCAACCTGATGGAGCTTGAGAAGTTCTGCAAAGAAGAATGGGAGAAACTGCCCAGAAACAGGTGTGCCAAGCTTGTAGCATCATACTCAAAAAGACTTGAGGCTGTAATTGCTGCCAAAGGTGCTTCAACAGAGTATTGAGCAAAGGCTGTGAATACTTATGTACATGTTATATTTTTGTTTTTTATTTTTAATAAATTTGCAAAAATTTTAAGCAAACCTTTTTGGCTTTGTCATTATGGGGTATTGTGTGTTGAATTTGGAGGTAAAAAATGGATTTAATCCATTTTGGAATAAGGCTGTAACATAACAAAATGGAAAAAGTGAAGTGCTGTGAATACTTGCCGGATGCACTGTATGTGCAGATACAAACACATATACAAGTATCTTCATCCTTTCACCATCATTACCTTCAACACTTTTACTTCAATGATGACCTGTAGCAGTGTTTCCCACAGCTCTGGGATAATTGTGGTGGTAACGGCTGTAAACCTGTTCCCGCATGATTTGACATGTCGTGCAATCAAACATTTGTTGTTATGAAGTCATAACATACACAGCAGTGTCTAGCCGGTCATTCCCCTAAACTCTCCCTCAGAGACGGACAATACAGATTAAAGCAGCTGCAGTGTTGTTGTGTGTGTTTCTGTCCTGCTACATGTATCTCATCCAGTTAAAATCATTCGTGGGCCATTGCAACATTTACGTGCAGGGTGTTTTCTTCACATGATGTAGACTGGCTTATAGCATCGCCTTAGTAGCCAGGGCTGGTTGGCAGCGGGTCATTAAAAAAAGGGTAGTGCGATCACCAAACTTTGTTCAGATAAGATCCTGTCATGAACACGTAGGCTGCACTTGTCAAAATATAGACATTATTGCAGCATCCGTAGTCCCCCTTTTGAGCATTTTATTGATATTCTAGATATTCAGAGTAAACTGACCAAAAAGAAACTGGAAGAGGGTCCTGCCAGCTTAAAGCAACTGAATGGACCCAGGCCAAACAAGGATGCGTATTTTCACTAGATGACATGAGGCCTTGTTTTCTTTCTTCCTTCCAATGAGGACTTGTTTCTTTACGATTTGAATAACATATAGTCTGTAAGAGACTCAGCAGGTCTCCCGTTCACCAGTGACTGTCAGCTGCTGAGGCAGCAGGGCGTCTCCACCGGGTGATATTTGATGGTACAGGCTCCATGCAGACCCCTGTAATAAAGCTCCACGCTCACCGAGCAGAGAGGAGCCAAGGCTACGTTATCAGACACGGTTACAGCAGAGGTCGGCTTACAGTGAGGAGACTTTTGAACGAATTAAAAACAAAGATAAATATGTTATCAACGCCAATTGTATTGGGTGAAATTCATCACCAATTATACTTGGGTGGATGTCAATATACCTGGGCAGCCCGCCCAAGTAAAGTCTGTGTGGGAAACCCCTTTGTAGATAATGTGGAGATAATGGTATTATGATTATTGATCCACAGTTTTTAACCCTTCAATGTGTCGGTCAGAGGAACATAATCTCTGATGTGAGTGGGCTAAAAATAATTAATATTAGAGTAAATAATAGATTCAGTTGGATGAATGTGTTAATTATTAATAACGGCATCTTTTCTTTAACATGGTCAGCTGTAATAAAATGAAGTGATGACAAATCTGTCACAAAAGCAGGTAATGTTTCACCCCCCTCTGAGGGTTGAAGCAGTGATGCTTGATTATTGGTAATGATCAATAACATGTTGATCTGTGTGTCAGGCAGAGGCGAGGCTGGCAGCGAAGCGAGCAGCGAGAGCGGAGGCCCGGGAGATCAGGATGAAGGAGCTGGAGAGACAACAGAAGGAGGTCTGTAGGCTTTCATTCTGAAATATGTTTCTCCCTTACAGATGCTGTTGTCATAGCAACAAGTCCTAAACCCATACCTGTAGAGGTTCAGCTTTTTGCCAGTGAGCTGGATCAGGACTGGGTTAGGGTTACAGGCAACCAGAGCTGAAACAATCGATCGATTAGTCGATCGACAGAAAAATGATCAGCAGCTGTTTTGTAATCGACCAATGGTCTCAGTCCTGGGGGGCAGAGTTAAAAGGGTTGTGGAGGGAAAGACCTGAGGCAGAGACACTGGGGGGTGAATTAGAATCAACAATCCTCCTCCTCAGAGTCCTGATTGAGTCAGACCTGAACCACATGTTGGTTCAGTGCGACATCACTTCCTGAGGATGTCCCTCCACGGTAAAGCTCCAGAGAAACAGAAGCTGCAGAACTTAACTTAGAATTCTCCTGTTTTTAAGTTTCCTTCAATATCACAGCTGGTCACTGCTGGTCACTGCTGGTCACTGCTGATCACTGCTGGTCAGCTGATCACAGCTGATCCACAGCTGATCCACAGCTGCTGATCAGACAGTTTGCATTATGGGAATTGTAGTTCCAAAAATAAGTTTTCTTGGTTTATGTTCTGCTATCATGTGAGTTGTCGTTTTACTGATGAGAGTTTCTTTCACCTCCACATGAGAGAAAAGCAGATTCAGTTGGCTCAGCAACTCCAGGTGCTTTTCCCTGAGCGAGGGGTCAAAGGTCAGACCGTGTGAGGTAACAGTGAGTGTGAAACAGCTTTAATCATGAGTCACAGTCAGTCAGCTGCTGGTTACTGATGTTTGGATCTTATTATGCTTCGTCCCAGTCTGGTGAGTGCAGATTTATTTAAATGATCTTTATTAACAACAGCTTCAGATGAAATATAACTGATCTTACAGCAGCCTGATGACACCAGGATTGTTAACCACCCTCTTATTTAACATGAATGGTTTCATTTATCTGTGATAACAGAGCAGCATGTCTCAGTATGGTGTTCATTCAACAGTTGACCTCCTGTGTGTGTGTTTCATTGGGAAACTCAGGAAGCACACACTGTGATTGTGTTTCCTGAGTTTCCCAATGAACAGCAAAGAGTGATCATCGGAATAAAACATTTACACATCTGTGTTCACTCTGTAATATGAACAATTCAACAAGTACATCAAGTGAATACTATCATGAAACTCAGACCACCACAGTACAGGATGTTGTGTTATATATGTTAAACGGGAAACTCTGGAGTGATTTCACAGTAAAATGTGAAGAGAAATGTTTGTAAAATTATAACTGGATTAAATTTGAGGTTTGTTTGTTGTTTGTTCTGTTTAAAACATATATTTAAAGAGGAGCTGTTAATGTGGTTCATTATTATGAACTCTGACCTCTGACCTCTGGCCTCCCGTGTCTCCTCTTGTTCCTCTTCCTGCCTCCTGTAGCTGTTCAACAGCCACAAGGTACGACTAACTCCTCCATTCCACTTTAAATACACTGCTCCGTGTGCTCCAGCCGGGTGGGGTTTACTCTTAAGATGATACTCCAAGTTTACGTGATGCAGTAAGCCCCACCTGTCTGCCACCAAAAGAAGATTAAAACAAACACACCTGAAGATGTTTTCATGCTTTTGTGTTTAGAGGCTGTCATCTTGTTCTTTCATACTAACCTTTCCTTTTTACCCCCCCCCCCCTCTCTCTTTACTACCCCCCCACCATCCCACCCCCCGCCCCTCCTTCTCTTAACACCCACCCCCCTCAGCAGAAGTATTATGGTCTGGATAATAAGTGGGGTCACATTGAGCAGTGGATGGTAGGACAGTGTAGCAGCTGTTTGACCCATGAAAACCTTGTATCTCCTAAAGCCGTTCCAGTGGGATTAAAGGAGCATTTTGTTTCATAGCAACACACTGTCACATTAAACAATATATTTAATATCTAACGTCCTTTAATGAAGCAACAACATGACCTCACGCACCATCTGAAATAATAACACAGTTCAATAAAAGTTAATGTGTTTATTGACACAACACATGGAATAATTCTTTATGCCATAATAACACAACAGACTAACTTCTATGAACAATCATCTTCAGTATCATGTGATGTGACAAACGTTTTTCATCATTAGTGACTCATCACCCAGACCATTCTGACCCAGTGTAACTAGTTAGACCAGTTCACCCAGTCACACAGCTCTAAGCTCCAGTCAGAATTTATGTAAAACATGAGGAGTTGTGAGGTTTTCATGTGTGGTGTCAGCAGGATGTTGTTGTTGTTGTGTGTTTGTTCTGCATGTGCTCAGACAGACTCACACTGGGATTACCAGGCAGTTTAATCCAGTCTGAGATGATCACAGTCTGTTTAACATCATTTACATTTTTATTTCATACATTTATATTTATTCGTCTATTTATTTCATTTTAGTTTCAATTTATATTTTATATTCATTTTTAAAAATGTATTTTAGATTTCATTAAATTATTGTATTTACTTTATTTAATGTACACTTTAGTTTATACTTTATTTTTTGTCATTATTCTACTAATTTTATTTTGTTGAAATGTTTGTAAAATGTTTTATTTTTAATTTTATCTAATTTCTAATTTAGTTTTATTATTATTTCAGTTTAGTGAAATTTTACTAAATATTTAAACATATATATATATATGTTTACATGTATATATGTAAACATATATTGTTTATTCATATTTATATATATATATATTTTTCCATATACTTGCCTCTTTCCAATTCACTCAAACTCTGTCTGCCTGTAGTTGTATATGCACGTGTGATTTGTCCCTGCTCGCTGACTGTGTATGTGTGTGTGTGTGTTTTGTCCCTGCTCGCTGACTGTCAGGTTTCCTCAGAAACATGAGCTGTTCTCCTCAGTCTGTCTGCTCAGAGGAAATCTACGACTGCGCTTCCTCTTTTTCTTCCTCGTCTTCATTTTCAGCTCTTTAACTTCCTGTTGTCTTTCTTCTTCGTGGCCTTTCAGGAGGACAGTGAGCGGTACTCTCGCCACTCACGGAGACACACCTCGGTCTGTATTTCTGCCTCCTTCACCTCCTGTTTTCTGTTTGTCTCAGTTCTCTTCCTGTTAGATTGTGTCTCACCTATGATAATATCATATCTGCAGTGACCACAGTGTGGCATCACCTCAGCCCTTAATCTGAATATCATCCACCTCCTGTAAACCTTAGTGTGATTAGTCTCCCTGAAGGTTTAGTACACTTCAGAGACCTCCTGACCCTGGATCAGGACCTGAATCAGTTTGCAGATAGATCTGGATCTGGATCAGAGCTGCTGGCTGATGCTGTGCTGCTGTGTTTTCAGGTGTCAGATGATGAGGAGAGGATGTCTGTGGGGAGCCGAGGCAGCCTCAGGGTGAGTCTCACATCACAACGTGGATCTGGTCTCAAACTGAACCAACAGATCAGCTGCTGGTGTCCCACAAAGACCAGACACAGTGACCGTGGTTGGCAAGGACCTGAATCCCACATCCCACACGTTATTAGTCCAGACCTTCTCCGTCCTGGAGACTGATCCAGTTCTGACTGACGAGTGAGTAGACCCAGGTGAGGCCAGGTGTGAATGGATGAAAGGACAAGAGGAGGAGGAGGAGGTATGAAAGACCTGGTCTCCTCACCTGTCAGTCAGAGGTGAAGGAGGTGAAACATCTTCAAGTATCTATAACAAGTCCAGTTGCCTTGGTAACCATGACCTGGAGTGAGAGCCTGCACAGATTTCTAGAAACCATCATCACACTGATTTCTCTGGGTAAAATAATCTGTGTGTAAACGTGTGTGTGTGTGTGTGTGTGTCATATATAAACAACAGCTGTGTCTGATCTGTTTAAACACACTGCAGATCAAAGGTCAACACTTTAATACACACACACACACACACACACACACACACACACACACAGATCATCAGACTGCACCTGATCAATAATCAGGTGCAGTCTCTAATCAGTTCACATTTCTGTTTGTTATTCATGGTTTAAAAACACAAATATCTTCTCTGCAGTGATGGTGAGACAGTCATACATTGTTGTTCAGGTGTAACTTCAGGTGTAACACCTGAACACACACTGTCATCAGCTCTGTGATCTGCAGTCTGACACTAAAACCGACTGTTTTCTGAATGGACTTTGGTTGTTTCTTCTCATCTGTAGCCTTCAGTGATGTTTCCTGAAGTTCCTCGCTCTTCCAGCTACAGGGTCTGTCTCTGACATCACTTCCTGTTATTGTTAGTGTTTGTGATCAAGTAGATCACTAAGTAGATGGATGGAGTGAAGTGCAGCAGATGAATCAATGTGTTTGTACAAGAACAGATCGGAGCTGTGGTATCACACTGTATGAATAACTAAACTAACTAACTAATGACTAAAATAATTAATCACTTATCAAATAAGTTTCTTATTAATCTTTAATCTTTTCAACTAATCAGTTAATTGATTAACACTTCAAACCCTAATTTACATCCTGATAAACTAATGAACTTACAACTGTTCTCCCCCCCCCCCCCCCCCCCCCCCCAGCCCTCAGACTACAGTGGGTTTCTGGGCTCCAGCTCTCGAGCGTCCTCCAGGGCCAGCTCCGCTCGTGCAAGCCCAGTGGTGAGCTCTTGTCTGTGGGTGTCTGTCTGACCATCTGCCCCCTCCTCTCTGGTTCCTTCTCTCATTCACGCTTTTCTAAACCTTTAAATTTGACTCTCTAACTTCAGATAAGTTTATTTCAAACTATTTAAACCACACTGAACATGTGTCCTGTGGCAGGGTCTCCATGGTAACACAGCAGCAATCAATCAATCAATCAATCAACAGAGTGTGTGTTTGTGTGTCCAGGTGGAGGAGAGACCTGACAGAGATTTCCTGGATAAAGTAAGTCAAACCTCTTTATGCTGTTTGTTGTGCTTCATGTCAACCGAAATGAAACATCAGCTGATCCACACAGTGAAACAAGGTCCTGAAATATACCTGAAATAAAACCTATGTTCACTTCATCAGAATATTTTCAGGGCTTTAAATCTACAGGAAGATGAAGCTCTGGAACCACAGTCACATGACCAAGCTAAAGGAAGAAGATAAAGCCTCCTTCATTGGGTTCATGTAAAATAAGCAGGGTAGATTATTTGCTGATGAAGATGAGTGTGATGAAGATATTGCTCCTCTTCCTCTCAGGGTTCGAGGACAGCCTCGACTCTGTCGGCCGCCACACTTGCCTCTCTGGGCGGAGCCTCATCTCGCAGAGGAAGCTGTGACACGTCATTCTCCGTGGAAACAGAGGCGTCTATCAGAGAAATCAAGGTAATAGGTCTCATTAATAACAATGATTATTATGATGAATAAATTAATGTAATTTGACTGGGTAGAAGTTGTTTAATGAGAAGTGGAGTGGACCTTGTTGAATTCCAGGTCACATTTAATGTAATGGATATTTGAAACATGTTCAATCACACTTGCAACAAACGTTGAATATGTATGAAACCATTTGAGGCCTTTCTACAATATTTCTATTCTATTCTTTCTATATTAATAATTATTAATATCTATTCTGGATGCATCAATAATAATGATTATATTTCTGTCTTCAGGACTCCTGGTGGTATAATAAGATAAATTAAATCAATAATAATGATTACATTTCTGTCTTCAGGACTCCTGGTGGTAAAATAAAATAAATTAAATTAATAATGATTATTTCTGTGTCTTCAGGACTCCCTGGCCGAGGCAGAGGAGAGGTACCGTAAAGCAATGGTTTCTAACGCTCAGCTTCACAACGAGAAGTCAACTCTGATGTATCAGGTGGAAACTCTAAGGGAGGAGCTAAGCGACATGGAGGAGGTGCTCTGGGAGGCGCGACGACACTGTGATGACACTACAAAGGTCAGAGGTCATACAGAGGTTACTCTCAGAATAAAGCTCATGTTCTCAGTAAATGTAATGTATTAAAAGAGTCAGAAAAAAACATGAAAGGGATGGATGATATTTTTGTTTCACAGTGAGGCAGTAGATGGATATTACAGATTTTTTTATTATGATACTGTCTTCTGCAGTCAGAAGACACACTTAATGAAATGATAAATAACCATTAAAAACCCACAGGATACAACAGCCATTGTTTATATATAAAATAAACATTTTGACCTTTTGAAAAAGTTATAATGACCTTTAATCAATAACCATCACCAACCATAACCATCACCAACCATCACCAACCCCTCACCATTACCAACCATCCCCAACCATCTCCAACCATAACCATCACCAACCATCTCCAACCATAACCATCACCAACCATCACCAACCATCACAACCATAACATCACCGACCATAACCACCAGCAACCATCACCAACCATAACATCACCAACAGTAACCATCACCAACCATAAACGTCACCAAATATCACCAACAGTAACCATCACCAACCATCACATCAGTTCAATTCAGTTTTATTTGTATAGCGCCAAATCATAATCTACATTATCTCAAGGCACTTTACAGGGTCAGGTCGAGACCTCACTTTGTTATAGAGAAAAACCCAACAGTTCCCACAAAGAGCAACACTTGGTGACAGGGGGGAGGAAAAACTCCCTTTAACAGGAAGAAACCTCCAACAGAACCAGGCTCAGGGTGGGCAGACGTCTGCCTCAACCAGTTGGGTCCAACCATAACCATCACCAACCATCATCAACCATCACCAGCTATAGATACACAAACTGTAGTTGTTAACCCTCATTTTCCTTTTGTGTGTGTGTGTCAGGAGTTGGAGCGTGAGCGTCAGGCTCACAGTGTTCTTCAGTTCCAGTTTAAAGAGATGAAAGAAACTTTAAAGCAAACTGAGGAGCTGCTGACGGTTAGTGACACAACACACACACAGACACACAACCATCAGATACACAGCATCTTCCTCCCTCCTTCTCTTCCTCCTCTCCCTCTTCCTCCTGTCTGGAGCTTGTGACTGTATCTCACGGTCTTCCTCAGGTGTCACATGATGTGAACACCAGGTTTGTCCTCACTAACACTCTTCCTCTTCCTCCTCCTCCTCCTCTTCCTCCTGGTGAACAGGAGGTGTCGGAGCTGCGTGTGCAGAGCAGCAGTTTCAGTCAGGAGGTGTGTGACCTGCAGGAGGCTCTGCAGTGGAAGGAGAAGAAGATCTGGGTACGACCTTCATCGTCATCATCTTCAGTTTCTGATGATTATGTCTCGTTAATTTCATCATTTTTTTAACTAAACAAGTTCCATCAATTTTTAGTTGTTAAACTTCAGCTCCGTGTTCATGTGGTCGCACAGGTCATCATCACACACCTGTAACATAAACCTCTGACTCAACGTGCTCCGATGTTTCTCAATGTTTCCTCCTTTCTTTCCTTCACTAACTCCATCTTTCCTTTCTTCCTTACCTCCTCACAACCTTCCTTCCTTCCCTTGCCGCCTTTGTCAGGCATTAGAGAGGCAGAGAGAAATCTCCGACATCGTTCGGATCGAACGAGACCGACTTAGAGAGGAAGTGATCCGACTCCAAGATTCACTGAAGGTATTCAGAGGAGGAACACCTATGTGATGTCATCTCTCGTCATCGTCCTCACCTGAACATGAATGACCTTATTCAGAAAATAAACTTCACCTTTACTGTTCTGATAAACTGATGCTGTGAAAACATCTTCATCATCATCATTATCACCTTCAGAAGAAAGTGAGGAAGATGTTTTAGATTTAGAACAGCTGAGACAAGATGATTGATAAGTGATCAGATGATTTATAAGTGCTCTGAGATTATTGATAACTGATCACATGATTGATAAGTTATCAGAAATGATTGAAAACTGATCAGAGATGATTGATAACTGATCAGAGGGTGTTCTCTCCAACAGAAGCACGGCATAGTGATCTCACCTGAAATCACCACCAATGGGGAGACAGGAGAGGGGAAGGCTCAGGATGATGTCAGTGCAGAATCTGACTCCCGATTGGCTCAGGAGCCATGTCACAGCGGCAGAGAGAGCATGCTGGGTAAGAATCAATCAAACGTCTGGTGATGTCATTAACAGGAGAGTTTTAAAGTGACACATGGCTCTCAAAGGCCTGTCGATAATCACGGACAATGTGTCCGAAAAACATTGGATATGATGAAAACCGGCTGATATGGAAGCCCAGTGTGGACAGGAAACTGTAATAACAAAGAGTTGTGATCAATTAATTAAATAATGACACGGTAAGAAAATACATTAAAATACATTCAGATTCTGTCCTTTTCAGTAAAATTGTAAAATATTTATACAAAAATGTGAGAAATACAAGTTTTTCATTTCCTTGTTTCCTTGACAACACGTGGCTACCTTGACGTAAATACAGTGATGTCATCAAAACCAACCGGAAATAAAACTGTGACACTTTAAAGAATTGATTGATTTCATGTGTGACGTCAGTCTCACCCATGTCTTTGTCTCTTTTTGGAATAAAATGCATGATGTGCATGTTTGGCTGTGTCTGTAACTAATGCATGCCACTGTGTTATTTTTCACTGTACAATGAAAAAATCAGCTTCCTGTTCAGGTTGGAGTTTTCCCTCCTAACTCGTCGCTGTCGTCCTGCAGAAGATTCAAACAGGAGCTCTGACTGTGATTCGTCTCTTGAGTTTATTCCAACATCTTTACTGTTTCATTTAATGTCTTGTGCTTCTATAACCAATGAATTCTGTTTGGTCCTCCAACGTCTTCTTCATGATGTTTCAGGGAAAGTTCAGGAGTGGCAGCCAGCAGAGGGCAGCAAACTCCCCCAGGATGGAGTGAGGCTCTATAAACGGTTCCAGTCACTTAACGTCACCAGTGAACAAACCAAAGCCTTCACTGTTAAACCAGCGACTGCGATGGATTCACATCCAGGCAGAAACAAGAGTAAACCACCACGAAACCATGGAAGTGAGAAGAAATGTGCATCCAGGCAGGACGGGGATCTTCTGTTTAGAAATGAGGGGGTTAAAAAACAACTAGTGAAGGTGAAGGAGGTGAGGAAGGTAGAAACGAAACAAACCCAACCAGGATCTGTAGTCGCCCAGTTAATGGTGGAGGGTCAGGCTCTGAAAGGCAGAACCAGACCTGATAGAGCAGATGTATCTGCAGCATCACACCAAGAAGTCTCTGGGATGGGAAACAGGGGCTTTGATGACAAAACCTGCAAGATTCAAACAAATCCGAGAGGTCAACCATTTACATGTCAGCTTGAAGATCAGGCAAAATGTGAGGAGGTAGTTTCACCTGTTCACAGAACTTCAACTGGAAAAGTCCTCAAATCAAGACTCATTCCACCTCGACCTATAAAAGACATCATCTTTGACAGCAAGGCGATTGTGTCAAGTATCTTGAATGCTGGAAAACAAAACTCCTCGACTCAGGAGAAACAAAAAAGTTTCCAGAATCAAGGTAAAGATGGAAAAACAAGCAAGGATGGACAATGTCCACACAGGAAAACAGTGCCTGATATTATAAAAGAAAGTAAAATAAAGGAGATTAGTGCTCCAACATCAGTCAACAGCCTGAAAGACAATGAGTCTGTTGAGGAGCTGTCAGAGACTGGGGGTGAAGCCTCTGATGGACAAAGTCTTGAAGATGAAGATACAAAACTTTTCACAGATTTGTCTGAACATGAAACAGATGTATTCAAAGGTGAGACCTCTCAAAGTCTGGAACACCAACAACTGACAATTTCTGAGAATGTGAGGAGTACCTTAAATGAAGGAAGTGCCTTTGAGAGAGAGGGTGATTTTAGTTGCTCTGAAACCAAACTAAAAACCTCAGAGTTTCTACCAGCAGAGGAGGCAGTCGCTGGAGGAAGACTAAGGACACTTGAAGAAGTGAAGAAGAGGAGAGTTTATAAAGAAGAAGATCCAGTGAGAGAAGCCGTGCAGCTTCAGGAAACAAGCCGAGACATTTCCTCGGAGGGTCTCAAATTTAAAGACCAGACGAAAACACTGAAGTCATCAGCTGTGTCCCCATCTGTCCCAAGTGAGCTGGTGGAGGATTGGAGTGGATTGGAAACGATGATTCAAACAATCCTGAGAGGGTTTGCTGAAAATCAAAGTTTTGTGGCTGAGATCTCAAGAATCGTTCCAGAAATCCCAGGATCTCTGAACTGCTGGATTTTGGAATTGGAGAAGACACTAAAGAGGGTCACAGGAAATGTGCTGAATCAGCATGTTGGAGCTGAACAAGCATCAAAGAGCCAAATGAAAGTAACTTCAAAAAGTGAGCTGCCTTTTAAGGACTCTCCAGAAGGAGCTAGAACCCCAGAGGATCCTGAAGATCTGGGAACAAGAACAACAGGACCTTCTGCAACACTAAAGGACAGTTCAGTCCCGGGGATGTTGGAAGTAGCATTTCAGGATGGACGAACTCACCATGATGACGTGGATGAATCCTCGCCAGAGGAAAAGTCTGGGACGAATTCTGAGGGAAGTGAACATGATTCAAAGATGACAAGCTGCTACGAGGATTTTGTTTTTGTTGAGTCCTACTTTGCTGAACCTGTGGAGACCAGAGCAATGGAGTCTTCGTCAGATCAGGGTTTGGTAGAGGCATCAACGAAACTAAAGAAACTCGAAGGGAAGAATGTCGTTGACGATCACAGAGCAGAAGTCGTTGATAAAAAAAACGAACAGAGAGAGACTGTTTGTAGTCAAAGCTGCCTCGTTACCGTGGAAGATCCAAAGGTGACACAACTGAAAAGACATCGAACCATATCAACAAACTGTCACATTGATCAAAGTTCAAAGATCAGACGGCTCATAGAAATAACTGCAGATGAAATCAAGGCCATGGCTGCTCCAGAACTGACCCTGAGGAATTTACCTGAGGGCAGAGTCCTAGAGCATCCACACATTGAAGCGTCACCAGGATCAAACATTGACGACGGTGCAGAGGAGACGTGGGTCGAAGACATGGACAGCTGCGAAGAGGCTGACGAGAATGCAGCGGCACCAGAACGTCACCCAGTAATGGAGGTTGTCGTCTCAGGGGTGAGCAGCGTGCAGCGCCTGAAAGGATTTGGTTTGGACAACAGGAAAGAAGAGCAAAACACTGACTGCAAGATTTCATAGATTCACCAGAAACAAGCCTGATGCTTATTGATGTTGGTGCTTTTGAATCAGAGTTAATAAAGTTCTTCAAAACTAAGTGTGGAAATTAAATGAGATGATGACAATAAAACATTTAATAAAATCTTTTGTTGAATGTCTGAACTGAGCAAACAAATAAAATGATGTCAGTTGAATCGTGATTGCTGGCAGATTGTTTGTACTGTGCAGATGTAAGTTGACAGATTTAAGCTTGTTCCAGGGTAAGAAACTGTCAGATTTATCTGTTTGTTTATGATTGAATTTCTGTGTATCCATTAATATTAATATAAATTTATTATAATGATGTGATGAAGGTGAAGCCAGTGAAACAACGCAATATATTAACTTCAACTTTAATATTTGTGTGTAATTTATCAGTTTCCTTAAGTGAATTCATCTTAAAGCTTCATTAAGTAATTTATTGGTAACACACATGAAGAGACAAGTACCTTTGTCAACTAATCATTATTTATCATCAGTTTATCCTCAGATTATTCTCAATTGATTTTGTGCACATTAAAGCCAAATTGGTCACAGTCATAAAACTGATGTTTAACTGGAATGGAGAATTGACATATAAATATAATATAAATGTTCATATATTGTAAATATAATATGAAGTTATTTCTGTTTTCAGAGCTGCGGCTGAAGAAAGTGTTTGAAGAGAGAGAGAGTTTACAGGATCAGGTGACCGAAGACTGAAGAACAACACATTTAAGCACCTTTAACATTAAACATCATTTATGACGAAGTCCTGTTTGTGTACAGGTGAGGCTGCTGAGGTCTCAGCTAGACCAGAGACAGACAGACAGAGTTCAGAATCCAAAGGGGGATGGTCTGGAGAATGGGATGGATTCTCACCTTCTGGACCTGCAGAGTGAGTCCTCTTCTGAATGGTCTCCAGCTTTATGATGTCTCATCTTCATCTTCTTCATCATCTTCTTCTTCTCTGCAAACTGTCTCTTCCTTCATCATCAGATCTTTGTCACTTAAATAAAATCACTGACTGACTGAACACTGGGATGTTTTCTCCTGTTCTTCTGCAGGAGATGCCAACAGACATATCAGTGACCTCAAGTTCAAACTGGTGAAGTCTGAACAGGAAGTAACTGCTCTGGAGCAAAACGTAACATTTTCATCATTTCCTTTGTAGTTTGGTTAAAGGTCAGATAACGAGGCAAAACTCATATACAGATATTTTTAATTCATTATAGTTATTGACAGATCATAATCAGTTTCATGGTCAAATAAAATAACAATAATAATAATAATAAAATAATTCATGAAGAGGAGGTGGACTGTGTTGTCCCTGTAACATCTGTCTATGACAGATCACAGTGACCTCTGGATCTCTAACATTTATAACAGATCACAGTGACCTCAGGATCTCTAACATCTGTAACATCTGCCACAGATCACAGTGACCACAGGATCTCTAACATCTGTAACATCTATCTGTAGCTGACCTCAGGATTCAGTTTATGACAGACAGAAGTTTTTGATGAGGCCTCTCAGTGTGGCTACAGAGACG
Source organism: Trachinotus anak (assembly GCF_046630095.1). Lineage (NCBI taxonomy): Eukaryota > Metazoa > Chordata > Actinopteri > Carangiformes > Carangidae > Trachinotus > Trachinotus anak. The sequence continues at coordinate 494,404 of NW_027273857.1, read as the reverse complement.
CTGGTAAAACCTCTAACTGACTCCTGCTCTCCTTTCTATCAGATCATCCGTCTGGAAGGTCAGGTGACTCGCTACAAGTCGGCGTCGGAGAGCGCCGAGAAGATTGAGGACGAGCTGAAGGTGGAGAAGCGAAAACTGCAGAGAGAGGTGAATTCTCTCCATGTTTTTATGTTTATATAAATGTCGCCTTTAAAGACTGTTTATGAAATTTAAATTTCATTGTAATGTTCTTGATTATGAATGATTTATTAACTGTCTGATGTTCAACTGTCTTTGGAGGTAGTGAAGTATCTTTGTCTTCTGTTTAATGAACTCTGACGTGGTTATTCTGCCGCAGCTCCGCTCGGCTCTGGACCGGATCGACGAGCTGGAGGCCAGTAACAGTCACCTCTCAAAACGCCTGGAGAAGATGAAGGCCAACCGCAACGCCCTGCTGGCCCAGCAGTGAGGCTCTGTCCTGGGCACAGTCATCCTCCACACAGTCCTGGTCCTATGCTGGACTGTTTGTCTTCATCCCCAACCTGACACAGACAGTCAGATCTGACCACGTTTGCTTGATTTCAATCTACATGCAGCACCAGGCGGGTGGAGTTAACGGAGGCAGGAGAAAAGACTGAGCTGTGGTCAGGTCTGTCCTGAAGCTCTGTGGTCCCTGAGCCACAAACACATCACGGGGCGGAGTTTACCACACATGAAGTTTGTCTGTGTGTGACGGCATCCAAACACAGGTGAGGAGATCCTCACCTGAACAAGTCTATTTCGGAGTCTCATCTGAATGTCAACACTTCCATGTTGTTGAAGAGGGTCATGTGATGTCATCAACAGCGACTAAATGGACCTTGGGGTGAGGATCAACTTGATGTGGTAAACCCCACCTGCCTGGCTGTCTGGGTGTGTTAAAACAAACATTACATCTGCCTCATCAACACTCAGCTCCTCCGTCTGCATAAAGTGTGGCGTTACATCTCCTCGACACTTGGGGGCGCTGCCCCCCTCCCCCACCATGACTGAACTACAGCAGAGAGACCAGATCAAACCAGGTCATACCAGACTGGACTGGACCAGTCCAGCAGCAGCTGAGTCTTCTCATTTTCTTCATGGTTTCTTCTCTTGAGCCAAACTTCAGCTGATGTTTCTCTTGTTTGGTCTGTTTTTTGAGTGACGTTTGGTGGGGCTGGGTGTTTGGAAACAACACCAGCTGTATCCTGCATGTGTCACAGATCAGGTTAGTGTTATCAGTGTGACACAGAGAAAAGTCAGTATCAACGCCAAGCCCCACCCACAGTCTTTTTATTTCATGTTCAAAGAGGGCGTGGCCATGTGTGTTCAAACACATGACAGATCAGAATCAGGAATATTCCACATCATGTTTGTTTTTCTGGCTTTTCATGACTAGGATGTAAAATCACCAGCTTGTAAATGTCCAAGTGTTTGTCTGTAATTAATCATCACTGAGTGAATGAGTGAGGGAGTGAGTGAATGAACGTGTGAAGGGTTTGGTTCCAAAACAACATATTGATCCTGTAAAATACCTTTTATCAATCATTTTAAAGGGAAACACTGACTGGTCTCATCATGTCCCAAAGACAATTTGAGCTCACACTCACCTCACAGGTGACTGCTCAGGTGAATGTTCATGTTGTGTTGAAGAAGACTTGAAATTAGAGACTGAGACCATAAACTCATCAGGAAAACGTTTACTGAAGTAATAAATCAGTGAGAAGAAGAGACATTTTCACATAGACTTCAATACAATCAGACTTCTTCTTAAAACCAGTGGAGTCGCCCCCTGATGGTCAGTAGATAGAATGCAGGAGTTAATGTGGTGACGCCTCCAGGTAGAAGTGTCTACAGTTTTGTAATCAAACTCTTCATCCATAAAATGTATGACAATAACACCTGTGTTTTTAAATGTATGAGTTGTTGCTCGGCAAACTGTCACATACTGTAGATAACAAGTCAATACCATCAATATCGATCAGTAATCAATACAAATTCTTCATCTCTCCAGTTGATGGGAACTTTGGGTTAGGGTTAGCTCTTTACAAGACTTTACCAGGTTCATATGTAACGAGGCGTCTCACCTGTCTGAGCTGCAGATGGGAACCTTCATCTAACTGTGTTTCGTTGTCTTTCCTATGGATTAGGATGTGGGTTATCAATCTATCAGTGGGGTTGGATTGATGAGTGTGACGGGTGTTAATGGTCGTTCAGGTGACATCTTTGAAGCACTGTATTAAACTCATGCAACGTCTCAGTGTTGGTTTGTAGCTGTGAATCCAGGTAAAACAAATCTACCATCACAGTTGTAGCTCAATAATAAATATAAATATTGATTAATATTGTGAATATGTATTAATGACAGAACAACACCTGGATGATGGTTTGCATTGACTCTTAGAGGAATCATATGAAAACATGAACAGACTGATGAAAGAATGAACATTTATGAGACATTAAATTTAAAAGTAAACTAAATTTGAAAGTGACCCTGATTGAACATGACCCAGGGCTGCTATCAACTGCTTGGCTTTAGCATGGATGTTAGCCAGTGTGCTAGCCTCCAGATAGCAAAACTCAAGACAGTCAAGACACATCAGTTCATTTTAATGTGAATTTTTCATTAAACTTAGTTTGTTCAGTTTGCTTCAGATTATATAATTAAACATTTTAAAAGTTGTGTAAAGTAAACTTAACGTCACACTTCACTAAGTTATAGTTAATTGTGTTTAAATACACTTTTTGTACTTCATATTGGAAACATTCAAATTCCTCAAGAATATCAATAGCTCTCCACAGGATGCAGTTAATTTAATTCTGTTATTTCTTTACTGTAAACGCTTCTTAAACACACTTGATTTGCGGCATCTGAAAAAGGCACAAAGTAATAGACTGTTTATCACCAGAGGAGGAGGATCACCGTGTTCTGGCACAGACATGTTTGATAATTGATTACTGACTCATTCATCTCTGGAGGTGAAGACAAAAAGTAACTCAGGCTCATGGAAAAGAAGCTGCCTCGGTGAGGAGGCGGTGCTTTGGCCAACTTCCGGTGCTTGGAATAAAAACGCGGTCAGCTGGAGGAGAACTCAGGAGCTTCCGGACCACGAGAGGCCGACGTGCGTTGACTGGAGCGGGCCTGAACTCCCGCCACACCTGCAGCAGGTAAGATGTCAGTTCAGGCAGAGATGGTTTATTAATGGGGGGGTTCACTCGGAGCTTGTTTGGTTCCAGTTGGAGGGGGGGGGGGGGGGGGGGCAAACTCTCAAACCAACAACAAAGGCTTGATCACGTCATGAGGTAGCGCGGGAGAATGGGAGTGTCCTGTAAAGAGGAACCTAAGTTGTGTGAATGGTGGGTGTGACACGGACCTATTGGAGGGACGGACAGACTCGCGGTTACGCCAGTAAACAAGTGAGAAGAGCTTCTCCAGTCTCCGTCTCATTATTGATATGAGCCGTGTTCACATAACAGCGAGCTGTTGTTGTTTTAGGTTTGTATTCCCTCAGTGTCAGCGGTGAGGAGCTGAATTATCCTCAGAGCAGCTGATTGAAACCAGTGAAAAGGGTTAATTCAAGGTTTTAAAACTGATGTTTGTGTCCTGAATCCTTCCTTTGGACCACGAACACAGTGGACATTTAAGCAATAATGAAACAATGATCTAAATTGTACCTTAAAATATTTAAAATGTGTATAAAATAATAAAATAAAACTGTACAAATGTATGAAAGGTTTTTAGTTCATATTTTACTGCAGCTGTTAATTATTTTAATTCGAGATGAATCTGCAGATTATTTAATTAGTTCATGTGTAAAATATAAATATTTTATGAATGATGAAACCTGATTGTTGCTCAGGTTTGTTTGAGTCTGATGAAGTGATCTGCACTTCACTGTTGATGAACAGGTGTTGTAGTTTTACAGTGCGACAGCAGGTGGAGCTGTTGTTTCATATGAAACAGGTGCAGCAGGTGAACAGACCTGAGAACGGTGTCCAACACCTTCAGTCATTATGAACATCAGGTCTCTGTGCTCTCCAGCTGAACCACGCACAACAGGAAGGGTCAGCTGACCTCTGACATCATCAGAGACAGGTGAGACACACATGAACTCATGTTCAACAAAAGTAGCACAGATAATTTTACTTTTATAAACTGTGTGAATGACTTAATCTTTCTGTTTTTTCTGTTTGTAAATGTTGATTAAATCACTTGTATATAATTAATTAATCTGTAATAAAACGAACAGATAAAGTCATACTTTGATAAACTCAGAACATTTACCTGTCAGTACTCTGAGTATTTCTGCTGAGGTATTCGTACTTGTGCTGCAGTAAAGGATCAGAGTACTGATTTATTGTTACTGATCACACATCAGCTGATCCTCTGCTCTGCTCTCAGCAAATCAGACGGCTGAACTCCTGTGACTATGGAGACGTGTGAGGAATGTGGAGAACACCTCCTGAAGGTAAACAAGACCTCACACAAGGTCAAAGGTCAGCTTCGTCCCCCACAGACTGGAGTTCACGCTGTGCTGCAGGAAAACAGAGAAACTGATGACTGGCAGCTCCTCACCACTACTGAGCATGCTCAGATCAACCTTTTGTCTCTCAGCGGGTTGTTGCTGTTCAGAGGTTTGTTTAACAACAAACTGAAGCATCAGTCTGACTCCTCACAGATAGAACCCCATTCAAAATATGCTCCATTTACCCTGCACCATCTTTAGATCTTCACCACTAAATAAACAAAGATCTTTTATAGATGGTGAAATTTTACATCGGTCATTAAAACATTGTCTTCAAGAAACAGAAGGAAAGACTTGATGGATCTTCAGGCTGTTTCCTAATCAGGCTCCATGGTTTTTAAGAGTGAGGGGAAAAAAACACTGAATATTGTCTGAGCTCGTACAAATAAATTCTCATTCCAAAATCTTTTTTTAAGTTTGTTACAATCCTTGAAAAGCTTGCATGTGTCCTTATGGGGTTTGCAAAGATCCTTGAAGAGTTTCCAGCAGTCCTTGAAAAAATTCTAGGAGTCCTTAAAGGAATTCCAGTAGTCTGCAGAGGGTTCCCTGAAGATGTCCTTGAGGCCCTTGACATAGCTCCAGGAGTCTTCAGGGGTGTCTCTGGTCCTTGAGGAGGTTCCAGTTATCCTTGAAAATATTCCAGGCAGCACTGGAAAAGTTACCAAAGAGTTTTCTCAGAAGTCCTTAAAGATATTCCAGGAAGTGTTCCCAGGATCTGTGCAGGATAATGACAGACTGAGTGTGAATGAATGAATCCTTTGAACTCTGACAGGACACACACACACACATTTGTACTTGTATACTTGTGAGGACCCTCAGTCACTTCATACATTCCACAGCCTGAACTGAAACTCACAGTAAAACCAAACCTAAAGCTTCAAACAGATGTTTTAAAGTGAAACACATCAAATCAGTCCTCACAGAGATAGAAATACAAGACCACACACAGAAAACGGGGGGAGCTGGTGGGGGCTGGCGGAGGCAGACTGGGGCCCCATGCTTCACAGAGGGACAGAGAGATCACAGAAACTCTGTCACACAACTTCTGTTTTCAACAACAACAGACCTCAGTGAGAACCACAGATAAAAAACAGACTTTTTCAATGGAGTTTTGTAAGTAGGATTATGAATGAATGAAGAATTAATTGTGGGGACCTGAGCAACCAGAAGATCAAAACATGATGAATTATCAGAAAGGTGGGGTGTAAAGCAAAAGATCACTTTTTACTTATTTAAATACAGTTTTGAACATGTAAATACAACCAGAGTTGATATTTTATTTTTAAAATAGTTTTCTGTTCTTTGATTTTCCTACATGCAAAAACATGATCGACAGAGAGTCCTTGAAGAGGTTCCTGGGTTCCCTCCAGGCATTCCAGGAGTCCCTGAGGAAGCAGAGAACCAGGTTTAAGGGAGTTCCAAAGGTCCCAGAGGATCTTCCAATTGGTTTAAAGGTCCTTGAAAAAAATCCAGAATTTTCAAGGTGTCATTGTGGAGTGACCTTAGATTCTTTAGACAGAACCAGTTGTGAGCTTCAGCTTCAGTACCTCTGATCTTAATTACCTGTCTCTCATTTAGTCTTTCTGTTCTCGCTTCTTCCCAGCATGTTTTCAGAGGCCCTGAGCTGGTCTGGTCGTCATGGAAACACAGCTCTGAGTCCAGAATGAGGTTTCTGTGTTTAGGTTTAGTTCACTGTAATCCTGCTGGACCCCATTCATTAAAGTCTGGTCCTGGCAGGCAGCTCCTCTCCGCTGAGCACACTCAGATCAACCTCTAATCAGCGCCAGTCTGACTCCTCAGACTGAACCCCATTCAAAATATTCTCTTTTTAGCCAGTTCTGTTTTCAACCTTATTTCAGCAGCCTCATCTGAATTGTTACAATAAAAACTTAAGTTTTGCCCTGATCAGGTCAAAAAGCTGGTGAATGAAAATTAGAATTAAAAATTTGTGTTTAGTCTGAATCCATCAGAGTCCTCGTCTTTCTGTTTATTCTTCAGTTATTCATCATGATATTACATCACATACACACAAGGTTTTAGACACATTCAACATTGAAGTTTGTTTATTACCACAGAGAAAAAAGACAGAACACACAGTTAGATAATTACTCTCCCCACCCCTCCCAGATCCTCTGTCTTTCTGCAGGTAAACTCACCTATCCTCTGACAGGTTGGTGTTGGTTTTGTGAGTCAGAGTGGCGCCTCAGTGTGACTTCACAGCTGTGTGATTGAGGCTGTCACACCTGCAGATGATGACCAGACTCAACGGTTCAGGTTCACTCTGATGGACACAACAGGTGTGACCTCACACAGGTAAACACACTCATCTGAAACCACCTGGGCAGCTAGAGACAGTCAGACCAAACTCTGTGCAAAGATGTCTGATCCAGGATCCAGTTTGGTCTGAGTGTGTCGGCCCCCGTCTCTTTTCTGACCTTGTGTTAAACACGCACACGATGAGTTATCACAGAAACGTTTACACGCTGTGTCACATTTAAGGCTCCGAGATTAAGTTTCCTGGAGAGAAATACATTTCATCATCATCATCATCATCATTATCAATTTTTATTATTATTGTGAGGATTGAATTGTCCTGGAGATCACTGCATTAACTGGATTTGAACTTTTACCAACTTTGTTCTTTCCAGAAAACTGAAGATAAACAACACAAACAATCAAATATAAAACATGATATAAATATATTCACAGAATATGACTTCAAATATAACTTCAAATATTCAACACGTTCACTTTTCTTTTCAATTGGAAAGATGATGACTCGTGTTTGTCATCTTTTGTGGTTTCTGTGATTCATGACATACACCTGTAGACTCTGAGGTACACACACACACACTCTCAGTGAAGTGTGTTTGTGTTCTATCGGTTGAGTCTTCTCAGCCCTCAGCTCTGACTGTCAGGACAAACAGCTGACAGGACTCTTATTTTGTTGAGTCGAGTGGTCCAGGTGGTCCAGGTGGTCTGTGGACCAAGAAGCTGCTGGGAGGCACCGTTGCTTCGAGAAGCAGGCAGAAGAGGCATTAACATGTCTGAAGACACATTTGAGTCTTCAAGAGTTCACATTGGGACGTTGCTGTCCAGCGTCGCGGCTGAGTACTCGATCTCAGAGGCGTGTGAGGCGTCGATGAGCCTGGCGAGCCCTGTCTTGGTGGAGTACTTGAAGATGAAGGCCTTCATGAGGTCGTAGCGATAGTTCCTGTTGAGGAAGTTGTACAGGACGGGGTTGATGCAGCAGTGTATCAAAGAGAAGCACTGCGTCAGGTGCAGTGCCACATCCAGGAAGTTCTCAAACTGGCAGCTGAAGGGCAGGATGTTGAGCAGCGACAGCGTGTCCAGCATGAGGACGGCGTGGAATGGCAACCAGCACACCAGGAAAACCACAATGTAAATGAGAATGATCCAACGGCTGATGCGGCGCTCCTGATCTGAGCTGGGAGGGACGGCTTTCGCCAGGAGCAGGTAGAAGATGGTAATAATGGGGAAGGGGATGGCGAAGCCGAGGATGATGAAGCTCAGCTGGATGCCCACCATCCAGTCCCGCGGGTTTGTCAACGGATAAACCGGCCTACAGATGGCGCCGTTGTGGTGTGATGACTTCACCGCCTGCAGGAAGTAGGTGTCGGGGATGGAGGCCACCAGCGCCAGCAGCCAAACCAGAACACAGATCAGCCATCGCACCAGCTTCTTTCTGTGGCTGTTGGGGGTGTTGGCAAAAAGTGTGATGGACAAGTAGCGGTCGACGCTCATGCAGGTGAGGAAAAAGATGCTGCTGAAGAGGTTGACACTGAAGACCAGGTGGGTGAGTTTACAGATGGCCTCACCAAAAGGCCAGCGTCCGCCCTGCAGTAGCGAGGTCACCCAGACTGGCAGCGTGGCCACGACGCACAGGTCGGCCACAGCCAGGTTGAGGATGTACAGGTGCGTCTCATAGCGGTTCCTGTTGGAGCGCAGGATTACCCATACTACAAGGGTGTTGGCAGCAAGGCCCACCAGGAAGATGAAGACGTAGAGGATGGAGAGGATGTGGAGGAAGGCGGCGTGGCTGATGGCGCCTGAACACATCAGAGTCTCCACATGGGACAGGTTGTCCTGGTCGGCAGCAGTCAGGTTTAGCTCCTCCCACAGCTCCATGAGCTCGGTGAGGTCACTGGAGATCAGACTCATCACGTTGACTTTGTACCTGGAAAACAGCAGAAGATGAACCAGAACCTGCTGCACCACCTGGTCCTGAGTTTTCTAACATACGGCTTTCTCCTATTAGCTGTATTGATTATTGATCACTGAGCTCTGAGGACAGGTGGACACATGGTCATCGTCGTTAATGAGATGCTGTGAACCAACAGGAAACAGGAAGAGACGTGACGATGACTCACTGATGGAACAAAAACATCTCTGTGGTCGTCAATGATCAATAACCTCTGTGTGATCAGCACTCCAGCCTTCACGTCATTGTGAGGCTGTAAATCTGCTTCATGTTTCCAACACAAAGACCATGCTGTGTCAACTTCAACATCCCATAATGATCTTTTATATTTTACAGCCTGATGACACAATGGATTTTCACATAATGAACCAAAGGACAGGACGGTCTTTGCTGTAGACATAAATATTCAATGTTGGCGACATATTAATTGATCGTTTCCGGCAGAGAAATGGACAGATGTTCCACCCCCAAATAAAAACAGAAGAAGAATGATCTGCTTTCAAGTCAACATCTTACCAGACTCCAGGCGAAAATCCTCAGAGTAAAGATTCTACAACTAAACGCTGTAAAACAGTTAAAATACAATCAGCTGTTGTTTGGAAGTAAAACCAACATTTTACTATAATTTAATAATAATAATAATAATAATAACGAACCAATGTGTTCAGACTTGCAGTTCTTCAGTCTTTAAACCATTGTGTATGGAAGCACATTTCTGCCAAAACAAACAGAAAACAAGAAAACACTCCTTTAAAAAAAAACATTTTCCTAACATTTCCTCTTTTCTCATCATTTAACCATAAACATTCTTTTTTTAAAATACATTTTTAATATAATTTTGAAATGAGAATTAGTCTCCAACAGTCAAAAGTTTTCAACTTTGGGAGAAACACATCGGATTATTGGCTCTGCTGCATTAAAACAGACAAAAACCAGAGAAGAAGAAGAAGAAACCTGAGCCCACAGACAGACAGCTGGAGGAGAGGAGGAGCAGCACTCAGCTTTTACTGCTGCTTCACTTTAAAACTCCACAGGGCCCTTAACACTCAAAGGTCACGACCTTCAAAATAAAACTTTACTGTGGTGCTGAAGCAATGAGACAATTAGAGCATCAATCAGACAAAAAAAAGATGTCAAAGTTCAGATCATCACCATCACATAAAAGAAAAGTTAACGGTTTAAAACGTTATTTATCAGGTTAAAGAAACAGTGAAAGCGAATGGCCTCCAGAGTCTTGTCTGGACTAACATCAGCTGCTCTCTGTGCGTCTCCTGAGCCTCACTACTTCACTGAGCAGTAACAGCAACATGACTGATCTCAGAACAGCAGAAACTCGTTTATCTGAATAAACCAGTAAAGCAAACGGGCCATGCGTCCACGTGATGCTGTTTTGAAACAGGTCAGTGCTGCAGGTTTAACCCAGTTTGTCAGATTAGACCTCTGTTGATCTGAGACACCAGCTGAGAGGCTCCTGAACGCACCAGAGTGCATTGCAAGTGTCATAAAATACACGCCTGACTCCTGTCCGTGCCACAGCGTCAACAATGACACGCCACCAAGAAAGACTCGCCGAACTCCGCTGTAAAATCTCTCAATTTAGGGATTCTTTCCCCATCGCCACAGTTTAAAACGTCAGAACACACACACACTGAGACCCTAAAGAACAAACCTGACACACTCTTCACTTCGGCTCACATTTCATACATCACAGGACGTTCGTACATAAAAAAGTCACTTCTTCAACCAGGTTCGCCATTATTAAGACGTTACAGCGGAGTTGGGACGATCATAACTCTGTTCATACAAGTTGAGATTCACTCAAATTACGTGATGTCTGGTGTGGTATTTTTATGCCGAATACAACAAAAAGCATCAGTGGTTGCTAGAAAAATATAATACATATTCTGCTATGTCATGCACTGGCCTGTGAGTCAAAAATCCAAAAACGACACATTTTTAAGACAAGTCTGGGTTAAAACCTGGAATCAGCAGAGCGAAACTGATCGGGTGTACCTGACGGATGATGAAAGAGGGAGTCAAATCACACACAACACGTCTGTTGCTTCCCTGTTTGTCCCGGGTTAATTCTGGTCCAGACTGGGGCGACAGTCCGGTTCCTCCGGCGGACAGTCCGAGGCCGTCTGTCGCAGTCCCCCTTCACTTCGCAGTTTAATGAGCAGAGAAGAAGAGGAGGAGGAGGAGGAGGACCGCCCTGATTTATTAGGTTTCAGCTGTGGGACAATGCAGCTGCAGGACGCGCAAAAAGACCATTTAAACCGCAAACAATAGCGTTAAAGATGCGTGACGACACATCCCACACACACACACACTCACAGACACACACACACACACACACTCACAGACACACTCACACACAGACACACACACACAGAAACACACACACTCACAGACACACACACTCACAGACACACACACACACAGACACACACAGACACACACACACAGAAACACACACACACTCACAGACACACACACACTCACAGACACACACACACACAGACACACACACACAGAAACACACACACACTCACAGACACACACACACACACAGACACACACACACAGAAACACACACACTCACAGACACACACAGACACACACAGACACACACACACACACACAGACACACACAGACACACACACACAGACACACACACACACACACACACACACAGACACACACAGACACACACAGACACAGACACACAGAAACACACACACTCACAGACACACACACACACACACACACACACACAGACACACACACACAGACACAGACACACAGAAACACACACACTCACAGACACACACACACACAGAAACACACAGACACACACACACACACACACACACACACAGACACACACACACAGAAACACACACACTCACAGACACACACACACACAGAAACACACAGACACACACTCACAGACACACACACACACACAGAAACACACACACTCACACACACACACACAGAAACACACAGACACACACACAGAAACACACAGACACACACACACACACACTCACAGACACACACACACACAGAAACACACACACACAGACACACACACACACAGAAACACACAGACACACAGAAACACACAGACACAGAAACACACACAGACACAGAAACACACAGACACACACACACACACACACACACACAGACACACAGACACACACACACACACAGAAACACACAGACACACACACACACACACACACACACAGACACACAGACACACACACACACACACAGAAACACACAGACACACACACACACACACACACACACAGACACACAGACACACACACACACACACAGACACACAGACACACACACACACACAGACACACAGACACACACACACACACACAGACACACAGACACACACACACAGCTTCAGTTTTTAACGTTCAACAGTTTTAATCCAGTTTATTCTCCAATGTTTCAGTTTCTCTTTGACTCAGTTCAGTTTGTTTCCTGAGGTCTGTTTGATCTGGATTCTGATGGGTTCATGTGGAGCTGATCAGCTGTAAATTAAGATGATGTATTATGACATTGGGTGTTAAAATCCTGACGGGTAGAAACCCGTCTTATTCTGTCTGTATTTAAAATACAGACCTGATTCTGAATCAGAGAGGAGCATCTGAGCTCACAAAAAAGTCCAGAACTTTACTTGTACTGGTCTCTGTATCTGTTCCTCAGCTCCTCTTACAGGAAATGGGCTGCAGCTCACAACAGTCTCCAGCACCTTCTTCAGGATGAGGTTCCTGCAGATCCTCCTGGTCCTCAGAGAGACCAGCTGCAGGTCTTTCAGGACTGGGCTGTCCTCCACCTGAGGTACCTACAGATCTTCTGCAGTCTAGAAGAGATCTACGAGCACCTGGTCCAGCCCCAGAGGAGCGGGGCGGTCTGGACGGTCCTGGACGGACTGATGGGTCATCTTCTGGAGCTCAAGGCTCAGATGGTGGAGCTGGAGCTGTCTGAGTTTAACTACTTTGATGACCTGCTGCTGGACCTGAAGATGACCCCGGTGAGTCCAGAAAACAGATCAGACCTGGTCCACATTAAGTCTGCAGGAAAACAGATCAGACCTGATCAGGGCTGCTGTAAAGACATTTTGGTTCTAAAGGTTTTCATTTCACTTGTAAGACTGGTGTGTGTGTGTGCGTACGTGCGTGTGTGCATGCGTGCGCGTGTGTGTGTTAGGACCTGGAGGTCCCCATCCCTCAGTGTTTACTCAGAGACAGTCTGAGCTGCAGAGACACAAACAGACGATTCTGTACAACATCCTGGAGAAACAACAAACCAATGAGACTGTGAGAATCACTGTGACCTCATCACCCTCATCTGACCTTTATCATCCTCCTCTGACCTCTGACCTCTGATTTTTTAAGCTACGTAAAAACTCAAACACTTGAACTAAAGTTCAGGAAACTTTAACGTTTTCATGTCTCTGGTCCAGACCTCCTCGGTCCAGACCTCTTCAGTCCAGGCCATGAGTCTGGAGGAGGCAGTTCTCCTGCAGGTGTCTGAGCATGCTTGACAGGGATGAATCAGCACTCCGTTTGTGATGGAGCTCGTCCAATCAGATAGAGGCATTAGGAGACACACCAGGAGACCCACAAATTTGAACCCAGCCCAAGCAATCCAGATCCACAAGGTACCAGATCTGATCAAACAGCTTTAATTAGACTCTGAGCGTTGACCTGGTTCTTCTCTCAGATGGTGTCATATTCCTTTAAATCCGCTCAGACAGGTGAGGTGAGGTGAGGGTGTATCCACCTGTCAGCGCTGCCCTGACACTGGATGAGGTGTGGAGAGGTTACGCTCAGAAGAAGCAGATGAGATGATGTTTCTGGGGATGGAAACGTTTATTTTCATATTCTATATATTTGATGTCTAATTTTTTATGTATTATTCAGATGCCATTTTATTTTGTTGATAGATTGTGTTTTTATTTCTTATTTCATTTTTGTAAATGTTAACTCCAGTTCTTCCAGTTCTCCCGGTTCCCCCAGTTCCCTCCAGTTCCTCCAGTTCCTGGTCCCTCTGGTTCCTCCTTTAGGTCTTCATAGTTCCTGTGGTTCCTCTGGTTCCTCAGATCCCAGCAGAGCCTCCTGGTCCCAGTCCAACCCAGTTGCAGGCACAGCAGGTCTCAGCAGGTCTGAGGTTGATTCAGGATCAGAATGAGGAGGAATGCCAGTGAGCCGAGCTCAGGGTGAAGCGTTTCATTCTTGATGTGGAGGGAACTGACATGAAGGAGACTCTACAGGACCACATCTGACAGTGGTTCATTGAGTGCAGGTCAGACCAGAACCTCAAGTATCAGAGACACTTCCTGATTCCTCTGGTTCCTGTCTTTGGTTTTCTGGTTACTCTGGTTCTTGCCATGGTCCCTTATGATTCTGTGGGTTCTGCTCTTCCTTGGTTCTTCTGCTGTCTTTATTTCCTGCCCTAGTTTTCTGATCAATCAATTGATCAATAATAAAAACTCTCTCAATACTAAATACTTTAGGTCCACCCACCTGCAGTGGACAGGAAACTGGTCTGATGACTGACTGACACTGACCTCAGTCAGTATTAGACTCTGCCGGTCTCTGCTGGTATTATTATAGTTTGTCCAATCACTGTCCAGGATGGAGCCAGTGTACCGGGAGGAAGAAGAGGCCTTAAAAGTCAGAGACCACAACAAAAAACTTTATTTAAAAAAATGATACAATGCTAACTGTTAGCTGTGTAGCAGATTTACTCTAATATTACGAGTGTTTACTGTGTTGCTGTGCTGCTTCACATTGTTGCTAGGTGGTTACGACGTTGTTCACTGCAGTTCACTTAGCAGCCACCAGGTGGCAGCAGAGCACCAACAGACACACCTGGAGATGATCAGTCTTTAATGCAGGTGACTGCGGCTGAGGAGCTGAACATAAGATTATTTCCCCCCGGTCTCCTGCTGGCGACACCAATAATTCAGGTATTTAACCGAAAAACGGGTGTGAAGTGATGTGAGGTCAAACGTACAGGAGCAACATTAATGAAAAACAGTTCAAAAGAGATTGATACAGTTGTTCGTCCTATGTAAGTATGCCACCAACCGGGGAGAGCACAAATGACTTGATTTTCAGACGGAGTTTGGTGTGAAATCCACCTGCAACTCTGCTGTGATAGAGTATAACTATTACAACAGTGAGTGCAGTTGAGACGTCGTTGATTAAGCTAAAGTGAACTATATGATTTTTAAATAAAGTTTAGTGCACGCTGCCATCGTAAAAAAAAAAAAAAAAAATCAGAATACTGTCATAACTTGTGAAAAGATAAAACTAACAAGATTTTTAAATAGAGTTTGGTGTGGAGTTTGTCCTTTAAACCTCTTTAACTGCAAAATAAAATATTAGAATTTGACAAATTATTCTTGAAAGAAGTAGTTATATTGACAACTTTGATTAGTAAACTTATACATATCCTGGTTTGTAATGAATGTTTGAAGAACTGCTGAGTAAAAAGTAAAAGAAAAAACATCTTGGTAACTATATACAATTTGTGAATTAAGTTTGGTGTTAACTCCATCTGTCACCACTGTAAGCCCACACATTTTACTACAATATTTATTGTGTTAAATAAATTATGACACACGTAAATTAACTGGATTCTAAATGGGGTTTGGTGAGAGGTTTGTCACTGTGAGAAACAACTTTTTCCTGTCTGACAGTCTGTTCCACTAGTTTGGATAAGAGTGAGACCTCCTGCAGCTGATCCACAGTCAAAACAGAAAGAAGCTGTTGATTAAAATTTACAAAATATCTGCAGCTTCCATTTCTCCTCTATTTTATATTATTAATACATAATATTTATTTTTAAATGTTATAATGTAATTAATATTCATATTTTAATTAATATATAAATATAATGTATATTTTATAAAGTAATATGAATAACAAATCACATCTGATATATTTCTCAAAAATTATTAGTCTACTTTTTTTTGTATAATTCATAATATAAATGTAATTTAGTATTAGATTGTAAAAAACGTTATTTAACAGCTACTGAAAATACAAAAATTAAAGTTTTTATTGCAGATGTAAATAATAAATAAATATATGTCAATACATTGATATATTTTTATAATTTGACAAATGATCATACAACAAGTGAATATTACTATTGTGAAACAATTACTGAAACAATAGAAAGGTATTACTATATACTAAATAATTAAAATCATTATTCATTCACAACTCATTACTAAGTAATTTCAACAAAAATAAAAGATACAAAAGAAGATGGAATATAAACAGGACATAACATTTTAATTCAGTTTAGTGTGAAACAAATTATATTTCTTGTTAAAGTAATCATAAGAACAAACTTTAAAATACAACACAGTTAATCATGAAAAAGTTAAATCAAGATGTTCCACATAAATTAGTCAGAACCAAATGACAAGAAGAATCAGTCAGAAAAGAAGAGTTCATGACACGTCTGAACCACTGTGTGCTGAAGAACATTTTATTTTCTTAAATGTGCAGCTGACGACGTCATTGGTCTGTGACATCATCAGGCTGTGATGTCATCATCCTCACAGTGTGGTGAACTGGCTCTGAGCTGCTCTCAGCTTATCAGCAATCTGACCAATCAGAGAGGAGAAAGGAGATGACATCACACATCAGTACACTTGCAACCCCTGCCACCCCCCCCGCGCTGTGCTCACCTGCTGGTAGAAGGTCACCTGTTGTTCCAGGTAAAGCTGCATCACTCTGTTGTAGTCATAGATACGGTTACTATGGAAATGATTCATCTCAGCTGGAAGGACACAGGAGGAGTTGGGTTACACTCTGTGTGTGTGTGTGTGTGTGTGTGTGTGTGTGTGTGTGTGTGTGTGTGTGTGGGGGGGGGGGGGGGGGGAAATGTTGTGTAGTGTAGTGTTACCCTGCAGAGAGTAGCTCATGCAGCTGATCCGTTGGTTCATACACTTCCTGTCGTTGTTGTTGATTTTTCCTGCAGAAACCAGACGATCAGCTTCTTTCACCTTCTCCACTGCAGCCTGAACACACACAGGTAAGACCACACCCCCTTAATGACATCATCACATCTCACCTGAAGCCTCCCCACCTCCTGGTAACAGTAAAAATAAAACTTTGTTTATAAATGTTTAAATGAATATTAAGCAGAGTGTTGTACTGTAGTGTGTATCAATATTGCAGTACCTTGTGTACAGTGATAATTTCTGGGAAACATCCCAGTAGACCTTTGTACTCGCTGTTTGTTTCCAACAGGAAGTGAAGATCCTTCTGAGGCTGTAGAGGTCATCAGGGTCATCATTAGGTCATCAGGGGTCACCAGAGGTCATCAGGGGTCAGATAAAAATATACAGAAATGTAATTTTAGGTATAACAGTGCTCTGTGTGTGTGTGTGTGTGTGTGTGTGTGTGTGTGTGTGTGTGTGTGTGTGTGTGTGAGACCTGCTGGGCGACGATCTTGGCGATCTCCTCGTAGGTTTTTCCCGCCGCAGTCAGAGCATCAGTTAATGTCTCTTCTCCTGAAACGTACAATAAATGACTGTGTTAAAAACACGTTTTATTTATGAAAAGTCAAAATACAAACTGCAGCTGAACATCATGAAAACTTTAATAACCTGACTGCACTTGGAAAATCCCAGTGTTTCAGAACTGTTGGTGCATTCAAGGACACTCAGATATCTGAGATTTCAGATTTGTCTGCTGAACATGAGAAATGACCAAACCTTTAAAGTGCTCAGATTTCAGAGTATCACTGAATACACCATCAGGGACAGTTTCAGACCTGTAAAGGACACTTCCTCCCTCCATGTCTCTTCCTCCTGTGTCTCCTGCCTCCTTCTCTCCTTGTCACCTCACCTGGATATTTGCTACTGTTGAAAACAGTCGACAGGTTTCTGAAGGCTTGACCAATCCGCTCGTACTCTTTAGGAAGCGCTGCACACACCGTCACACAGTCATTAAAACAATAGTGTGTAAACATATACATATGTTTATATTTATCTAAAATGTGTGTATGAACAGTGTTTTGTGTGTGCGTGTGTATATGTGTGTGTACTGACGTCCGGTGCAGCGTTTCCAGTGTGTGTGTCCAACGTTCAGCAGCTCTCTGACTCCGTCCTCCATCGACTTAGTGAATCGACTGAACTGCTCACACCTCTGTTCACTGCACACAAACACACACACACATCTGTTCATGTCTGTCATCACAGTCATTCATCACATGACCACTGTGTCGTGATAAATGAGTGTGATGAACTTCTGGGCTCAGTGTGGTAGAAAAATCACATGGTGTCATCTGCATAGTGAGATGCTGAAGTCCTTATAAGGAAGAACAATGTTTCTATAATCTAAACAATAATGGACCAGGAAGAGACCCTAGTGGCTCAGAACCAGATCTTAGAAATCCTGTCTAGTGGATCTCTCCTGGTGGACTGTCTGCTGCCTGACAGACCAAACCCAGGGCAGAGTGGGTGGTCCCACTTACACCTGAGCAACATCAAGCTCTGCAGCTTCAGGCTCAATCAGACTGAAGAGCATCGGTCCCACTGTCTCGTCTTTCTCCGTCCTCCTCTTCCCTGCCTTCCACTCCTGAAACATCGAAACATTGCTTCAGCCAATCAGGACTAAGCTGACAAACCTCCCCACAGCTGATTGGCTAAGCAGGTAAATATGTGTGTACAGAGTGAGGAGGGGCTCGACCTTCTCATCTCTGTAGGTGAGGAAGAGCTGGAAGACGTCACTCTGGGAGATGACGGGGTGACGACACATTCGACTCATCCAGGCCTGTAAACGCTCCATCCTCATCCTGATGAAGTCCTCGTCAAACCTGCCTGAGAGCACGGGTAGAGAGGAGTGAGGAGTGTGTTGTACTGCCATCTACTGAGATCTACTGTCATCTACTGAGATCTACCGAGATCTACTGTCATCTACCATCACCTGACATCTACTGTCATCTACCGAATAGTCTTTTTTCAGTCTCTATTCTGATCTATTCACTGATTAGCATCCAGATACATGTCATACAGGTGTCAAGTTCACACAGTTGTGGTTGCCATGGTGAAGTCTCACCTGTGACCTGTTTGTCCGGCAGTGGGGGGATGGGCAGCGCTGAGCCAAACTTCTCCAGAAGACGCTCATACAGCCAATCGAAATGCTTGTAGCGATGATTGACGGGTCTGTTGGTTGTCTGCAGGAAGACGGAGGGTCAGAGAAGGAGTATTACTACATGTGCTATATGTACTACTGTGTACTACTGTGAGTATGACTGTGTATCGGCGTGTATCCAGCATACACTGGGGGTGATCTGATACTCGATGAAGCTCTTCAGTCCGTACAGCTTGGATTCTTTCTTCGGGTCCGCTATCACACAGTCCAGAGGGGACGATGGGTACAGCCAGACAGGACCCACCTCCCCCATCTGATTGGACAATGAGCAGGAGCCAATCAGAGTGCAGACAACATAGAGTGAGACAGAACTATCAAGAGTTAATTACTCACATAGACAGGAAGCCGGTCTCTGCTGTTAGCTGGTGGTTTGGCCAACAAGAAGACGTCTGGACTCGGACCTTTGGAGAACGGAAACCTGGGGACACACGGGACCACTGAGATCCACTGACCTCTGCTGGGATCTACTGACTTCTACTGGGACCTACTGATCTCTGCTGGGATTTCTATGGGAATGATGGGATCTAGCCTGGAAACACTCAACACTACTGAGATCTACTGTTATTGGGATCTATTATATCCACTGTTTTGTATGCTGTGAAAATTAATTTACTTGTTCAGGGAGATCTTCACGGAGGGCCCGTGGGTGCTCTGTCCTGAAGCTCCACCATCCTCATCCACCTGATCATTACCATGGTAACTGCCCACTGATTGTTCGTCCCAGTCATCATCCCACTCGCCGTCATCGTCCTCGACAGCTAACGGAGACTGTACTTTAATCTTTCACCAAACACTCTTTGCAAAGCAGGAGGTTGGACATTTCCTCACAGAGACAGATATAAAAGTAATCCTGTAGGAACCCTTTTAACACAAGTTAATGAGTTACCTGTGTGTATGTATCCATGACTGTCCCTCCCTCCTGTAGTGTTACAGACATAAGACCCATCTCTTTCACCACCACCGACATTTCCAACCTGAAAAACGACAACTTAAAGTTATGAAGAGGAGGAGGAAGAGGAGGACTAGCTCACAGTCAGTGCATTGTGTGTTGTAATGTCCTATCATCCCACAGGAACATAGACCATTGGTCAGACCTGGTATTAACCTGTGTCTTCAGTGATCAATTCACACCTGTTTTAAACTGAGTCTCAGTGACACCTGTGAGCAGATCACTTCCTGATTTATATGCAAATAAACAGGTATAAGGTGTTGTTTTAAGCCAATCAGACAGACGGGTCAGTTGTCAATGTGCTTCTGTGTGTGTGAGTGAAAGAGTGAGTAAGTGAGTGAGTGACAGAGTGAGCAGTAGGGAGGTTTGAGTGAATCACTGTTCTGTTCACAATTCTACAGTGAAATAAAGTTTTATCAAATTTAAACAGTAAAATATTTTCAGTTCATTATAAACTGTGTTGGACAAATCAAACTGTCAGAGGACGTCAGGAGAGGAGGTGGTCCTTCAATGTGGTCCAGGACACATTTGCATTCACACTGTTAAGCCTGAAATATACTTTCTCTTAACAATGTGTATGGGTTTGCATCGTGGCTGCCACGCGTATCCTGCGTTCATTTGGTGCATCGGTTGTGCATATCGCAAAAATTACACGACGCGTACGCAAGATACAATATTAACATGAACACTAGGGGTGGTCCTGCAAGTACAGTGACCATGGGGTCAGAGGGTCAGATAAGGTCAACAAAATGGCGGCTACGATGACCCCGCTGTCTCTTTTTCTGCCGCGTTCGCAGCAAAAGCTGCAGTGTCGCCATGTTGTTTATTTACATGAGTATACAAGACCGGCTTTGTTTATGACTCTGGGTCTGATTTTTGTGGTCTGCCCCCAGGTGGAGACCTCAAGTATCATGCATAGTGGCTGCTTCAAACAGCAAGTATATTCCAGGCCTTAAAAGAATGTGTCCAAATGTGGTCCAAACCACCTCTGAATGTGGTCTGAGTGATCGGATTTCAAATGTGTCCTGAATTCATTCTGGGTGAGTTCACATCTGAACTGAAAGCTGAACACTGATTGGTTCACTCAGGACTGATGTTAATATCAGGTCTGAACAGGGCCTTTGACTTTCTGTATCTCTGTGTACGCAGACAATACACTTCTTTGCTCATAAGAGACAAAATGAATCGTGTTCTGTGTCTCTTCATGGGTTTCATCTCTTTAATGTGGTTTTGCATCTGTGGTCGACTTGAGACTTTGTTGTGGTGGTTTTGAGACTGGTGGGACAGACATGCAGTACAGGGGAGTTGTAAGGTGTTTGGTTTTGGTTCATCGTACGGGAGTCCAGGGCTTTTAGTGATCACGCTTAAGACCATTGGGAGGAGGCTGACCACCAGATGACCCTCAAGGAGGGGTCTTTGTGGGTGTTTCTGTACCGTCACCTTTATCTCATCCCCAGCAGTTGTGCAACCTGTGATGGCTGTTGGTCGACTTGTGGTGGTTTTTCCTGTCTTTGTGTTTGCTGTTTGAGTACAGGATCTCACAGGACATGGAAGGAGCTGAGTCTTGGTTCAGAGTGGAATAACTCTCACCTGAACTTACCTGTAAATATCCTTCAGGTACCAGTCCAGTTTGTCCCCTGGAGTTCTGGGCTTCGATCCAGCCTCCACCCACAGTCTGCAAAGACACACACACTCATTATGACGGAGTGTGTCATGTTTACTGTGTAAATAACGTGTATATGTGAGTTTGTACCTGGTTGAGTACAGTGACCGTCTCTCCCTCTCTGACCGACAGCTCGTTGTTTCCTGGTTCTGCTGTGAAGTCGTACAGAACCTGAGCCTGAAACACAATGAACAAACACAGTACACACACAAACCCACAGCTCTGCACTGTCTACTGTGAAATGTAAAGAAACTCTGTGTTTCAGAAGAAACTGTCACCAGTCGACTACATGAAGGTGAAGTCAGTGAACGTCACACACTGCATTCGGCTCTGAGAGGAAAAGTCTGGTTATCAGTGAAGCTACAAACTTCCTCTTCTGTCAACAGCTCCTGGACTTTTCTCTAAATTATTCCTGTCACACTGTTTGTTCTGCTGAACGTACTCCACTGTGTCTACAGGATTTCTGTTTGTACAAAAACAGCAGGCTTCTTTACTTTTTGTAGTTTTTCTGTCCTGACAGAATCATGCTGACCTCACTAACATGTTGTTATATTTGTGCACGAGACATAGAAAACTGTAATTATAAATGGATATTTTCCTTTGATTGCCCCACATATGTTTCCGATTGTTAAACACAGTTTCTGTAGTTTTATTGTTCTCGTTGGACATTTTGACTGTACACCCAACTCCAGTTTTCTCGTATGTATATAATATTTGTACACAGTACAAAATTGTAATACTAACTTTATAATACTATGTTTGCTGTTTTCCTTATTTAGTTAGCCCATAAGATTGTTTCCTGCTGTTCTAACCAGACTCCTGTAGAATTTTTACATAATTTCTGAACATGGTGTAAAAGCGATTTCCTGTACTTCTGCAGGGGTCTGTGGTTTAAATAACCCACCCACAGATAAACTCCCACAGAGGATTTCCCTTATCTCTATTATATTTTAAAAACATTTCAATACATGTCTGCAGTAGTGAGTTTTTCTGTCTGTTGTTTTCATCAGAATTTCTGATTGTCTTGTTGAGAATTTTCTACACGTTACCAGTAGAAAAGTTTAATTCCTTTGACTTCTTTGAGATTTTCTTACCAGACTCGTATAGATTTTTTACATGATTTTTGTACATGTGTAGATTGTTGAACAGCGAGTTTTTCTAACGTCTTTCGGTATTTTTCTTTGATGAGAAAACCTTGCATCCTCCTACAGAAGGTTTAGAAAACGTTTATTTTATTTTAATCACATTTTTCCCATTTAAAATTAGCGTTTTCTGTCTGTTTGAATTGACTCTTTTCTCTATGAAGTTCCTGCAGGGACCTGCAGCGAGCTGTCTGATGATGTGAACCCGCAGCAGGTGGGAGGTCAGAGGTCACCACCAGGTAAACGGTCTTACCTTCAGAGCCATGATGACGTCAGAAGCAGCGGCAGATTTTTATCGTTTAATATCGGATCAAAGTTTCATCCTGTCAGCTATTCAGCTCCCGACCTGCGACTGCCACTGGATCAAGGTAGAAAAACACACAGAAACCACTTCCTGTTGCTTATTTCACAATAAAAGAATCATACTGGTGATTTCAGAGGCAGATGCAACAACGACATAAGTACAAAAAAAAAAAAAAACTACGAAATTAATTTAAAGAAATTTAAATTTAAAGCTGTAACCACATATAAAGAACAGAAGGACGTACAGTCAGTGAAAAATAAATGTGTTTTTATTCTGGTACATGTGACTTAAGTCAGTAAAAAGTCTACAATCCTGTTTATCTAACATTTATTATTATATATACAATTATATATTACAATACAGAGAAATATGAGAATAACTAATGATAATAATAGTGGATTCTGTATCGTTTTGAAAATATGATTCTTTAACATAATAGGAAGATAACAAAGAGGAGGATATCTTCCACCTTGAAAGGAATTTCTTCAAATATGGATAGAATATAGGGGTCAAAGGTCACAGTGACCTCATATTTTGGCCATAACTCAAGAATTCATACGCTAATAATGACATAATTTTACACAAATGTCTAATTGGATGAACTGCTAAATCCCAAAGGTCAACTTTAATGTGACATCATAATGTTATGCAAAACTACTTCTGGCCATTCACTGGAATCACAGGACACATGTTAATATAACGGAATACCTTCAGTGTTATCTCAATCGTCACACATATTTTATATGAGGGTGGGTGTAAACCAACAGTTTCAAGTGAACATGGGAAACAAAAACATTCAAAAACTGCTTCATGTCACACAGCTCATTATGTATTACATTGGTGGTTTGGTGGTTTTATTTTGAAAAGGAAACCGCCAGTTTCCTGTATTTTTTGTTTTTCGCAAAAAACTTGACAGTGACGTCAGAGACTCGAACAGCTGAGCAGTGTTTTTGTTTTACAGTATTTTACTGTGTACTGGGCGTTTCCTGAAACTCTCCTGTTACACACTGAATTACACTGTAAAACATAATTATTCCTGTGCACGGTAAAATAAAATACTACAACTGCACTGTAAAAAAAATCTGTAAAACAAAAAGCAACTGCACTGTAAACACTTGACCTGCAGAAGAAAATCTAATAAAACTGTACCAGCTTTTTCAGACATCACATTGGTTAATTATTTCCAGAAATCCCGATGATGATTATTCTTTTATTCATTGTTTTATTTCTTAAACAAATGGAACAATAAAACATTTAAAACACGACTTTTATGAAGTAGATTTGATTTGTCCATAGAAACTCCCATCAAGGTAGATTAGTGTAGTTCACCTGTCAGTCTACAGGCTGCGCTGTTGTCCTACATATGACACTGCTGCTGCCTGCAGGTCCCATCAGGAAAAATCTGTCTTCATGTTTCTCTTCATACAGACTCAGTTCAGAAAATAAAAATTACATTTTTGTAAAATGTCTGAAAACATCAGAGGTCACCTACCTTTTTTTTTTTCAATTATGGAAATAAAATAAATGTTTTCTGTAATGTAAATCTGTAATAATATTAGTTATTTTTCTCATGACAAAGTTTTCAGTTGCTATAAAAACAACAAACCTTAAAGATTTAAATTTTTCATTGAGATTTAAAAAAATTAAAAACAAATTTTATAACAGCTCCAGGTAGATTCAGTCTCTCTATTTAATCTAAAGGAAACAAGTCTCAAACTTTAAATCACTTTCTTGTTGTTCTTTAAATCAAATCCATCGGAGTCTGTTTCTTGTTTGTAAAACTTTATTTAAATTATGGTCGGTTACAGATAGTGTTGTAAAGCTGGTTTGAGGTCAGTTGCTTCAGAGTTAGAGGGAAGTTTCATGTTCTGTCACCCAACAGGGGAAGAACAGGAACCACAGGAACCAGGGGAAGCAGTTGATGAAGAACTGTGAAGGTCAGGTTTGTTAGATAATGAAACATCAGCAGAGTTATTTATTTATGATTCTTGAACAATCAGCCGATGAAGGCGCCTCACTCTGTCACCACTCACTTATTCATTCACTTCCTGTTCACACTGACATACTCAGGCTGCTGAAACCACCTGCTGACCTCATGTGGATGTGGGTGTGGCCTCTCGCCTCTCACCTACCTGACATTTGCAGGTAATCCTCTCAAAAATCTGAGGATGTAATCAGTGATGCATCATGGGAGCTGGAGCCAGGAAGATGTGTAGAGATTCTTTCCCAAATAAATGTCAGCCTGTGGCACCTGTACTGAGTCCATGAGTGTGAACAGTCTCTGACAGACTGTTGACACTGATCCTGTTTAATGAATGAAGCTGAATGTTTGTGTTTGACCAATCAGCAAGGTTGAACCATGTAAGCTCCGCCCCTCAGGTTCCTGAACCATCATGAGATAGAATTAAAAATTTTTGTTAGGTCACAGAAAAACATCTGTAATGTGAAGTCAGGTCTCCCTGTTTGATCCACACTGATCGTGATGAATGAGTGAATGTGATGAATGAATGACTGTGATGAATGACAGAAATGAATTAATGTGATGAATGAGTAAATGCTGGTAAATGAGTGTCAGTTAGAGAAACTGCTGCTGTTATGGACGCTGTACGTCTCCGGGGGGGGGGGGGGGGGCTGCCACCGCGCTGCAGAAACATCACTGTTTACTCTTCAGTGGACGCACCACCACATGACGACCACAGAGGCCAACAGACCAATCAGAGAACTCGCTGCAGAGGAGGGGGCGGAGTTACACAAATCAGAGTTGCAGCACTTGAAGGTGAAACTGGACACCTGAAAGTGATTGATAATAGAAATTGATTAGTGATCAGCTGTGACTTATTACTGAGCTGCTGAAACTCTAACGCTGCCACGGCTCATGATGTCTCACCTGACTCACCTGCGCATCCTCTACCACCCTGAGCTGATTGAAATGGATATGTTTTTGTTAATTTGAGCAACTTCCTGTAACATCTAGACAGTTTCTACCACAAACAGTTTGTCTACAGCCGTGTATACAGGTGTTGTATACACCTGTCCCAGGAGGACCCTTTCAATCCTGCAGCAAACCTGAGTTTTATTTATGTAATGAACAGTAAGCATGTCAACAATTGAAGGTTCTGGGTTCAGACCAGGTGACTTCCTATCAGTCAGGTGGTGATGCTGCAGCCTCTCAGACCACAGGAACTAGTTATAGTTAATGATTTAACTAGTTTAACTAGCAGCTCCTCCACCGGTCTGAAAAGGAGCAGCTGAGGCTGATCTTGTTTGATTGGTAACGCAGAGACACTGAGACCAGGACTCTGAGGAAACAGACAAAGAACCAACCTGGGCAGAACTAAGACCAGAGGACTGAGGAGGATCTGCTCAGAATGACTGACACTGGGAGGAGGCTGAGGAACTACCAAACTGGACCTGAGACATCATGGACCACAGTCATTCATCATCATGTCAGATCACAACAACAACACTAACAGAAAACTTGACCTGGACCTGGATCATCCACTACACAGCTTATCTGAGAAAACAAAACATGACTCTGATCAGCTGATTTTCTTCTTCTTGGAGCAACTTTCTAACAATGTGTGATTAATCAGATTATGTAGACCCAAATGACACAGATTAAACCTGTTTGGGGGCACCTGGACTGTCCGGGGCCCCTGGGCACTGGTGATCCAGTCTGTCTGCAGCACAGTCCAGACCCTGGACACTCCAGGTCTTGCAGGGACTGAGTCAGGTGTCCCTTGGTCGAGTCACATGTCCTCTGGTCGAGTCACGTGTCCCCTGTTCAAGTCACATGTCCCCTCGTTGAGTCACATGTCCCGTGGTCGAGTCACGTGTCCCCTGTACGAATCACCTGTCCCCTCATTGAGTTACGTGTCCCCTGTACGAATCACCTGTCCCCTCGTTGAGTCACGTGTCCCCTGTACGAATCACCTGTCCCCTCGTTGAGTTACGTGTCCCCTGTCCCCTGTTCGAGTCACATGCCCCTTTGTTGAGTCACGTGTCCCCTGGTCGAGTCACCTGTCTCATGTTCAAGTCACGTGTCTACTCGTCGAGTGACCTGTCCCCTGTTCAAGTCACCTGTCCCCTTGTCAAATCATCTGTCTCCTGTTCGAGTCACATTTCCCCTCCTTGAGTCACCTGTCCCCTGTTCCAGTCATCTGTCCCCTGTTCAAGTCACGTGTCTCCTTGATTGAGTCATGTGTCCCTTCTTCAAGTCACATGTAATAATATAACATAATTATTTAGGACCTGAACTTTGTCGGTGGTCTGAGCGTCAGACCAGGTACTCAGAACCTGAGGTGAGCAGAGGTCTAAGCTTTGGTACCTGAGGAAACATCTGGGCCAGGCGGCTGTACTCACAGTCCGAGTACTTCAGACACTGACGGTAGGTCATCCCACCTGCAGGACAAACAGGACAGAGATCGAGTCTGGACTGATCTGGATCCTTCAGGATCCTGGAGGAGCTTCTGGACAATCAGCATTTGACAAATAACAACTGAGATCTTTGGCCAATCAGAATTCAGATATGGTAAAAGTAGAGGTATAGGTGGCCCGGTGTACATGTTTACAGGTGTACAGGTGAAAGTGTATACAGGTGCACATGTTTACAGGTGTACAGGAATACATGTTTACATGTATTAAGGTGTACATATGAACATATTTACAGATGTACAGGTAAAGGTACCTCTCTCAGTGAGTGTGAGACAGGCGTCATCATAGCTACAGTCTCGTTGTTTGGAGCAGCTGGCTGTATAATCCTTACAGCTGTAACACCTGATGGCTGATCCTGAAACACAGGAAACTTGATTAAAGATGAACTGTCCCTGTTCATATGTCATTACATCATACCTGGATCAGTCTTTCAGGAGGTTTTCATCCAGGTTTCAGTTCTGGTTCATGTTCACACTGATCTCACAAACCAGAGCAGGAACCATGACAGAGATGTTTGGCACAGATCTTTGGACCTTTAACCCACCACTGTGTTGCTGTTGTTGTGCTCAGAGTGTTTACAGTAGGACACAGTAATTAAAACGATTTTGAAGTGAAATCTGCCTTACATCTGATCTCAGAACAGCTCTCAGTCCCATAAAGGATCTGATGCCCGTTTCATTCATCATGTAGTTTACTGCCCTCTGGTGGTGGCAGGGTATTGTCTCTGAAGAGATTGTTATCGTTTCTGTCATTTTTTGCCTTTATTAACAGGGCAGTAGAGAGTGACAGGAAAGGGGCAGAGAGAGGGGGAATGACACGCAGGACGGAGTCGGGCCAGTCGGGAATCGAACCTGCTCGCCTGCTGAGAGCATCCACTCATGTGGTATGTGCCCTAACCACTCCGCCATCAGGCCGCCCCCAGTTTCTGTTATTTTCATGGGTGTGAGCGTGTCCTGTTGACAGAGGCAGGAGCTTGAAGCAGATAGGACAGCAGCTTAATGTGGAGGTTTGATCACTGAGCATCATCCTGGATCTTTGGCTGGTGATTAGCTACAGACAAAGTGAACGAAGTAAACTGTGTGAGAGATAGCTTAGCTTAGCTTAGCTTAGCTTAGCTTAGCTTAGCTTAGTGACTGGAAACAGCTAGCATTGGTTAGTCCAAAGCTAATAGAATCACCTCCCAGCGGCTCTAAAGCTCACTGATTAAAGTGTTAATATGATAAATGACAGTTTTATGATCCTTCATGTTTTAAATTTCTCCAGTTGTATCATCCTGGGACCTCTGGTTGCCTGGCAACTAACGCAGCCAGTCTGACAGATGATCCCAGACCGTGACAGCTCAAAGGACTGTATTCCTGTAACCTCTGAACTCCACAGTCCTCGATCTGAATCTGGACCCGGAGCAGTTAACATGCAGATGTTACAGATGTGAGCACCTAACAACATCTGTAACATCTGCATCAGACATGTT
This sequence comes from Trachinotus anak, assembly GCF_046630095.1. Taxonomy (NCBI): domain Eukaryota; kingdom Metazoa; phylum Chordata; class Actinopteri; order Carangiformes; family Carangidae; genus Trachinotus; species Trachinotus anak. The sequence goes on along the minus strand of NW_027273857.1, from coordinate 465,481 downwards.
CTGCAGAAATCCCCACCCCCACCCCTTACCCACAGACATTACAATGGTGACATTGTCAGTTGGTACCAAAGATTTACACATAATTGGGAGGCAACGTCAACATTAATGGAAACTTTAACCAAATAATTACACAAGAAATTTTTGGGTTTGTGATAACCCACCACCTAACAACATTTCAAACTGTATTATTGTTTATATATATATATATATATATATATATATATATATATATATATATATATATATAAATCAAGAATTTTAAATTATTAACAAACCCAGTAATTAGTTGTTTTTTTTTAAATTCTGAAACAAAAAAACAAACGTACCCAGTCCGATCAGAGCAGAGCAGATCAACAGACAGATCCCCAGGGAGCACTTCATTTTTACCTCAGCACAGCTCATGCACTCATCTGCAGTCAGTCAGTCCACAGCAAGACAGAACATTCAACATGTGTCTGACAAAAGTGTTTCACATGACAAACAGTGGAGTGTGTGGTACAGTGTGTACTCACCCAGCAGCAGCAGCAGCAGTAATACTGGAGTTCAGCTGTACTGTTGTAGTTATTGCTGGAGTGGTGACTCTGACTGTGACTGAAGGCTGAGTGGAGCTGAGAGGCCACACCCACCGGGAGGAGCCTGACAGACCACGTCCATTGGGAGGAGCCTGAGTATACAGTTTGAAAATAATGATAAAAATAAGTTTTTCTGTTAACTTTAAATCACACTGAACATGAAATAAGACTTTTTTGTCTCTTTATCCCATCAGCCTCACCTGTACACTGTGTTTACTGCTTATTGGCAAATGTTAGCATGCTAACACATTATACTAAGGTGGTGAACATGATAACCATCAGTGTGTTGTTATGATAATGTTAGCATTTAGCTGAAAATGGCTGTTGGCTCAGATAAAGCCTCCATCAGTGTCACCACGCCAGCCTCAGAGCTGATGTGATGATGTGATGATGGTGGATGACAGGCTGTGTGTGTTGTCGTTTAGCTCAGAGCTGAAGCAGAAAAGCACCAGTGTTTGGTCCTCGAACGACCCAGGAACAGACAATGAGCTTCAGTCAGAGGAACAAAGAGCAGAGGAGGTCACAGGAGGTCACAGGAGGTCACAGCCAACACTCGAAACATTCACAGCTCCACAGCAGCTCGTTTGTTCTCCATCAGGCCACACAACATTCATTTAACTCAGCCTCAGTCAGCCTTCTCTGAACCAACATGATGCTGCTGTGGATCATCATCATCACCATTATCATCATCTCAAACAGAGAGGAAGACACATGAAACTGAAGGTGATTAAAAATAATCACGTTAAAACTAAATAAACATCAGGTAGATTCCCTCCTTTCTGGTCCAATGTGTCAACTGTCAGATAATCAACACAGACCTGGAGTCAGCTCCTGGTCACATGTCAGCACCCTGCTGGTTGCTGATTGGTCCACAGACAGCAGGTGAGCTGACAGGTGAGAAGCAGCTGTGGTGATAAATGAAACCTTCATTCATGATTCAGCAGCTTGTACTTCACCTGTCACTTCAGTTTGGTTTGTTCTGTTCACTGCAGCAGAGGAAGGAGGTGAGTCTGTTTCTACTGAGGTTCTGCTGACACTGTTTCTACTGTGTGTTTTGGTTGCTGAGAGGAGGACTGATTTGGTCTTTGAAACGTGGACCAGAGACTCATGTTGGTTCCATCATATTAAGGTTTTGTGTCACCTCCTTTATTGTAACAACTCACCTGTGTGGACCTCACCAGGTGTAACAGGTGGGACATTGCACTCCTGAAACTGTGGTGTTGTTGGAGAGAACTGACCCTGGAGTAGTGAAACTGATCCAGAATCTGACTTGGTGTCAGTGAGAAACTAAACCTGATGTGGTTCTGTGTTTACAGACTGACCCGTCATGGACCTGGACAACATTGGTAAGCTCCTCCCTCCTGTGCTGTGTTTATTGACCTTCAGCACAAAGCCCGGACATTAAACGGGACCATTGTTAATTTTCTGTTTCCTGTGCAGAGGGGCTGAATGAAATCCGTCCGTGTGTTTACAGAGCGACCATGAAGCTTTGGTCTCTGCAGAGACTCTGTCACCGTGAGCAGCTCAACACGACCACAATTCATATGATGATCAGTTAAAACTGTTGTGTGTTGTTGTGTTGTTGTGTTGTTGTTGTAGGTGTGTGATGTTCCTGTACTGACTCCTTCTGTCTCTTCTCCTAAAATATAGTTTGTCCATAAATAAAATCTAAACCTAAATGTGTCACTGAGTCACTATCTGTTTGTGTTTCCAGTGCACTTTGTGTCTGTTAGACACATTATGGCGGCCGTCAACTTGGTGGGCGGGACTCGGCAGCAGGACGTGGGGCTGAACAGGGAGAAAATGACCTGGACTCTTAACAGGATGTTTCAGGGTGTGTCACAGGAAGTCCCAGGTCATGTGACTCTGGAGGCTACAGAGCAGACCTGCAGTCTGATGTTCAGACTCTATGAAAGGTCAGAGTTCACACAGGTCACTGCTGTGTTTAAACAGGTGACACCGTCAGAGAATCTGACAGTTCTGGTTCTGTTCCAGGACTCAGTCGGGTTCTGTATCTTCTGGTTCTCTACAGAGGGCTCTGATCGCTCTGTGTTCAGACAACCTGCTGGAAAAATTCACAGGTGAGAAGCCCTGAGGACAGGTGTGAGTCAGTGCTGTAGTTCAACACCTTGGTAAATATAATAATATAAAATACAAAGAAATTTTTATTTGATAAATACTTCATTTTCATTGATGGGATTTAGATGAAACAGATTTTAGTTGTCACTTATTTTCTTGAATTGTCTGACAGAAAGTTTTAAAGCTGAGAGACTTTCAGAATAAAGTTCCCTCTTCATGTTAACTGTAATGTTTCAGTATAAAATCCTCTGCCCTGCAGCTCTGCTGAATATTACCAGCTCAGGATCCATCAGCAGGTCTGGACTCAGGTCTTTACTGCAGGACCTCAGCCAGGTACACACCATGCAGACTACATTTCCCAGTTTGCCTCTCCTCCTACTCTCTCTAACAAGTGCATCTGTTCAGGTTCCAGCAGCGGTGCAGGAGGAAGCAATTTTTGGCAGCGTGGAGGCAGCAGTGAGGTCGTGTTTTAATGGGGTGAGAATGCAAAGAAAAAAACTGGGCTTCAGGTGATTGGTGGTTGTCATGGCGACAATTTGATTCTCTGTTCACAGGTGTTGACCCCAACAGCAAGTGAAGAACATGTGTTGTCATGGCTGCATAGTGAGCCACGATTGTTGCTATGGTTACCGACTCTGTACAGGCTGTCCATCAGTCAGAACGTCAGTCACACCGTCCGCTGCCACACCTGCAAGACCATACCCATCACTGGACTCAGGTGATGTCACTGAGGGTCAATCAGACTCTACTGAGGGTTAACTAGACTCTACTGAGGGTCAATCAGACTCTACTGAGGGTTAACTAGACTCTACTGAGGGTCAATCAGACTCTACCAAGGGAGAACCAGACTCGACTGAGGGTCAGCTGGAGTTACACCTGAGCAAGGCCTTCATCAGATGATCCTGTAAGACAAACTAGAGGGAAGCATGGCCCACTGCTGGATAATTGTGTGTGTGTGTGTGTGTGTGTGTGTGTGTGTGTGTGTGTGTGTGTGTGTGTGTGTGTGTGTGTGTGTGTGTGTGTGTGTCCCCCTGTGTCTGTGTCCGTGTCCGTGTGTGTGTGCAGGTATCGCTGTATGAAGTGTGTGAACGTCCACGTGTGTCAGAGCTGCTTCCTGACCAGCCGACACACGAGGAAACACAAAACCCACCATCCAGTGCTTGAGTTCTGCACACAGGTAAATTAGATACAGGTGAGATCATAGACAAGTTAAAAACAGACAGACACAGGTACAGACAGATTGGGAAAACGAGTTCCTACCTGCACTCAGATAGAGACACCCAGACAAAACATGTACAAAAACATAGGTAAAGAAACAAAGGTAACGCTCAACAGTAAAGACACACACAACAGCTTTTAATCTTGCATTTGCATCCATCAGCCCACCTGGAGGGAGTCTCTGTCCTCATTAGTGCACAGCATTCGCCACACCCTGTTGCCACGGCGATACACTCAGAGTGAGGCTGATAGGAGGCGGGTCCTGATGATGGCAGGGCCATGGGAGACTCAGAATAGGTGAGTAAGGTGTGCAATCAGTCTCAAAATGTTTCACAGGAAGACTCGTTAAAATGTGTTTGTTGAAATACGCATTAAAAACCTTTTTTTTAAATGCACTCATCAAACACCTTTTTAATGAAACTAATTTAATATGTTGTTAAACTGTTTTTACCAGAATAACTTCTTAAAGTTTTGTTTTAAATGCAGTAAGTAAACACGCTCATTAACTAGTCTGTTTCTCAGTGCTCTGCCACCTTCTGATGTCTCAACACGATTGGCTGACTCAGCTGTCCGTCACAGTCCCTCTTCTGACAGAGATGCCTCCCATGATGCCTCAGTGCAACCCCCTCCCAGCTTGTTGTGTTCATCTAAAGTTCTGCAGACTGATGAGGTGATGATGACTCAGCAGGTGACCTTTGACCCCTGATGACCTCAGAGGGATTGTCGATCTCATTGTTGACTGTTTAAGTGTTCATGTTGTCTATAATATGTGTGTTGTGTTGTTGTTGATCAGTCGAAGGCGTTGACTCTGCTGACTGAGGTCAGGAACCTGCAGAGAGACAAATGGTGAGACTCAGAACCAGGACCAGTCTTGGGTTTAAAGTCTGGATCATCTTTGTGTTTTCATTTGTTTGTTTTTCTGTCTTCAGGCTGCTGGAGCAGGAGATGCAGGCATGGCGGCTCACCGTCCAATCAGAGCAGGGCATCCTGGAGGACAGGTGCTCGGAGATGGAAGTTACCATGGAAACGCTGAGACAACACAACTTGCATCTGCAGGGCATGCTCACACAGGTAGATAACACTCGCAGGCTGGAGTCCCAGTCAGGTGAGTCGGGTAACAGTTAAACATGGAAGTCACATGATCCACCCAGGCCACGTTTTCTGGACAGTGACACACGAAATAATCTGTAAAAATAAATATATAATATATAAATAAAACACTGTGACACAGATTATATATAATATATAAATAAAACACTGACACTGAGATGTTTTATTTTATATACAGTATATGTAGATTGTTTTTTTCATATTTGGCTGTCAAAGAAGTTCATCAGTTTGGCAATAAAACCCGGCTGCTGCTGAATGCTGTCTCTCTCCTGTTGTATTTTGTAGTCTATTCTTCAAATTAGAAGTTTTCAACAATATATACAACAACAACTTATAAAACATATATATATTGATAGCTCGATCCGTTCATTCTATTATATGGTGTTTCTGTATGATATGTATATTATTCTTTTATGTATATGTATGTGTGTGTGTGTGTGTGTGTGTGTGCACTTTCTGCACCTCTGGTTAGATGCCAAACTGCATTTCGATGCCTAAGTACCTGTATTATGGGCATTGACAATAAAGTTGAATCGAATTGAATCTAATCTAACTTTCCCTGGTCTAATGCTTCCACCTAGTGTCCTGATCTTTCAGTGCACTTCTTTAAGAGCCTCAGCTACTGTTGCTGTGTGTTTTTCAAAAGTTAGTCAGAGACAGCTGAAGGCTCCCCATCACCTCAGGTTGTTGAGCCTTTTTTTGGTTTTGTCTGGAGCTTGGAACCTGACTGACCCTGACTGACCCCGATAGACCCGGTAGACCCTGATTGACCTGCTGTCATTTCTAGGTGGAGTGCTTTGTTTCTGAGGTCACTGTCCTGATCTCCACCTGACCTGTGATCAGAAAGTGAATTAATTCATTGAATAGATTTATATTTTATTTAATTTAATAGATTAATGTTTTAAATTAAATGATGGTTAACATGAACCACTTTGATTGCCTGGCTGTTACTGAACTGCACCCTGGGAGTTGTAGTTGACTCCTGAACCAGATATTTTCTGTTCATCTTTGATTCAGGCTCTAAACAAGATGGAGGCTCAACAACACGCCAATAACACACCACGCAGCGTTGACACAGAGAGAGATATCTCGCCAATTTCTGACACACAGAGAAACACTGAGGAAGAGGACGATGAAGTGTTGAAGGACAAGTGGTGCGAGGACAAACAAACTCCATCTCCCACCATTCACCAGGGTGTGCCTGTGTCACATGATGTCTGCTTTGAGGAGAAGGGATTTGCAGGTCTCTGCTGTCCAATAGGACAAGACAACAGACCAGAGGAGGCAGAGCTACAGGATCAAGAAGAGGAGGAGCAAGAGGAGGATTGTGGGATGTGTATTCCAGAGGAACTGCTGCAAGAAACTGTAGACAGCCTGAAGACTGTGATGGAGACAGACAGGTGGACAGAAAGACAGACAGGTGAGACACAGAGACAGGAAGAGACAATGAGACAGTGTATTAATCAGACAACAAATAATATTTAATTTTTAATCTTTCCAGGTGAGAGGAAGAGGCCGGAGCTTCTGAAGGCAGTAGACCAGGTGGGAGACTCGGTACATCTCCTGGTGGACACTGTGAGAACAAACACACACTGACCAGGTGAGTCATGCTCCGGTTATAAAATCTGTTTATTCAACATTAACTCACTGATATTTAAATAAACTTGAGTGTAAAGGTAAAAAAGTTCTGACATGAGACAGAAACATCGTCTGATAATAACACCTGTAGAACAGGTATGACGCCTGACACACTGTTATAAACATACAGTTGCCAAAATTATTACAAAATCATTTAATAAAAGTCTAATTTTCCATTTGTGTGAACATGATTTAATTTTTATTTTCATGACTGAAAATCTAAAATCTGATTTATGGATGTTTTTGTATTTGATGTATAGAAATCAATCAGTTATTATGACAAACATTTGAAATCAATTCAACCATAGTGACACAGTGACACAAGTGATTTTCTCAGGTCTTTTCTGAGCTTCAGTGATGTTTGTGTAACGTCATACTGTTACAGTTAAGTTGACCTTAGTCACATCGTTGTCGCACAAATGTAAAATGATTGATTAGATGATTTCATTGTAACTTTGGCATCAGACAGCCTCATCTATAAACTGCTACATGTTATTGATTAATCACATCATTCAGGTTTAATGATCCAAACCATGATTACAAATCATCTAACATCCTGATTATTACATGACAAATGAAGGCATCTTGGATTTTATAAATGAGGCTGCTCCTGGACAGGAATCCTGCTACCTTCGCCCTCTCTCACAGGCCCGCCCCCTCCGGGCCCTCCCCCGGCGGGGTGAGGGTGAGTGAGGTGGGCCGGTGGTAAGGACGGCAGGGACTTTTCTAGAGGGTCCTGTGCGTCGCAGGCCTTCTCTCCTGGGCTGCAGAGGCGTGGTCTGAGCCCTGGTTCTTCTCTTGGAGGGTGGGGGGCGTGCCCTCTCCTTCCTCCCCCCTCTCCCTCGCTCTGACCTGCTGTGAGGTGGAGAGGGCGGGGTTTGAGATGTCCTACCCCTCCTCCTTACTGTGTCCTGTTTCTCAGTCTGTTCCCTACTGAGCGTGCTAAGGAGGAAGCTGCTGGCATGGCTGAAGGGAGGGTCTGCTGAGGTGTGACCTTTGATTCTGGACGACCCTGCGGCACCCTCCCCTGGCACTCTGTCGCTGTTCAAGTCAGGACTCAGACTTCGAAACAACTGACGAACACAGGCCGGAGGCGGACCTGAGGGGGCGGGCCCTCGGCCCCACAGGAAGCCTTTGGGGGGATTCTTCAGGATGCGGTTGGTGCCGGGGTCATAAAACCTGACAGGAAGTCGTTTGTATTTGACCTTTAACCCCTGCAGGTCCAGCGGACGCCTCTTCTTCCTGGAACGTTTGGGGGCGGAGCCTGATGCTGGTGTGCAGGAGGGGGCCGGGCCTGAAGGGGAGCAGAGCAGATAGACCAGAGAGGTGCGAGGCTGCACAGGTGTGATGATGTTGGAGTACGACTGAGGGAGGAAACGCCAAGTCTGCACCTCAGGTGTTTTCTCCGCCACATTCTGATTGGCTGCAGGGATGCAGGTGGACGGGGTCTCATGAGCTGCTTGACGGACCGCTGGGACGACCAATCGGACGGTCTGAGTGCTGTGACTGACTTTAACCACCTGAAGAAACAAAAACAGGTGAGACGCTTGTCTTAGAATTAAAACGCTGAAAACTCTGTCTGACTCACCTGACACCTGGACGCCACCCTGAAGCTCTGCCTCTTCCATATCCTCCTCCCATACACAGAGTCATTGTCGTCATGGTCCAATAAGGGCAGGACACCAGTATTTGGCTCTGCCTCCTTATTGTCACCACACTCCTTGTTTTGGCTCCTCCTCCCATACCTGACAGTGATGACATCATCAGCAAAACAAAAACAAACCTCAGTAAGATTTTAAATAAATGATTTTATATTTCTAATCCTAACTGCAGCAGAGTATGTGAGGTCTGTGCTATCTTATACTGAACATATACGTATCTGTTAATATTAAATGTTAGACAGTATGTTTCATAATGAAGTGACAGGACAGTAAGTCAGACCATACATCCTTATTGTTATTATTACACTAAGTTATTTATGTGATTATAAAACTGGGTGATAGACTATATACTAGAATAAATTAATATTAAAGTGAATGTCTCACTATATGTAAATGAATGATACTCACTACTTGTTTTATATACATATTAAAGTTCAAGTTATTATCAAATGAAAGCATGTTAATGTTAAAATGTCTATTTGTTATAGTTAATGTTGCAGAATATTTTAATGTTACAGTATATTTTAGTATATGTTAGACCATAGTACATGTTTATAGTATGTGGTATAATCATTAAAGTTATTAAGTATATGTGAGGCTCACCTACTTTTGGGCTTTATGTTATAATTAATTACAATTATTACAATATACAATTATTACAATTATTATATTTCAATTTATATATATATATATATATATATATATATATATATATATATATATATATATATATATATGAATATTATATATATATTAATGATAAAATGTATGTGTTAGCTTACACTATATCACAGAAGTATACTTTAGCCTTTATGTTACAGTAGATTGTATGCCAATTGTTTGTATAAATAATTTTACACATTTGTGTATATATTATAGTACAGTCTATTATTACAGTACGTCATTCTATAGGTTACAGTGTATACGTTACAATACATGTCAGTCTGAATATAACAGCATACAGGAAGTGTTTGTAACTCTATATGAAATTCTATACTTAAGTGAACATGTGACTCATTATATTACCTGGCCAGAGACTCGCTGTCGAAGTAGCAGACAAATCTCCCACGTCTGAACTGTCGGACCAGTTTGTCCACCTTCTCCTCATCCTCCTGTTCGATCTGGGCCCAAGTCTTTCCCCTGAAGGATGCTGGGATATGTGCAGGGGCCGGGAGGACCTCCTCTATGGGCAGAGTCCAGTAACCCTGTTCCTGCTTAGCCCCGCCCTCTGCTTTACTGTGGAGGGCAGAGTCAAGCTGGTACGAGTACACCTGGTCCTCCAGGTCCACCTGAACATCCATCAGATGGCCCAGGTCCCAGCCTTCTGCCTGACTCACCTGGACAGGTGTATGTGAGGGCTGTGTGTCACTGAGTGTCTGAGCTCGCTGTAAAACCACCTGCAGAGAAAGGTTAAAGGTACAGCTTTAATACATCCCCCACACAGGTGCCTCACTGACCTCCTCTACCTGTCTGACAGGTACCTGTACAGGGGAGTCCCAGTCATCACTCTGTGTTTCCATGGTGACAGGAAGGCTTAAGTGGAAGCTCTCAGTCTCCTCCTGCTGGCAGGGAGTGGAAGTGATACCATAACAGCACATCTGGATCACCTGAGGTCCAACACAAACAGGAAACATCTGTAATCTGAAACACAAACTAACCTCATAATCACAACCTGTGAACAGGTGACGTTCGACATGAACACCATCTCTAATGGGAACCAACCTCCTGGATGGTCTGGTCCAGAGGGTCGCTGTGCTCTGAGGAGAATGTCTCTTCTTTGTGAGCCTCTCTTCTCTCCTTCTGCCAGCTCAGCCAGGGCCGCAGGTCGGTGGGGACTAGCCCCAGTCTGGTCCCTGCTCCCTGGTCAGGGATCAAGTCTTTGTGGGGCAGGGGGCTGGGGTCTTGGCCCCTGGGGGGAGGTGAGGAGGATGAGGACTCGCTGGTTTTCCTCCTGTTGGTCTTCCTGTGTGCTTTCCTGTGAACAGAGGGTGGGGTCTGGGAGTGTAGAGGCGGGTTCTGTAGTTGTAAGGGTGGGGTTTGGTGATGTGGTGAGGGTGTGGGCCCTAGGTCCTCCTTATTTCTGATTGGTGCACACAGTCTATCCTGAACGCCCCCCGCTGTGACCACCTCTTCCTGCTGACTGGCTGGCTGACAGGACGTGTTTGAGCTGGGCAGCTGTTCTCTCGTACCGAGCGACCGGCTGTCGTTGTCAGAGAAACGTAGTTCATCAAGCTCCGCCCTTGGCAACGGAGGGGTAGAGACTGACGGGAGGTCAGCGTGTGATGGCCTATAGGAGAGAAAAACACATCAACATATACCAGCAGGAAAGGTGTGTCTGTAACACCTGAGATCAGGTAACAGACAGATACTTGTCTTGGTTACCTGGGGTCATTGTAGTGGTGTGGGTGGTGCTGCAGGACGTCCTGCAGGAAGCGTTCCAGCAGGGTTAGTTTGGTCCAGCTGCTGCTGGCAGAGGAGACGGTGCTAGAGCCTCTGGAGGAGGCTCGGACTGAATCCAGGTGTCTGAGACTGGACAGATGCTGAGACAAAAGTATGATGTTGACGTGTCACTGATTCTGAGATAACAGTTCAGGTCACATGACTCGTTTGACTTAATGCAATGCATGCTGGTTAGACTTGATGTCACATGACATTAAAACCTCATGGGATCAAGGCAGCTGCAGTTTCTCTCCTGCTGCGCCGACCAGGACCCACCTGTGACGGCAGCACTTTGCTCTGATTGGCTGAAGGCTTCACCAACATGCATGACATGTTCTATGTTTTTATTCTCAGATCTTCAGGTCCTGAACTTTCACAGCTCTCTCTCTCACTAACTCATCGCCCTCCATGTTTCTTAAAACACTGAAAGTGAGATCAGCTGCTCATGCTTCAGGAAGTAGAACGTCTGTTCATACCTACGACACCTCTCTTGGTCACACTGACCTTCAAGTCAGTCGAACTCGACAACGAAGGTTTTGGGTGTATGTGTTTGTATACCTGGTCCAGGTTGCTGTACAGGACTCTGCAGTATCCACAGTAACCCTGCCTGCTGGGCTGACACCTGGATGGACCTGGCTGAGACTCCACCCACACCCTGTCAGTCAGAGAGAGCACCTTTAATCAGTCACTGATCAATAATCAGACAAATCTAATGTAGATAAATCACAATCTCCCAGTCCATCAACACCTGACTGTACAGTACAGGTGTGCTGCAGGTGAGCTACAGGTGCAGCTATGGGTCCACTGTCAGACATTTTCAAAATGTGAAGTCTGTGGTGACTGAAGGAACCAAGGTTTTTAATGAACTCAGCATTGTGTGTTGGACATTTTCCCTCCAGGCCAGCAGGGGGCACGAACACTCACTACAATATAAAACACCTGTGAACTCAGGTGTTGTGTTTGAATAGAGGTGGAGGAAGAGCAGCTTTTACAACTCTGAACAAAGTCAAACTTTACAGAATTGACTACAGCAAGACCTCATCTGTCTACAGAGAACACCTGTGTCAGGTCAGTGTTTATTTAAACTAGTCATCCAGTTACCTTTGAACCTGTTGTTAGCTTAGCTGCTAAACCTTTGGACTGTTTGTTACCATCAGGAATCAGCACAGCCAAGACTCTGATGCAAAATTTTAATTTTCAAACAGTTTTACAATTTTTATTATTGAGTATCCTCCCACAGAAATATCTGACACAAATTATTAAAAAAAAAAAAAAAATACACATGTAAAAGAACAAATACAATATGAAGCTTTGTTATTTCCTTTTTAAATACAGAGAAATTTTAACAGAGTTTGGTCGCTGGATGAATCTGGACTCCTGACCTCTGTGTTTCTAAAATTCCTGACCAATAATGAGAATAACGTACAGGTAGACTCACCTGCTGGTAGACCCTGCCTTCCCCTTGTCATCTGCTGTACACACACACACAGACAAACACAGAATATTCAGTCAATGAAGTATAAAATAAGTAGAACTGTTGTGTGTTTTAAAGTTTTTACCTTCATCAGAGGAGTCTGACATCCTGCTGCTGACTGGAGACCTGAAACACACATTCAGATAATATCACTTATTATTTAACTCTAGATCCATCGGGTTTACATACTCTGTGTTTAACATAATCACCAGTTTGTGATTTGTAAAAAGAAACTTTGTTAAATAGAAAGATTGGTCAATAGAAAGATATATAGAAGATGATTACACCCTGATCTGAAATAAAGGATATGGTGAAGAGTCGGAAGAATTTTATGGTCAATTTGGAAGAACATAGTTCTTGTTTTGTCATTTTGAATCTCTTAAATTTCAAGGTTTAAATGCAGCATTTTGACTTCAGAGTTTTAAAAGATCAAATGTCTACAAACACATTCAGTAGTTACAGAGTTTGAGCTACTTGTTTCTACATGAAACAAATCCGTTACTATCAATACAAGTCAGATTATAATTAGATAAAAGGAAACACTCAATTAGCTCATTCTGCCATTACATGAATATTTTAAGGCTCAACCACAGAGTACTACAATGATCATTACAGCTGAAACTAACCATTATTTTTTATTATCAATTAATCTGCTGATTCTTTCATCATTTAATATGATTGTTTACTATAAAATGTCAACTGAAAAGTTTCCCTCACCCTAACCCTTTCATCTAAATTTGTTAGGACAAAACTTAACCCCAAACCTGACACATTTAACCATTTAAAAAAATTACTAAAATGACCAATTATCAACCGTTTATGACTAATTTTCTGTCAAATAATGAAAATAAAATGACTTCACACCATGTTTTACTTCAAACATCAAACCTGACAGACACTGAACTGTGTGTATAATGTATGTATTTACATGTCTATAACGCAAACAAACATCAGCATCTAAGGAATAATGATACAAATTTTAATTTCTATAAACAAACAGACCTGATCTGAAATCAGGGATCAAACACCAGGTATTTATTAGAAGTGAAATCACTCACAGGTAAACACACTGACCATCATCACACAGAAATCTTACCTGGACACAGTGCATTCAGTGAAGTATCCGTCCAATCAGAGCACTCCATGCTGTAACCAACGGTAACCAGGTGAGAGTTCCTATTAGAGAGTCCATGAGCCTGAGGAGGAGAGAGACAACAACATGCTGACAGCATTTACTTGAAAATTTATCTATTTCATTTACATGGACATATCCCTAATCCAAGAAGTTAAAAAAACACACTTTATCAGATAACACTAACCTAAAAAAAAATTCAGACGGGTGAGCAACAGTTTTATTGTTTATAAATAACAAATATAATCATTAACGAGCCAAATGAAAAGGTTCTTAATTTCTTTGTAAAAACACTGAAGTCAGTCTCCTCCTCGTTTGGCTGTGAACTTTATTTTATTGACATAAAACCCTTTTTTAAACCACACTGTTTAAACAAATTTCAATAAAAAAGTTGTTTATTTATTGTGCTGCTCTGACCAATCACAGCTCATCTCTCTCTGCGCTCTGATTGGCTGCCGCTCCATCGTGTTCCTCTGATTCTCTGAGGCTAACTAGCAATGCTAACCTGTTAGTTTAAAGCCGGTCCATTAAAGCCGGGTCAACTCTGGGTTTAACTAGACTAATGGTAACCATGGTGACACTGCTGGTGACGTGGCCTCACTGTTACGGCATCTGTTGGCGTTGGCAGCAGGCTAACTCTTAGCATGCTATTGGCCTTTCAGTTGAGCAGCGGTTCTACAGAGGAGGTGAATCGCTGGCTCTGGATAGTGGCGTGGTCATTTAATTATCGATAATCGATGAGTTTGCTTACCTGCCGCTGTTTATTTGTTGTTGTTTACTTTCGCAGATTAAAGGCTTCTTCCGCCGCGCGCTTCTCCGCCGCTCTGTTTAGTTTCCGGTCTGACTCTTCTTCTGCTGCTCGAACTCCGGCACAGAAACTGTGACACAGCGGCAGAGAAGTGCTGCCACTGCCAGGTCAGAGCGGGAACTACAACCACAAAACATTAGCTAGATAGTGTACCTATTTAATACCCGTGTTTTACCCAGTTAATTGTTTTAATGAACATGAAATACAACTCCAACCGCGTTTAATTCAGTGTCTTTTAACATTAACTCTGTTCAGAGTGGTTTTATTCTCATAGTATCAGCCTGTGAACCTGGAGATCTGAGTTTTCTGTGGTTTTATATTATTATCTAATATTTCACATTAACTCCACTCTGTGTTGATTCTTACACGAAAACGGTATATTAAATGTTAAAACAAAATAAGATATTATGACTATCAGAGAATTGTTGAAGCACCAATGTATAGCATTTAGCATCTGGCACTGATACCGAAGAATATCCCTCCTCCACCTGTGGGAGAAACCCCAGGTTAAACATTAAAGGCCAGTGTTTGTCTGTTCTGTGCTACTGTAGAAACATGGCAGGCTCCCCGGAGGAGGACCCTCTGTTTCTACCAGTGGATCCTACTAAGTCCAGCACACTGGTCTGAAAGAGAAAATAACTATGTAGGCAAAAACAAAACAGGTTTGAAGAAATACATTTCCAGGTGTGTTTCAGTTAAATGTTGAAAATAAAATTAGACTGAAGGATTTTGAATAATCTAAGGGCTTGTCATATCGATGTGTCGCAAATAAAGAGGGCACTGACACTCCTCATGTATGGAGGTGAAATGTAACTCGCACCAACATTGAAAGAAAACTAAGGAAAAAGGATAAAGTTTAAAAGGCTTATGGACATCTAACCCTAACACCTGGATGTAAAAAAATATAATAATAATAATAATAATAATAATAATAATAATAATACTACAGAAAACTTAATTTTGTGAGGAAGTGCTGTTTATTATGAACATGATTTGATGTTTGTTGTTTTTTCAGATCTTGTTGAAAGCAGCGACGTCCATTGACTGAACGTAATCTTCAAAGGCTGTGATGTGCTCCTCCAGGATGTCTGTGCCCACCTGAAAACAGGCAAGACACAGATCAAAGACATGAACCAGTGAAAAATAAAATGTCTAAGCAAACATACGAACATGTCCAACAGAATCCGATCGTCTGTAGTGAGCAGTTGAACTGATTTAATCACCTTGTCGTCCTCAACAACACAGCTGATCTGCAGCTTCTTGATGCCGTAACCCACTGGGACCAGTTTGGCTACAGGAAAAATATTGAACACGTCACATCAGATCTGATATTGGCCAGCATTCTGTGATCAGATGTCAGCGTTGATAGCTGCACTTTTACTACTAATGTAAAACAAGAGAATATTGTTGTCAGAGTTTTCAGATCATAAAGTTTCCATCACGTCTTCAGCCGAAAGATGGTGAGTGAGATCATCATCAACTCTGTTACTGATCAATACTCAATCTGGTTATAACAACCATCCACTGTCTGTCCTGCTTTTTGGACAAGTTCCTGACCACATGCTTCCTGTCGTCAGAAAAATCCTACAGCAGCCTCCACATTGTCAAACTATAAACATCTGTAACATCTGCAGATCAATAACCATCTTTGTCAGAAAATACAAACCAAACTCATCCTTCTGGATCTTTTCCTCATCTACACTGTTGTACTGAGTACTGTGTATAATATTGCAGACAGTGGTAGAGTACAGTATGTAGTATTACTGTAGTATACTTACACTGTCCCCAGACCAGCCCGTCCATCTGAATACTGCGAACATACTCCTCAAGCTTGGCCATGTCTGTCTCGTCATCCCACGGCTTGACGTCCAATAGGATTGAAGACTTGGCAATGAGGGCGGGCTCTGGGGAGGAAGGAGGAGTACATTACCATGGAAACCACTCTAAACCACAACACTCACTGCAGGCAAAGACTCTCATCAGGTAAATAAGGTTTCCATCAGACAGTCAGCCGAAAGATGGTGATTGGATAATCACAGAGAGTCAGCCAATCAGTTAAAAAAAAAAAAAAAAAAAAAAAAAAAAAAAAAACCTCAAGTCTATCACTTTCTGATGTGAGTTACCAATCAACAGCTGAGACCTGGTGGCCTCTGAGATTGTTCTGATTCACTCTGCTGATGAGGCAGAACACAACCCCAGTTTTAGGAGATAGAAGTTTTCGTCTTGAATCTTTGGTCCAGCTCTTCTGAGCCAGATGTTTGTTTGGACTAACTGATTAGTCCTGTGAACGATCAGGTGATTGGTTCTGATTGGAGGTAACATACTCTTGGCCTTCTTGGCGGCGTACTCTGCGAGACGCTGCTCCTTCAGCCTTGCTGTCTCTGCGTCTTCCTGCAAGAACAAAATCAGGGCGCACATGTTAACAGGCTGAAGTAACACATCTTGTTAATGACATCACCTCTGTCGTTGACTGTGACTTCACCTCATCGTCTGACCCAAACAGGTCGATGTCATCGTCGTCATCATCCTTTGAGGCAGTGGCGGGGGTGGAGCTAGAGGTGGTGTCAGCCACACCTGCAGGACCGTACTGACCCAGCGGTTTCTTTACACCTGGAAGACTGACAGGACATGGGACTTAGATCACTGTCGTCACACACACACACCTGTGTGCTTACACCCCCATCCCCTCACCCTAGACATCACCGTCCTCACCTGTTCTTCTGGTCCTGGTAGGACTTGATGTGGTTGTACCAGCGGAGGGCATGGCACAGGTTTGCTGTGGGCGGTGAAGAGATCGCCTCAAAGACGGCCACATCGGCCTGAGAGGGGACGTACCTGAGGACAGAATATATTTAAGTTATATCACTGACCCACCTGAGAACTGTCCTCTCCGCTAATCACTGAGTGCTGTTTTTTTTTTTTTAAACATGAATTACTGACTTTTTTCAAAACAAAAAAAGCCAGAACAGGAAGAGCTTGATATGCAAATTAATCTTAAAAAATAATAACGTCTCTGCAGTAAATAATATCTGCGGTGAATAATAACGTCTTTGTGGTAAATAATAACATTTTTGCAGTTAAGTCTTTGCTGTCTGATTGAAATCATTACAGTCCCTAATCTACAAACTTCAAGACACGTAGCATTAGTTAGCCTGTTAGCACCATGTGGCTCCGAACGATAGCATGTGGCTGTTTATCCACCTCCTACCGAACAGAAAATAAACTTTACGTGAACATTAACTTGTCACAGATCAGTTCACTTTCTCAGCCCGGATCATGGACGTTCACAGCCTCACGTCACTTTGTTTTAACATTTAAACTCTGTTAGCTAACTGTTAGCCACGTTAGATCAGCTCGGAGCCAAGATGGCGGCGCCGCCGGCAGCAGCGAAGACCTCTGTCGTAGTTTCTACTGTTTTCTATTGTCTCGACTGTCCCGATTCTACTGACCCCTCGATGTAGCTGCGGTCCGACAGGAAGTCATTCAGCACTTTGAGGCCGGAGGCCGCTTTCAGGTCACCGAAGCCCATGATGAAGGAGAGCCGCCGAGGAGTACGAAGGAGCCGTAGGAGGAGGAAGAAGAAGGAGGGAGGAAAAGGGGGGGGGCGCCTTTATACACAGAGACAGACCACCACCCCCACCCCCGGCACCGCTCCTCCCCCTCCCCGCTGAAGGCGGAGAGTGAGGTTCAGTTCATCACTGGTTTATTAAAGATGTGTGTGTGTGTGTGTGTGTGTGTGTGTGTGTGCTATATAAGTATATAGGTTTGTGTGTGGAAAATTGATCTGACGTCAGTTTACTCTCATCATTTGGACTTCATATCTAAAGAAGTGACACTTTATCTTATTATCTTATTGACTGTTAATGTTAAACTTTGTGAATGAAGGTTTTTACTTGAACTTTGACAAAGTTTTATCTGTTCAGAGGCTCCAGATGTTGCAGACAGCTGTAATGACGTACTGTCAGGGCTCAGTATCAGCTGCTGTAAATGTAAATGTGATGTAAATCACCAACACTGAGTTTCTGTCTGAACCTTGTTAAACAAACACATCATCAACCTCAGGATGTTCTTCTGCAGCTTCTGTTCTTCTGTTTGGGCTGAAAACAGCCTTCAACTAAAATGCAGTCAGACCTGTCACACAGTCACATGACCTGTTCTGATTGGTGAATGAACCTGTACACACCTGAGAGATGTTAGACAGTTGAGTTTCAGTCAGACACAGAGCTCAGATCAGCACAGATCAACGTTTTACATTCACCTGTTTTTATTCAAACTGACTCAGAGGAAAAGAAGAAGAGTAATGGGTCAGGCTGGTTCCTCCACCTCTCCTCAGGTAAATCAATAACTACCTTTAACTTAACTATCAAACAGGTGTCCTCCATGTCTCACCTACAGTGTGCTCTCTGCTTTGTTGATGTTTTTTTAAATGTTCTTTATTTACAACTGTCAGACAAACAGGAAAACCAGGAGAGTCCACAAAATCCAAAACATCCCTTTAGAAAAAAAACTCAATTAGTTTGTAAACATCCTTTGTTTGTTTGTTTGTTTGTTTGTGAACATCATCATCATCATCATCTGGTTTCTACATGTAGGTAGAACAGGAGCAGGACTCAGGTCTCTAACATATCAATTCATACATGTGTTCAGGTGATCCTGATGGGTCTGGACTCGGCTGGAAAGTCCACTCTGCTGGCCAGACTGCTAACAGGACAGGTGAGGCTCCTCTTGACAGGTGAGAGTTGATGTTAGACGTATGAACTGAATGATCACCTGTGACCTGCAGGTGATGGACACATCACCTACTATTGGATTCAATGTGGGAACTTTGGACCTGGACAAGAAGACGTCTCTGACCGTGTGGGACGTCGGAGGACAGAAGAGCATGAGACCCAACTGGAGGTAAACACCAAAATAAACAAACAAACAAACAAACAGAAACAGCCCCAAAACACCTTCTTCTTCTTCAGGTACTACCTGGATGACTGTCAGGCTCTGGTCTTCGTGGTGGACAGCAGCGACCCAGGTCGGATGCCAGAGGCCCGGAAGGCCCTGAAGAAGGTCCTGAGTGACGAGAAGCTCCAAGGAGTTCCTCTGATGGTTCTGGCCAACAAAAAGGATCTGCCCAACTCCATGACCATACGAGAGGTAAGAGACATCACACAGCACCTAACAAGACCTGCACCTGGACCTGGACCCGGTTAGTTAGGGAGCTTACTTTGGGAACAACACAAACCTGTGAATTCAGTTACACCTGAACAGACACTAGATGGAGCTATTTCCTCTTCTTCTCATCATTCTCTCTGTCTCTCTGTCTCTCTGTCTCTCTCTCTCATTCTCTCTCTCTATTACCCCCTCCCCTCTCCATCACCCCACGCTCCCCAGATCTCAAACCAGCTGGATCTCCCCAGTTATACTGAGCAGTTGTGGGAGATTCAGGCCTGCAGTGCTCTGAAGGGACTTGGCCTCCAACAGGCCTTCATGTCTGTCAACAAATTGATCAAGAGGAGCTGAGACGAGAAGGAGGGGAGGGGGGGTTGGAGGGGCAGGAGGAGGAAGAGGAGGGGGAAGAGCAGGAGGGGGAGGAGGAGGAGGAGATGATGTGAAGGATGATTAAAACTAAAACATTTTAAGTCAGAAAAAGTGCAATGTCTGATTGGAATGAAAAACATGAATCAACATGTTTCAATAAAGATGATTGATCATTCACTTTGATCAATAATCACTTTGTGTTTAGATTCTGTTCTCTGCCTGCTAACACTGTGAACTCAGGACCAGTATCAAGCCTGGACTGACATGAAGCTTTTTTACCAGTTGAAAACAAAGTCACATGATCAACATGTCCAGAAGAACACCTGAGTTTTACAGGTGAACTGTTTGTTTGGACAGGTGTTACATTTGTCAGTAAAACTCTGGACCACAGAACCAGACAAAGACCATCTGAAGAGGAGAGTCTCAGTCTGGTTTATCATGGACCCTGGTTTATCATGGACCCTGGTTTATCATGGACTCTGGTTTAATGTGGTCTGGTTTATCGTGGACTCTGGTTTAATGTGGTCTGGTTTATCATGGACCCTGTTTATCATGGACTCTGGTTTAATGTGGTCTGGTTTATCATGGACCCTGTTTATCATGGACTCTGGTTTAATGTGGTCTGGTTTATCATGGACTCTGGTGGCTTGTTTAATTTTGAAAAAATCATTGTGATCACATGTGGTTGACAAAGTCATTTATCAGATGTATACAGTACATATAATAGAACACAGTGTACAATAGAGAACAATAGAGAACAATGAGTGGTCATGTGATCAGTGGTCATGTGATCTCCAGACCTGTGACCACCATCAGACTGAGGCTTTTATAAATGTAGAAGAACAAATGTGGTCTCTACGCCTTCTTTTTCTGGTTGATGTTCTTTGTGTCATCATCCAATTTGAGCATGTGCAGACTCCTCAGAGAGAACCAGGACTGGACCAGCAGCAGGACTGGGACCAGGACCCAGACTCCATTAAAGAAGACCAGGTAGACCCACAGGTAGAGCCAGTTGGATGTGTTCAGGTTAGGACTGCCAATCAGCCAGTCAGGACAGAAGGTCATCCAGCCACCATACAGCTCGCACATGCTCAGACTGATCTGCAAAAAGTGTCTGTAAAATACATGAATGTAACAACACAATATATTCATATGTTAATGTGTATTTATAACAACACAATATAGTTACTATATTCAATATATTCAGGTAGTATCAACTGGACTACCTGTAGTATTATCTGGAGTATTACCTGTCTTAGACTACCTGTAGTACTACCTGTAGTATTACCTGGAGTACCTGTAGTATTACCTGGACTACTTGTAGTATTACCTGGACTACCTGTAGTGTTACCTGTAGTATTACCTGGAGTAATTGTAGTATTACCCTTAGAATGACCTGTGGCATTACCTGTAGTACCTGTAGCATTACCTGTAGTACTTGTTCTTCAGTACTGCGTGGATCAACAGGACTGCGAGCAGAGAGTCAAGGACGACAGTCAGAATCTCTATGGAAACGATTGTTGGATCAGAAACCAACCAACGACTGTCAGCTTTACCATACTCCTTCCCTATAGAGAGACAGACAGGTGCAGAGACAGACAGTTGTAGAGACAGACAGTTGGAGACATGCAGAGACAGACAGGTCTGTAGTCAAAAATCTGTAGTAGAAATATAAAGTAACAGATCAGAAGTTGAAAGTTGAACTCACAGAGTTCAGCCAGTGGACCTTCAGACGTCTGCACCGTCCCAACCAGAGACATGTAAACAAATGGACCCTCCTGAAAACAAACAATAAACAAATAGAAACATAAAATATGAATAAAACTACACAGTAAAACAAAGAAATAAACAAATAATAACTGATGAAACAGCAAAACACAATCAAATAATAATTAAGGAAAGTTACTAAAAACATATCAAACTGTTTCTGATTGGTCATACCAGCGTCAGGTGGACAATGACATCATAGAAGAGCCACAGCAGGATCCACCTGTCCTTCACAGAGCTCTGCCCACCATACCTGTGCGTTAGCAGGATGGCAGCTAACACCTGGATGCTGCATGCTAATAGAGACAACACTGACACCAGAGAGAGGATGGAGGAAGTTGCTGAGTCCATGTACAGGCAGAGAAGAAGAAGAAGAAGAGGAGGCAGCAGCACTTTACTCAGTACAGGTGCTATAGGTAGTGCAGGTGGTACAGGACTCAACAGTTTGAATGTGGAGTGATGTCTCAGGCTCCACCCCTGACTCTCTATAATTCTATTGGTTCTTCTGGACTCTCCCATTGGCTGTTGAGGAGAACACCCCACTCTGGGGCTCAGCCTCTTCCCACAGAGGTCAAAGGTCAACAGCAGAGTCTCAGTAGAAAGCACAGAGCAGAGTTGAATCATGTTCATGTTTACTGTCGTGATTGTTTGTTGAGCACTTTTCAAAAACAAAACGTTTCAGATTAAAAACCAATTAAAAAAAATAGAAAGTAAGAAGTAAAAACTAAATTCATTTAAAATTCAACTAAATTTAGGTAAAAGACCATTAAAGATCATTGAATCAGTTTTCTGAAGCAGCTGCTCATTTTAATGACAACAACAACAACAACTCCAACCAATAATCCAATATGTGTAATAGCACATAAAAACAGTCAGTCCTCATGATGAGTACTTTTACCTTTATTCTTTTTAAAGTACATTTTGTTTATTACTTTTGTTGTGATTTTAGGTCATTTACTTGAATTACTTCTATGTTGTGGTATCACTGCTTTTAGAGCACTGACAGTCACACTAACTCGTTCATTCAGAGCTTCAGCAGTGATGTTATTAATTTACAGATCATTTCATCTGTAAACCTTCATAACAGTGAGAAAACATTGGTCTCAGTTTCTCAGTCTTCAAGTGTTTTGTTAAAAACCCAAAGATCATTAGTTTCTGTGAAGTGAACTGAACATGTCATGTGAAAATAAGACACCAGAAACACAAACATGGTTACACTGGTTTTATTGGTTATATGGAGAGTTTCACACAGGTAAGAGGTAAGTCAAACAGGTAAGAGATAAGTCGAACAGGAAATGTTCTTTGGCACCACAGTGTTTTTATTTGTGTTAAAAACTCTGTAACGTTAAACTGATCAAACAGGTTTAAGTTTATTTCAAACATGTCAGAGCTGATTTTACATCTGATCAGTGTGTTTCTAAGTGATGGTGTTTCCAGTCAACTCTGTCACTGATCAATCTGTTTGATCAGGTCTGTTGATCAGTTCAATTGTCACTGTTACAGTTATTAATACTTCTGTGTTGTTAATACATAACTAAATAAACAGCTTGATTATTGATCAGTATAGAAATCAGCAGAGGCAATAAAATAACATACTCAGACTGTAGAAGACTAAAGTGATTGATTGATCAATTGGTAGATGAAAATTGATTATTATGTTTTCTATGAACTGGTTTGATTTATTCATCAGTGAACAGCAGACAATATCAGAGAACATATTTCTTATGTTCAGTAAAAGATGTTTAAACTAACAAAGTAACCAAAACACCAAATCAGACAGGAACTTCAGGAGAACCTTAAGAACCCTAAGAGGAACCTTAAAGGAACTTTAAAGGAATGTTAAGGAATCTTCAATGTACTACAGGGAATGCTGACAAAAACCTTTGGAAACCTAAAAAAGACTTGAGGAGAACCTGAGTGAAACCTCAGGAGAAACTTTGAGGAACCTTAGATGAAATTTAGGGAACTTAAGAGGAATGTTGGAAGGTTCTTTGTGGAACCTCAATAGAACTTTAGGGGAAACTTCTACCATGTCAGAACTTTGGGGACCCCAGGGGGAATTTGAGGTGAATGTTAGGGGAGCATTAGTGGAACCTCAGTTGGACCTTAAGTGAACCTTTAGGGGAACCTTGTTTAGGAATAGAGGAATGTTAGAGGAAACTTTGAGGAACTTTGGTGGTACCTAAACTGTTGGGTGAACCATAGAAGAACCTTTGTGGGACCCCCTATGGGGAACACTGGGGAAATCCAGGAGGAACCTTGATAGCAGGGTTCTGTTTAGCACCATGTTTTCCTCCATGATCCCTGAGTTTGTGCTTGTTAGAACATCATCAGGATGATTGACAGCTGTTTCAGTTGGGTTCCACTCATTCAAATGTTTTTAATGTTATATTATTGTTATTGATCAGCTGACTATTAGTCATCAAATTTATATCAGTCAGCTGTTGTTTCAGAAAACAAGAATAAATATAGAAAGGAATTATCCTGTGAAAACCATGTATCTCCGACTTTGAAGTGTTTTGTATACCTAAGTTTTCAGATCAGTAGAAGAATTAACAATAAAATTCTCTGACGTCATAAAAAACTGTCACATAAATACTATGCTGTCACAGAACAGGAAACTGTCTGTTAATGGCCTCAGTTCCTGAAGAGTTAAAATGTTGGAGATACAAGTTTCCAGGTTTACATGTGAAGATGTCAGCACATGTGATCAGATATCTGGAAGATTTATCAAAACAAGAGAAATATATATTAACTACATAACAAACTTAACTTTAGAGGAACAGTTCCACATTCAGGTAGATCCTCTCTTGTTTTCCCCTCTGAGAGTTAGTCCTCCTGTTTCCAGTCATCATGCTAAGCTAAGCTAATAGCTGTGGGCTCTAGCCTCATGTCAGTCTGAACATCTAACTCTACCAGAAATAAAAGAAGAGGATTTACTAGAATGTCGACTGTTCAGATCTGCACTGATCACAGCTGAGATTAATTGATCATTCATCTGCATTTCTTTGAATACTGATGAGTGTTTAGGATTCCTCCTCCTCTGCTCCTCTTTCCTCTCCTTTCTCCTCCTGAGGCAGGGTGGAGGACAGAGCATACTCCTGACTTACTCCCTCTGAAACCACTGACAGATCTGCCTCCATCACAACTGACGCCTCCTCACCTTCCTTCAGTTCCTCCTTCACCTCCTCTGTCATGTCCTGTTTCAACTCCTCCTGTTTCTCCTCCTGCTCAGCTGGGGCCAGCGGAGCATGGACCTCAGTGAAGGGGACCTCCTGGTTGGTGCTGTCTAGTGGGGACACCTGGATCTCAGCTTCGGTGATGACCGACTCCCCAGTCTGGGCGGAGACCTCGGCAGGCTGAGAGTCAGAGCTGCTGCGAGGCTAAAACACAAACAGAGGAGTCAGATGTCACAGGAATGGTACTGAACTTTGGGGGAACCACAGAGGAACCGTAATGGAACTCAAGGAAAACCTTGGTAAAAGTTTTACAGAACTTAAGAGAAGCCTTAGGGGAGTCTTGTGGAAATTAGTGGAATATTGGAATAAACTTTGGGGAACCATAAGAGTACCTTTAGAAAATATTAAGAGAACCTCAGAACACTTGCTTATATTCAGATTCATGGAGGATAACCAATGACAGAGATCCTAGTACCTTCCGGATGCTGAAGGTCAAAGGTGAAACCTTAAGGCTAGAGGTTTTCTGTTTGATCTTCTCTCGTTGTTCCGCAGATACAATCTTTGTTCCAATCTTGGTCATCTTCTTCTCAATGTTCTGCCGGGAGAATGCCTTCTTTATACTGTCAACCTGCAAAGGAAGAGACTGTCACACATCTGTCTCTTGTCTGTTTGAACACCTTTCTAGCTGTGGTTCTGACCTTCTTCAGACTAGATCGCTTCAGTTTCTCCGCTCTGGACTTCTCCATGTTCTCAAGATCATGAGGCCATGTTTCCTCTTCCTCCAGCTCCGCCTCTAGACCAACGTCCTCATCAGATGATAGGTCGATGGTGTGGAGCCCACCCTCCTGGGACTGGTTACCATCAGCAGTGCCCTGTGTCGTTTCCTCAGCTTCTTCCACAATCTCATCACGAGGGAACGGTGGAGGATCCTTCACAAAAACACTAGAGGGGATCTCATTCTCCTCCTGAGAGAGAGAAATGGAGACATTGGTAAAGCATTTGCTTAGTGGAATCACAGAGGAACCATAGAAGATTTCTATTGGAACCTTGGTGCAACCTTAGGACGACTTTAGGGGAAGAAAAATGTCTTTGTGGATTCCCAAAGGTAACTTCACTGTAACTAAAGGGAAAACTTGATGGACTCTTAGATAAACTTTGGTGGATCATTAGAGGAATTACACTGGGACCTTGAGAGAATCTTAGAGGAACCTTTAAGAAAAATTTGGAGGAACTTTGAGAAATATTAGGAGGAACATTACAGGAACTTAGAGGGACTGTGAGGGGGAGTCATGGGAAAGAGTAAGGGGGAACTTTGGTGGAACCTTAGAGGAACTATATGGGAACATAAGGGGAATGCTATTAAAACATTAGAAACAACAAAAGGAAAATAAGGATAGCTATAGGAAAATGTTAGAGCTTAGTGGAACCTCAGTGGATTCTTGGAGAAGCCTTTGGGGGATTTCAGAGCAACCTTAGCAGAACCAAAGAAGAACTTTATGAGAACGTAAAAATATGTGGACTGCCTGTCTTTGTGCCATTGGCCACGGTCATGTTGAAAAAGTCGAAAGAAACTGTTGAAACAAAGAAGAAATAACTTCATTAAACTGAGTATGAAGTAGACCAGGAAGGCTGAGCTGAGAGAATAGGAGGGAGGGTTTAAGAGCAGAGCTGGGAGAGACCACACCCACTGTGACACACACACTGTAACACACTATAACACACACAATACACACTGTAACACACTGTAACACACAATACACCCACTGTAACACACACTCATGAACTGAGGAATGCTGGGTGAGGGAATGTTTGGTGTTGGTGAGAGAAAACAGAATACAGTCAGCAAATACTAAAACATAATTCATAATACATACATGTATACACTGATACTGCAGTACTGACATGGACACTTTGTACTTTGTACTTTGAGATTTACTACAAACATCACAAAATATCTGACTGAGCAGGTTACTCTCCAACCACCTGTACTTACATGTAGATAGCTATACTTGAATTTTCTAACTGAAAGTTACCTGTTGTGACTTGTACCAATCTCAACTGTAGTTATAGTTATTTACTCCCCCAGAAGTGTACATTGTTACTAGTGGTTAAAGCTGTGACCTGTTGTAAACATTTGTTGTGGCCTTCAGTTAGCAGTCATTTTGTAATTGTTGTTGTTACCTGCCTTTTATCAGTATATCTGTAGAGACTATAATGTGACATTTCTGCTCTCTGTGAGGACTTTTCTGCATTGTGAGAACATGTTAGCACTGTGAGGGCATTTCTATGCCACAAGGACAATTCTGTTCTTTGTGAGCTCTGTGAGGACATGTTGGCATTGTGAAGACATTTCTACACTGTGAGGACATTTCTGCAATGTGAGGACATTTCTACATTGTGAGGACATTTATGCACTGTGGGGACACTTCTACATTGTGAGGACATTTATGCACTCTGTGAGCTCTTTGAGGACATGCTGGCATTAGCATCAGTCTTGGTTTTAAGGTTCAGGTTACAACCAGGTTTTGCTTCACCGTCAGAAACAGGAAATGTGAAGTTACTGTGATAACCTACTCTGTTATATTCCTCTCATCTGACCGTATCCATGACAACCAGACCAAATGATGACTGGTCTCTCATTTCTCTCTCTCTGTGTTTTCCATAAAGGTCCCAGTTCACTTCCTGGAGCATTTTATGACCAAATAAGGCCACAGACTGAAAATCACCATCAGAGAGAGTGAGAGCTGGGGAATGAGTCTCTATAAAATTTACAGAAGCACCTGAGGGGTTCAAGATAGATTCAGATTACATCAGATCAGATCAGATTAAATCAGATCTTATCAGATTAAAGGGTTGATGGTGGAGGTAAAGATGGTTTCCTGTTGGGTTGTGTTGACATTCACTTCCTCATAGTTGTGGGTTCCAAACTGGACATCAGATCTGTGAGGGGTTTCAGACTCCTGGAGAAGATGACTTATATGTGGAGGAGACCTTAGAGAGACTACATCTCCCAGCATGCTTTTGGGGTATTTTGCATTCTTGGAACCTGGACCAAGACTTAAGGATGGACTAATGGAGACTTAATTGATGAGGCAATGCACTATAAAAACAGATTGTCCTGATCCACACTTCACAGTGAGCCTCTACCTGACCACTGACTTCATACCTCTGACTCCTGACCTTTGACCCCTGACCCCCTGATCTGGTTTCAGTGTATATCAGTCATACTGACCTGGAAGATGAGGACTCTGAAGTTGTTTCTGCTGATCAGGTGGGCGTGGTTTGCCTCCAGCTTCTTCACCTGGACGCCCTGACGCTCCATCTTATCACGAACCTGTAAGAAAATGAGGTGTGAGGACAGGTAGATCAACAAGTAACAGGTAACATAAAAACCAGAAACATGAAACAAAGAGACAGGCAAACACCAGTCCAAGCAAAGGAGTTAACAATCATAACAGATCAGAAAGAAAAAATAAATATGGCAGATTTAAATGTGTCTAGTTTGATTGACAGGTGTGATCTATTCACCTCCTTCATGGTGACGGAGAGTTTGCGGCTCTTGTCCAGCAGTTTACTGACGGTGTTTGAGGTATGACTGTGACTCTTGGACAGTTTGGTCATATCAGCCTGGATCCCTCTGACCACGCCCTCCATCTCCACCTGATGTGCCTGAAACACAATCAATGACCAATCAATAACAAGAGATCATCTTGATAATCAAACATTCAACATTATGATGGAGCAAGTTTGACTTTAGACAAATGTCTTTGGCTCAGTGCAAATATTTTCTTGTCCCTGTCATCCACATAAAAGGTCAAATAAGTAATATACATATAGATGATAGATTATAGATTATAGGTTATAATTTATAGGTTATAGGTTACAAATTTTAGGTTATAGGTTACAGATGATAGGTTATATGTTATAGATTATAGATTATAAATTATAGGTTATATATTTCCTGCTGCTTGGTACTTGGTTGGTGATGCAAAGTTTAAACCACTTTGACAGAAAACACAACCTGGTCTAACATGTTATTAACATCACCACTTGATCTGTAAACTACAAACAGCTTTTACTTTGAAGCCACAGAAACAGGAAGTAGTTCCAGTTTGTCTGGAGGCTGATTTTTGGTTTTCAGCCAAACCTGAGTTTAAAAATGCAGCAAACGGTCAAAGTGAAGAAACTGTTTGTGTTTCAGGAGATGCTCAAAATTGAGTCTGACTGATACAGAAATGACATCATGTGACATTTGACCTTTAACTGACAGTTAGCAGTCAAAATCAACACGACAGAGAGAAGTCATAAACCAGGCCGTCGACCTGAAACATGGTAATTAGCTACAGACTGAGAGACAATTACTTAAAGTTATACAGATGACTTTTTCAGTGGAGCTTTGTTCGAAATAAATGTTCATGTGTTTTCAAACTGTTTAATTGAAGTGACTCAGACCTGTATTTTTAATTTTTATTTTTTATGTTAGTTCTTCTCATGTAGCTATAAAATATATTTTGTGATTCACTTGAATGGGAAAGTGATCTTAGACTTTTAGACCTGTGTATATGTTTCTGTGTCCAGAGGAATACAGATTAAATATAATAAGTAGTAAAATCTGCCTGAAGGGTTAAAGCTGACCTAAATCTCTGTAGATAAAGAGGATGAGCCAAAGCAGAACAACAATATTACAAACAAGAGTCCATCACAACAGAAACATGGGGGAAACATCTTTATCCTGCAGCTACAATAATGTGAGGTTTGAAGAAGAGACTAAATTAGACTGATGAGAGAAAGATGGCATCAGACTGGACAGTACGAGAAAAATAAAAGATCAAAACAGCTGTGTCAACTGTTCAAGTAAATCAAAACTTTTTTAACTGGGGTTTGGTAGAATGGATTTTCTGGAGCCCTGGCCCTGAAAACATGAGGAAAACATGTCTGTAATAAACATGTCAGTCCTGGAGTCGCTGCAGGTCCCCCACACTCAGACCTGGTGTCCTGGTTTGGCCCACCCCTCTCTCACCTCCATCTTGTGCTGGTTTTCCTGCACGGCGTCCAGCATGTTGACCAGTTTGTCCAGGAGAGTAAGGACTGTGATGGCGTTGACGGGTCCCTGACTCATCTTCTCTGGGTCAAAACCTGCCAGGGGAGACAAGGGGGAGGCCTGGTCCTCCTCCAGCTGGTTCTGCTGGTCCTGCTGTTCCTGTAGATCGTGGTTCTTGGGGGGGACCAGCAGGTCTTGGCTCTGGTGGGTCTCAGTGGTCACCATGATGAATTTGTTGAACCAAAAACTCCAAAACGGTCAAAGGCTTTCCCTGCTGCAAAAAACCACTGTAGATTCTACCTCACCCACCCGGCCTCTCTCTCTCTGTCTGTGTACGTGTGTGCTACTCTCTGATTGGTTGGCCCAGACAGAAACTTTCCGTCTAACTTCCCAACTGTGGAAATGTCCACACCTTTAACTCCTTCACTGCCACAAACACAACACTGAGCTGTGTGAAAACAGATGAGTTGCAGCTTCACTGAGGAGGAAGAAACTTTTATTTTAACGTAACATTTCATGTTTATTGTTGTTTTATTGTTGATCAGTCAGTCTCACAAATGTCAAAATAAAAGACAAAATAAAAAGACTGAACTCAAATAAACTGATCACAACAAACACACTGTTACAGGAAGCATTATAAAAGACACAACTCCCAGAATTTAAAACTAGAATAAATAAAAATTAAAAACACCTTGATGAGGCAAAACAATCCAGGTCCAACATATATTAATTAGAATTCATCACAAAGAAACCCATAAAACAAAATACACTAATAAAAATTCAAATCTAAAATTATATATAATATATCTGTATACTTAAATACATTTATAGAACTATTATATTATAAATTTAGAGAACAAAAATGAAATAGGAAATTTGAAAATAAACAAACAATGACTAATACAAAAATTAATATAAAGATGTTAGAATACGTTAACAATAAAAAGTGACAACAATATTATATATCTTTAAAATACAAATACTATTTAAGTTATAAATTAGACATAAAATATATATTTATAAATAAATTTGACAAAATTACAAATAAAAACAAAGTAAATACACATATGGAATTAAGTAAATATAATAACTGATTAAATAAAATATAAATACAATTTTAAGATTGAGTTTATGATAAATAAAATAAAAAAGACTAAAATAAAAAATTAAAGTAAAATGTGAAAAACCAAATAATCTCATCTAAATAGACACACAAATAAAAGTGAAAATAATATGAATTGATGAAAACCTTTAAACAGATAGAGAGCTGAAATGGTTAACTCTGAGTTTCCAGTGTGTCTTTACCACACCCAGGGGAGGGGTCTGTTACCATGACAACAGGACTGAAGGGACTGTGTTTGTGATTGTAAAGAGAGAGAGAGAGAGAGAGAGAGAGAGAGAGAGAGAGAGAGAGAGAGAGAGAGAGAGTCTCTCATGTTTTTAAGGTGAAGTCATTTGGAAGGAAGCCTCTCGCTCTCCCTCTTCCTCTCTTTGTGTGTTAATGTCTCTCACCCTGTGTTCATGGAAAACTGGTCTATTTTGTGACATGAAAAGACTTTACTACAGAGAACAAGAAAAAGTTTATAACCAGGACTAACTGACAAAGCAGTGAATTTAAAGTTACTCTGCAGTAAGGAAAACAAAACAATGAAAAAACAAAACAGAGGATCATCAAATGTGACAGGGTTTTAATGGAGTTTGGTGGAAAGTTGAGCTGCTGTTTGAGTGTTGTGTGTGTTGATCCAGAACTTTTTCAACTTTTTAAATATTGATATATATATATACTGTAAATTTTAGACAACCTAAGGGGAAGGTTAGTGGAACTTAAAGTGAACCTTGGGGATAGTCCTCAAGGGAACCTGAGAGGATAGGGTTAGGTTATTTGAGCTGAAGTGGAACATTAGGAGAACTGCAGCAACCTGTGAGAACCTCTGAGAAACAAAGAAAAGATTCAGGGAAACCCTAGGGGATCTTTACAGGATCCTTAAAGAAATGTTGGAGAAGTCATAGTTGAACCTATGAGAGATTTAGGGGAACAATAGAGGACCACTGGGGAATATTAGAGGAACTTGAGTAGAACCTCAGGTTAACCTCAGACAAATTTTGAGGGAAATTTTGGAGAACTCTTGGTTCTTGAATCTTGGGGGTAATTAAAAAAAACCTTTCTAGGGACTTTGGTTCTGTTTGAACCAAGTCTGATGGTCTCCAAGAATAGGATCACGTTTAAGGCTCCTTGGGTTCCTTTTAGATCAGTCCTCCTATCAGTATAATTAATGAAAGCATGTTGGGTTGCTAAAAAGAAATATTGTTTTTATTATAGATCAGACTTGATAAATCAGGGTCAGATGATACGATGAGTCAGATCATGGGACTCTGAGTTTGTGATTTTACTTGAAGGTTCTTTATCAGTACAGCAAAGTCAGAACACAGAACGTTTTTCAGGAGTGTATAGGTCAGAGTTGGAAACAGGAAGAGACGCTCACATCATGGAATTCATACAAACACAATACACTCACTACCCTCTACTGTACTGCATGGGAGGGGGAGGGGGATCATCCTCTGACTGTGGAGTTATTTTGGAACGTCAGGAATTCCCTCCCATAGTCTGTGAAAATGTAGAGACAACTCTTTACTCTGAAGACCTGTTTCTTTTAACCACTTCAGGCTTTTGTTTTAATCCTGCACTGTTGAAAATATGTCACATAACATCTTCACATTGTTTGTACTTCGTCTTTCATTAGGTCAAAAACAAACTTCAACATTCAAGTTAAAGAGTTAATTTGAAACTTTCGTCCAAAAATTGTTTGGATCCAACACATAACTTTAACCCTGTTCACAGCCCTACATTCATTAGATCTTTACCAACCTTAACCCTAATGTAACTTAAGTCACACACGTTAAAAATAACAACAAATGCACTCATTAAATCATGTTGATTTAAAACTTTTCATAATTCATGATCGAACACATTTCTCCGCCCTGTCAGGCGCGTGTCGGCCTCAAGGGGGCGAACACAGAAGAAGTGCTGCTCATTGGGCCGTAGAAGAAGTGCTGCTCATTTGGCCGTAGAAGAAGAAGTTGTGGCTGCTGATCAGCTGACTGTTGAAACTAAAGCTAACAGTGAACCTTCATCGTTGAACTGAGGGTGTTTTCTACTCTCCGGGGGAAACGACATGGCGTTCATCACAGCCAACTGGAACCCGCTGGGAGAAGCTTTTTATCGGTTAGTCATTTCTGCTTTATCGGTCCAACGTTAGCCGTGCAGCTAACGTTACCGTGCAGTTAACCACGAACAGCAGCAGGAAACATTTTTTTTCAGAATGACTGAGAATCGTCACAGACACCTGGAAGCAGGTTAACTGTTAGCCGCTATCACACTGTAGATTCAAGTCAATCTAACAGCTGATTGTTTTTTTTATTGCAGCTCGTTTAGTGTTCATTAGCTCTGCTAGCATCGTCACCCATCATCACCTGACACTAACGGAAGCTTCATACTAGTTTTAGATTGAACTTCAGTGTGTGACGCAATGATATTGAAACTGGTGCTAAACAGGTGTGTCAAATTGATCACACTTATCAAACACAAGAGGTGGTCTCAGGTGAATTACATCCATGACGAGAGTTCAGACAGGTTAGCTTGTGTTGTTTGTGTCCCTCAGAAACAACAGCTTTAAATGACAGATATTTAAATGGAGTCTGTTGGAACAGTGTGTGTGTGTGTGTGTGTTTGTTTGTTTGTTGATGTTTATACTTGTTAATGTTTTTGTGTGCAGTAAGACGGAGCTATATGAGATGTGCTGGAACCTACGTGATGGACTCAGAGACAGTTTGGTGGCTGCAGCTCCGTACGGAGGACCAATAGGTACACTCACACACACTCACACACACTCACACACACTCACACACACACACACACACACACTCACACACACACACACACACACACACTTGTACCCGTCTCTCTCTGAACCCATCTCTCTCTCAGCTCTCCTCAGAGAACCTCACCGACCTTCTCCGAGTTCTCGTCCACAGTTGGAGATTTACTCAGCATCTGGAGTTGTAATCACCAGTTTCCCTGTAACTACAAACACACCTGTTATTACTGTTGTTATTATTGACCAATCAAATTCTGTCCTCACTAAAACACACATACACTTCTCCTTTTTTCATATTTATCCTCATTTATCAGCCTTTGGACTGTCTGAAATTACCCATCCTTCTCTCCCTGACCTGTCTCTCTCTCTCTGTCTCTCTCTCTCTCTCTCTCTCTCTCTCTCTCTGACCTGTCTCAGTGGAAGAGTGGTCCTGTGGTCCAATTGGGTTGGACGGTCAGTGATGAGTTGTTGTGTATTCAAGAAGACGGATCAGTTCTAATCTACGATCTGTTCGGATCCTTCAAGAGACACTTCAGTATGGGACAGGTCAGTCTGTTAACTGCTTAACTGGCTAACCTGTTAACTAACCACTTCAGTATGGGAGGTCTGTTAACTGGTTAACAGACAGTCTGTTAACTGGTTAACTAACTAACCTGTTAACTTACACATCAGTATGGGACAGGTCAGTCTGTTAACCTTCTGTTGTGTTAAACAGGAAGTGGTCCAGAGTCAGGTGTTGGAGGCCAAAGTGTTCCACTCTCCTTATGGGACAGGTGTTGCTATAGTAACAGGCTCTTCCCGCTTCACCTTGGCAACTAACATTGACGACTTGAAGCTCCGCAGGCTACCTGAAGTTCCAGGTAACACCTGGTTGTTTTTGTGATGCTGTTCATCTGTCATTATGTGTCACCAGTGTTTTTACATTCAGGGTAGACTTCTTCGGATCTGTCTCTCTCACTGTGTCTGACCTGTCTCTCTCTCTGACCTGTCTGTCTGTCCTCAGGTCTGCAGGGTAAGCCATCCTGTTGGGTCGTCCTCACTCAGGACCGGCAGACTAAAGTCCTTCTGTCCAATGGACCTGAATTGTACATCCTGGACAACACATCCTGCACTGCTGTGGTGAGACAGTTAGAAAGACAGACAGGTAGAGAGACAGACAGGTAGAGAGACAGACATCCTGGAAAACATTTCCTGCACTGCTTTGGTGAGACAGAAAGTAAGAGAGTCAGATAGACAGGCACAGACAGGTATCTAACCTCACCTGTCTGTCTGTCTCAGTGTCCTCCAGGTCTCAGTCCTCAGGACGGCAGTATCGTCCACATGTGTGTTTCTTTCAGCTATAAATACCTGGCTCTCTTCACTGACACAGGACACCTGTGGACAGGCCCCTCCCACCTCCAGGTGAGCTGCTCCTCTGTCCAGTTAACTCTCAGATGTCTTTCCGGAGGGGGCAGGGTCTGTGTGGATGACTGACAGGTCATTACTTGTGTCTGCAGGACAAACTGATTGAAGTCGACACTAAAAAGATGACGACACCCAAACAGATGGTCTGGTATGTTTACCTGTCTAACTTGTTGTTTCCTTGTCTGTCTGACTGTTAATTAACCTGTCTTCATATTCATATGTTAACCTGTCAGACTTACCTATTTACCTGTTTGTTTACCTGTTTCTCAGTCTGTTTCATTATCTTTAGCTCTGTACTAAATCTACCTGTCTGTCTGTTTACCTGTCTCACTCTCTCTACCTGTCCAGGTGTCGCAGACCAAAGAGTCAGCAGCCGTCTGTGGTGCTGATGTGGGACAGACTCCTCATGGTGGCTGGAGTCTGTAGTGACACCATCCAGTATCCTTCAAACCAGTTCACAATGAGACCAGTAACAAACCAGTTCAGACTTGTAATGGGACCAGAACTTGTCAGGGTTCTTCTCATTGACCCCCATTTGACCCTTAACCCCTGACCCTAGGTTCCCCATCGAGGATCCGTGTGTTTTAGTAGGAGAACTGGATGGAGTTCGGATCATCAGCTCGACCAATCAGGAGCTTCTGCAGGAGGTTCCTCTGGTCTGTCAGGACATCTTCAAGATTGCATCCATGGCTCCTGGAGCTCTGCTGCTGGAGGCTCACCGGGAGTACGAGGTGACACCTGTCTACTTGCACACCTGTCTGTCTGTCTGAAGTTTTGTTGATAAAGGTTCAAGATTTTCTTTCAGATCTGATTTCTGTTGCTGTGTGTGTGTGCGTGTGTGTAGAAGTCGAGTCAGAAGGCTGATGAGTACCTGAGGGAGATTAAGGAGCAGAGCATGCTGGGAGAAGCAGTCAGACAGTGTGTGGAGGCAGCAGGTCATGAATATGACAACAACACACAGAAATCCCTGCTGAGGGTAAGATACAGTGAACACTGTTTAAACTGATCTGAGGTCAGTGTACAAACTCGTCTTGGGTCAGTGTATACAACGACCTTTGACTGATCTGGGGTCAGTGTTTAAACTGATCTGAGGTCAGTGTATAACACAATTTTGGGTGTGTGTATAAACTGATATGGGGTCAATATCTGAACTGATCTGGGGTCAGTTTGTGAACTGATTTGCAGTCAGTATGTGAACTGATCTGGGGTCAGTGTAAAAAACTGATCTGTGGTCAGTGTATAAATTGATTTGGAGTCAGTTTGTAAACTGCTTTTGGGTCAGTGTATAAACTGATCTGGGCCCAGTCTGGGACAGTGTAATGTGGTGTCTTGTCCAACAGGCGGCATCCTTTGGGAAGTGCTTCCTAACTGACTTCAGTCCAGATCAGTTTGTGTCGACCTGCAGAGAACTCCGGGTCCTGAACGCCGTCAGAGAGAGCAGTGTGGGTCTGCCGCTCACACACACTCAGTATCCTCACACACTACAGGTGCATCATGGGAGATTTGCTGTCCTGTGTTTAAGGAGTGGACTCTAAACAGTTTTCAGTAGAAAACACACTCTTCACTCTGTTACCGTGGTAACAAACTCCTTGACCTTTGACTTCAGATTCAAACAGATGACTCTACAGGTGTTGATAGACAGGTGAGTTAACTGATCCAACCTCTCTGTGTGTGTCTGTTGGTACCTGTCAGACAGACCTCTCACCTGTCTGTCTCTGTACCTGTCTGTCTCTCAGGTTGGTGTATCGACAGTTTTATCCATTAGCGATAGAAATCTGTCGTTACCTGAAGATTCCTGATTATCAGGGAGTCAGTAGAGTCCTCAAACACTGGGCGTCATGCAAGGTAACCTGATCCTCACCTGTCTCCCCTGACCCCTCCTCCCTTCTCTGACCCCGCCTCCTTTGTTATATCATTATCATTAATCAAAATTAAGACTTACCTTCAGATTAAATTATGTACTGATCCCTCAAAAGGTCACATATGTGATGTGTTGATGCGTGTGTCCAGGTACAGCAGAAGGACCTATCAGACGAGGCCATAGCTCGAGCAGTGTGTGTGAAGGTGGGAGACTCACCTGGAGTTTCTTACTCCCACATTGCAGCGAAAGCTTATGAATGTGGACGCACTGAGCTCGCCATCAAGGTAAATTTTATAAACCAAAGAACTTGACATCAAAAATCATTCTCCTCAGAGTCCTGACTGAGTCAGACCTGAGCCCAGACCTGAACCCAGAATTGAACCACTTGTAGATCTGACTCAGTTTGACATCACTTCCTGAGGAAATCATTATCTCTGATGTCCCTCCACAATAAAGCTCCAGGGTGCAGGACTTCATTGAGAATCGTCCTGTTTTTAAGTTTCATTCAGTATCACAGTGAAACAGTGATGTTGTCTGAACATCATGATACAGACAGGAGCTGATCACTGCTGATCACAGATGATCACAGCCGATCACTGCTGACTGTGTGTATTATGTGTTGCTGTTGTTGTTTGTGTGTTGTTGATGTTGTCCTGTGTATTGTTGGCATTGTTCTTGTTGTTCATGTGATGTTGTGGTTTGTTGATGTTGTCCTGTGTATTGTTCAGGTTGCTGATTGTGTATTGTTGACGTTGTGGTTTGTGTGTTGTTGACGTCCTGTGTATTGTTGATGTTGCTGGTTGTGTCTTGTTGACATTGTTGTTCATGTGTTGTTGTTGTTCTAGTGTTGTTGACATTGTTGTTCATGTGATGTTGACATAGTGGTTTGTGTGTTGTTGATGTTGTCCTGTGTATTGTTGCTGATTGTGTATTGTTGTGGTTTGTGTGTTGTTGACATCCTGTGTATTGTCGATGTTGCTGGTTGTGTGTTGTTGACATTGTTGTTCATGTGTTGTTGACGTTGTCCTGTGTGTTGTTGACATTGTTGTTGATGTTGTCCTGTGCATTGTTATTGTTGCTGATTGTGTGTTGTTGTTGATGTTGTTGTTCGTGTGTTGTTCATCAGTCTGTTCTATCTGTTCTCTCAGTTGTTGGATTTTGAGGCTCGGTCTGGAGAACAGGTTCCTCTGCTGTTGAAGATGAAGAGGAGTCAGTTGGCTCTAAGTAAAGCTGTGGAGAGTGGAGACACTGACCTGGGTGAGTCTCTGTTAGCCCCGCCTTCTACTTGTCTGACAGGCAGATGATGTCACTGATGGATTTATCCTGTGTTGTCAGTGTACACAGTGGTCAGTTACCTGAAGAACGAGATGAATAGAGGAGATTTTTTCATGACTCTGAGGAACCAACCAGTCGCGCTCAGCCTCTACAGACAGGTACACAGCTTTACCTTCATCACTCTGGTCCTTCACTTTCATCACTCTTTACCTGTATCCAGACAAGACAAATAAAATAATCAGTTTGTGGTTTATCGATTGATTGATTTCTGTGCTGTCAGTTCTGTAAGCTGCAGGAACAGGACACGCTGAAGGATCTTTATAATCAGGACGATGATCATCAGGAGCTCGCCAACTACTACGTCACTGCCAGTTACAGAGAGAAGGTAACAACAGGTTAACGTCAGGTAACTAACACTGTTAGTTACTGAGGAAACAGGTGGTCGTGCCAGTAAAGAAAGACAAGAATGATGAGTCAGACATATCTGAAAGATGGGGTTTAAAATGGTAACAACCCATGGTAACTATAAAATAACTCCAGATAAATCAGCGTTTACATATTTCACCTTTTGTTCTTTCTGAAGATATAAAAGCCAGACTGACGTTTTCTCACAGTACATGATGCACCTGTTCACATATAGACACACCTGTTCATCATTTTTGACTTATGTGTTTGATGAATGACATTGTGTTTTTATTTTCTTCTTTCTGAATTAATCTTAGAAACCTGAATGTTCAAACCTGGTTAACATCAGAACCTTGTGTTTGGTTATTGTTGTGTTTTTGTTGTTATCAGTTTCACTGTCGATGACTGATCTAGGATCTGTTTAGCTGATCTGTGTTAACTGTTTGTTCGTGCTCCATATTATCTAAGCAGTGTGATCACTTCCTGTCTGCAGAGGTTAGAGAGCCGTCTGTCTTTCCTGCAGAGTGCTGTAGACGAATACAACAAGGCCAAGAATGAGTTTGCAGCAAAGGTAACACACAAGAATCATGGGTATTAAAACCTGACATTAAAAGTTAAATGGTTAAAACGTGCAGCAGTTTGAGTTTGTCAGGATCAGGATCAGTGAAGTTCAGCTGATGTGCTGTTTAAAATGATGTTAATATTTAATCAAGGTCAGTCAGCTGTTCGTTCATGATAATCATGTTTGGAAAGAAACTGACAGTTAGTTGTGTTGTATTACAGACGGGTAACAAACTTTGTTTTAATTAAAACACTTTGTCTCCAGGCCACAGAGGACGAGATGCGTCTCCTTCGTTTTCAACGTAAACTGGACGATGAGAAGGGAGCAGGGCTCCTGGGACAGTCTCTACAGGTAGATAAAGGGGCGGGGCTACTGTGACAGGGTTTTCAGGTAGATAAAGGGGCGTGGCTAATTTGACTGCAGGTCTATAAAGGAGCGGGGCTACTGTGACTGTCTTTACAGATAGATTATGGGGTGGGGCTACTGGGACAGTCTTTACAGGTAGATAGAGGGGCAGGACTACTGTGACTGTCTGCAGGTAGATAAAGTGGCGGGACTACTGATACTCTTTACAGATAGATAAAGAGGCGGGGCTACTGGCACTGTCTGTACAGGTAGATAAAGGTGTATGAAGAAATAGTTTGCAGTTTGTAACCTCTGGGTGGTTTCTTTAAATAAGAAGTATTTAAATGTGTCCAATTAAATACAAACACAGGATGCAGTCACTGCATGCCTTGTGATGTCACTTCCTGTGTGTCCTCTCTCCAGGCAACCATGGAGGCTCTGTTGGCGTTAGGACTTCACAAACAGGCAGAACAACTTTACAGAGACTTCAGAGTACCTGACAAAAGGTGAAACTCTCAGGAGGTGATGTCACATCTGCTGCTGCTATAATTGCCTACCTGTCTGCCTGTCTCTCTCCCTCTCACCTTTCCATCTCACCTGTGTAGGTACTGGTGGTTGAAGCTGAAGTCTCATGGAGAGAAAGAGGAGTGGGAGGAGTTAGAGAAATTCTCTAAGAGCAAGAAGTCTCCTATTGGCTACCTGGTTAGTGAAAGCCCCACCCCTCATTAACACTGTTAACCTCACTGTTATTTAAATAAAGTTCGAACTATATCTCCCATGAGTCTCAGCTCTGTTTCTTCTTCAGGCATTTGTTGAAGTTTGCATGAAGTGCAACAACAAATATGAAGCCAAGAAGTATGTTTCCAAGGTGACACATGAGCAGAAGGTCAAAGCTCACCTGGCTGTCAGGTAACAAAGGGCACATTTGTGACATCATCAGAGAGGTGATCTCTGACCACATAGGTAACTGTTTTCTTCTCTTCTCCCTGTCAGTGACCTGGAGGGGGCGGCAGACGCTGCGATAGAGCGCAGGAACGAATCAGAGATGGGGACAGTCCTCTCCAGATGCTCCGCCTCTGACCGGCTGCTGATTGACAGGCTGAACCGAGCCAGAGCCACAGCTGGCAAAAAGTGATCCTCCGATCAGAGTATACACAGGTCTGCTGCCAGAAAGTGATCCCCCATTTACCTTCTGATTGATGCCAGAGGAGTTGTAATGGAAGCCTGTTTCTTTTGTTGTGTGCATTAATGTCAGATGATAAATGGTGCATTGCTTCATTATTGATCAGTCAGCTGATGAGACTTAAAGCTGTTTCTACTTCTGTGTTTCTATTTGGGTTGTGTTGCTTCAGGACTACTGCAGACCTTCAGGACAGAGTCTTGAACCTTCTCATCAGCCTCTTCTTGAACTTTCTACTGTCTCACATGATTTTCATGGCAGCCTTGGCACCTGTAGAACTAGCCTCTCCCCCAAACAGTGGTTGTCCAATTATAGCCCAGTAACTAGTCATCCAGTCTAACCCTAACCCACACTGGTTGAACTGCATCATCCCCATTTTAAATCTGGTCCAGGACCTTCTCCGCTCATGTCCTGTCATGTCTCTGTTACTTCACTGTGTAACACAGGAAATGTCTCAGACCTTCTGCCTCTGATTTGGTGGACACTGAAAATAAGCCAGAGCCAGACCACAACTGGACCACAC
This sequence comes from Trachinotus anak, assembly GCF_046630095.1. Lineage (NCBI taxonomy): Eukaryota > Metazoa > Chordata > Actinopteri > Carangiformes > Carangidae > Trachinotus > Trachinotus anak. The sequence continues at coordinate 424,404 of NW_027273857.1, read as the reverse complement.
TCGAACATTTGCCATCATTGAATCTCTGAGGTTCTAACCTGCATCATTTTGCTGTTGAGTAGCGTTCAGGTGTGTCAGAGCTGTGTACAGTTACGGCTGATGTTAACCTACATTTCCTGCTGCTGCTGCTGCTGCTTCACATTAAAAGCTTTGTGCCAGAGAACCAGCTGGATGTTTTATTGTGAAGAAGCTACAGGTGATGTCAGTGATGTTTGAGCTGATGATGGTTTTCCTAAAGCACGATGTGCATTTCTTTTCAGTTACTACATTTTTATCAAGATTTTCTTTCATATTCTTTGTTATTTGGTTTAATTTCTTTTTTAATTTTTTTCTGTTTGTAGCTTTGAATCTTTATTCTCAGTATAAGATTTGACTTGCTTGTTGTTTCCAGAGCTTTCAGCAACATCTTATGGTCTTCCTTGGCAGAGAGTTGATCAGTTGTTATCACATGACCTAAACATAAAGTGGTCACATGACAGGCAGTTGTAGGTATGTTTGTCAGTTCAAAATTATGAATAAACATTAATATTCTGTTAATATATATTTTATTGTACGTACTGTACAGTTTTCTGTGTAGTTAAGTTTCCTCTGAAGGTAACAAACTTCAACCAAAACTTATTTTAAAAATTAAAGTTTCAATTGACAAAATAAATAACCTACATATTAAAATGTTTTTTAGATCGCTGCATTGTTAAAAAAAAACGTGTAAATTATTAAAGAAAAATGTTTATCTATCTATATTTACCATAGACTGTATATAAAAAGGACAGGGTAAATATCTTATCATTATAACTTAATGAATTTCGCAACGTCCCCAATTTACTGTGTTCGTGTACGTTTAGTGGGAGTCAGCCGTTTGGGAGGGGCGGGGCTGTGACGTTGTCAGCTGATGCACAGAATCAGCAGAAACTCAAGTAGTGCGGAGTGAGAGTCACTGCAGCAGGTAGGTGCTTATGTTCTGTACAAATATATATTTAAATCGCTGACTGAACTTTGCATAGTTTTAATGTTGAACTGGAGATATGGAGTCCAGGGCCACCTTAAGTTGTACATGCGCTATGAGCCTGTCTTAGGAGCTGAGCCAGACCCCGTTTACAAATTTGTTAATTTAAAACTCCTATTAAGGGAAGTGAGCGTTGTCGAGTTTATGTAACTGAACGTGCCTTAAGTCATTCTTCACATCGGCATTCAGAAACACACCAAACTGCGTTTAAGTCCACTTCAATTGAAACTTTGACTCCGTTCAATCACCGAGGTAGACACTGGAGGTAACGTTAGAAAACACTGGTGGATTTCTAAAAGCTGGTATTTTATTAAGCTGTTGTTCTGCTCCATATGTTATCCGTACCGTATATAGGAGAAAAGCTGTTAGATTCCTAAAAAGTCTGTAGTTAGATTCCAGCACGTCTGTAAAGCGCTAGTCAGCAAGCCAGCAAGAAAAAGTGACGGATTGTTTAAGGAGTCTGGTGACAGAGAAAAGTGTTAAAACATGAACTGACCCGGTTAATCAACAGAATCCAGCAGATCGATAAGTGAACGGTCATAATACTGTAGTACTACAGGACTACACTATATACGATTTACAACAGTAGAATGTGCAGTAATCATGGTCAGTAGTATTGTCGGGATGTTTGCATTTAATCCATAACTTCCAGTAGTATATGTACTACAGTACACTGTACTACTGTACAGTACACTACTCTATTTAAGCCCTATGTAGCAGTGTAATACATGTGGTACTGTGATGCTGCAGACTGTAATGTGGTATTATGTTTTAAAAATTTAACACGTAACAGTACTGTGTTTTATAGTATGCAGTACCATGTAGTACCATGTACTACCACCATGTGCAGTTTGTTTGTGTAAGAAAATGTGTAGTAGTAAAATATTTAGTGACTTACATGCAGTAAATTAATATGGAATATGTATCTCCTACTATGTAGTCACATGAAGTATTAGTGCAGTGTATTGTGTATTATGGGGTTCTTTATAGAGTGGTTTGTTTAACATGCAGCATGGATGTAGTACAGTGTTGTCACAGAGGGCTCATATGTTGTATATGATACTACTAGTGTAGGATACTGTGTAGTATTCTGTAGTGTACATTTGTCGTCTGTGTAATAATAATATACAGTGTAATACTATAACAGTAGTAGTAGTACTGTGTAATCACACATTTATCATACTGTGTACTGCTTTATTAAGTCATGTGCTCGGGACTATATTGTGTAATAACATTATGTGCCGTACATAGTGTATTATTGTGTAGTCATGTATTAAGTACTAGTACAGTCATAAGTACTTTGTATAGAGTGGTGTTTATAGCACTGTAATGTTACTATTTTACTGTTTTATAATGTATGTTCATAGGAACAGGTACAGGTGAATGAGGTGATTCCTGCTCAGTAATTGGTCCAGACAGACAGGTGATGATGTCATCAGTAAAGGTGGAGTGTGTGGTGAAAGCAAGCACTCTGATTGGTGAAGGGCCAGTGTGGGAGGAGTCAGAACAGACGCTGCTGTTTGTTGACATCGCCGGCCAGAAAATCCATCGCTGGAGTCCAAGGACCAATCAGATCCAGTCTGTGGAGACAGGTGAGCCAGTCAGCACGCAAGAAATATTTAACTGAGTTCATTTAATTATACAATTAAATTTTAATTACACTTGTAATTATCTCCCCTATCTGTCTGACCTACCTGTCTATCCTCAGGTGATATGGTGGGCTTTGCAGTTCCTCGTAGGTCAGGTGGTTATGCAGCAGGTGTTGGACGCAGCATCGTGGCTGTCGATTGGTCAACTCAGACAATGACATCACTGGTGGATCTGGATGAGGACAAACCAAACAATCGACTAAACGATGGAAAGGTTGATCCGGTTGGACGACTGCTGGCAGGTGAGTCTGTTCCCCTGGGCCTCACTTATGAAATAGTGTGTAGGATCCATAAAATCAGATTATAAAACGGTGTGAACACACCTGCAGTTTTCATGCATAAATCACAATCAGTCATCCAAGGCAGACGCCCGCCCACCCTGAGCCCAGTTCTGTTGGAGGTTTCTTCCTGTTAAAACAGAGTTTTTCCTCTTTACCCTGTAAAGTGCCTTGAGATAATGTATATTATGATTTGGCGTTATACAAATAAAATTGAATTGAATTGAAATCAACCTGAAAATGTCAGCACTTTGATTAGCCTCATGCTCTGCCTATTACGCTTCCACAATTAACCATAAATGGTCAAACCCATGATGGTTGATTTACATGTTCCTGTGGGGCAGTGAGACAAACAAGAGTCTCAGCAGCACAGATACCTGAGTCTGAACGCAAGTAATCATGTCCACCAATCACCTGTGAGATAAAATGTGAGAGGCATTGTTATACCTTTATAGTTAAAGATCAGTCACCACCTTATGTACAGGTGAGTCTCCACAGATGAGTCTCCACACAGGTGCACACAGTCTCCATCATTTATAGATACAAACCTTTGCATTGGAAGTGGTGTACGTATGTCTGTGTCATCACCTGTCTGTTACCTGTGTGGGGTGAGACTATGTTACCATGGTAACAGTGTGATGTGTCTCAGGTACGATGGGGAAGGAGCAGCGACCTGCAGAAGTTCAGAAGCAACAAGGGTCTCTGTTCTCTGTGAGCTCTGACCTCTCCGTGACCAAACACCTGAGCCAGGTAATATCACCTGTCTGTCTGTTTACCTTTCTCTCTCAGGAGGACATATTTAATGGTCTAGACTGGTCTTTGACCTGTCTGTCTCTCTCTCTCTCTCTACCTGTCTGTCTCTCAGGTGGACATATCTAATGGTCTGGACTGGTCTTTGGATCAGAAGACGTTTTTCTACATCGACAGTTTGTCTCTGAGCATTGACGCTTTCGACTACGACTTAAACTCAGGACACCTTGGTAACTGTGTATTTATACTGCAGTATGTTTGAAAGGCAGTGAAAAGTTACATATTTATAACTGTGTTTCTTATTTGCGCTTGTTGTTGCCTAGGTAACCGTCGTGTGGTGTACCGTATGGAGGAGGGGGAGGGGTTTCCTGATGGGATGACAGTTGATGCTGAAGGTCGTCTCTGGGTCGCCTGTTACAATGGAGGACGGGTCATCAACATCGACCCTGTCACTGGTTAGTTATACTAGTTATAGTGGTAACACTAGTCAGTACTGGTCATAATGGTTATACTGGTCAGTACTGGCTCAGTCAAAGTGTGCTGGACGTTTCTTTTTCTTCAGTTCTGACTGTTGTTGAGTTCCAGCTGTTTAACACCTAGAGAGCCGTTCACATCTGCTAACGTGGTCATGTGACAGAAGAAGACAAAAACAAGGTTTTCCTATGGGACCTTTCCTATGGGACCCACGTGGTCCTATGAGACCAACAGAGTCCACATTGGACAGATACGACAGATGGGTTAAAGAGTCCTGAACGGGAACAGAGGTCTACATCAAAATGTTTAATCACACCTGGAGTCATGTGACCTGAACGACTCTCCAGATGTGAACAACAGTTGTGATCTAAACCAAGTCCAGTTACCTGAACGTTTGAAAAAGTGATGATGAAGATGAAGGGTACCTGTTGTGTTCTCTCAGGTGTGCGGCTGCATACAGTCTCTCTCCCAGTGACGAAGACCACTTCCTGTTGCTTTGGAGGTCCTGACTACTCTGACCTCTATGTGACCTCAGCTTGTCTGGGCCTTGACCAATCAGAGAGCAGCCAGCAGCCACTCGCCGGACATACCTTCAGGGTGAGACTCAGTTAACTGCTCATCTGTATCACTGAATCATCTGTATCATCAATGCACCTGTGTTCTGACTCACGTGTTCAGTGTCGTACATCTGTCTGTGTCTGTTTATGTGTGGTTCTGCAGGTGAGTGGACTCGGGGTCAAAGGTCGACCTTCAAACTCGTTCTCAGGGTGATCTTCAAGCCAATCACAGTACAGATCAGCTGCAGGAAGTGATCAGCAGACTTCTTAACTGTTAGCTCAATCAATAACTTCATTAATTGTTTATCAATATGTAGCTCAGGTGTAATTGATTTATAGGTCGATGATTTTCAGGAAATGTTTGTAGTTTGTACATTCAACAGCCAATCACAGTCAGCCAAACTTAGCATGTTCATGTCTCAATTAATTATATTGACCTTTATAATTAGTGAAAATTAATAAACATTGATCAACAGAGTGTTAAGGCTTCAGTAGGAACAATTTTTTTGTCTTATTTGCTGAATCTGTCACTATATTCTGACAGTTGTACATGAGGCAGGTAATTTTGGAAAAAATCCAGCTTCTCTGGTTCCACCTACAGTTTGTAATGCGATTTGCAAAAATCCACCGCTCCCAGTTCAATACCACCAATCAGACCCAGGGGGGAGTGTTGGCTGACTGTCAGTCACAGTTCTTGCACACACTGCAGACAGGTTTACCTCCCACCTCCCTTGCGCATGCTGCCAGATGCGCCAACTACACAGGTCTTGCTTGTACCCATCTGTCGGCGTGTAGAAGCAGCTGAGGGGATGTGCTCTTCCTCTCAGGCCTGTGCCTCAGTCTCAAAACTCTGTCCACATCAACAGGTAAAAATGTCACATTTATCAAAGTGCCAGTGAGTAAAACACTGCAGTGAATGTTAACTTTTACTTATTGGTAATCTAGGCTGTATAAACAAGCTGTACTTTCAGAAACATTGCAACCTTACTTTTATCCCAAAGTTGACTGTTGCTAAATAAACAGAAACACTGAGTCTTACCTAAAGTATAAAGTCAATGTTATCTGAGAGTAGAACAGGCCAGTTGTTACTTCTGTGTGTTCCATATTTTGTGGTTGCTGTGGATACTGCGCTCATGCACCCGAGCTAAGATCCACACGTGCTCTCTGGTGTGCGCTACCTCCTCTATAGTCAGGGGAGGGACTTGGGAGGCAGATTTGGAGCTCAGTGGAAAAAGGGGGAGAGACCTGAAACTTGTGTCTCTTCAAATTTTCTGTCCTGGATTTTCACAAGCCTGCCGACAGCTGCTTTAAAGACTCGTGTGTGTCTGAGGTAACACAGGTAACTCAGGTGTGACTGATCCTGTACCCACTTATATTTATAAATCTGCAGTGTTATATGGTACATGTGTCTACTTATACTGCAGTACCTATGTGTATTATATTTATGAATACAATGACTGAAGTGTCTGTGGAAACTTTCCCATAAAAATATAAAGTTGCTGCTTTTGACAGATGAACATTTCCTACAGCTTCACATTAAAAGCAGAAGAGTTGACTTTTATTATGAAGTAGTCACAGGAAACATTGTGTTTGTCAGTGAGCTTAGCGTTCACCACTATCATTCATCAGACAGGTGTGTACAACAACAGTGGTCATTTTCAATTTTTGACAGAGGGCCACAGTCAGCTGTTTGATGAAGCACACTTACACCTTCAGCCAGGTGAGCAGCTCCTGTCACCATCAACACCTGCAGCCATGGCCAGATACAGAAGATTGTGGGTAATTGAGTTTATCTGTTAATGTGACTTTGAGACCAAATGTATTAAAGCAATAGTGTCATATGGATAGGGTGCGTTTTATTTACACACCAAGTGCAGAATCAACACCAAACACTAAACAGTACGAGCACTGACACAGCTTTAGAAAATGTCTGTACACATAGAAAACTTTGTGCTGTTTCACGTTTCTGTCAGAAATGAAGGTGAAGGTATGAAATGATGATGATTTGGGGGGTGGGGGTGGGGGGTGGAGACTGGACCATCCAAACCAACCAGGAGACAGAAATACTGCAGGACAACATGACAGGTCTAGTTTATCTCTCTTGATCCAGGTCTTTTTGTCCAGGTATGACAACCTCTCTTGTATTTTTCCACATCTTTCCAGGTCTGTCTAGGTCTCAGCATGAAACCAGACTCTTGCACAGGCACACAGGGACCCCAATATCTCCAAACCAGTCCTGGTTTGTTGTCCTGGTATGACCCTGTCATACTGGGTCAGTCCTTATTTCTACAGGAACATCCATGTTTTTCTGTCTTCCCAGGTGTTGTCCATGTTTGTCCAGATTTGTCCAGGTTTCTCCAGGTCCTGTGCAGGTCTGTCTCATCCATGTTTTCACAGGTATACCCTGACCAGAGCCGCAGACCGACACTGGGTTCCTACAGCCTGAGTTAAATGACTCATTCCAGACTCCATGTTGATGTTGGAGGTAAGTTCTTAAGGGGCAACTGGGTCAAACCGGGCAGTAATTTAAAAGTGCTTCCTCATTTAGTGGTCTGCTGCAGCGCCCTCTTCAGTCAAGACTTCAAATTGCAGCTGGGCATCAGGTCACATTCAGACAACAAGACCTTTTGTCATGTGCAGTTTCACATGCAGGGAAACAGGTTGAAGGTGTGAAGCTCTTGCTGGTGTGGCTCTGGTGCTAGCTAATGGCAACAGTTCAGAAATTACAGGGTCAGGATCAGGACCAGGACCAGGACCAGGATCAACAAATGACTTGAGAAAGTCATAGATAAACAGAGTTTGGGCTCTGAAGGCCAGTGTGACACTCTGAAAGCTAACACTTGATGCTAACACTTTTTCCTGTTCATAAACACAGCTGCTCATAGAGCTGTCTGGCTCTGTAAGGCCAGTAGATACAGTAGAACAATGTAGAACACAATGTGGTGAAAGGAGTAGAACCCTGTACACGAACCAGTTGAGACATACACTGAAGGAACCCAGAACAACCACAGACCTGCTGACCCAGAACCAGGGCTGGAAGTGGGTGCTCTGACCCCTCAGAATATATTATTAAATAGTTTCTCACTGATCCAGAACTCTAGTCTCTAGTCTTCTGGTCCAGTTCAGCCAGTGTCCATCTACACCAGCTGATCAGAGCGCCGCTCTACATCGCCATCTGTGGTCAAACATAATACAGGTAACAGCCTACAGTCAGTTTCTGCTGTGGTGTCTTTAAAATGAAGCACAGGTGACATCACATTATTCTGAAGGTGTGCAGGTCAGTCTCTCCTTCACTTCATCTGTAGACAGGATTGTTTTGAAGTCTGGAACGACCTGACCCTTGAACCAGTTTCAGGTAGCCTGCCTCTCAGTCGTACCACATGATCTTCCTCTGCACATGGTGTAGTCTCCATTGTCATGGTGTTCTGCTGAAGAAGATCATGTGACTGCAGGTGGTATGTATCTGTGGGATCAGACCTTATCAGGTCTGTTTGGTGTGCTGCTGCTCCACCTGGTGACTTCAGGGACAGGTGGAGGTCAAAGAAGGTGCAGCAAGGTCAGAGGTCAAGTGGTGTCTGGGCTCCCAGTCTGTGCAAGAACAGACCAATAAAATAACATACAAATCACAACGTCATCAGTTCATATCAATCCATCAGAAATGTTCAAAGTGCTAATTGGTCCCTTGATTAGAAGTGGGTGTGGCCAGTTGAAGAAATGTCATTGTCCTCAGACACAATCACACAAAATGTATGGTCTCTCTGATGTAAGTTCTCTCGCCCTCTCTCCCTCTCTTTCTCTTTCTGATGTAAAGTCTCTCACTCTCTCTCCTCCTCTCTCTCTCAGTAGTGCTCCTCAGTGTGGGTGGGGTCACAGAAAAAGCGAGAGCTGCGTTTGGCCGATCGAGCCGTGAAAGGGACGGTCTTCAGAGCTGCAGAAAAAACAAAAATAAAACAAAACAAAAAAAAAAACAGCCAATCAGACAACAGACAGGGAACACCTGGTCTGATGTGTGCTAGTTTACCCAGGTTGAAGCGTTTACCTGTGATGATGTCCTCTATAGCTCCGTCCTTCCCTTCATAAACATGGCGGCTGTCTTTTCCTTGTCGTCGTCTCAGCTCTGTGATCAGCTCCTGCTGCTGCCGCTTCCCCCTGTGGGACGGAGACTGGGGTGGGGTTGGAAGGGGAGGATGAGGGAGGTGGGGGGTGGGGTGGGGGGGAGCATTAAGTTCAACCTTTAATGATCACATTTCAAATTCACGTCCATCTCTCTGTTTTTTTTCACGCGCACTAAAGACTCCAACACGAATGACCTCAGCACAGTCAGACAGCCTTTGGACCTATCAGAGCCTGTTTAGATGATGATGCAAGTCTGCACCTGTGAATATTTAAACTTCAGGTGTGTCAGCAGCATCTGCTCCACCTGTGCATAAGGTCTCACCTTTGTCTCTTCCTCCTCCTGCTGCTCCTCCTGCTCCAGTTTCTCCAACAACATCTGCTCCTGACGTCTCCTCTGTTCGTTCTCTTCCTCCGCCAGCTGAACAACAGGAAAACACACACACATAAGTCACACAACAAATTATGTGTGTGTTTGTGTGTGTGTGCGCGCGCGTAGCACTGTGTCGTTTTATGCACTGCAGTATTGCTGTGGAGGGACTTCGGGCCCCTAGTTGAGGGGGTGGGGCCTGAGATGAGTCCTGTTTACTCACCCTGTACGCTTTAATGAAGCGAACAAAGATAGGGAAGAAGACAGATGGCGGCATCGTCTTGGAGCTCTCTCCAAAAAACTTGACCACGTCTTCAAACGCATCCTAAAGTCCGCACAAAAGAAATGATGAAGTTTGTTTTACAGTGTATGTGGCTCAATTCCAGTAGTTTTACTGTGTAGTTAGAACAAAGTTGAGCAGCTGGTTGAAGTAAATAGTTTGAAATTAGCAGTTTTTATAACTATTGGTTACAAATTAGAAACAACTTGTGAAATGACTTTGGTGATTGGATGGCTGTAGCAGTGATGTCATTAGCCTGAAAGATAAAGTAATTATACGGCAATAGAAAAATTAACGTAGTAGACAGTTTGGATATGATCCAGATCTAACAGGTGGAAAAGTCTTCAGGTTCTCTAAGTCATTTTAAAATTAAAAAAGTAATTTTACTTTTCTTAAAAACATTTTGTTTTGTCAGGACTTTAAAAATTTTAATTTCTCCACAAAAGTTTTGTTTATAATTTTGACAAAATCAAGGTCCAAATGTGTCCTGGAAAACCTTTCCAGTCCTGGAAAAGGATGTTGATAACAACAAATGTGAAGCCAGGTCAATACAATAAACAGGAGCCAACTGTGTGTTAATCAAACACTGGCTAAATACTCGCTAACGGCTGTTTTTACTCTGCTAACATCTTTGTTAGCATCACTTCAACCACAGCGTGTTGTTCAGGTGAAACTGACCATGATATGACATGAGATATTTACCTGTTGTAGTGGTGGCTCACAGTGGGTGTGTTTAATCTGGTTAATGACATCACTTCCTGTTACTAGTAAAGAAGCTAAAGTGAGATAAACTGATCAGACCCAACAGTAGTAAAATATCAGAGTTAATTCACCTGTGAATCTACATTTAGCTTAAATTCAGTCTGATTTGTCAGGAATGAAAAATGTAGGATTATGTTCAGTTAATTGATGAGTCAGGTTATTAATTAATAATGAAGATAACAATGATACATTTTATTCACATAGCACTGGCTTGTGACAGGTTAATGAACCACATGAGATATGATTTCGTAGATGAGCGAGGCCCGATGCAGACTGCACTTATTTTAAATCAGATTTCCTGTCTGCCAAATGAGTGACATCATCACTGGAAAAGTCCTGGAAAATGATCTGTAGAACAGAGGGGGAACCCTGATGACAAACTGTTCTTCTTGTTCTGTTTGTCTTACTTCTGTTTTAGGGTAATCACACTCTGAGGTTTAGAACTACATTTCCCATGATGCTGTAGTACACAGGATGTATAATGTTGCCATGAATTCAGCAGGTTAGCTGTGCGCTATAACTCGAGTCCCACTTTTATTCCCATTGTTTCCAGGTTGTCCAACTGTCTTGTTCTCATGGACTTAACGTCTCTGATTAGATTTTGGTGGTCAAAGGTCAAGGTCAGTATGATGTCACAAAACACTTTAGCCATTACTCAAGACTTCACATGGTACTTATGACAAAATATCACATAAATGGGTAATATTTGATCTCATTCTGGATAGACAGGGAAGTAATCTGAAACTAGTTGGAGATGTGGAGGCAGACAACGATGAGGAGGTGATTGTAGTTCACCTTTATTTGTTTCCAACTAGTCAAAGTAGCAGTTAACAGCTGTGACCAGCTGTGATCAGCCGATCACTTATGTGATCAGTGATCACTTGTGTGTTCTCACCTGTGCGATGCGTGCATCCTCCTGCAGTTTGTTGAGTCGTGATTCATTCCTGCTGATAAAGTCTTTGAGCGTTGCATTGTGTTGAACACTGAACTCTCTCCAGGTGAGCTCCATGCCGCGCTGCAGATCCTTCACATCACACAGCACGTTCTCCAGGCTCACTAAGATACACAGGCAGACAGGTAAACAGTAGGGTAAGTGATATGTCTGCAGAATTGTGATTGGGTGACAGACTCACCTGCAGCAGCCTTGTCTACGTAGTGAAGCTCGTTATAGAACGGTGACACTACAGGATATTTCTCTCTCACCACGTTGGCGATGTAATGAAGTAACGTCTGTTTCCTGTCGGTCGACTTCGTCTCTAGGAGCTAAAAACACACGTGTCTCACATCAGTTTTGACGATGCTTACGGATATAACGTGTTCACTGGTGGAGTCTTCATGGAGATGGTTAAACCTCTGACACGAGTTTTGTTTAGTCTGATGTCTGGTTATTAAAGCTCCTGTCAGTCCAGTAGATTCTCACAGAGACAACTTTAGTCCATGATGATGGTTTACACACATCTGGTGTGTGTGTCTTACCAGGTCTAAACTCTGCAGTTTGAATCCATAAACAGCTCCTCTCTTACTGCTGTTCATATAGTTCCCCAGAGCCAAGATGATCTACAACAACAATAATATAAACAGAGGATTAAACTCTTGGACAGGTATATAGACTGACACGTGTTGTGAACACACAGACAGGTAAAGAGCAGACTCACCTCCAGGATTTTCTTGAGCTTCTGAGACGATTTTATAGAAACTGAGGCAGCGATGATGGCGTGGAGTTGCTGGCAGGAAAAACAACAGTGAGAGACGTCACTGTCCACACACGTGTCTGTCTATATACCTGTCTGTCTGTGTATACACCTGTCTGTCTATACACAATGTTGTGCATCAATGCACTCATAAAGCATGTTCATTTTTTGAGCAGTGAACTGAATCTTTGAAACTGGTGAGGTGAGGTGAAGTGAGGTGTTTAACTATGCAGCTCCTCTTGACCTTAATTACATTTGTTAACCAATCTATGTTTTTATGACTCATTGTGACAGTGGTAAAACACATCGCTGGTTTTTTGAAGGTGGTGTGGATGGTAGGAGCTCAGTCTTGTGAAGTGTGAACTTGTATTTTCTTCTGTCTCTACCTGTCTGTCTTACCGGAGTTAACATCTGGACGTTGTCGGTGAAGTTGCCCATGAAAGTCATGATCGACATACGCTGACTGAGTCTTTCAATGCGACTGAACTGCATCATAAATCGGTCTTCATCGCTTAGAGCCTCCAGAGGTTTTCTGTCCCTTTCGTATTGCCGTAACAGCTTCACCTCGGCCTCCGTCGGCAGGAAACGCATCAGACACTCCACAAAGTCAACCCGGACCGTCCTCAGGTCAAAGCTGCACAGACAACCAGACACCTTCCTATTAATACTGCTCAGTAGACTCACAAGTATTCAGCCACCTGAAACACCTGTCTAATGGTCCTGACATTATCAGATGTTGTAAACCAGCCTGCTGAGTACTGCTGACTGGAGCTTGTTATTGATTGTTTGACTGCTCCCAATTTAATTCCATGAAAGTGATCGAAACCAGGCAGCCATGTTTGGTTGGTTCACATCTGGTCATGTGGTGCCAGAACACAGCCAAGTCTGTTGACAGTCAGCTGCAGTGATTCTGCTGTGACCTGGTTTTGACCACTGCACAGTTATGTTGCTAGTGCACTTTGACCTACATGTGGATGGCTCGGCAGATAACCTCTGACCCCTGGCCAGCCTTCCTTAGGGTGATGGCCAGGTTTTTGGCTCTGTTGGCCTCTAGCAGAGAAACTTTAGATGGAGCTTTCTGAGGAAGTTTCTGTCTGGACAGAGTCAAGTCCACCGCTGGACCCTGAGCCTTTGTCTTAAACAGCTCCTCAAACTCCTCCACGTCCAGGTCCTGATAGGGAACAGGTAATCAGAGGGAGACAGCTAGTCATAGAGAGACAGATAATCAAAACCCTCCATGACCAGGTCCTGAGAGGGAGACAGGTTATCAGAGCGAGACAGGTAATCATAGAGAGACAGGTACCTGCAGAATGGCTTCGTCATCGATGTCATTGAAGACGGTCCCATTGATCTGACTCGGCTTCAGAGCGACCCAGTTCAACACTGGCATCCTGAACTTGGTCTGGATTGGCTTCTTTATCTTCACCGCTGCACATGACAGGTAAACAGGTAAGGAGGAAGACAGGTGAGGAAGACACAGATTGACAGATATCTTGAAATCAGATTATTCGGGGATGACGTTAAAGTCTGATAGTGAATTTTCACTGATTCATTGCTGTGTTACCTGTAACCGCCTGGAAAGATCAACACTGACCTTGTGTAGCAGGTGTGTAGCTACAACTGTTTTCAGATCTGTTCATATTTTACTCCAGGTGAATTATTTGAACTGCCTTTGTATTAACCTCAAATGTTCTCGTGCTGCAGCTGAAATTTGCTTCATGTTACTGAAGTCGACAGATCAGATCATTAATATTGATTAAGTGAAGGCTATGGGAGGAGAAGTTTCCAGTTTCTAGGTGATGAAATGATGATGGAGGAGGGAAAACAGTGACAGGTGTTCAAATATCACAATGTTAGTAGACTTACAGAATAACTTGAGCGGTCCCTCTGTCAGCGAAGCAGAAGAGAAAAAACTTAGTGAAACTGATAACAGAGTGTGTTTCACATTTACCACCACTACTGAGAGTTATGGATTGTGACTGGCTGGAATGTGGAATAAGTTTTACCAGATCACCTGTAAGGCTGAGCAACAACAATAACCAAATAAAGTTGAAAGGACCTGTCATTTTGATGTTTAAAGGCACTGATTTGGTCTCACCTGCGAGTCCAGAGTTAAAGATGACTGTCGGTGACCCCCCTGACCCTGGAAGAGGGGGGGCCACAGGAGGGGGGGGAGGGGGCATGGGGATGGACGATGAGAGCTCACTGGTCCGACAGGGGGGCGGAGGGGGAGGAGGGGGAGGAGGAGGAGCAGGGGGAGGAGGTACAGGGTACGGCCCGTTGGACACTTTAAAAACAAAGAGAAGAAGAAAGGAAAAAGGAAGTTTTTAGAGCTTTGTTCCTGTTGCACAGAACATTTCTCTGCTTAAATTGTTCTTCTTGGTGGAGCTGAAACCCACCTGTGCCTGGCATTGGTGGTGGAGGAGGGGGAGGAGGTGGGGCCGGCATGCCTGGAGCTCCACCCATCCCTGGTCCCATGCTGTGATAAGCTACGGTCTCAGGGCTGCCAAAATCAATCAGTAATCAGTCAACAACAAATCACTCAGTCACTGGTTGCTGTTAGAACCCCTCTGCTCCGCTTTGTTCAGGATTGTGACCAAATTTACCAAAAGTTACTTTTTTCCTCTTATTTTGAATTAAAATGTGTTTCTTAGGGTTCTGTTATTGGTTCTTTATATTTTAATGTCTATACTGGTTCATTTTAGATACAGTCATGTTAAACCTGTTCTCATTCATCTTTTAAGATATTTTTTGACTCTTTTGAGGCAAACAGAAGCACATTTGACACATAACTTATAAAGTTATTAGTTCATTAACAGTTACCCAGTTATTCATGCAGCAGACACTGAGCAACATCAATGTCCCAGTGTTGATAATTAGTTTTTGTTCCTCGTATTCTGTTGTTGATTCCTCAGGTTCTGTTGTTGGTTTTTTATAATTAAATTTACTTATTAAGCTCTTACTTCCACATCCAGCAGTTACAGAGCAACACAATCATGAGCAATGATGTTTGTGTCTACCTGATGAATCTAAGTGCAATATTCCCTCTTTTAACTTTGGTCTCCTGTAGGGACATATCTGGCCTTACCTGGGGGATAGGTTTGGACAAGGTGGAGGTGAGGGGGAAGCAGAGTCAGCTACCCCCCCGTCTCCCTCTCCTCTTTGAGGTTGAGGAGCTCCGGGTCCTCCTGCATGCTGGGCCTCCTGAGCTTGACGCTCGAGACGGCTCTGACGCCGGATCGTCTGGTCCTTCTCTCGAACCATCCGCCGCAAGGTGTGCACCTGAGTGTTGGCGCTCGCATATACCTCCTGCACAGTTAACAGGTGTTAAAGGGAAACCCATTTTGTCATCAACATCATCATAGAAGACATTTTCTGTCTCCATGGTGACTAAGTGTTTGTGTGGTTTCCATGGAAACAGCACTGACCCGGAGGTGGTCCAGCTCCTTGTTGGTTTGCATTAGCTGTTTCTCCAGTTCAACGATCTTCAGCATCGCTTCGTTCTCCACATCCAAGAGACGCTCTGACATCTGGGAACAGGTGAGACAGGGACAGGCCAGTAATTCACCTGTGTCTTTACCTGTTTATCTTAACACATGACTGTCTGACTGTCTCTAAACCTGTCTTTCTATCTGCCTGTCATTGTTTATCCAGCAGACGCTCTGATATGTGAGGATAGAGAGAGACAGACAGGTAGAGGTCAGTACGACACTTGTCTGTCTCACCGTGCTCAGGCTCTCCTCCAGCTCCTCGACTCTCTCCAGAGCAGCAGTCTTGGTCTCGGCATCCTCCAGCAGCGTGCCAACGTCAAACACGTTGTCAAGATATGCTTGAATCTGAACCTGCAGCCTGTCACTCTCTGTGTGCTTCAGCCTCTGAGGTAAGACAGGTGGGGGAGACAGAGACACAGGTGAGGAGAAAATAGGACAGGTTAAAAGTTTACGATGCACTACATTCTTTGTGTGTCCAATAACCCTAACCTTAAAAGAACAGAATCAGGTTTGATTATTGTACAGAAGTAATATGATTGGCTGTGGTCATGATTGTGCTGCAGTATGTGCACAGAGTCAGGGATGATATTGCTTTCCTGTGATTGGCTGAGAGTTACCTCCAGGTGTTCGTCCAGGTTGAGTTTGGTGAAATCATACTGCAAATGGACTCTGAAGTTCATGTCCTCCACTGAATGAACCACAATGTTAATGAACTGCATACAGGCCACCTGCCACCGTCACCATAGCAACAGAAAAGACATAGTCCGTTAACAACCAGTTATTAACCTGAGGATGTAACCCACTGTGCAGGTGAGTTATGTTTAAGTGAAAACTATATATATATATATATATATATATATATATATATATATATATATATATAACATAATATATGTAAAACAATATTATTTATAAAACAATATTTTTATGACATGAGCTAAATAAAAGTAATTTTGTGAAGTGAAGTTTTCACTTTAGTGTTGAAATGAGCTAAAACAAGTTTGATCATGTTAAGGATCATTCTACTCTAAAGCTCAGACACTTCACATGAGTCCATCGTACCAGGAAGTCGATGTTGTCATCTTCGTTCTTAAAATGTTCCATTAACTTCTCAAAACGCATCGACTCTGAACACACCTGTAAAAGATCAATGAACCAATCAACCAAACAGTCAATCAATTAACCAACCAATCACAACAGTACAAGGGTTAAATGCTGTTTACAGTTTTGAAGTTGTCGAAGGCTGACAGGATGATCTCGTGTCCTCCTCTGACCAAACACACTGCCGCCAACAGCTCTAGCACCAGAGCCTTCGTCCTGATGATTGTGTAGGTGGGTCAGATACAGAGATGGAGGTGGGGGGTGTTATACTCTGTTGTATACTCTGCTGTATTTAATACCTAGTGTCTGTAGGTGTAGCACTGACCTTGGGTTCCTGTTGTTGAGGCTGAGGGCAATTTCGTTGACAGCATGAGGGTGAGACATCACCATGTTGAAACCGTACTGAGGAAGATGCAGATCAGTGACATGTAATGACTCAGACATTCAAGGTGTTATGTGTGAAATCTATAAATCTGTACTAAAATCAATCACAGGAAGACCTCTGCAGAACTAAACTTTTTTCCCATTATAACTTCGTTTTAATACATTTGAACACATTTTGTGAACAGGATAATGTCATGTGGTTGTCACCTGGTAGTTCATGATGGCTCTCAGACACATAATACAAACATGAACGTCATCTTTCTTGCAGACGAGTCGTGAGTTCTTCAGAGTCCGACGACTTGGCAGTGTGTTGGAGCGAGTCACCAGAGTTGAACTACAGAAAACATGGTCAGAGATCAGAGTGAAGATCATCTGGTGAGTGTTTCTGTTTGTTATCTTCGTTTGTTACCTGATGGAGTGTCGAGCTGCTCGGGGGACAGAGGACGATGGGGAGGGGAGGCTGCAGTCGCCATGGAGATCTTCTATGGACCGACTCCAGGGAGAGTCGATGGACGAGACC
The DNA here is from genome assembly GCF_046630095.1 of Trachinotus anak. Classification (NCBI taxonomy): domain Eukaryota; kingdom Metazoa; phylum Chordata; class Actinopteri; order Carangiformes; family Carangidae; genus Trachinotus; species Trachinotus anak. Next base: position 406,981 of record NW_027273857.1, on the reverse strand, counting down.
TCACCTCCAGCCTCTGACTGCTCTCCATCAAACCTGAATATTTACACACACATAAATATAAGATCAGAGTTACTGAATGTTGCTGTCATTTTATTATCATGGCCATTAATGCTACAAAAACTGTCTCCTATCAAATCCCACACAAAGTGAAGGTCTGTCCTACTAATACGTCAGCTTTAACTTAAACAACAAATCTGCTGCCATGTCTGTTTGAGTCTGGATTCAGTTTTCTATGGTTAAGATTAATGTCCAACAACCTGGATGATTTTCATAGAATTGAAACTGATGCAGCCAGAGCATGAACATGTTTAATACTTTACAAGTCACCTGTTCAACCAACAGCTGATTGATCTAACCTGAACCCTGAAGTCTGATCCACATTCATATAACACCTGAACCAGATCGTACACATTTCCTTGAAATATGTCAGAGTTCAGGACATTTGTTTGCCACAGTTTTCCAAACAGAAACTTACGTGACGGCGTACTGAGCAAAGGAAAGATACTCGACCAGAACATCCAGACCTCGATTCTCCTCATTCAGAAACTCTCTGACCCACCTGTAGACAGACAGGTTACAGAGAGAGACAGACAGCTTAGAGAGAGCGCGACAAGTAGTGAGAGAGAGACAGGTAGTCAGACAGAGAGGTACCCGATGTGGTTCGTACGAAGAGAAATCTCAAGCTCTCTGAGGGTCTGAGTCGACTCCTGAACTCTTCTTCTGAACTTCTGCAGACAGACAGGTGGATGTCAGACAGACAGGTTAATAACATACCAGTCAATATCTTTTAATGGGATAAACCATCCACAAACTCCATTTCCCATCTCACCTTGCGTGTGACAGCTGGGTCAAGGAAGCCTCTCAGTTTCTGGATGTAGGTGTGTGGAGGGTTCTTCACCTGAAACCTCTCCTACATCAAACAGACACACACACACACACACGCAAAATGTCTGAATGACATCTGATATGAAGCCCCACCCACCAATAAACACTTGTCTAACACCTTTCTGCAAATACTGCAGGTGGTTTAAAGTGTGTATACACCAGCATTAAGGTGAGATTTTTCTGACACTCAATGTTTTTTTTAATTTCTTTTCTGTTTAAAGGTCAACTTTAATTGATCTCATAATAGTTTATCTAATAGATCCAATAAAATTAAATAATTCAAATATTAAATAATCAAATATCTGCCCAAAGAAAATAACTATAATACTATGTACAACACTGTTCCATCCTCCCATTGTTTGTCAGACAGATTAAACTGAACACATCAGAATTACAATGATTCAGGGGCCAGTTTTATAAAAGGACCCACTGTTTTAGAGACAACCTGAGGGCCCTCTGAGGGTCAGGGGCTCAGGGTCAGTGGTCCATTTAGATTAATATAATGTAGTATAAATGAACTGTAACTGTGTCTCAAATTTTGTGTTGGTTTTTATACCTCTGTGCCAGCGACAGTCAGAACCATAGCCATATTGTTTTCACGTCATCCATTGTCTCATTCTTGCGGAGTCGATGTCTCAGTAACACGTCGACAGAACAAATTTGGCACAAAAGTTCAATTGGACTCAAGGATTAATTGAGTAGAGTTTAGTGGTCAAAGGTCTAGGTCACTGTGACCTCACAAAACGCTTTTTAGCCATTACTCAAGACTTAATATTTGATCTGACTGGATGTGATCTGAAACTAGTCTGAGTGAAAGAGGGAGACAACTGTTAGGAGGTGATTCTAGTTCTGCTGAGTATCAATGAGTCAAATTCTGGCTTCTACAGGTAGGAACAGATTGAAACTCATTAACTTTGTCAACAACACCTACCTGATCACAGATCAGCTCCCACTTCTTCTCGTTGTCATAGGAACGTAACAAACGCACCTTATCAGGAGGCAAGTTCATCGAATTCTGAAACACAAACAATGGACACTTCAAAACACGTTGTAGGGCAGAGAAATACATTTTAGAAATGTGTGTGCATTGTTACCAAACTGTACATCAGCACATCCACAAAATACCTTTTTCTCACAGCCCAACAAATACCCAGAAAAACGGTGAACCATCGAGGTAAAAGGAACATTTGTGTCTGAGCTGATTTTAGTTTTATTTACCCTAACCCTAACCTACAAGGCACCAGGGCGGATTTATACTCTTACTACTTGGTAAATTAAAGTCAGGACAGAGAGCAGGTGTAGTGTGGTTTGGTCCATGTTGTTTTTACAAAGAACATGTTTGTGGAGTCCTGCATGTGCACAGTTTCATACATCAGAATTTTAGGTGGGCACGATATGGTTCAGTATGTACGTAAGGCTTCGTATGTGAGGCCCCTGGTCTGTGTGTCCAGTAAGAAATCTCTGGATGAATGGGTGGTGGAGAGCAGGGCCCCTTACTGTCCGGATGTCCCAGACCCTGTCCACCCTCCACTTCAGGAAGAAACAGAACATATATGAGATGCCACACATCCCAAAAGAAATCCACTAAAACTCTGTGGATTTCAGATAGGAGACAAGGTGGTGGATAAACAAAGGCCAACTGGTCTCACAGAACAGGAAAAACTGTGTCATAAATACAAGTCCACAATCTCTGAAGGACATTTTAGGTAAAAGCCATTTCCATTCTTGAAGATTTACAGGGAAAGTCCTTAACCTCAAACCAAACTCTAAGATCACCTGGAAGCTCCAAAGACTGGACAATGGACATAAGGACTGTTTCAGATGCTTTCGTCTCTGACAGACAGGAAGGAGCAGAAACCACCAGAGACATCCTGAACCACTGCAGTTCTGGATCACGACAACCCCACAATTATCAGTGTGCATACAGTTACCAGACATAGACCTGGAGGAACCTTGTCTGAAGACCAACAGGGACTAAGACCAACACTGATTCAACAACACTCAGAGTCACAGAACAGAACCAGAGGCTGTGAACCCCTGAACCAGAGCCAGAGAACAGAACATCTGCAACAAACAGATGTTATCAGACATGCAGTCAGTCAGTGTGATTCTCAGATCTCAGATGATTTGTACTGGATCTCATACTTGATGCAGATCACAGAGACCCTTTGTGGTCCTTAACCCTTGCAACTCAGAATGATTACCAGACAGACTCTGAGAACCTCCAAGAGGTCCAACATAGACCAGAAAAACTGATAAGAGTTGACCTGAAGTCCCTCAATACCAGGAGTTCTGTTGGTCTGCAGGCTCATCAGAACAGCCAGAACCAGCAGTAACTCCAGGTTCACACTGTATTCAGACTCAGAGAGGCCAGAATCCAGAAACATCTGGATTCTGGGAGTCTCAGATGAATCACAGACTGAAGAACGAGAACATGGTTTCAACCTTCCCTTCAGATACTGTAGAGTCTACTAAACCATTTTTTAATTTCAGTCTTTACATCACAAAGATTCATAATTTCACATTTTAATCTGCACATATTTTTAGTCTGTCTCCTGTCTGTCTTTGGTGTGTGTATGATGTGCATCTGTGTTATGCATCTGTGTTGTGTGTCTGTGTTGTGTACTCACCAGTGCAATGGAGAATCTCTCCTCCAGCTCTGCTGGGTCGGGCATTGGGAGTCGAACTGGTGCAGCTCTGGACCGGATCACAGCCAGCTGGCTCTCCATGCTCTCTGCGTTACCCATCACACACACACACACACACACACTGCTAACACACACACACACCGAACAGAGCGAACACACCCACCTACAACAACACACTCAGCAGACACACAGCGGCAGGAACATGTGGTCGGCCATCACAGTCTGAACACAGACGGGCGGTCGGGATGGAGAAGGCCTCTCTCTTCCTTGTCTCTCTTCTCCTGTCTGTCTCTCCTTCTGTCTGTCTCTCCTCCTGTTTGTGTCTCCTGAGACGTGCTGATCGTCTCCCTCCACCTCTTGTATCTCTCTCTCTGTCTATGTCTCTTTGTCTCGTCCAAGCTGTCTCCACTGCGACCAGCGCTGCTGCTGCTGCTGATGATGCTGATCCAGATGAAGCTTTGCTCTGCTATCGTGTTGTTGTTGTTGTGTGTGTGTGTGTGTGTGTGTGTGTGTGTGTGTGTGTTAATATGAAATGTGTGTGTGTTGTGTGTGAGTGTGTGTGGCAGATCAGCCGGTTAATCCTCCCCCTCTCCTCCCCCACATGAAGAAAGAAAGAGAGAGTCGGCCTCCCTCCTCTTTGTGTCTCTCTCTCTCTCGCTCTCTGCCAGCTGCAGTCTTTGTCTACCTCGCTCGACCCTCCCTCCTCCCGCTCACTTTCTGCTTCCTCAGACAATGAACCTTCTGCTGCCACATGCTCCGCCCACAACACACACACACACACACATCCACTCGGAGGGGGTGGAGAGATACTGTGTATAATACATTTTTTATTATTAACAACAATAATAATAATGATAATGATAATAATGTAGTAAATACGTAAATATGTATGTTTCCTACAGACAGTAACACAAATACTGTAATGTTAAAGTAACACCATGATTAGTGATAATCAGCATGATACTGTTTCATACATCAGACTTTATTTTTAACTGAGCTTTTATTTTCTAAAGCTTCTTCTGGCCAGAGTAACAAAACAGAAAGAATATACACAAGAAAGGAAAGTACAGAAAATACATTTTACCATTCACATACACTAATGTAATTATGCCGAGCATGCATATATATATAGTGGATGGAGTAATTGTGGAGAAATTTGAAGGACAGACAACTCCACAGTTCATACTTTGATAATATCAGCTTAAAAATTTGAGTCATAAGTTGAATCTTTGATAAATATACATTTTCAGAGTATCATAGTATTTGGTTTGTTCTTCACAGAGCTGAAACCAGAGGGTGGATGTTTCTTAAGGAAGGGGTGGAGCTTCCCCTGTGTCAGGGTGGAGTCAGTTATTCACCCACCTTGTTTCAATGTGGTATCACTCTTTTTATCCTGAGATAATGTTGTTTTCATGACTTAAATGAATTAATGATTCCTTTTTTTTTTTGTTCTTAATGGATATTTGATCATATTTCACCAGATACCTCTGTTTCCTGATCTCTTCGTCTTCTTGCTGACAGTGCTTCTGTTTCCTGTGAACTCCACACAATAAAAGTCTCTCAGTTGTTCTGGGGGAATAATACCTTCTTTTCCGAGGGAGACTTTTATTGTGAAACATCCACAGGAAAGTTTCATTCACAGTGCATTGACCTTCTACAACTGAATGTCTCTATTTCCAGTGAAAACTGTCTCAATCACTGCAAAACCAAACTACAGCTGTTGTCATGGTGATTTAAAGTTTCTCTTGTCTGAGACCAGGATTCAGCTGAGACACTGTTCCAGGACTGTAACCCTGTCACTGGAGAGTTAACCTGTACCAGAGACTCTGCTGAACACAGTGATGTAAAGTGTCTGTGATGTTGTTAAAAACACCTCTCTGCTCTCATTAACCCTTGACTCAGTGGATCAGTTGGATCGGACCACAACAGCATCTACACCCAACTGTCAGAGACCCAGAATCTGTGCAGTGCTCCTTTAGTCTCCACTGCAGCTTTAAACTGAACTGTCTCCTCAGTTTCAGCACCGCGGACAGAGTCTCTGCAGCCCCCCTCCATTCCTTCAGTCTGCGTCAGAGACAGACAGACAGGTGCAGACAGACAGGTGCAGACAGACAGCGGGACGGACAGTGTGGGAGTGATGGAGTTGCTGACAGATTTCTCTTTTATCTTCATCACGTTTTTTTATTTCTAACGGCTTAACGGTTTAACGCGGGGACCGACCGACGGACGGACAGACAGCTCTTCCTCCTCCTCTTCCTCCTCCGTCTGCGCTGCTGCAGAGAGGCTCTCGCCGCTCGCTCCGGTTGTCGTCATGGGAACGGTGCTGTCTCTGTCTCCGGGCTCGAGGAAAGCCGCGGCTCGTGGGCCAGACAAACTCGCGGAGCTCGCGGTGCAGAAGCCGCTGGAGGCCCGCGAGGAGGAGGAAGAGGAGCAGGATGAGAAGAAGAAGAAGAAGAAGAAGCGGCACCCGGTGCTGCTGCACGCGCTCAGCTGGAAAAAACGCCTCGTGGCCGCGCGAGCCAAGAGGAAGGGCGGGAAGAAGGTGAAGCCGGCGGCGGCCGATTCAGGGCATGTGCAGCGTGAGAAGGAGGCCACCGACAGCCGCCACAGAGCTCCCAAGGCCGGACAAAGACACGGGCCCATTCCAGTGCCTGTACCCACTGTCCCGGAGTACTCCCAGAGCCAGAAGCAGGGGAGGCCGGACCCGATCATCTCACCGCGGAGGGTGGTGGTGCAGGTCGGTGTGTTTGTGTGTGTTTTATTTTCAAAGTACCACCTTTAAAATGTTTGAGCACAAGATAAACGATGCAAAACAGAAAAGTGAAATCTGAGCATTAATAAACCTGTTACCACTTTTATTTCTGCATCATTTAGACATGGAACAGTAGCAAAAACTAGACAGTAAAATTTTAAACAATTAGCCCTCCAATAATATCTGTACATGTAATTTGATCAGATTTAGTTTATATTCTGTCACATGGGGATTTCACAATAAAATTAAGTTTTAAAATTCAGATTTCTGTAACTACCTGATGCAGATATTTCTTTTAAATTTGGTAAATTTTCTGTCCAAACCTAATCTTTAGGTCAAAACTAAAATATAAGATAACAAATATGAATGTGAAGAAATAAAATCAGAGAAAATTCACACTTCATACTAAAGAAAATATGTATGTAATTCTTGCAGAATGAGTTGTTCATGCATTATTATGAAACATTGTATTAAAATATTTAATGCCAGGTCTGCATGCAGAATTAATTTAACAAAAAAATCACAAATACCTAAACTTGATCATGTTTAAAGATGGTCAACAGTGAATTTGTCAAAATTTTAACAAAATAAACACAATTTGACAGTTTGAATATTTTTTTTATGAAATCAAACTCCACTCTCTGTCTCCTCTCTTCTTTCTCTGTATTTCTTGTTTCCTTGTCTTCTCTCCTTGTCTCCTTGTGTCCTTTCTTCTGCAGGCATCGACAGGTGAGCTTCTGCGTTGTCTTTCTGATTTTCTGTGTCATCGTTGTGTCAAACTGAAGGACCTGTCGTCCAATCAGATTGTCCTCTGGTTCAGAAACGTGGACCGAGCATTGTTGGTTCAAGGCTGGCAGGTTGGTGTTTGTGGTTTAGACTGTTTGTGTTGACTCTTCAGTTTTTCATAACTAGTCCTCACACCTCTGTAACTTGTGTTCTCTTACTAGCAGTAGTACTATCATGTGTTCTGTATGTGTACACCAGTCCTCTGATGTCTGTAGTACTAGTACTACTTGTCCTTTGTGTAGTATCAGTTCTCTTCTCTCTGTGAGTCTCTGCTGTACTATTTGCCCTGTGCTGCCCCCCCCCAGGACCAGTGCTTCATCAGTCCTGCCAGTCTGGTCTTCGTGTACCTGCTGTGCAGAGAGGCAGTGGATGAGGACATGTCTTCACAGCAAGAGCTCCATGCCACCTTCCTCACCTGCCTCTATCTGGCCTACTCCTACCTGGGCAATGAAATCTCGTACCCTCTCAAACCTTTCCTGGTCGAGTCCAGCCGTGATGCATTCTGGGAGCGAGCACTGGAGCTGATACACCGTCTGAGTGCTGACATGCTGCGAATCAACGCCGACCCACACTTCTTCACTGAGGTGTTTCAGGATCTGAAGAACCAAGGGGGAGTGAGAGAGAGGGAGAGGGAGAAGATTGAAAAAGAAAAAGAAAGGGAGTATGAGGAGGAGGATGACAAAATAAAGGAGGAGAAGGAGACAGAGGAGGAGAAAGAGGAGGACAAAGAGAATGATGAAGGAAACAGGATTGTTGATCTGGATCGCTAAGAGTTAAAAAATGGAGAGAGAGAGAGGAGATCACAGTATTTGTTAATGAGACTCGCCCAGCAGCCATCGACCCGTTGATGAGGTCTGAATGTAAACTGGCTGCACCTGCAGCTTTAACGCCGTTACCATGGCGACTGACAAGCAATCTGATCAACAGTTGGATGGATCATGAGTTTTGACCTCCTACTGAAGAGAGACTGAGACATGGACACTAGCTCACTTTAACTGCATGCTGTCAATCAAAACCAACATTATCTTCTGATTGTACCATCATGGATGTAGACCAGTTACCATGGCAACCTCACATATGATCTCCAGCCTTATTTTGTTTCATCGCATAGCAGGAGAAAGCTTAATGTGTCAGTCAGTGCTGTAGAAAGGTATTTATTTATTCATCACATGTCAAGGGGTGGAGGTGGGGGTGTGTTCCCTAACAGCAACAGAGACAGAAAACACCTGTAAACTCACAGAAACCAAAACAATGTCTTAAAGAACCTGAAAGCTGCTCTGGCTGAGGAGAAACTCTGAACCTGTTAAGTTTAACCCTGAACATTTAAAGTCTGTGTGAGGCTGATAACGACCAGTCAGTTATCGTACAGAGTTAATGAAGGTCAGTGTTTCAAGTTTACCTGTTTGCTGCTGTGGCAGGGAGCAAGTGTTCTCAAAACCTCAGGTCCTAACACACAACTCAAACTTCTATGCTGCTACAGGAACCCTAACCCTAACCTGTACCCTGTATGGCTTCTGCTCATGCCCCACTGTGTTCCACAAACTAGAAGATCTCAGATTTACTGAACGTCGTGGAAATATGACAGAGAGACAAACATGGTAACCGTTACGTTCCGATTCAGACAATAATGGAGCAAGTGAGCTGTCATCTGTTTTGTTAAATCACCAGGACATTTTCAGACAACTGACTCTAGACTAGCTCAACAGAAGAATGTGTTGAAAGTTAGCTTCCCCTCATGAGCCATGGTTTACTATCAGAGCTGTAGTTTCACCAACAACAGAGGAAACTAAAGTAGAACCAGAAACAACAGATACATGTGAAGTTACAGGTCATTATGTTCTTGTGGTGGAAAACAACGAAAAATGTGAGGTGCTGATGAGTTGTCAGTCCAAGAGATAATAAGACATTATCAGAATGTGCTTGTACAAGAGGATACAAATATAAACATTTAAGGTTGTTTAATGTCACCTGAGCTGATTTTTTTTTCTTTAAATATAAATGTACCAACTGTTTCCTCGCCACAGTTGACTCAAATTATTTAGAACAGAGTTTACAGATTTAAAACAGCAGCTTTTAGCTGTTTTTATTCAACCTAAAATGTCGCCTCAGCAGCCATGCTGGAGGCAAATCATGTGACCTGTTGATCAGCTTTGAGGAGTTTGACGTTTTCTGTCTCTGTTGTCTGAAGTTTGAATGTAAAACCAGTCAGTTGACTGATTTGTGCCAACTGTTTTTATATAGAAATCAAACCACCAACATAAACAACAATCTGAGTGTCTGTTGCCTCTAATTTCATTTCTTCACTGTAAACTATTCTATTCTATTCTATTCTATTCTATTCTATTCTATTCTATTCTATTCTATTCTATTCAGTCACAACATATTCATCAGAGTTAAGACTGAGATCTGACTTATGTCTGTTTTAGCATAATAATTAATAAAAATGTAGAATATCTGTGAAAACAGCTTTTTAAATTTGCAGTAATGACAACACAGTGATTATATCTGTAAGATCAGATCATGTTATATATTTATGTAGAGGAAGGGTTAGGTCTAAGAATGGTAAGAATCAGACAGTCTTGAAGATGTTCCTTTTCTCACGTGACAGATTAGTAACAATCATCCAAAACCTGGAAAATGTCAGTTGATATTTTACATATTAACAGAAACAAAGCCACAACGATAACTACAATTCCAGACACAATCTTATCAGCTGCAATGTCTCTACTTAGTCAATCAATCAATCAATCAATCAATCAGTCCTTTCCGCTGTGGTCACAGTCCAAAGTTAGGGTCACAGTTGTAACTCTGCTCTGCTGCTGTTAATATTGTCAGATCACTCCACTCTGACCAGTGTGACCAGTTTAACCAGTCTGACACGGTGTTGACAGTCAAAACACTTTAAACACTGGGAACGTGTGAAACATGTGACCTTTAAATTAAATGTAGAAGCGAGTAATATTTAATGTTATAGTGGGATCAGATAAACAAAGTTTGTAATCCATGCTACAGATGTGTTAGGTGTTAGAGCAGGTTTGTGTGTGTGTGTGTGTGTGTGTGTGTGTGTGTGTGTGTGTGTGTGTGTGTGTGTGTGTGTGTGTGTGTGTGTGTGTGTGTGTGTGTGTGTGTGTGTGTGTGTGTGTCACTGCAGTGAGTCATCTCTGCATCTGTGCTTTGGTTTTTGTGAATCACAGACACACGGGTCACATGATGCAGAGCCACTTGCTGCTGATTGGTCTGGATTTGCTGCAGAGACAGAGAGAGAGAGAGAGAGAGAGGGGAGATAAAGAAGGTGTAGAAAAAAAAAAAAAAAAAAAACTGTATTGAGATGTTCCACAGAGATAAAGAGGATAAATGATGATTACAGACAGAGAGGAAAAGTGTAAGAGATAAACTGTTTTCATTTAGCTAACAAATGTTCAGTTTTCCAGGTGCATGACTATAATTTGTCAAACAGGAAGTCATGAATGTGGTGTAATTTTAGTGAGATGTGAATTAATTGAAAACTTAACCTGAGATGGTGAAAGACTGGTGGTTATGGAAACTACTGGGTCACATTTCTTGTCCTTTTTACTCTTAATATGTTATAAAAGTGAACTACCACTGAGTTTGTGGTGTTGACTTTATAAATTGTAATGAAAAGTAATTTTTCTCCTCAGGACCTGTTGAGGCGTCCCTCAAAGTCCTGTTCCAGAGTTGGCTGTCATTGGACATTCATTGGTATAGTGTTATGCAGTGAATTTAGAGAGTGGGTGTGTGAAGGTAAGGCACACAGAATATTGGTGGAATACATCATTTAATCTAGAAAAACAAAGAATGTGGAGGGAATAGTCTGTATGAAGGTAGAAGGAAACAGGGTCAGGATGAGCTTGTAGTATCAGTTACTTGTCCTTTATTGCATGTGTGTTGTGCACAGCTGAATGTGTAACTAGTTAAACTTGAAAACTATGAAACAGCTTGTTTAGCCCTGTTAAAACTCATTTTGTGAAGGTGGTAGAGACACTAAACTTGTTCCGAGGGGTAATGTTCTTGGGAATGCCTGATCAATTTGTATATGGCAGGCTTATGTAGGATAACTGTAAGTGGGCACAGTGGCCAAAATCCCAAATACATCTTCCCATTGATATTTTTGGCTGTTCCACATCTATCTGCATGACATCCAGTTGGAGATTTTTGCTTTATTTCCAGCTTTGGTTAGTGGTTGTAGTAGTATGTACCTTGGTGAGGTAGATGACTAAAAGACCATCTTTAATCCACAAGTGGTTGCAAGTTGCCACATAGTCACACATAGGTCCTGAGTTATGATGAGTGACTGCCTGGGGTGGGAGAGTCTGTTTTGTGTGATTTGGAAGCCACTGAATTAGGTTTATATTAAACTTTTTATAAACCTCTTTGGATTTTGTGTGTTGTTAGGGTTAATAACCAGTTTATAGATGTTAATAGGTTAGGTAGGGATTTCTGTAAAGATGGCTTATCCCAGGCTGTGACCTGGGTGCACTGACCTAGGGGTATACTTAAGGTCTTGACTCACTCATTGGTTCTATACTGATTACAAGAACTGATAGAATTTGAAAGGAGACAGAAGACATCTTGAGACTTGGTTTTCAAAAGTGCTGGGTGGTATTTTGGATCACTTTCCATTATGGATGCAAAACCTCAATAAATATGACATAAGTCAACATACTAAATATGAAAAGATAAAAAAATTTAAAAAATTTAATGACCTGATTTACATCATCAGTCCCTTTGCATTTTTTTTCTTTATCTTAAGAGAAAATAGTTAATATTGTCAGTTATTGATAAGGTATAATTTCTGTTTGGTTGGTTTTAAGGTGCATTAGAATAACAACATTAGAACATATATAATAAGATATTCTTAAAACTTGTTCAGTACTGAGAATGTTGACAATAATTTTGTTTAATTCAGAGACTTAATCTGAAGGAGTGTCATTTCTGGTTGATCTCTGGGTGATCATGGGAGAAAGGTCAGATGTAGAGACCCTAACCCTAACCCTTTCACATATTTACTGTTATTATTAATGTGGTCAGGCGACACAACTAAATCCTCAGTTGGTGCAACCAGGTAAAATATTAATTTAAACCAATAAATAATAGGTTAAAGTCAGCCAATGGCTGAAAACTATGAAATACATAGATATTTCTTTAAGACATTCATTTGTGTATAAAATAAATAACTACAATAATAAAATACTAAATACCTGGCCACTAGAATGCAACAATCTTAACTTACTGTTAATATAAAAGTCAACCACAGAATAATATGGTAGTCACTGTAGACATACTCAGGTATACTTGCCAAAAGTTTTCACTGAGAATAAATAGAAGGAAAGTGTATATTTTAATGTGTGTGATATGTATGTATGTATATATATATATATATATATATATATATATACATACCACCTTACATTTTTCAGGTGGCCAAGTTAAAAATAGAATCAAAAAATAATTAAAAAACTTAGAAATGTTTGCATTATACTTTTTGAGGGACATTGGTTTAATTTGTTAAAATATGCATTATGTCCACTTTTGAGATATTTTATAAAGATAACGTTTTAGAAGCTTTATTTCTCATTGACCCCCATATTTTTAGTACCTACTGTATATTTCTCCTGAGAATATTTAGGCTTAGGGTTTAGTATATAGGTGATCATCATTTAAAGAGACAATAAAATAAATGTTTTAGATTGTTAAACAGGGTTGGTCTTTAATACCTCCTGAAACTCTGTTGTAACATCCTACATACTACTCCTAACCTATTATCCATGTTGGTCTTTTAACAGGTTTGGGGTTTGTGTGGTATGGGGCACTGGGCTCTGCTTTTAGGGTGGGATTAGCATGGACATCTGGGCGTTCAGAGAAGCAGTGCTTTGTTGCGGCTGGCCCTGGTCCCCCAACGCTTTGGGTGGTCGGGAAGGCACCGCTTGATTGGGCCAGGTCCTGATTGTTCTGGGTGGGACAATCAAAGGCCTGGGGTTTCAGCATGGGGGTCTTGGGTACCCAGGGAGGCAATGCTCTGTCATGACTGGCCCTGGTCTCTCCTACCCAGGAGGTAGCAAAGAAGGCACTGCTTGGTCATGGCTGGTCCTGGTTGCGTCTGGGGGGATGCCCTTGTTGGACTTGGGGTCTCCTGGGGGGATCTTGGGGTCCAAGCAGGCACTGCTCTGTCGGGGCTAGCCTTGGTACTCCTAACCCTTTGCATGATTGGGAAGGCAATGCTCTGTTGGGGTTGGTCCTGGTTGTTCCTCAGGGGGGGATCCATCTTTTCTTTTGGTGAGGGTTTAGGTGCCAACTTCATCTGTTTCCAGAACTTCAGCCTTGTTTGGACAGACTGGGGCTACCTTGTGGTGTTAACAACCAGTGTGACAAATAAGGGGTAAGTACATATTAGCAGTACATCTATCCAGTCTATGGGGTACTTTGAATAGCCCAAATGATTTCTATATATGGTGTTTTACATGTTTAGAACGGTTGCTGAGTTGCACCTCAGTGGGGGAGGCAATGTGGGTATGTTTTGGCAGTGAGTCCATATTCATGGTGTTCTCATTTGTTGAAATGTGTTAAAATCAGCGCATATTTAAAATCCTAATTCCAGAACTGTTAAAATAACATCTGAATTTGATTTTGTTCCCTGGTTGGGGGATATGATCATTACAGTATTATTCTTTTGTTGATTTCCTGAGTTGTGTTTCACAACATATTGCTTCAGTAGTAAACTCCATTCAAAGCCAGGCCAAGGGATTTATATTGGTCATATTGGCAATCTGTTTTCAATTAAAGTTGGGAGAATGTCGGATTTATTGAAGAAAAATTAAGTAAAAATTATCAGTGGAAGAATAAGGCTTTTCTCATTCATTTTAACCATGATTTTGGCTGAATGATAGGATTTCTGTGTTGCCATCACACTGATGCTGTCAGATGATGTAATTTGTGGTCCAACATTGGTCGAGGGTGGGTGGGTATTTAAATAGTTTTTAACAAAATGTGGGGAATGGGGTTTATTATCAGGAAGAGGGGCAGAAGAAGACCCTCGTATCCAGGAACTCAACAGTAAGTGGTTGTAAATTATGCTTCAATTTTATTTTGGGGTGGTGTGTATTGAGGATGTTGAAAAATGTTGTGAATTCTATTTCTGACCTGTCCCAAAGACCAAAGATGTCATCCAGATAACGGAAATAAAGGAGTGGTTTTATTGCTGTCTTGGTAAATACTGTTTCTTCCCAATTTGCTAGGTATATGTCGGCATAAGATCGAGAATATTTTCGACCCATCACACATCCGCACAGCTGGAGATAGTGGTTATTATTGAATTGGAAGTCATTTCTGGTGAGTGTGAGTTCTAGTAACTGTAAGATTTCCCTGTCAGGTCTGGATGGATTTGGATGTTTATTGAAAATGTGTTGTATGGCTGCAAGGCCAAGTGGTGTTTCGATGTTCGTGTATAAAGATTCTATGTCTATGGAAAAAAGGAGAGTATGGCTGGGTACTTGAAAATTTCTTATTTTATTAACAAATTCATATGTGTCCTTGATGTAGCTAGGGTGAAGTTTGGAAAGTGGATTGATAAAATAATCTATGTATTCTGTTATTCGATAGGATTCTGAACCACAGTCGCTGACAATCGGGCGGCCGACTGGAACAACAAAGGGGACCGTCCACGTCTCAGGAGGCTTGTGGATTTTAGGAAGTAGATAGAAGAGGCGGGGCCTGGGCTCATCTGGACCGTCCAAATAACTTTTATGTTTGAAAGTAATGCTTTTATTTTGGTATAAGGTGTTTGTGATGTTCCTGATCATGTTCTGAGTTTCTAATTGTAGTGAATGTGAAAGTGGTTTATAATAAATTGTATTATTTAACTGTCTGTTTGCTTCTAGTATGTAATTATTTCTATCCTGTAATACAATTTGTCCCCCTTTATCTGCAGGTTTAATAATTATGTGTTTGTTGTTGCCTAGTGACTTGATGATCTGTTTATGTTCCTGAGTTATGTTTTGTGTATGAGGGCGGGGGTACCATTGTCTAAGTGCTTGTATGTTATTGTCTATGATTTGTTTTATTTCCAATGAAATGTTATCAATGTGTGGTTCCCAATGGGACGGTCCAGTAAAGGGCACAGGCTCCCGCCTCTGTGACCCCTGGAAGTGGTCCAGGAGTTTCAGCCTCCTATGAAAAGCATGGAGGTCCCCCCTGAGCTGCGGTCGGGTTGGAGGTTTGGGTGTTGGGATGAAAGTGAGGCCTTTCTCCAGTATCTCCAGCTGTGCGGATGTGAGGGAGAGAGTAGAACAGAGGTTTGTGATGTTGGAATTCTGGGGGGTTGTATTGAAACAGTTATCCCCCATTACAAGTTTAATTGTTGTAACCAGTAATTAATGATCAGGCGGGCTGTGTCTTTGGTCCAGTGGATGAGATCTTTGGCATCGGTCTGAAAAAGAAGCAGATTTATTTCAGGAAGGAAGGTACATTTGTTAGATATGATATTGTTGAGTTTTGTGAGACGTTCTTTCTTGCGGGGATCAAACCTGTCAGAAAAATTTATTAGTGGGATGTAAATGGTGGCATTCGGGAAGGTGATGTTACTAGTTTTTAATAGTTGCTGCAGCTGTTTCCAGGTGGTCGCGGGTTCTTGTTCCTGTAAACAGTTATTTAGACCTGCAGCTAAAATCACCTGTTTCGTGTTGTGATGTGGAGTGAGTTTTTTAAGTATGGCATTAATATGGTGAAAAGTGGCTCCGGGGTAACTGTCAACTTGTACTTTAGAGTTTGAAAATGGTGGGATACGTGATAGATTGGAGTCCCCAATGATCAGGGTCTCCTTCTGCACCTCCAGCGACCACTCCTGCAGTTTTCTGAAAGTACGTGGGTGTGTGTGTGGTTCTGGACGTCCTAAGGAGCCAGGTGCTACCCCAGATACCCTGTTGGAATTTGAAGTGGGTGACTCAGATGTTTGGAGAGGAATCAGTTTTTCACTTTTCATTTTTCCAAGCATCATCATTGTTTCATTACCCACTTCAGTGATTGTTTCCTTTTCACAGGGATCTGAGGCATGCAGCTCTGGCTCCATCTGCTGTTGGTGTGGTGTGACTGTGTCTGGAGGTGAGAGAGATGAGATGGTATTACTGCAGGGTAAGACAACATTGCTATAGAGCTGATTGTGCTCTGATTGAATATGATCAATTTGTGGGGAAGAAAGAAGGGAGGGGGAGGCAGGGGGGCAGACGGAGGGCCCGGCTCTCACCAGACCGAGTTTTTCCAGGTCTTCCTCCGGAAGGGGATGGAGCATAACTTTAACCTGGCGTCTCGGATTACGTTTGGGTAGTTGGGCTGGGGGCCGGGCCCCCACATCCAGTGCCTCCGTCGCCACCCCCTCCAACGCACAGGGGTCTAAGGGGACAGGGATAGGGTTCGAAGTAGGTGTAAGGCTAGGTAGAGCATTGGAGGGAGATGTAGGGTTCAGAGGGGAAGGGGTAGCTGGAGTCGGGGGAGGAGGTTTAGGAAGAGAAGAAGAAGAGGAGGTAGTAGGGGGAGGGGGAGAGGGTGGTTTGGAAGGAAGGTAACTGGAAATGGTATCCTTAGGGTTAGGGTTAGGGTTAGGGTTAGGTTAGGGGACAATGCTCTTTTAAAATAAGATAAATAATGTTTTCTTTAAAAAAAATTAGAGAGCAGCTCTGGCAACAGGTATCTGCAACGTCATTTTCATATTTACTTCTCCTTAAGGGTTCTTATAACTCCTATAATAATAAAATGAAACAGAGACAAAATTAAAATGACAATATATGAAAAATTAAAAACAAATACATTAGGGTTAAAAAAGAACCTTTGTTTCCTGAAAAAAATTGTAGAGAAAAGGGGGAGAGCCAAATAAAGGGTTAAAAACATAATAAAAAATCACTTAAAGTGGGTGTATCAGGGTTACAACCTCACAGGGTTGAGAGATCTTAGGGTTAGGCACCCACCCCTGTATGGTTGAGGTTAGGGGAGGGGCCATGTACAGGTTAAAATTAATAAATAAATAAACAAAAAAGACGGTTGATGTTAGGCACCCTCCCTTAGATGGTTATGTTTAGGAAAAGGTTCTGGAAAATAATAGAGAAAAAAAAAAAAAAAAGGTTGGGTTATTGTACAGAAGTGATTGGTACATATCACCAGGGAAAATTAAACCACGCCAATGAACACAATACCCAATTAATATGTAGCTTACATAAGGAGAGATGTTTTGTGAATTTATGAGGGAGAGAATGGATAAGAACAATGAATTGGTATTTATTAATAAGTTGTTGCTTTTAAAACATATTATATAGCTCTAGTTCCTAAGTTATTTTTATAGTTTTTAAATTTTTTTTTCATAAAAACGAGATATCTTAAACCATCTTTTACTATAAAATTCATATGAAAAATATAATGTGTAAAAGAGAGTTTGTTTTTATAATTAATAAATAGTAAAAATATTTGTTTTTTTTAGCTAAGAGTTTTTAAAGAGGTTATTTATAATGTTTTAGTAAAAAGCATTAGTTTCTAAAGACTTTTCATAAAAAGAAACTTAACTTATTGTTTTTCATTAAGTCCTTTTGGATTGATAGTTTCCAATGTGTTTATCCATTCTCTTTCTTTTCTTTTTCTGAAGGATCTCGACCAGTTGTTGTTATTTTCTAGTCCCAGAAAGATGTAATTGTTGGGACCATGATTTCTGAGATGATTATAAAGAATAGTAGAGTTTTCTGTTTTATTGAGTTGATATGTATGCTGATAGATCCTGGTTTTTAAGCTGTTGCCTGTCTCTCCTATGTATATTTTTTTACAGATGGTGCACTGGATCGCATAAACTACATTTCTGACGTCTTCCTTGAAGCTCTGTCTGATGGGAGCACCTTTGTCAGAGAATGTGTTTTCTATAAAGAGTTTGTTTATAAATTTGGGGTTGTTTGAGCGTGGTTTTTCTTGTTTTCCCATTGCCGTGTGTACCAGAATGTCCTTCAGATTCTTGTTTCTCCTGTAGGCAGTGATCATCTTAAAATCTCCCAGTTCCTGGATTTGGTTTTGTGCCTGTTGAAAATGGGTTTTCAAAACAGAGTTTAGTTGTGCCACATGAGGTGAGTAAGTAATTACAAAAGGTATGAGCGAGCGGCATGTTATTTTTCCTGCCAGTGTATTCCCCGGATGATTCAAACAGTCTCTTCACCTCACTCTTAATGGCTCTGAGAAACCTGGCTGAATAACCTCTCGGCCTCAGAGCTGCAAATAGAGTATTGGTGGCAGTCTCTACATCCTGTTTATGGGTGCAGATTCTGTGAAATCTGATGAGTTGTGATTTTATGAGACCTTTATATGTATGACGGGGATGAAAGCTGGTCTTATGGAGCAAAGCATGCCTGTCTGTATCCTTAAAGTATACTCTGGTGGCTATGCCTTTTGTACTCTGATTAACATTACAGAAGAAGGCTTGTGTATCTAGGAATTCCACTTGGTGTGGTTGGATGTTGTGCTTAAGGGAGATTTTAGGATGGTGGCTGTTTAAAATTGCCATAAAATCATTCAAATCTGCCAACGAATGTGGCCATATTCCAAAAATATCATCCAGATATCTTAAATAGAGAGCTGGTGTTTTACTGCATTTTTGGAACACAGACCACTCCCAATCTGCCATATAGATGTCCGCATACGCAGGTGAGTATTTACGGCCCATGGCGCATCCAGAGACCTGCAGGAAATACTTGCCATTGAATTCAAAATCATTCCTTTCTAATGTAAGTTTTAACAGGTCCAGGATGAAGTCATCGGGACGAGAGGGATCGGGATTCCTGTTAAAACATTCAGACACCGCTTTCAGGCCCAGTGTTGTATCTATGTTAGTACACAAGGAGTCCACATCAATGGAAAAAATATACGCATTAACACATGTTCGTATATTTTTCAATTTATTTACAAAATGATATGTATCCTTGACATAACTCGGATGTTGCTGTGACAGTGGGTTCAGGAAGAAATCGATATACTCCGTGATGTTGTATGTCTCCGAGCCACAGTGGCTGACAATGGGTCTGCCACTGGGGATGACATTTGGAACTGGCCACGACGCAGAAGGTTTGTGGATTTTAGGCAGCAGGTAGAATAGGCGTGGGCGAGGATTATCAGGGCCCATAAGGTAAGTTTTTTGTTTATTGTTTATGAATTTGTTTCTATATAACTGTTCTACTTTCTCTCTGACAATGGTCTGGGTTTCTGGCTGGAGTAAATATTGCAGTGGTTTGTAATAATGAGTGTCACTGAGTTGTCTGTCTGCTTCCTGTAAATAGTGAATTTTATCCTGTATACAGATTTGGCCTCCTTTGTCTGCGCCTTTAATGATGATGTCCGGGTTATTGGCGAGACTGGCGAGCGCTCCTCTCTCCGCCTGGCTGATGTTTTGCCTGCTGGAATGGCGCGGCTTGAACTGGCGGAAAGCTGCTATGTCCTCCTTGATGAGGTTCTGAATCGGAGATGACACTGCCTCCAATTTCGGTTCCCAGTGTGATAATGTAATAAAAGGTACGGCTTCCTGTTGTTTATTGTAATCAAAATAGTCTAATAATTTGAAACGGCGGTGATACAGGTGGAGGTCTTTGCGTATTTCTAGTGGAGTTGGTGGTTTGGGCGTAGGTATGAAAGTCAGTCCTTTTTCCAGTATTTCAATTTCTGCTCTATTTAGGGAGAAAGACTGGCTTAAGTTGACTATATTTGATGAAGAGGGGAGTGCATTGGCAGCATGTTTAACTTAGACAGCCAGTGTTTGAGGATCTTATCTGCCGTCTCCTTTGTCCAATGAATTGGATCATTGGGGTTAACTGTAAAATCTGGTCTGTCAATGCGGGTTAAGAAGTTATATTTCAGCCTGATTTTTTGGTTCATTTCAGAAATTAATACCTGTTGGTTTTCTGGTATTTTGTTAGAGTAATGAATGATGGGGACGTGGATGATGGCCATCGGGAAAGCCGTTGTTGTCACGGCAACCAGCTGTTGCAGTTGTTTGCACGAGGTGGGTGTGGTTTGTTCCCTCAGGCAGTTATTGAGTCCGACTGACAGAATAACATGCTCCACCTGTGGTTGGATACTCAGTTTTTTGAGCAGGTGTGTCACGTGTGAGCAGGTGGCACCGGGATAGCTGTCCACTTGGACCCGCTCGTCGGTGAAGACTGGGATTCTGGCCAGATTGGAGTCGCCAATTATTAAAATTGGTTTTCTGACCGTCAATCGCCAGTCCTGATTTTTGTAGATGGTATGCTGGTGGACTGTCGGCTCTGTGCGCTCCGGTCTGGCTCGTGTGCGAGCGGCGGTACGCTGGGGTTTGGGCACCGGGCTGGAGTCAGACTGAGGAGTATTAGTGTCATTTTGACTTTCAGTTGTGTCCTCTGTCATCATGTTTTTCTCTCCATCCTGTGCCCCCGCCATCACCGTGTTCACCCCTCGCACCGGTTCAGACTCAGCGAGCGCACCTTGAGTGACGTCATCCAGTGCGCCGTGTGTTGCAGAGGTCAGAGAGATTGTCTCGGCCACGGACACAGCCACGTTCGAAAGTTGGGGACCAATTGGTAAGTTATTTACCGAGTCTTCCTCACAAACCAGTTCAAAATTTATTTTGGGGATATTGTCTTGATTTGTGTTATTAGGATATTGCTCTGTGATCTCGTTTGGTGGGGGTGTTTTCTCCGTTACAGGCTGTGAAGCAAGTAACGGTGCGTCAGCGTGGCACGGATACACTTGGGCCGTTGTTTGTCTGTGCGCCTGGCGTGGTACCGTCGGCTCCTGGGCAGGAGGGGGCGCAGGAGCTAGAATGGTGTGCGGCTCCTTAGCCGTAGTGGCGGAGCTCCCCCTCGTGTTTGGTTCGGCCTGGCTCGGCTCAGATGGACCAGGGAGCCCCAAGTTTCCCGGTTGCGCTGCTTCTTAGGACGGTAATTAATACTTTATTTCAAAAAAGAGGAAATATGTCCTTTATTTTTTGGAACACCTTGTAATAATTGACTATTTCTTTAATCCCATCTATAGGAGAAGTGCTGACTGACCTGGCTCTGGCAGGGTTAGGTTAGGGGACAATGCTCTTTTAAAATAAGATAAATAAAGTTTTCTTTAAAAAAAATTAGAGAGCAGCTCTGGCAACAGGTATCTGCAACGTCATTTTCATATTTACTTCTCCTTAAGGGTTCTTATAACTCCTATAATAATAAAATGAAACAGAGACAAAATTAAAATGATTGAAATTGTAGAGAAAAGGGGGAGAGCCAAATAAAGGGTTAAAAACATAATAAAAAATCACTTAAAGTGGGTGTATCAGGGTTACAACCTCACAGGGTTGAGAGATCTTAGGGTTAGGCACCCACCCCTGTATGGTTGAGGTTAGGGGAGGGGCCATGTACAGGTTAAAATTAATAAATAAATAAACAAAAAAGACGGTTGATGTTAGGCACCCTCCCTTAGATGGTTATGTTTAGGAAGAGGTTCTGGAAAATAATAGAAAAAAAAAAAAAAAAAAAGGTTGGGTTATTGTACAGAAGTGATTGGTGCATATCACCAGGGTAAATTAAACCACGCCAATGAACACAATACCCAATTAATATGTAGCTTACATAAGGAGAGATGTTTTGTGAATTTATGAGGGAGAGAATGGATAAGAACAATGAATTGGTATTTATTAATAAGTTGTTGCTTTTAAAACATATTATATAGCTCTAGTTCCTAAGTTATTTTTATAGTTTTTAAAAATTCTTTTTATAAAAACGAGATATCTTAAACCATCTTTTACTATAAAATTCATATGAAAAATATAATGTGTAAAAGAGAGTTTGTTTTTATAATTAATAAATAGTAGTTTTTAAAGAGGTTATTTATAATGTTTTAGTAAAAAGCATTAGTTTCTAAAGACTTTTCATAAAAAGAAACTTAACTTATTGTTTTTCATTAAGTCCTTTTGGATTGATAGTTTCCAATGTGTTTATCCATTCTCTTTCTTTTCTTTTTCTGAAGGATCTCGACCAGTTGTTGTTATTTTCTAGTCCCAGAAAGATGTAATTGTTGGGACCATGATTTCTGAGATGATTATAAAGAATAGTAGAGTTTTCTGTTTTATTGAGTTGATATGTATGCTGATAGATCCTGGTTTTTAAGCTGTTGCCTGTCTCTCCTATGTATATTTTTTTACAGATGGTGCACTGGATCGCATAAACTACATTTCTGACGTCTTCCTTGAAGCTCTGTCTGATGGGAGCACCTTTGTCAGAGAATGTGTTTTCTATAAAGAGTTTGTTTATAAATTTGGGGTTGTTTGAGCGTGGTTTTTCTTGTTTTCCCATTGCCGTGTGTACCAGAATGTCCTTCAGATTCTTGTTTCTCCTGTAGGCAGTGATCATCTTAAAATCTCCCAGTTCCTGGATTTGGTTTTGTGCCTGTTGAAAATGGGTTTTCAAAACAGAGTTTAGTTGTGCCACATGAGGTGAGTAAGTAATTACAAAAGGTATGAGCGAGCGGCATGTTATTTTTCCTGCCAGTGTATTCCCCGGATGATTCAAACAGTCTCTTCACCTCACTCTTAATGGCTCTGAGAAACCTGGCTGAATAACCTCTCGGCCTCAGAGCTGCAAATAGAGTATTGGTGGCAGTCTCTACATCCTGTTTATGGGTGCAGATTCTGTGAAATCTGATGAGTTGTGATTTTATGAGACCTTTATATGTATGACGGGGATGAAAGCTGGTCTTATGGAGCAAAGCATGCCTGTCTGTATCCTTAAAGTATACTCTGGTGGCTATGCCTTTTGTACTCTGATTAACATTACAGAAGAAGGCTTGTGTATCTAGGAATTCCACTTGGTGTGGTTGGATGTTGTGCTTAAGGGAGATTTTAGGATGGTGGCTGTTTAAAATTGCCATAAAATCATTCAAATCTGCCAACGAATGTGGCCATATTCCAAAAATATCATCCAGATATCTTAAATAGAGAGCTGGTGTTTTACTGCATTTTTGGAACACAGACCTCTCCCAATCTGCCATATAGATGTCCGCATACGCAGGTGAGTATTTACGGCCCATGGCGCATCCAGAGACCTGCAGGAAATACTTGCCATTGAATTCAAAATCATTCCTTTCTAATGTAAGTTTTAACAGGTCCAGGATGAAGTCATCGGGACGAGAGGGATCAGGATTCCTGTTAAAACATTCAGACACCGCTTTCAGGCCCAGTGTTGTATCTATGTTAGTACACAAGGAGTCCACATCAATGGAAAAAATATACGCATTAACACATGTTCGTATATTTTTCAATTTATTTACAAAATGATATGTATCCTTGACATAACTCGGATGTTGCTGTGACAGTGGGTTCAGGAAGAAATCGATATACTCCGTGATGTTGTATGTCTCCGAGCCACAGTGGCTGACAATGGGTCTGCCACTGGGGATGACATTTGGAACTGGCCACGACGCAGAAGGTTTGTGGATTTTAGGCAGCAGGTAGAATAGGCGTGGGCGAGGATTATCAGGGCCCATAAGGTAAGTTTTTTGTTTATTGTTTATGAATTTGTTTCTATATAACTGTTCTACTTTCTCTCTGACAATGGTCTGGGTTTCTGGCTGGAGTAAATATTGCAGTGGTTTGTAATAATGAGTGTCACTGAGTTGTCTGTCTGCTTCCTGTAAATAGTGAATTTTATCCTGTATACAGATTTGGCCTCCTTTGTCTGCGCCTTTAATGATGATGTCCGGGTTATTGGCGAGACTGGCGAGCGCTCCTCTCTCCGCCTGGCTGATGTTTTGCCTGCTGGAATGGCGCGGCTTGAACTGGCGGAAAGCTGCTATGTCCTCCTTGATGAGGTTCTGAATCGGAGATGACACTGCCTCCAATTTCGGTTCCCAGTGTGATAATGTAATAAAAGGTACGGCTTCCTGTTGTTTATTGTAATCAAAATAGTCTAATAATTTGAAACGGCGGTGATACAGGTGGAGGTCTTTGCGTATTTCTAGTGGAGTTGGTGGTTCGGGCGTAGGTATGAAAGTCAGTCCTTTTTCCAGTATTTCAATTTCTGCTCTATTTAGGGAGAAAGACTGGCTTAAGTTGACTATATTTGATGAAGAGGGGAGTGCATTGGCAGCATGTTTAACTTAGACAGCCAGTGTTTGAGGATCTTATCTGCCGTCTCCTTTGTCCAATGAATTGGATCATTGGGGTTAACTGTAAAATCTGGTCTGTCAATGCGGGTTAAGAAGTTATATTTCAGCCTGATTTTTTGGTTCATTTCAGAAATTAATACCTGTTGGTTTTCTGGTATTTTGTTAGAGTAATGAATGATGGGGACGTGGATGATGGCCATCGGGAAAGCCGTTGTTGTCACGGCAACCAGCTGTTGCAGTTGTTTGCACGAGGTGGGTGTGGTTTGTTCCCTCAGGCAGTTATTGAGTCCGACTGACAGAATAACATGCTCCACCTGTGGTTGGATACTCAGTTTTTTGAGCAGGTGTGTCACGTGTGAGCAGGTGGCACCGGGATAGCTGTCCACTTGGACCCGCTCGTCGGTGAAGACTGGGATTCTGGCCAGATTGGAGTCGCCAATTATTAAAATTGGTTTTCTGACCGTCAATCGCCAGTCCTGATTTTTGTAGATGGTATGCTGGTGGACTGTCGGCTCTGTGCGCTCCGGTCTGGCTCGTGTGCGAGCGGCGGTACGCTGGGGTTTGGGCACCGGGCTGGAGTCAGACTGAGGAGTATTAGTGTCATTTTGACTTTCAGTTGTGTCCTCTGTCATCATGTTTTTCTCTCCATCCTGTGCCCCCGCCATCACCGTGTTCACCCCTCGCACCGGTTCAGACTCAGCGAGCGCACCTTGAGTGACGTCATCCAGTGCGCCGTGTGTTGCAGAGGTCAGAGAGATTGTCTCGGCCACGGACACAGCCACGTTCGAAAGTTGGGGACCAATTGGTAAGTTATTTACCGAGTCTTCCTCACAAACCAGTTCAAAATTTATTTTGGGGATATTGTCTTGATTTGTGTTATTAGGATATTGCTCTGTGATCTCGTTTGGTGGGGGTGTTTTCTCCGTTACAGGCTGTGAAGCAAGTAACGGTGCGTCAGCGTGGCACGGATACACTTGGGCCGTTGTTTGTCTGTGCGCCTGGCGTGGTACCGTCGGCTCCTGGGCAGGAGGGGGCGCAGGAGCTAGAATGGTGTGCGGCTCCTTAGCCGTAGTGGCGGAGCTCCCCCTCGTGTTTGGTTCGGCCTGGCTCGGCTCAGATGGACCAGGGAGCCCCAAGTTTCCCGGTTGCGCTGCTTCTTAGGACGGTAATTAATACTTTATTTCAAAAAAGAGGAAATATGTCCTTTATTTTTTGGAACACCTTGTAATAATTGACTATTTCTTTAATCCCATCTATAGGAGAAGTGCTGACTGACCTGGCTCTGGCAGGGTTAGGTTAGGGGACAATGCTCTTTTAAAATAAGATAAATAAAGTTTTCTTTAAAAAAAATTAGAGAGCAGCTCTGGCAACAGGTATCTGCAACGTCATTTTCATATTTACTTCTCCTTAAGGGTTCTTATAACTCCTATAATAATAAAATGAAACAGAGACAAAATTAAAATGACAATATATGAAAAATTAAAAACAGATACATTAGGGTTAAAAAAGAACCTTTGTTTCCTGAAAAAAATTGTAGAGAAAAGGGGGAGAGCCAAATAAAGGGTTAAAAACATAATAAAAAATCACTTAAAGTGGGTGTATCAGGGTTACAACCTCACAGGGTTGAGAGATCTTAGGGTTAGGCACCCACCCCTGTATGGTTGAGGTTAGGGGAGGGGCCATGTACAGGTTAAAATTAATAAATAAATAAACAAAAAAGACGGTTGATGTTAGGCACCCTCCCTTAGATGGTTATGTTTAGGAAAAGGTTCTGGAAAATAATAGAAAAAAAAAAAAAAAAAAAAGGTTGGGTTATTGTACAGAAGTGATTGGTGCATATCACCAGGGTAAATTAAACCACGCCAATGAACACAATACCCAATTAATATGTAGCTTACATAAGGAGAGATGTTTTGTGAATTTATGAGGGAGAGAATGGATAAGAACAATGAATTGGTATTTATTAATAAGTTGTTGCTTTTAAAACATATTATATAGCTCTAGTTCCTAAGTTATTTTTATAGTTTTTTAAAATTCTTTTTATAAAAACGAGATATCTTAAACCATCTTTTACTATAAAATTCATATGAAAAATATAATGTGTAAAAGAGAGTTTGTTTTTATAATTAATAAATAGTAGTTTTTAAAGAGGTTATTTATAATGTTTTAGTAAAAAGCATTAGTTTCTAAAGACTTTTCATAAAAAGAAACTTAACTTATTGTTTTTCATTAAGTCCTTTTGGATTTATAGTTTCCAATGTGTTTATCCATTCTCTTTCTTTTCTTTTTCTGAAGGATCTCGACCAGTTGTTGTTATTTTCTAGTCCCAGAAAGATGTAATTGTTGGGACCATGATTTCTGAGATGATTATAAAGAATAGTAGAGTTTTCTGTTTTATTGAGTTGATATGTATGCTGATAGATCCTGGTTTTTAAGCTGTTGCCTGTCTCTCCTATGTATATTTTTTTACAGATGGTGCACTGGATCGCATAAACTACATTTCTGACGTCTTCCTTGAAGCTCTGTCTGATGGGAGCACCTTTGTCAGAGAATGTGTTTTCTATAAAGAGTTTGTTTATAAATTTGGGGTTGTTTGAGCGTGGTTTTTCTTGTTTTCCCATTGCCGTGTGTACCAGAATGTCCTTCAGATTCTTGTTTCTCCTGTAGGCAGTGATCATCTTAAAATCTCCCAGTTCCTGGATTTGGTTTTGTGCCTGTTGAAAATGGGTTTTCAAAACAGAGTTTAGTTGTGCCACATGAGGTGAGTAAGTAATTACAAAAGGTATGAGCGAGCGGCATGTTATTTTTCCTGCCAGTGTATTCCCCGGATGATTCAAACAGTCTCTTCACCTCACTCTTAATGGCTCTGAGAAACCTGGCTGAATAACCTCTCGGCCTCAGAGCTGCAAATAGAGTATTGGTGGCAGTCTCTACATCCTGTTTATGGGTGCAGATTCTGTGAAATCTGATGAGTTGTGATTTTATGAGACCTTTATATGTATGACGGGGATGAAAGCTGGTCTTATGGAGCAAAGCATGCCTGTCTGTATCCTTAAAGTATACTCTGGTGGCTATGCCTTTTGTACTCTGATTAACATTACAGAAGAAGGCTTGTGTATCTAGGAATTCCACTTGGTGTGGTTGGATGTTGTGCTTAAGGGAGATTTTAGGATGGTGGCTGTTTAAAATTGCCATAAAATCATTCAAATCTGCCAACGAATGTGGCCATATTCCAAAAATATCATCCAGATATCTTAAATAGAGAGCTGGTGTTTTACTGCATTTTTGGAACACAGACCTCTCCCAATCTGCCATATAGATGTCCGCATACGCAGGTGAGTATTTACGGCCCATGGCGCATCCAGAGACCTGCAGGAAATACTTGCCATTGAATTCAAAATCATTCCTTTCTAATGTAAGTTTTAACAGGTCCAGGATGAAGTCATCGGGACGAGAGGGATCAGGATTCCTGTTAAAACATTCAGACACCGCTTTCAGGCCCAGTGTTGTATCTATGTTAGTACACAAGGAGTCCACATCAATGGAAAAAATATACGCATTAACACATGTTCGTATATTTTTCAATTTATTTACAAAATGATATGTATCCTTGACATAACTCGGATGTTGCTGTGACAGTGGGTTCAGGAAGAAATCGATATACTCCGTGATGTTGTATGTCTCCGAGCCACAGTGGCTGACAATGGGTCTGCCACTGGGGATGACATTTGGAACTGGCCACGACGCAGAAGGTTTGTGGATTTTAGGCAGCAGGTAGAATAGGCGTGGGCGGGGATTATCAGGGCCCATAAGGTAAGTTTTTTGTTTATTGTTTATGAATTTGTTTCTATATAACTGTTCTACTTTCTCTCTGACAATGGTCTGGGTTTCTGGCTGGAGTAAATATTGCAGTGGTTTGTAATAATGAGTGTCACTGAGTTGTCTGTCTGCTTCCTGTAAATAGTGAATTTTATCCTGTATACAGATTTGGCCTCCTTTGTCTGCGCCTTTAATGATGATGTCCGGGTTATTGGCGAGACTGGCGAGCGCTCCTCTCTCCGCCTGGCTGATGTTTTGCCTGCTGGAATGGCGCGGCTTGAACTGGCGGAAAGCTGCTATGTCCTCCTTGATGAGGTTCTGAATCGGAGATGACACTGCCTCCAGTTTCGGTTCCCAGTGTGATAATGTAATAAAAGGTACGGCTTCCTGTTGTTTATTGTAATCAAAATAGTCTAATAATTTGAAACGGCGGTGATACAGGTGGAGGTCTTTGCGTATTTCTAGTGGAGTTGGTGGTTTGGGCGTAGGTATGAAAGTCAGTCCTTTTTCCAGTATTTCAATTTCTGCTCTATTTAGGGAGAAAGACTGGCTTAAGTTGACTATATTTGATGAAGAGGGGAGTGCATTGGCAGCATGTTTAACTTAGACAGCCAGTGTTTGAGGATCTTATCTGCCGTCTCCTTTGTCCAATGAATTGGATCATTGGGGTTAACTGTAAAATCTGGTCTGTCAATGCGGGTTAAGAAGTTATATTTCAGCCTGATTTTTTGGTTCATTTCAGAAATTAATACCTGTTGGTTTTCTGGTATTTTGTTAGAGTAATGAATGATGGGGACGTGGATGATGGCCATCGGGAAAGCCGTTGTTGTCACGGCAACCAGCTGTTGCAGTTGTTTGCACGAGGTGGGTGTGGTTTGTTCCCTCAGGCAGTTATTGAGTCCGACTGACAGAATAACATGCTCCACCTGTGGTTGGATACTCAGTTTTTTGAGCAGGTGTGTCACGTGTGAGCAGGTGGCACCGGGATAGCTGTCCACTTGGACCCGCTCGTCGGTGAAGACTGGGATTCTGGCCAGATTGGAGTCGCCAATTATTAAAATTGGTTTTCTGACCGTCAATCGCCAGTCCTGATTTTTGTAGATGGTATGCTGGTGGACTGTCGGCTCTGTGCGCTCCGGTCTGGCTCGTGTGCGAGCGGCGGTACGCTGGGGTTTGGGCACCGGGCTGGAGTCAGACTGAGGAGTATTAGTGTCATTTTGACTTTCAGTTGTGTCCTCTGTCATCATGTTTTTC
Source organism: Trachinotus anak (assembly GCF_046630095.1). Lineage (NCBI taxonomy): Eukaryota > Metazoa > Chordata > Actinopteri > Carangiformes > Carangidae > Trachinotus > Trachinotus anak. The sequence continues at coordinate 377,689 of NW_027273857.1, read as the reverse complement.
TCTCCATCCTGTGCCCCCGCCATCACCGTGTTCACCCCTCGCACCGGTTCAGACTCAGCGAGCGCACCTTGAGTGACGTCATCCAGTGCGCCGTGTGTTGCAGAGGTCAGAGAGATTGTCTCGGCCACGGACACAGCCACGTTCGAAAGTTGGGGACCAATTGGTAAGTTATTTACCGAGTCTTCCTCACAAACCAGTTCAAAATTTATTTTGGGGATATTGTCTTGATTTGTGTTATTAGGATATTGCTCTGTGATCTCGTTTGGTGGGGGTGTTTTCTCCGTTACAGGCTGTGAAGCAAGTAACGGTGCGTCAGCGTGGCACGGATACACTTGGGCCGTTGTTTGTCTGTGCGCCTGGCGTGGTACCGTCGGCTCCTGGGCAGGAGGGGGCGCAGGAGCTAGAATGGTGTGCGGCTCCTTAGCCGTAGTGGCGGAGCTCCCCCTCGTGTTTGGTTCGGCCTGGCTCGGCTCAGATGGACCAGGGAGCCCCAAGTTTCCCGGTTGCGCTGCTTCTTAGGACGGTAATTAATACTTTATTTCAAAAAAGAGGAAATATGTCCTTTATTTTTTGGAACACCTTGTAATAATTGACTATTTCTTTAATCCCATCTATAGGAGAAGTGCTGACTGACCTGGCTCTGGCAGGGTTAGGTTAGGGGACAATGCTCTTTTAAAATAAGATAAATAAAGTTTTCTTTAAAAAAAATTAGAGAGCAGCTCTGGCAACAGGTATCTGCAACGTCATTTTCATATTTACTTCTCCTTAAGGGTTCTTATAACTCCTATAATAATAAAATGAAACAGAGACAAAATTAAAATGACAATATATGAAAAATTAAAAACAGATACATTAGGGTTAAAAAAGAACCTTTGTTTCCTGAAAAAAATTGTAGAGAAAAGGGGGAGAGCCAAATAAAGGGTTAAAAACATAATAAAAAATCACTTAAAGTGGGTGTATCAGGGTTACAACCTCACAGGGTTGAGAGATCTTAGGGTTAGGCACCCACCCCTGTATGGTTGAGGTTAGGGGAGGGGCCATGTACAGGTTAAAATTAATAAATAAATAAACAAAAAAGACGGTTGATGTTAGGCACCCTCCCTTAGATGGTTATGTTTAGGAAGAGGTTCTGGAAAATAATAGAAAAAAAAAAAAAAAAAGGTTGGGTTATTGTACAGAAGTGATTGGTGCATATCACCAGGGAAAATTAAACCACGCCAATGAACACAATACCCAATTAATATGTAGCTTACATAAGGAGAGATGTTTTGTGAATTTATGAGGGAGAGAATGGATAAGAACAATGAATTGGTATTTATTAATAAGTTGTTGCTTTTAAAACATATTATATAGCTCTAGTTCCTAAGTTATTTTTATAGTTTTTTAAAATTCTTTTTATAAAAACGAGATATCTTAAACCATCTTTTACTATAAAATTCATATGAAAAATATAATGTGTAAAAGAGAGTTTGTTTTTATAATTAATAAATAGTAGTTTTTAAAGAGGATATTTATAATGTTTTAGTAAAAAGCATTAGTTTCTAAAGACTTTTCATAAAAAGAAACTTAACTTATTGTTTTTCATTAAGTCCTTTTGGATTGATAGTTTCCAATGTGTTTATCCATTCTCTTTCTTTTCTTTTTCTGAAGGATCTCGACCAGTTGTTGTTATTTTCTAGTCCCAGAAAGATGTAATTGTTGGGACCATGATTTCTGAGATGATTATAAAGAATAGTAGAGTTTTCTGTTTTATTGAGTTGATATGTATGCTGATAGATCCTGGTTTTTAAGCTGTTGCCTGTCTCTCCTATGTATATTTTTTTAACAGATGGTGCACTGGATCGCATAAACTACATTTCTGACGTCTTCCTTGAAGCTCTGTCTGATGGGAGCACCTTTGTCAGAGAATGTGTTTTCTATAAAGAGTTTGTTTATAAATTTGGGGTTGTTTGAGCGTGGTTTTTCTTGTTTTCCCATTGCCGTGTGTACCAGAATGTCCTTCAGATTCTTGTTTCTCCTGTAGGCAGTGATCATCTTAAAATCTCCCAGTTCCTGGATTTGGTTTTGTGCCTGTTGAAAATGGGTTTTCAAAACAGAGTTTAGTTGTGCCACATGAGGTGAGTAAGTAATTACAAAAGGTATGAGCGAGCGGCATGTTATTTTTCCTGCCAGTGTATTCCCCGGATGATTCAAACAGTCTCTTCACCTCACTCTTAATGGCTCTGAGAAACCTGGCTGAATAACCTCTCGGCCTCAGAGCTGCAAATAGAGTATTGGTGGCAGTCTCTACATCCTGTTTATGGGTGCAGATTCTGTGAAATCTGATGAGTTGTGATTTTATGAGACCTTTATATGTATGACGGGGATGAAAGCTGGTCTTATGGAGCAAAGCATGCCTGTCTGTATCCTTAAAGTATACTCTGGTGGCTATGCCTTTTGTACTCTGATTAACATTACAGAAGAAGGCTTGTGTATCTAGGAATTCCACTTGGTGTGGTTGGATGTTGTGCTTAAGGGAGATTTTAGGATGGTGGCTGTTTAAAATTGCCATAAAATCATTCAAATCTGCCAACGAATGTGGCCATATTCCAAAAATATCATCCAGATATCTTAAATAGAGAGCTGGTGTTTTACTGCATTTTTGGAACACAGACCTCTCCCAATCTGCCATATAGATGTCCGCATACGCAGGTGAGTATTTACGGCCCATGGCGCATCCAGAGACCTGCAGGAAATACTTGCCATTGAATTCAAAATCATTCCTTTCTAATGTAAGTTTTAACAGGTCCAGGATGAAGTCATCGGGACGAGAGGGATCGGGATTCCTGTTAAAACATTCAGACACCGCTTTCAGGCCCAGTGTTGTATCTATGTTAGTACACAAGGAGTCCACATCAATGGAAAAAATATACGCATTAACACATGTTCGTATATTTTTCAATTTATTTACAAAATGATATGTATCCTTGACATAACTCGGATGTTGCTGTGACAGTGGGTTCAGGAAGAAATCGATATACTCCGTGATGTTGTATGTCTCCGAGCCACAGTGGCTGACAATGGGTCTGCCACTGGGGATGACATTTGGAACTGGCCACGACGCAGAAGGTTTGTGGATTTTAGGCAGCAGGTAGAATAGGCGTGGGCGAGGATTATCAGGGCCCATAAGGTAAGTTTTTTGTTTATTGTTTATGAATTTGTTTCTATATAACTGTTCTACTTTCTCTCTGACAATGGTCTGGGTTTCTGGCTGGAGTAAATATTGCAGTGGTTTGTAATAATGAGTGTCACTGAGTTGTCTGTCTGCTTCCTGTAAATAGTGAATTTTATCCTGTATACAGATTTGGCCTCCTTTGTCTGCGCCTTTAATGATGATGTCCGGGTTATTGGCGAGACTGGCGAGCGCTCCTCTCTCCGCCTGGCTGATGTTTTGCCTGCTGGAATGGCGCGGCTTGAACTGGCGGAAAGCTGCTATGTCCTCCTTGATGAGGTTCTGAATCGGAGATGACACTGCCTCCAATTTCGGTTCCCAGTGTGATAATGTAATAAAAGGTACGGCTTCCTGTTGTTTATTGTAATCAAAATAGTCTAATAATTTGAAACGGCGGTGATACAGGTGGAGGTCTTTGCGTATTTCTAGTGGAGTTGGTGGTTTGGGCGTAGGTATGAAAGTCAGTCCTTTTTCCAGTATTTCAATTTCTGCTCTATTTAGGGAGAAAGACTGGCTTAAGTTGACTATATTTGATGAAGAGGGGAGTGCATTGGCAGCATGTTTAACTTAGACAGCCAGTGTTTGAGGATCTTATCTGCCGTCTCCTTTGTCCAATGAATTGGATCATTGGGGTTAACTGTAAAATCTGGTCTGTCAATGCGGGTTAAGAAGTTATATTTCAGCCTGATTTTTTGGTTCATTTCAGAAATTAATACCTGTTGGTTTTCTGGTATTTTGTTAGAGTAATGAATGATGGGGACGTGGATGATGGCCATCGGGAAAGCCGTTGTTGTCACGGCAACCAGCTGTTGCAGTTGTTTGCACGAGGTGGGTGTGGTTTGTTCCCTCAGGCAGTTATTGAGTCCGACTGACAGAATAACATGCTCCACCTGTGGTTGGATACTCAGTTTTTTGAGCAGGTGTGTCACGTGTGAGCAGGTGGCACCGGGATAGCTGTCCACTTGGACCCGCTCGTCGGTGAAGACTGGGATTCTGGCCAGATTGGAGTCGCCAATTATTAAAATTGGTTTTCTGACCGTCAATCGCCAGTCCTGATTTTTGTAGATGGTATGCTGGTGGACTGTCGGCTCTGTGCGCTCCGGTCTGGCTCGTGTGCGAGCGGCGGTACGCTGGGGTTTGGGCACCGGGCTGGAGTCAGACTGAGGAGTATTAGTGTCATTTTGACTTTCAGTTGTGTCCTCTGTCATCATGTTTTTCTCTCCATCCTGTGCCCCCGCCATCACCGTGTTCACCCCTCGCACCGGTTCAGACTCAGCGAGCGCACCTTGAGTGACGTCATCCAGTGCGCCGTGTGTTGCAGAGGTCAGAGAGATTGTCTCGGCCACGGACACAGCCACGTTCGAAAGTTGGGGACCAATTGGTAAGTTATTTACCGAGTCTTCCTCACAAACCAGTTCAAAATTTATTTTGGGGATATTGTCTTGATTTGTGTTATTAGGATATTGCTCTGTGATCTCGTTTGGTGGGGGTGTTTTCTCCGTTACAGGCTGTGAAGCAAGTAACGGTGCGTCAGCGTGGCACGGATACACTTGGGCCGTTGTTTGTCTGTGCGCCTGGCGTGGTACCGTCGGCTCCTGGGCAGGAGGGGGCGCAGGAGCTAGAATGGTGTGCGGCTCCTTAGCCGTAGTGGCGGAGCTCCCCCTCGTGTTTGGTTCGGCCTGGCTCGGCTCAGATGGACCAGGGAGCCCCAAGTTTCCCGGTTGCGCTGCTTCTTAGGACGGTAATTAATACTTTATTTCAAAAAAGAGGAAATATGTCCTTTATTTTTTGGAACACCTTGTAATAATTGACTATTTCTTTAATCCCATCTATAGGAGAAGTGCTGACTGACCTGGCTCTGGCAGGGTTAGGTTAGGGGACAATGCTCTTTTAAAATAAGATAAATAAAGTTTTCTTTAAAAAAAATTAGAGAGCAGCTCTGGCAACAGGTATCTGCAACGTCATTTTCATATTTACTTCTCCTTAAGGGTTCTTATAACTCCTATAATAATAAAATGAAACAGAGACAAAATTAAAATGACAATATATGAAAAATTAAAAACAAATACATTAGGGTTAAAAAAGAACCTTTGTTTCCTGAAAAAAATTGTAGAGAAAAGGGGGAGAGCCAAATAAAGGGTTAAAAACATAATAAAAAATCACTTAAAGTGGGTGTATCAGGGTTACAACCTCACAGGGTTGAGAGATCTTAGGGTTAGGCACCCACCCCTGTATGGTTGAGGTTAGGGGAGGGGCCATGTACAGGTTAAAATTAATAAATAAATAAACAAAAAAGACGGTTGATGTTAGGCACCCTCCCTTAGATGGTTATGTTTAGGAAAAGGTTCTGGAAAATAATAGAAAAAAAAAAAAAAAAAAAAGGTTGGGTTATTGTACAGAAGTGATTGGTGCATATCACCAGGGTAAATTAAACCACGCCAATGAACACAATACCCAATTAATATGTAGCTTACATAAGGAGAGATGTTTTTTGAATTTATGAGGGAGAGAATGGATAAGAACAATGAATTGGTATTTATTAATAAGTTGTTGCTTTTAAAACATATTATATAGCTCTAGTTCCTAAGTTATTTTTATAGTTTTTTAAAATTCTTTTTATAAAAACGAGATATCTTAAACCATCTTTTACTATAAAATTCATATGAAAAATATAATGTGTAAAAGAGAGTTTGTTTTTATAATTAATAAATAGTAGTTTTTAAAGAGGATATTTATAATGTTTTAGTAAAAAGCATTAGTTTCTAAAGACTTTTCATAAAAAGAAACTTAACTTATTGTTTTTCATTAAGTCCTTTTGGATTGATAGTTTCCAATGTGTTTATCCATTCTCTTTCTTTTCTTTTTCTGAAGGATCTCGACCAGTTGTTGTTATTTTCTAGTCCCAGAAAGATGTAATTGTTGGGACCATGATTTCTGAGATGATTATAAAGAATAGTAGAGTTTTCTGTTTTATTGAGTTGATATGTATGCTGATAGATCCTGGTTTTTAAGCTGTTGCCTGTCTCTCCTATGTATATTTTTTTAACAGATGGTGCACTGGATCGCATGCACTGAACCCCCCCACTCCATTAACGACTTCCGTCTGGCCAACGATCTGAATGAGTTCTACTGCCGCTTTGAAAGACAGTGGGACAAGCCTGACACTAACCTCCACATCAGAGCCACATCAGAACCCCCCTCCTCCTCCTCTACCAAAGGAACGTCTCTCTCTATCCTGGAGAGAGATGTCAACAGGCTTTTTAAGAAGCAGAACCCCCGCAAAGCAGCCGGTCCTGACTCTGTCTCTCCATCATCCCTGAAGCACTGTGCTGATCAGCTGTCTCCAGTGTTCACAGACATCTTCAACACCTCACTGGAGACCTGCCACGTGCCAGCCTGCTTCAAATCCTCCACCATCATCCCTGTCCCCAAAAAACCAAGGCCCACAGGACTAAATGACTACAGACCCATTGCCCTGACCTCTGTGGTCATGAAATCATTTGAGCGTCTTGTCCTGTCCCACCTCAAATCCATCACTGACCCACTCCTGGACCCCCTGCAGTTCGCCTACAGAGCCAACAGGTCCGTAGACGACGCCGTCAACATGGCTCTCCACTTCATCCTCCAGCACCTGGACTCCTCAGGGACCTATGCCAGGATCCTGTTTGTGGACTTCAGCTCTGCCTTCAACACCATCATCCCGGCTCTGCTGCAGGACAAGCTCTCCCAGCTGAGCGTGCCTGACTCCACCTGCAGGTGGATCACCGACTTCCTGTCTGACAGGAGGCAGCACGTGAAGCTAGGAAAGCACGTGTCTGACTCCCAGACCATCAGCACTGGATCCCCGCAAGGCTGCGTTCTTTCTCCTCTGCTCTTCTCCCTGTACACCAACACCTGCACCTCCAGCCATCAGTCTGTCAAGCTCCTGAAGTTTGCAGACGACACCACTCTCATTGGACTCATCTCTGATGGCGATGAGTCTGCCTACAGGTGGGAGACTGAGCGTCTGGTGACCTGGTGCAGGCAGAACAACCTAGAGCTCTGAAGACAGTGGAAATGATAGTGGACTTCAGGAAGAGCCCAGCCCCACCCACCCCCATCACCCTGTGTGACTCCCCCGTGGCTACCGTGGAGCATTTTCGCTTCTTGGGAACCACCATCACACAGGATCTCAAATGGGAGCTAAACATCAGCTCCCTCATCAAAAAAGCTCAGCAGAGGATGTATTTCCTGAGGCAATTGAAGAAGTTCAACCTGCCAAGGACTATGATGGTGAACTTCTACACCTCCATCATTGAGTCCATCCTCACCTCCTCCATCACCATCTGGTACGCTGCGGCCACGGAGAGGGACAATAACAGACTGCAGCGTATCATCCACTCTGCTGAGAAGGTGATTGGCTGCAATCTTCCGTCCCTCCAGGACCTGTACGCCTCAAGGACTCTGAGGCGTGCAGGGAAGATTGTAGCTGACTCCTCCCACCCTGGACACAAACTCTTTGAGACACTCCCCTCTGGCAGGAGGCTGCGGTCCTTCAGGACCAAAACCTCTCGCCACAAAAATAGCTTCTTCCCATCTGCTATTAGCCTCATCAACAAGGCTAGAGAGCTCCACTGTTGCTGATCAATTGCACCAATCACCAGAAAAAATTCCTTGTATGTGAAAACATACTTGGCAATAAAACTGATTCTGATTCTGATTCTGATTCTGATTCTGATAAACTACATTTCTGACGTCTTCCTTGAAGCTCTGTCTGATGGGAGCACCTTTGTCAGAGAATGTGTTTTCTATAAAGAGTTTGTTTATAAATTTGGGGTTGTTTGAGCGTGGTTTTTCTTGTTTTCCCATTGCCGTGTGTACCAGAATGTCCTTCAGATTCTTGTCTCTCCTGTAGGCAGTGATCATCTTAAAATCTCCCAGTTCCTGGATTTGGTTTTGTGCCTGTTGAAAATGGGTTTTCAAAACAGAGTTTAGTTGTGCCACATGAGGTGAGTAAGTAATTACAAAAGGTATGAGCGAGCGGCATGTTATTTTTCCTGCCAGTGTATTCCCCGGATGATTCAAACAGTCTCTTCACCTCACTCTTAATGGCTCTGAGAAACCTGGCTGAATAACCTCTCGGCCTCAGAGCTGCAAATAGAGTATTGGTGGCAGTCTCTACATCCTGTTTATGGGTGCAGATTCTGTGAAATCTGATGAGTTGTGATTTTATGAGACCTTTATATGTATGACGGGGATGAAAGCTGGTCTTATGGAGCAAAGCATGCCTGTCTGTATCCTTAAAGTATACTCTGGTGGCTATGCCTTTTGTACTCTGATTAACATTACAGAAGAAGGCTTGTGTATCTAGGAATTCCACTTGGTGTGGTTGGATGTTGTGCTTAAGGGAGATTTTAGGATGGTGGCTGTTTAAAATTGCCATAAAATCATTCAAATCTGCCAACGAATGTGGCCATATTCCAAAAATATCATCCAGATATCTTAAATAGAGAGCTGGTGTTTTACTGCATTTTTGGAACACAGACCTCTCCCAATCTGCCATATAGATGTCCGCATACGCAGGTGAGTATTTACGGCCCATGGCGCATCCAGAGACCTGCAGGAAATACTTGCCATTGAATTCAAAATCATTCCTTTCTAATGTAAGTTTTAACAGGTCCAGGATGAAGTCATCGGGACGAGAGGGATCGGGATTCCTGTTAAAACATTCAGACACCGCTTTCAGGCCCAGTGTTGTATCTATGTTAGTACACAAGGAGTCCACATCAATGGAAAAAATATACGCATTAACACATGTTCGTATATTTTTCAATTTATTTACAAAATGATATGTATCCTTGACATAACTCGGATGTTGCTGTGACAGTGGGTTCAGGAAGAAATCGATATACTCCGTGATGTTGTATGTCTCCGAGCCACAGTGGCTGACAATGGGTCTGCCACTGGGGATGACATTTGGAACTGGCCACGACGCAGAAGGTTTGTGGATTTTAGGCAGCAGGTAGAATAGGCGTGGGCGAGGATTATCAGGGCCCATAAGGTAAGTTTTTTGTTTATTGTTTATGAATTTGTTTCTATATAACTGTTCTACTTTCTCTCTGACAATGGTCTGGGTTTCTGGCTGGAGTAAATATTGCAGTGGTTTGTAATAATGAGTGTCACTGAGTTGTCTGTCTGCTTCCTGTAAATAGTGAATTTTATCCTGTATACAGATTTGGCCTCCTTTGTCTGCGCCTTTAATGATGATGTCCGGGTTATTGGCGAGACTGGCGAGCGCTCCTCTCTCCGCCTGGCTGATGTTTTGCCTGCTGGAATGGCGCGGCTTGAACTGGCGGAAAGCTGCTATGTCCTCCTTGATGAGGTTCTGAATCGGAGATGACACTGCCTCCAATTTCGGTTCCCAGTGTGATAATGTAATAAAAGGTACGGCTTCCTGTTGTTTATTGTAATCAAAATAGTCTAATAATTTGAAACGGCGGTGATACAGGTGGAGGTCTTTGCGTATTTCTAGTGGAGTTGGTGGTTTGGGCGTAGGTATGAAAGTCAGTCCTTTTTCCAGTATTTCAATTTCTGCTCTATTTAGGGAGAAAGACTGGCTTAAGTTGACTATATTTGATGAAGAGGGGAGTGCATTGGCAGCATGTTTAACTTAGACAGCCAGTGTTTGAGGATCTTATCTGCCGTCTCCTTTGTCCAATGAATTGGATCATTGGGGTTAACTGTAAAATCTGGTCTGTCAATGCGGGTTAAGAAGTTATATTTCAGCCTGATTTTTTGGTTCATTTCAGAAATTAATACCTGTTGGTTTTCTGGTATTTTGTTAGAGTAATGAATGATGGGGACGTGGATGATGGCCATCGGGAAAGCCGTTGTTGTCACGGCAACCAGCTGTTGCAGTTGTTTGCACGAGGTGGGTGTGGTTTGTTCCCTCAGGCAGTTATTGAGTCCGACCGACAGAATAACATGCTCCACCTGTGGTTGGATACTCAGTTTTTTGAGCAGGTGTGTCACGTGTGAGCAGGTGGCACCGGGATAGCTGTCCACTTGGACCCGCTCGTCGGTGAAGACTGGGATTCTGGCCAGATTGGAGTCGCCAATTATTAAAATTGGTTTTCTGACCGTCAATCGCCAGTCCTGATTTTTGTAGATGGTATGCTGGTGGACTGTCGGCTCTGTGCGCTCCGGTCTGGCTCGTGTGCGAGCGGCGGTACGCTGGGGTTTGGGCACCGGGCTGGAGTCAGACTGAGGAGTATTAGTGTCATTTTGACTTTCAGTTGTGTCCTCTGTCATCATGTTTTTCTCTCCATCCTGTGCCCCCGCCATCACCGTGTTCACCCCTCGCACCGGTTCAGACTCAGCGAGCGCACCTTGAGTGACGTCATCCAGTGCGCCGTGTGTTGCAGAGGTCAGAGAGATTGTCTCGGCCACGGACACAGCCACGTTCGAAAGTTGGGGACCAATTGGTAAGTTATTTACCGAGTCTTCCTCACAAACCAGTTCAAAATTTATTTTGGGGATATTGTCTTGATTTGTGTTATTAGGATATTGCTCTGTGATCTCGTTTGGTGGGGGTGTTTTCTCCGTTACAGGCTGTGAAGCAAGTAACGGTGCGTCAGCGTGGCACGGATACACTTGGGCCGTTGTTTGTCTGTGCGCCTGGCGTGGTACCGTCGGCTCCTGGGCAGGAGGGGGCGCAGGAGCTAGAATGGTGTGCGGCTCCTTAGCCGTAGTGGCGGAGCTCCCCCTCGTGTTTGGTTCGGCCTGGCTCGGCTCAGATGGACCAGGGAGCCCCAAGTTTCCCGGTTGCGCTGCTTCTTAGGACGGTAATTAATACTTTATTTCAAAAAAGAGGAAATATGTCCTTTATTTTTTGGAACACCTTGTAATAATTGACTATTTCTTTAATCCCATCTGTAACGTACAGCTTCGGTGATGATATGCTGGCTATGTATATACTGGCCTAATCCTCCGGTCAGAGAAGACGCAGCAACTTCTCTCATTTAGATGACTTTATTGACACTGCAGTATGTGGTTGTGTGTATGTGTGGTTTGTGATGTCTGCAAAGACAACAATAGTAAACGATATTAATGATAAGTAAACTACAGTGGCATCAATAGTAGAAACCCTGAATCACAATAAACATGAATAGTATGTCATACTGCAAATGACCAATAGGAGGCAGTGCAGGGTCATTAAACAACACAATGGCCGAGTGCAACGGGCAGATCACGTGACCAAGCTAAACTGAGACGGCCCCGCCGGCCACTAGTCCGGTCAATTTGAGACACTAACATCAATATAATAGCGACCTTAATGAACAGCGGCTACACCGCTAAATAAACAGTCACAGAAGGAACTGAAATGTGTCGTAATTAACTGAGTTACCTATCGGACGGGCCGTCCATGTCTATGGAGCTCAGTAAGACATGTTAAACGCTAAGCTAACAAACAACTCTGAGCTTATTACCCCTGCTAATATTATTAGCTCTCATCACACAGGAAATGTAAACAATATTCACTCATCACGTAGCTTACATCATCACCGACGCACACCACCGTACAGTACAAAGGGGTGAAGAAGAGCGCTGGCGGTCGGCAGAAGATTAGCTCGACCAGGTAACTGCACAGGAAAGTTTTTAAACACACTGCGCATGCGCAAGCAGTCCATCATTCTCTGCATGCAACAGCTTGCTGTGACGTGTAATCCTCACAGCAGGGAATTCACAACAGCCGCCCCCACATTCATTCATGAATGTGTAGAAGTGCTAGTCCCTGCTGTTGTTAAGGGACCCTAGTGTCCGTGTCATCATCAGGCATCTTGGGGAGCGGTACCAGCTTGGTAACCGGACGAGTGTAAACTGTCCCTTTAATGTTAACGTCTGCTGAACGAACAGTCCCATCATCGCTGGGATGAACTTTGGTGACCTTTCCTATGGGCCAGAGCGCCCTAGGAAGCTGGGGGTCCACTACCATGACCACTTGGTCTGCAGCGAGACCAGCAGCAGGGATCCTCCACTTCTGTCGGCGCTGAAGGTCAGGAAGGTACTGGCGGGTGAATTGGTTCCAGAACCGGTCTGCCAGGACCTGGCTATGCCTCCATCGGCGGCGACCTAGAAGGTCACTGGAACCATATGCGGCTTGGGGAAGCGATGCGTCGTGCCGCCCCATCAACAGCAAGTTAGGCGTTACAGGATCGGGATCAGCCAGGTCAGAAGAGGAGTATCCCAGGGGCTTTGAGTTAAGTATACCCTCTACTTCCACGAGGACAGTTAACAGCACCTCCTCTGATACAACTTGATCCCGCAGCACTACTTGGAGAGAGGTTTTCACTGACCTTACCTCCCTCTCCCACGCGCCACCGAAATGGGGTGAGAGGGGAGGATTGAATTTGAATGTGATGCTTTGGTCGGCCAACTGATGCTTCAATGAGGGGTTCAGAGCTTCCAGTGATTCTTTGAGCTCTCGCTCTCCTCCCCGGAAGTTGGTGCCCCGGTCACATAAGATCTCGTATGGCTTGCCTCGTCTTGAGATGAATCGACGCAGGGCCAGTAAGAATGAGTCTGTGTCCATGTGTGGTAACAGATCGAGGTGGACACATCTCGAGGTAAGACATTTAAATATGATGCCCCACCGTTTCTCGTGCCTTCTTCCAATCTTCACTGTATAGGGCCCGAAGCAATCGACCCCGGTGGACCAGAATGGGGGTTTGTTGATCCGGAGCCGCGCAGCAGGCAGGTCGGCCATCATAGGTGCCACGGGGGTGCTCCGCCACAAACGGCATTCTGCACAGTGTTTCTGGTGTTTCTTGATTACCTGTCGACCACGTAGGATCCAGTAATTTCTCCGGATCTCTGCAAAGACTCTCTCCGGACCGGCGTGGTGCAGACGGTTGTCGTACTCCTTCACTAAGAGCTGTGTGATCAGATGATCAGGACTGATGACGACAGGGTGAAGGCTGTCCTCAGGCAGGCTCTCTGCTTTGCCTAGTCGACCACCAACTCGAATGAGGCCTAACACTTGATCGTATTCTGGGCTGAGAGCACTTAAACGGCTGCCTGGGTGGACTGGTTCGCCCCGTTTAAGTGCCTTTAGTTCTGCTGGGAAACTTTCGGATTGTATCCTTCTCAGCAGCGTAGTCTCCATCTCGATACGGTCAGCGGCAGACATAGCTGGAGCAGCTGCCCCGTGAAGGGACTGATATGTAGCCTGCAATAGTTTAGTCCATGTATTGTATTTAGCAGGATCAGGCTCATCATTGCTGGTAGTGGAGATGTGCCCACAGAAGATTTGGGCTCTCAACTCGTCAGGTTCCTCTGTGTGCACTGAGGGGTTCACTGGCCAGTGCTCTGAGGACTGATACAGAAACGAAGGCCCCTGACTCCACCGGTTTGGCTGGGATAGTTCACTGAGAGTCTTCCCGCGTGTGATATCGTCGGCCGGGTTCAGGTCAGTGTTAATGTATCTCCATGATCCGGGTTTGGTAAGGTCCAGTATTTCAGTGACTCTTGTACCGACAAATACCTTGTACTGGTTGGACTCCGAATGTATCCAGCTCAGTACAGTTGTTGAGTCAGACCACAGTACCACGGACTGGAGGGACAAAGTCAGTTCGGTCTGTAGAACCTTGGCTAGCTGGGCTCCTGTGAGTGCAGCGCATAATTCCAGTCGGGGCATCGTCTGTTGTCGTTTGGGTGCAACCCGCGACCTGGCCATAATGAATGACACGGTGATGTGTCCCTCTGGATCCTCCACTCGCAGGTAGGCGACTGAGCCATACGCCTTCTCAGAGGCGTCACAGAAAATGTGAATCTGTCTCACTGATGAATCGTTGTCAGCGGCTGCTGGAACATAACAACGAGGTAAAACTAGGTTTTGCAACTGAGGGAGCTCACCTTCCCATGCCTGCCACACTGGAAGCAGCTCGTCTGCGATGGGCTCATCCCACTGTCTTTCTGTAGCCCACAAAGCCTGGACCAGGACTTTGGCCCGGGTTGTGAAAGGGATTATGTATCCGAGCGGGTCGTATTGTGATGCAAGCACCCTATACACGTTCCTCATGGTGGGCTGTTTCGGTGAAACAGGCTGGCATTTATAACCCAGTGTGTCTGTCATGCAACGCCAAACTAGGCCGAGAGTGGACTCCCTTGGGTCAGCTCCTTCGGCGGTTAGCCACAGCTCAGATGTTGTTGATCGAGCCTCAGTTGGGAGATGAGAGATTACCTCTGTCCTGTTGGATGCCCACTGCCTGATCTCAAATCCACCTTTCGCTAGGAGGGCTCTCAGACGGTCGAGGAGTTCCTTTGCCTGCTGTGGTGAGCGGAGTGATTTCAGACAGTTGTCCACATAGAACGAGGTGATTACCGTCTCCAGCAGGTCCTCATTGCTGCTCTGGTGATCTCGAACATGACGTTGTACAGCGTATATGGCACAACATGGACTGCAAACTGTGCCAAATGGCAGGACACGCCATTCATAGATGTCAGGTGATCTGTCCCTGTCCATATCACGCCAGAGGAAGCGAACAAGTGGGCGGTCCTCTGGAAGGAGTCTGATCTGGTGAAACATAGCCCGTATGTCTCCGCTGACAGCTACCACATGTTCTCGAAACCTGAGCAGAACCCCCAGTAGTGACGGTCCAAGAGAGGGTCCTGGTAGCAGGTCATCGTTCAGAGCACTCTCCTGGTAGCGAAAGGAGCAGTTAAATACCACCCTTGCCTTTCCATTATGATGTACTAAGTGGTGAGGAATGTACCAGGATTCAGTAGAGCTGTTGGCCTCCTCGCTTGTGATCTGCTCAGCATACCCCGCCTCCACTAGCTTGTGTATTTCCTGGTTGTAAACGTTAGCAAGCTCAGGGTTAGTCAATAGACGGCGTTCTGTAGAGCGGAGGAGGGGCATCACAGCAGCAGGTGATGCGCGGGGCAGAGCTACCGTCCTCTTCCGAAGGAGGGGTGTTGCATATCTTGTGACACCATCCACTATTACTGTGGTGCTCCTTTCATCCAGCATGTTGATGGCGGCTTGGTCTTGCTTGGATCGCGTCACCTCTCTTTCATTTTTATATGGCAAAATGTCAAGCTGCCACAGCCGTTGAACATCCTTGTGTAGGTTGGAGCATGGTGTATCAACTGACAGGTGAAGGAATGAGCTCTCACCGGGTGGATGTTGAAGAAAGTTAGTGGGTCCTTGCACTGCCCAGCCGAGTCGGGTCCTGGCTGCTACTGGTGCTCCTATAGGTCCTGCACGTATTGGGTGGATCGGAGTTATTAAATGAGGGTGGTCAGATCCAATCAGTAGCATTGGCTGCACTTTAGTGAATGTGTGTAGGGGGACTCCTTTCAGGTGGCTGTATTTCCTCACCAGTTCGTCTCCTGGACATGACTGCTCGGCCAGTTGGAGTTCAGTCGCAGTGAATGCTTGGCTGATGGAGTGATAGGTGCGTGGCTGTGTGTTAGCAGACACCTCGAATGACACTGCCATTCCCTGGAGCTCTAATACATCCTGTCTTATTGTCTTCAGTTTAAGTGACTCCACTTCTCCGCACAACCCAAGGTGTTTGACTGCAGCAGCCAGAATCACCGTACGTTCAGAGCCGTCATCTAACACTGCATGCGTGTTAAGTGTTCTCTTGCCGTGGCGAAGCAGCACTGGTACCACCTTTAACATGACACGCCCTGAGTGGCTGGCATGATCCAGGTACACTGCATTGGTTGGGGTGCTGACAGTGAGGATGTTTCGCTGTGGATCTTGGGCAACAACTTCATGGAGTATCAGCAGGTGTTGTTTGTTGCACGTGGAGCAGAGTTTCTTTAGGGTGCAGCTTTCTGGTGAGTGGCCACGCCCACATCTCCAGCATTTTCCGTTGTCTTTAATCCAGGCGGCTTTCTCCTCAGTAGTAATTCTTTCGAACTCAGGGCAGCCATTGAGGTAATGATCCTGAGTGGTCGTACAATAGGGACAATAAGGCTTAAAGCGCTCTCTCCTTTTACCTGTGGGCTGATCTTTCTTAGAGCCCGGCTGAGAGTAGGTCCGTTGTCGTTGTGGAGAGGTCTGCTGATGCTTGACAGTTGTGGAGTCACTGCTGAAGTAAACAGAGGCTGGTTTGACCCACTGCAATTTACCTGCTCTGTTCTCTCTCTGTGTTGTACGACTGGACTCAGCTGGGTTGGAGTCTGCTGCACGTCGGGACACCTGGAGCACCTGAACCTTCATGTCTAGCCATTCAGCGAGGTCAGGTAAGGTGTATGTCTGGTCGCTCCCGCTGCGGATGATGCCTCCTTTAATACAGAATTCGGCGAAGCTATCCCTGTAGTTACCCGGCAGCTTACCGAGGAGCGTGTCTACATGGGAGCCACACCGCAGCTCAGACTGAGCAGGGCCGTCCATGCGGCTCAACATCCCCACCAGTGTGTTTACGGCTGAGGAGAAATCTTCGAAGGCCTTGGCATCGCCAGGTTTCACAGGAGGAGAGTTCAGTATGGTCTTTAATTCTCCCTGGACCAGCTGTCTTGGCTGTCCATATCGTTGCTGCAGGGCGTCCATTGCACTGGTGTATGGTGTGGAGTCATGTATGTATCTCTTTGCCATTTGGTAGGCACTAGGCAGCTTGAGGTGATCAAGTAATACTTGGTATTTATAATCTTCGGTTAAGTGTCTGTGTGGACCAAGTAAACTATCCAGCCCCCTTTTCAACATGATGAAATCACTCTCCCGGCCAGAACTGAAGAGAGGCAGCTTGGGCTTCGGAATACCATATGAAGCCGCAATAGCCATTTCTGTCATGGTGAGGGTTGCAGGATTGTTGTAGGGAGAGATGTACCCTGGTGCTGTAGGTGGAGCAACCATGGGTGTAAGCTGTGGGTAGTGTACAGCTGACTGAGATCCAGATTGGTATAGCGGTGGTTGAACTACAGGGGGGTATTCAGTCTGTGGAAGTGAATAGGCTGCTCCTGAATCAGTAGGTGGCTGATAATGGGGGGGTGCACGAGAGTTTGGCCTTGTTCCTTGTTGGTTGAATGGGGCAGGTTGAAATCCTAGCGGTGGTACAGGGTGAGCAGTGGCCTGATGCTGGACATATTGAGGATAACTCTGCTGTTGTGCAGTTGAGGGGAAGAGCTGTGGCAGACCTTGGAACAGCGGGGTTGCAGGCTGGTCTGGTAGGAACGCTGTCGGTCGTGCCTGTTGAGCTAGTTGGTGCCCCGGCTGGACATGCTGACCTGCATGCTGGACAGGCAGAGAAGGGGGGTATCGCTGAGCCAGTGAAGTATGGTGAGCTGACTGAACTGCAGGCAGCTGTGGAAACTCTGGCGCTGGTCCAGGTAGCGTAGCTGAATGATGAGTAGACTCACTGAGACCCAGCGGTTGTGCTGATACCTGGACGGATGGCTGCAGAGCCCTGGCAACCTGAGTTGTTGAGCTGAGTTCTCCATGCTGTATGGGCGGTGCTGTAGGTGAGCGAAGCTCGCTGTTGTCTTGGAGCTGACAATATCCTCCATCAGCTGATTTCCAACTCATCCGATTATCCATAAGGGAGGATGCTCTGGGCGTTGTCACTTCACTGTGATGAATATGAGGAAGGCTCGAGCTCCGGAGAGGATATGATAAGTCAAATGGATGCTGCTGAGGGTGAGCTTTACCTTTAACACTGTCCATGGCTGACTGTAACTGTCTCATCTGCCTAGTTATGTCTTTCATGCGGGCTTCCATTCCTTCCAGCCTCAAATCTTCTGGCCCCGCAAGCACTGTGTGGTCTAGAGGCTCTTCCCTGTGAGCTTCTATCACTTGGTGTGTTGCGTCTCGTCTGTTCAGATAGCCAGGTTCATCAATGACAAAGTCATGTAGGTGTCTGGGAAGTTGGCGAGACCGGCTTGGACGGGACACAAGTGGAGGTTGTTCATCTTCATGGTTGCCAGAAGTTGCCATGGCGCAGTTATACATATGATCCGGCTCGAAGGACCACTTGTAACGTACAGCTTCGGTGATGATATGCTGGCTATGTATATACTGGCCTAATCCTCCGGTCAGAGAAGACGCAGCAACTTCTCTCATTTAGATGACTTTATTGACACTGCAGTATGTGGTTGTGTGTATGTGTGGTTTGTGATGTCTGCAAAGACAACAATAGTAAACGATATTAATGATAAGTAAACTACAGTGGCATTAATAGTAGAAACCCTGAATCACAATAAACATGAATAGTATGTCATACTGCAAATGACCAATAGGAGGCAGTGCAGGGTCATTAAACAACACAATGGCCGAGTGCAACGGGCAGATCACGTGACCAAGCTAAACTGAGACGGCCCCGCCGGCCACTAGTCCGGTCAATTTGAGACACTAACATCAATATAATAGCGACCTTAATGAACAGCGGCTACACCGCTAAATAAACAGTCACAGAAGGAACTGAAATGTGTCGTAATTAACTGAGTTACCTATCGGACGGGCCGTCCATGTCTATGGAGCTCAGTAAGACATGTTAAACGCTAAGCTAACAAACAACTCTGAGCTTATTACCCCTGCTAATATTATTAGCTCTCATCACACAGGAAATGTAAACAATATTCACTCATCACGTAGCTTACATCATCACCGACGCACACCACCGTACAGTACAAAGGGGTGAAGAAGAGCGCTGGCGGTCGGCAGAAGATTAGCTCGACCAGGTAACTGCACAGGAAAGTTTTTAAACACACTGCGCATGCGCAAGCAGTCCATCATTCTCTGCATGCAACAGCTTGCTGTGACGTGTAATCCTCACAGCAGGGAATTCACAACACCATCTATAGGAGAAGTGCTGACTGACCTGGCTCTGGCAGGGTTAGGTTAGGGGACAATGCTCTTTTAAAATAAGATAAATAAAGTTTTCTTTAAAAAAAATTAGAGAGCAGCTCTGGCAACAGGTATCTGCAACGTCATTTTCATATTTACTTCTCCTTAAGGGTTCTTATAACTCCTATAATAATAAAATGAAACAGAGACAAAATTAAAATGACAATATATGAAAAATTAAAAACAGATACATTAGGGTTAAAAAAGAACCTTTGTTTCCTGAAAAAAATTGTAGAGAAAAGGGGGAGAGCCAAATAAAGGGTTAAAAACATAATAAAAAATCACTTAAAGTGGGTGTATCAGGGTTACAACCTCACAGGGTTGAGAGATCTTAGGGTTAGGCACCCACCCCTGTATGGTTGAGGTTAGGGGAGGGGCCATGTACAGGTTAAAATTAATAAATAAATAAACAAAAAAGACGGTTGATGTTAGGCACCCTCCCTTAGATGGTTATGTTTAGGAAAAGGTTCTGGAAAATAATAGAAAAAAAAAAAAAAAAAAAGGTTGGGTTATTGTACAGAAGTGATTGGTGCATATCACCAGGGTAAATTAAACCACGCCAATGAACACAATACCCAATTAATATGTAGCTTACATAAGGAGAGATGTTTTGTGAATTTATGAGGGAGAGAATGGATAAGAACAATGAATTGGTATTTATTAATAAGTTGTTGCTTTTAAAACATATTATATAGCTCTAGTTCCTAAGTTATTTTTATAGTTTTTTAAAATTCTTTTTATAAAAACGAGATATCTTAAACCATCTTTTACTATAAAATTCATATGAAAAATATAATGTGTAAAAGAGAGTTTGTTTTTATAATTAATAAATAGTAGTTTTTAAAGAGGTTATTTATAATGTTTTAGTAAAAAGCATTAGTTTCTAAAGACTTTTCATAAAAAGAAACTTAACTTATTGTTTTTCATTAAGTCCTTTTGGATTGATAGTTTCCAATGTGTTTATCCATTCTCTTTCTTTTCTTTTTCTGAAGGATCTCGACCAGTTGTTGTTATTTTCTAGTCCCAGAAAGATGTAATTGTTGGGACCATGATTTCTGAGATGATTATAAAGAATAGTAGAGTTTTCTGTTTTATTGAGTTGATATGTATGCTGATAGATCCTGGTTTTTAAGCTGTTGCCTGTCTCTCCTATGTATATTTTTTTACAGATGGTGCACTGGATCGCATAAACTACATTTCTGACGTCTTCCTTGAAGCTCTGTCTGATGGGAGCACCTTTGTCAGAGAATGTGTTTTCTATAAAGAGTTTGTTTATAAATTTGGGGTTGTTTGAGCGTGGTTTTTCTTGTTTTCCCATTGCCGTGTGTACCAGAATGTCCTTCAGATTCTTGTTTCTCCTGTAGGCAGTGATCATCTTAAAATCTCCCAGTTCCTGGATTTGGTTTTGTGCCTGTTGAAAATGGGTTTTCAAAACAGAGTTTAGTTGTGCCACATGAGGTGAGTAAGTAATTACAAAAGGTATGAGCGAGCGGCATGTTATTTTTCCTGCCAGTGTATTCCCCGGATGATTCAAACAGTCTCTTCACCTCACTCTTAATGGCTCTGAGAAACCTGGCTGAATAACCTCTCGGCCTCAGAGCTGCAAATAGAGTATTGGTGGCAGTCTCTACATCCTGTTTATGGGTGCAGATTCTGTGAAATCTGATGAGTTGTGATTTTATGAGACCTTTATATGTATGACGGGGATGAAAGCTGGTCTTATGGAGCAAAGCATGCCTGTCTGTATCCTTAAAGTATACTCTGGTGGCTATGCCTTTTGTACTCTGATTAACATTACAGAAGAAGGCTTGTGTATCTAGGAATTCCACTTGGTGTGGTTGGATGTTGTGCTTAAGGGAGATTTTAGGATGGTGGCTGTTTAAAATTGCCATAAAATCATTCAAATCTGCCAACGAATGTGGCCATATTCCAAAAATATCATCCAGATATCTTAAATAGAGAGCTGGTGTTTTACTGCATTTTTGGAACACAGACCTCTCCCAATCTGCCATATAGATGTCCGCATACGCAGGTGAGTATTTACGGCCCATGGCGCATCCAGAGACCTGCAGGAAATACTTGCCATTGAATTCAAAATCATTCCTTTCTAATGTAAGTTTTAACAGGTCCAGGATGAAGTCATCGGGACGAGAGGGATCAGGATTCCTGTTAAAACATTCAGACACCGCTTTCAGGCCCAGTGTTGTATCTATGTTAGTACACAAGGAGTCCACATCAATGGAAAAAATATACGCATTAACACATGTTCGTATATTTTTCAATTTATTTACAAAATGATATGTATCCTTGACATAACTCGGATGTTGCTGTGACAGTGGGTTCAGGAAGAAATCGATATACTCCGTGATGTTGTATGTCTCCGAGCCACAGTGGCTGACAATGGGTCTGCCACTGGGGATGACATTTGGAACTGGCCACGACGCAGAAGGTTTGTGGATTTTAGGCAGCAGGTAGAATAGGCGTGGGCGAGGATTATCAGGGCCCATAAGGTAAGTTTTTTGTTTATTGTTTATGAATTTGTTTCTATATAACTGTTCTACTTTCTCTCTGACAATGGTCTGGGTTTCTGGCTGGAGTAAATATTGCAGTGGTTTGTAATAATGAGTGTCACTGAGTTGTCTGTCTGCTTCCTGTAAATAGTGAATTTTATCCTGTATACAGATTTGGCCTCCTTTGTCTGCGCCTTTAATGATGATGTCCGGGTTATTGGCGAGACTGGCGAGCGCTCCTCTCTCCGCCTGGCTGATGTTTTGCCTGCTGGAATGGCGCGGCTTGAACTGGCGGAAAGCTGCTATGTCCTCCTTGATGAGGTTCTGAATCGGAGATGACACTGCCTCCAATTTCGGTTCCCAGTGTGATAATGTAATAAAAGGTACGGCTTCCTGTTGTTTATTGTAATCAAAATAGTCTAATAATTTGAAACGGCGGTGATACAGGTGGAGGTCTTTGCGTATTTCTAGTGGAGTTGGTGGTTTGGGCGTAGGTATGAAAGTCAGTCCTTTTTCCAGTATTTCAATTTCTGCTCTATTTAGGGAGAAAGACTGGCTTAAGTTGACTATATTTGATGAAGAGGGGAGTGCATTGGCAGCATGTTTAACTTAGACAGCCAGTGTTTGAGGATCTTATCTGCCGTCTCCTTTGTCCAATGAATTGGATCATTGGGGTTAACTGTAAAATCTGGTCTGTCAATGCGGGTTAAGAAGTTATATTTCAGCCTGATTTTTTGGTTCATTTCAGAAATTAATACCTGTTGGTTTTCTGGTATTTTGTTAGAGTAATGAATGATGGGGACGTGGATGATGGCCATCGGGAAAGCCGTTGTTGTCACGGCAACCAGCTGTTGCAGTTGTTTGCACGAGGTGGGTGTGGTTTGTTCCCTCAGGCAGTTATTGAGTCCGACTGACAGAATAACATGCTCCACCTGTGGTTGGATACTCAGTTTTTTGAGCAGGTGTGTCACGTGTGAGCAGGTGGCACCGGGATAGCTGTCCACTTGGACCCGCTCGTCGGTGAAGACTGGGATTCTGGCCAGATTGGAGTCGCCAATTATTAAAATTGGTTTTCTGACCGTCAATCGCCAGTCCTGATTTTTGTAGATGGTATGCTGGTGGACTGTCGGCTCTGTGCGCTCCGGTCTGGCTCGTGTGCGAGCGGCGGTACGCTGGGGTTTGGGCACCGGGCTGGAGTCAGACTGAGGAGTATTAGTGTCATTTTGACTTTCAGTTGTGTCCTCTGTCATCATGTTTTTCTCTCCATCCTGTGCCCCCGCCATCACCGTGTTCACCCCTCGCACCGGTTCAGACTCAGCGAGCGCACCTTGAGTGACGTCATCCAGTGCGCCGTGTGTTGCAGAGGTCAGAGAGATTGTCTCGGCCACGGACACAGCCACGTTCGAAAGTTGGGGACCAATTGGTAAGTTATTTACCGAGTCTTCCTCACAAACCAGTTCAAAATTTATTTTGGGGATATTGTCTTGATTTGTGTTATTAGGATATTGCTCTGTGATCTCGTTTGGTGGGGGTGTTTTCTCCGTTACAGGCTGTGAAGCAAGTAACGGTGCGTCAGCGTGGCACGGATACACTTGGGCCGTTGTTTGTCTGTGCGCCTGGCGTGGTACCGTCGGCTCCTGGGCAGGAGGGGGCGCAGGAGCTAGAATGGTGTGCGGCTCCTTAGCCGTAGTGGCGGAGCTCCCCCTCGTGTTTGGTTCGGCCTGGCTCGGCTCAGATGGACCAGGGAGCCCCAAGTTTCCCGGTTGCGCTGCTTCTTAGGACGGTAATTAATACTTTATTTCAAAAAAGAGGAAATATGTCCTTTATTTTTTGGAACACCTTGTAATAATTGACTATTTCTTTAATCCCATCTATAGGAGAAGTGCTGACTGACCTGGCTCTGGCAGGGTTAGGTTAGGGGACAATGCTCTTTTAAAATAAGATAAATAAAGTTTTCTTTAAAAAAAATTAGAGAGCAGCTCTGGCAACAGGTATCTGCAACGTCATTTTCATATTTACTTCTCCTTAAGGGTTCTTATAACTCCTATAATAATAAAATGAAACAGAGACAAAATTAAAATGATTGAAATTGTAGAGAAAAGGGGGAGAGCCAAATAAAGGGTTAAAAACATAATAAAAAATCACTTAAAGTGGGTGTATCAGGGTTACAACCTCACAGGGTTGAGAGATCTTAGGGTTAGGCACCCACCCCTGTATGGTTGAGGTTAGGGGAGGGGCCATGTACAGGTTAAAATTAATAAATAAATAAACAAAAAAGACGGTTGATGTTAGGCACCCTCCCTTAGATGGTTATGTTTAGGAAGAGGTTCTGGAAAATAATAGAAAAAAAAAAAAAAAAAGGTTGGGTTATTGTACAGAAGTGATTGGTGCATATCACCAGGGAAAATTAAACCACGCCAATGAACACAATACCCAATTAATATGTAGCTTACATAAGGAGAGATGTTTTGTGAATTTATGAGGGAGAGAATGGATAAGAACAATGAATTGGTATTTATTAATAAGTTGTTGCTTTTAAAACATATTATATAGCTCTAGTTCCTAAGTTATTTTTATAGTTTTTTAAAATTCTTTTTATAAAAACGAGATATCTTAAACCATCTTTTACTATAAAATTCATATGAAAAATATAATGTGTAAAAGAGAGTTTGTTTTTATAATTAATAAATAGTAGTTTTTAAAGAGGATATTTATAATGTTTTAGTAAAAAGCATTAGTTTCTAAAGACTTTTCATAAAAAGAAACTTAACTTATTGTTTTTCATTAAGTCCTTTTGGATTGATAGTTTCCAATGTGTTTATCCATTCTCTTTCTTTTCTTTTTCTGAAGGATCTCGACCAGTTGTTGTTATTTTCTAGTCCCAGAAAGATGTAATTGTTGGGACCATGATTTCTGAGATGATTATAAAGAATAGTAGAGTTTTCTGTTTTATTGAGTTGATATGTATGCTGATAGATCCTGGTTTTTAAGCTGTTGCCTGTCTCTCCTATGTATATTTTTTTACAGATGGTGCACTGGATCGCATAAACTACATTTCTGACGTCTTCCTTGAAGCTCTGTCTGATGGGAGCACCTTTGTCAGAGAATGTGTTTTCTATAAAGAGTTTGTTTATAAATTTGGGGTTGTTTGAGCGTGGTTTTTCTTGTTTTCCCATTGCCGTGTGTACCAGAATGTCCTTCAGATTCTTGTTTCTCCTGTAGGCAGTGATCATCTTAAAATCTCCCAGTTCCTGGATTTGGTTTTGTGCCTGTTGAAAATGGGTTTTCAAAACAGAGTTTAGTTGTGCCACATGAGGTGAGTAAGTAATTACAAAAGGTATGAGCGAGCGGCATGTTATTTTTCCTGCCAGTGTATTCCCCGGATGATTCAAACAGTCTCTTCACCTCACTCTTAATGGCTCTGAGAAACCTGGCTGAATAACCTCTCGGCCTCAGAGCTGCAAATAGAGTATTGGTGGCAGTCTCTACATCCTGTTTATGGGTGCAGATTCTGTGAAATCTGATGAGTTGTGATTTTATGAGACCTTTATATGTATGACGGGGATGAAAGCTGGTCTTATGGAGCAAAGCATGCCTGTCTGTATCCTTAAAGTATACTCTGGTGGCTATGCCTTTTGTACTCTGATTAACATTACAGAAGAAGGCTTGTGTATCTAGGAATTCCACTTGGTGTGGTTGGATGTTGTGCTTAAGGGAGATTTTAGGATGGTGGCTGTTTAAAATTGCCATAAAATCATTCAAATCTGCCAACGAATGTGGCCATATTCCAAAAATATCATCCAGATATCTTAAATAGAGAGCTGGTGTTTTACTGCATTTTTGGAACACAGACCTCTCCCAATCTGCCATATAGATGTCCGCATACGCAGGTGAGTATTTACGGCCCATGGCGCATCCAGAGACCTGCAGGAAATACTTGCCATTGAATTCAAAATCATTCCTTTCTAATGTAAGTTTTAACAGGTCCAGGATGAAGTCATCGGGACGAGAGGGATCAGGATTCCTGTTAAAACATTCAGACACCGCTTTCAGGCCCAGTGTTGTATCTATGTTAGTACACAAGGAGTCCACATCAATGGAAAAAATATACGCATTAACACATGTTCGTATATTTTTCAATTTATTTACAAAATGATATGTATCCTTGACATAACTCGGATGTTGCTGTGACAGTGGGTTCAGGAAGAAATCGATATACTCCGTGATGTTGTATGTCTCCGAGCCACAGTGGCTGACAATGGGTCTGCCACTGGGGATGACATTTGGAACTGGCCACGACGCAGAAGGTTTGTGGATTTTAGGCAGCAGGTAGAATAGGCGTGGGCGAGGATTATCAGGGCCCATAAGGTAAGTTTTTTGTTTATTGTTTATGAATTTGTTTCTATATAACTGTTCTACTTTCTCTCTGACAATGGTCTGGGTTTCTGGCTGGAGTAAATATTGCAGTGGTTTGTAATAATGAGTGTCACTGAGTTGTCTGTCTGCTTCCTGTAAATAGTGAATTTTATCCTGTATACAGATTTGGCCTCCTTTGTCTGCGCCTTTAATGATGATGTCCGGGTTATTGGCGAGACTGGCGAGCGCTCCTCTCTCCGCCTGGCTGATGTTTTGCCTGCTGGAATGGCGCGGCTTGAACTGGCGGAAAGCTGCTATGTCCTCCTTGATGAGGTTCTGAATCGGAGATGACACTGCCTCCAATTTCGGTTCCCAGTGTGATAATGTAATAAAAGGTACGGCTTCCTGTTGTTTATTGTAATCAAAATAGTCTAATAATTTGAAACGGCGGTGATACAGGTGGAGGTCTTTGCGTATTTCTAGTGGAGTTGGTGGTTTGGGCGTAGGTATGAAAGTCAGTCCTTTTTCCAGTATTTCAATTTCTGCTCTATTTAGGGAGAAAGACTGGCTTAAGTTGACTATATTTGATGAAGAGGGGAGTGCATTGGCAGCATGTTTAACTTAGACAGCCAGTGTTTGAGGATCTTATCTGCCGTCTCCTTTGTCCAATGAATTGGATCATTGGGGTTAACTGTAAAATCTGGTCTGTCAATGCGGGTTAAGAAGTTATATTTCAGCCTGATTTTTTGGTTCATTTCAGAAATTAATACCTGTTGGTTTTCTGGTATTTTGTTAGAGTAATGAATGATGGGGACGTGGATGATGGCCATCGGGAAAGCCGTTGTTGTCACGGCAACCAGCTGTTGCAGTTGTTTGCACGAGGTGGGTGTGGTTTGTTCCCTCAGGCAGTTATTGAGTCCGACTGACAGAATAACATGCTCCACCTGTGGTTGGATACTCAGTTTTTTGAGCAGGTGTGTCACGTGTGAGCAGGTGGCACCGGGATAGCTGTCCACTTGGACCCGCTCGTCGGTGAAGACTGGGATTCTGGCCAGATTGGAGTCGCCAATTATTAAAATTGGTTTTCTGACCGTCAATCGCCAGTCCTGATTTTTGTAGATGGTATGCTGGTGGACTGTCGGCTCTGTGCGCTCCGGTCTGGCTCGTGTGCGAGCGGCGGTACGCTGGGGTTTGGGCACCGGGCTGGAGTCAGACTGAGGAGTATTAGTGTCATTTTGACTTTCAGTTGTGTCCTCTGTCATCATGTTTTTCTCTCCATCCTGTGCCCCCGCCATCACCGTGTTCACCCCTCGCACCGGTTCAGACTCAGCGAGCGCACCTTGAGTGACGTCATCCAGTGCGCCGTGTGTTGCAGAGGTCAGAGAGATTGTCTCGGCCACGGACACAGCCACGTTCGAAAGTTGGGGACCAATTGGTAAGTTATTTACCGAGTCTTCCTCACAAACCAGTTCAAAATTTATTTTGGGGATATTGTCTTGATTTGTGTTATTAGGATATTGCTCTGTGATCTCGTTTGGTGGGGGTGTTTTCTCCGTTACAGGCTGTGAAGCAAGTAACGGTGCGTCAGCGTGGCACGGATACACTTGGGCCGTTGTTTGTCTGTGCGCCTGGCGTGGTACCGTCGGCTCCTGGGCAGGAGGGGGCGCAGGAGCTAGAATGGTGTGCGGCTCCTTAGCCGTAGTGGCGGAGCTCCCCCTCGTGTTTGGTTCGGCCTGGCTCGGCTCAGATGGACCAGGGAGCCCCAAGTTTCCCGGTTGCGCTGCTTCTTAGGACGGTAATTAATACTTTATTTCAAAAAAGAGGAAATATGTCCTTTATTTTTTGGAACACCTTGTAATAATTGACTATTTCTTTAATCCCATCTATAGGAGAAGTGCTGACTGACCTGGCTCTGGCAGGGTTAGGTTAGGGGACAATGCTCTTTTAAAATAAGATAAATAAAGTTTTCTTTAAAAAAAATTAGAGAGCAGCTCTGGCAACAGGTATCTGCAACGTCATTTTCATATTTACTTCTCCTTAAGGGTTCTTATAACTCCTATAATAATAAAATGAAACAGAGACAAAATTAAAATGACAATATATGAAAAATTAAAAACAAATACATTAGGGTTAAAAAAGAACCTTTGTTTCCTGAAAAAAATTGTAGAGAAAAGGGGGAGAGCCAAATAAAGGGTTAAAAACATAATAAAAAATCACTTAAAGTGGGTGTATCAGGGTTACAACCTCACAGGGTTGAGAGATCTTAGGGTTAGGCACCCACCCCTGTATGGTTGAGGTTAGGGGAGGGGCCATGTACAGGTTAAAATTAATAAATAAATAAACAAAAAAGACGGTTGATGTTAGGCACCCTCCCTTAGATGGTTATGTTTAGGAAAAGGTTCTGGAAAATAATAGAAAAAAAAAAAAAAAAAAAAGGTTGGGTTATTGTACAGAAGTGATTGGTGCATATCACCAGGGAAAATTAAACCACGCCAATGAACACAATACCCAATTAATATGTAGCTTACATAAGGAGAGATGTTTTGTGAATTTATGAGGGAGAGAATGGATAAGAACAATGAATTGGTATTTATTAATAAGTTGTTGCTTTTAAAACATATTATATAGCTCTAGTTCCTAAGTTATTTTTATAGTTTTTTAAAATTCTTTTTATAAAAACGAGATATCTTAAACCATCTTTTACTATAAAATTCATATGAAAAATATAATGTGTAAAAGAGAGTTTGTTTTTATAATTAATAAATAGTAGTTTTTAAAGAGGTTATTTATAATGTTTTAGTAAAAAGCATTAGTTTCTAAAGACTTTTCATAAAAAGAAACTTAACTTATTGTTTTTCATTAAGTCCTTTTGGATTGATAGTTTCCAATGTGTTTATCCATTCTCTTTCTTTTCTTTTTCTGAAGGATCTCGACCAGTTGTTGTTATTTTCTAGTCCCAGAAAGATGTAATTGTTGGGACCATGATTTCTGAGATGATTATAAAGAATAGTAGAGTTTTCTGTTTTATTGAGTTGATATGTATGCTGATAGATCCTGGTTTTTAAGCTGTTGCCTGTCTCTCCTATGTATATTTTTTTAACAGATGGTGCACTGGATCGCATAAACTACATTTCTGACGTCTTCCTTGAAGCTCTGTCTGATGGGAGCACCTTTGTCAGAGAATGTGTTTTCTATAAAGAGTTTGTTTATAAATTTGGGGTTGTTTGAGCGTGGTTTTTCTTGTTTTCCCATTGCCGTGTGTACCAGAATGTCCTTCAGATTCTTGTTTCTCCTGTAGGCAGTGATCATCTTAAAATCTCCCAGTTCCTGGATTTGGTTTTGTGCCTGTTGAAAATGGGTTTTCAAAACAGAGTTTAGTTGTGCCACATGAGGTGAGTAAGTAATTACAAAAGGTATGAGCGAGCGGCATGTTATTTTTCCTGCCAGTGTATTCCCCGGATGATTCAAACAGTCTCTTCACCTCACTCTTAATGGCTCTGAGAAACCTGGCTGAATAACCTCTCGGCCTCAGAGCTGCAAATAGAGTATTGGTGGCAGTCTCTACATCCTGTTTATGGGTGCAGATTCTGTGAAATCTGATGAGTTGTGATTTTATGAGACCTTTATATGTATGACGGGGATGAAAGCTGGTCTTATGGAGCAAAGCATGCCTGTCTGTATCCTTAAAGTATACTCTGGTGGCTATGCCTTTTGTACTCTGATTAACATTACAGAAGAAGGCTTGTGTATCTAGGAATTCCACTTGGTGTGGTTGGATGTTGTGCTTAAGGGAGATTTTAGGATGGTGGCTGTTTAAAATTGCCATAAAATCATTCAAATCTGCCAACGAATGTGGCCATATTCCAAAAATATCATCCAGATATCTTAAATAGAGAGCTGGTGTTTTACTGCATTTTTGGAACACAGACCTCTCCCAATCTGCCATATAGATGTCCGCATACGCAGGTGAGTATTTACGGCCCATGGCGCATCCAGAGACCTGCAGGAAATACTTGCCATTGAATTCAAAATCATTCCTTTCTAATGTAAGTTTTAACAGGTCCAGGATGAAGTCATCGGGACGAGAGGGATCGGGATTCCTGTTAAAACATTCAGACACCGCTTTCAGGCCCAGTGTTGTATCTATGTTAGTACACAAGGAGTCCACATCAATGGAAAAAATATACGCATTAACACATGTTCGTATATTTTTCAATTTATTTACAAAATGATATGTATCCTTGACATAACTCGGATGTTGCTGTGACAGTGGGTTCAGGAAGAAATCGATATACTCCGTGATGTTGTATGTCTCCGAGCCACAGTGGCTGACAATGGGTCTGCCACTGGGGATGACATTTGGAACTGGCCACGACGCAGAAGGTTTGTGGATTTTAGGCAGCAGGTAGAATAGGCGTGGGCGAGGATTATCAGGGCCCATAAGGTAAGTTTTTTGTTTATTGTTTATGAATTTGTTTCTATATAACTGTTCTACTTTCTCTCTGACAATGGTCTGGGTTTCTGGCTGGAGTAAATATTGCAGTGGTTTGTAATAATGAGTGTCACTGAGTTGTCTGTCTGCTTCCTGTAAATAGTGAATTTTATCCTGTATACAGATTTGGCCTCCTTTGTCTGCGCCTTTAATGATGATGTCCGGGTTATTGGCGAGACTGGCGAGCGCTCCTCTCTCCGCCTGGCTGATGTTTTGCCTGCTGGAATGGCGCGGCTTGAACTGGCGGAAAGCTGCTATGTCCTCCTTGATGAGGTTCTGAATCGGAGATGACACTGCTTCCAATTTCGGTTCCCAGTGTGATAATGTAATAAAAGGTACGGCTTCCTGTTGTTTATTGTAATCAAAATAGTCTAATAATTTGAAACGGCGGTGATACAGGTGGAGGTCTTTGCGTATTTCTAGTGGAGTTGGTGGTTTGGGCGTAGGTATGAAAGTCAGTCCTTTTTCCAGTATTTCAATTTCTGCTCTATTTAGGGAGAAAGACTGGCTTAAGTTGACTATATTTGATGAAGAGGGGAGTGCATTGGCAGCATGTTTAACTTAGACAGCCAGTGTTTGAGGATCTTATCTGCCGTCTCCTTTGTCCAATGAATTGGATCATTGGGGTTAACTGTAAAATCTGGTCTGTCAATGCGGGTTAAGAAGTTATATTTCAGCCTGATTTTTTGGTTCATTTCAGAAATTAATACCTGTTGGTTTTCTGGTATTTTGTTAGAGTAATGAATGATGGGGACGTGGATGATGGCCATCGGGAAAGCCGTTGTTGTCACGGCAACCAGCTGTTGCAGTTGTTTGCACGAGGTGGGTGTGGTTTGTTCCCTCAGGCAGTTATTGAGTCCGACTGACAGAATAACATGCTCCACCTGTGGTTGGATACTCAGTTTTTTGAGCAGGTGTGTCACGTGTGAGCAGGTGGCACCGGGATAGCTGTCCACTTGGACCCGCTCGTCGGTGAAGACTGGGATTCTGGCCAGATTGGAGTCGCCAATTATTAAAATTGGTTTTCTGACCGTCAATCGCCAGTCCTGATTTTTGTAGATGGTATGCTGGTGGACTGTCGGCTCTGTGCGCTCCGGTCTGGCTCGTGTGCGAGCGGCGGTACGCTGGGGTTTGGGCACCGGGCTGGAGTCAGACTGAGGAGTATTAGTGTCATTTTGACTTTCAGTTGTGTCCTCTGTCATCATGTTTTTCTCTCCATCCTGTGCCCCCGCCATCACCGTGTTCACCCCTCGCACCGGTTCAGACTCAGCGAGCGCACCTTGAGTGACGTCATCCAGTGCGCCGTGTGTTGCAGAGGTCAGAGAGATTGTCTCGGCCACGGACACAGCCACGTTCGAAAGTTGGGGACCAATTGGTAAGTTATTTACCGAGTCTTCCTCACAAACCAGTTCAAAATTTATTTTGGGGATATTGTCTTGATTTGTGTTATTAGGATATTGCTCTGTGATCTCGTTTGGTGGGGGTGTTTTCTCCGTTACAGGCTGTGAAGCAAGTAACGGTGCGTCAGCGTGGCACGGATACACTTGGGCCGTTGTTTGTCTGTGCGCCTGGCGTGGTACCGTCGGCTCCTGGGCAGGAGGGGGCGCAGGAGCTAGAATGGTGTGCGGCTCCTTAGCCGTAGTGGCGGAGCTCCCCCTCGTGTTTGGTTCGGCCTGGCTCGGCTCAGATGGACCAGGGAGCCCCAAGTTTCCCGGTTGCGCTGCTTCTTAGGACGGTAATTAATACTTTATTTCAAAAAAGAGGAAATATGTCCTTTATTTTTTGGAACACCTTGTAATAATTGACTATTTCTTTAATCCCATCTATAGGAGAAGTGCTGACTGACCTGGCTCTGGCAGGGTTAGGTTAGGGGACAATGCTCTTTTAAAATAAGATAAATAAAGTTTTCTTTAAAAAAAATTAGAGAGCAGCTCTGGCAACAGGTATCTGCAACGTCATTTTCATATTTACTTCTCCTTAAGGGTTCTTATAACTCCTATAATAATAAAATGAAACAGAGACAAAATTAAAATGACAATATATGAAAAATTAAAAACAAATACATTAGGGTTAAAAAAGAACCTTTGTTTCCTGAAAAAAAATTGTAGAGAAAAGGGGGAGAGCCAAATAAAGGGTTAAAAACATAATAAAAAATCACTTAAAGTGGGTGTATCAGGGTTACAACCTCACAGGGTTGAGAGATCTTAGGGTTAGGCACCCACCCCTGTATGGTTGAGGTTAGGGGAGGGGCCATGTACAGGTTAAAATTAATAAATAAATAAACAAAAAAGACGGTTGATGTTAGGCACCCTCCCTTAGATGGTTATGTTTAGGAAAAGGTTCTGGAAAATAATAGAAAAAAAAAAAAAAAAAAAAAGGTTGGGTTATTGTACAGAAGTGATTGGTGCATATCACCAGGGAAAATTAAACCACGCCAATGAACACAATACCCAATTAATATGTAGCTTACATAAGGAGAGATGTTTTGTGAATTTATGAGGGAGAGAATGGATAAGAACAATGAATTGGTATTTATTAATAAGTTGTTGCTTTTAAAACATATTATATAGCTCTAGTTCCTAAGTTATTTTTATAGTTTTTTAAAATTCTTTTTATAAAAACGAGATATCTTAAACCATCTTTTACTATAAAATTCATATGAAAAATATAATGTGTAAAAGAGAGTTTGTTTTTATAATTAATAAATAGTAGTTTTTAAAGAGGTTATTTATAATGTTTTAGTAAAAAGCATTAGTTTCTAAAGACTTTTCATAAAAAGAAACTTAACTTATTGTTTTTCATTAAGTCCTTTTGGATTGATAGTTTCCAATGTGTTTATCCATTCTCTTTCTTTTCTTTTTCTGAAGGATCTCGACCAGTTGTTGTTATTTTCTAGTCCCAGAAAGATGTAATTGTTGGGACCATGATTTCTGAGATGATTATAAAGAATAGTAGAGTTTTCTGTTTTATTGAGTTGATATGTATGCTGATAGATCCTGGTTTTTAAGCTGTTGCCTGTCTCTCCTATGTATATTTTTTTACAGATGGTGCACTGGATCGCATAAACTACATTTCTGACGTCTTCCTTGAAGCTCTGTCTGATGGGAGCACCTTTGTCAGAGAATGTGTTTTCTATAAAGAGTTTGTTTATAAATTTGGGGTTGTTTGAGCGTGGTTTTTCTTGTTTTCCCATTGCCGTGTGTACCAGAATGTCCTTCAGATTCTTGTTTCTCCTGTAGGCAGTGATCATCTTAAAATCTCCCAGTTCCTGGATTTGGTTTTGTGCCTGTTGAAAATGGGTTTTCAAAACAGAGTTTAGTTGTGCCACATGAGGTGAGTAAGTAATTACAAAAGGTATGAGCGAGCGGCATGTTATTTTTCCTGCCAGTGTATTCCCCGGATGATTCAAACAGTCTCTTCACCTCACTCTTAATGGCTCTGAGAAACCTGGCTGAATAACCTCTCGGCCTCAGAGCTGCAAATAGAGTATTGGTGGCAGTCTCTACATCCTGTTTATGGGTGCAGATTCTGTGAAATCTGATGAGTTGTGATTTTATGAGACCTTTATATGTATGACGGGGATGAAAGCTGGTCTTATGGAGCAAAGCATGCCTGTCTGTATCCTTAAAGTATACTCTGGTGGCTATGCCTTTTGTACTCTGATTAACATTACAGAAGAAGGCTTGTGTATCTAGGAATTCCACTTGGTGTGGTTGGATGTTGTGCTTAAGGGAGATTTTAGGATGGTGGCTGTTTAAAATTGCCATAAAATCATTCAAATCTGCCAACGAATGTGGCCATATTCCAAAAATATCATCCAGATATCTTAAATAGAGAGCTGGTGTTTTACTGCATTTTTGGAACACAGACCTCTCCCAATCTGCCATATAGATGTCCGCATACGCAGGTGAGTATTTACGGCCCATGGCGCATCCAGAGACCTGCAGGAAATACTTGCCATTGAATTCAAAATCATTCCTTTCTAATGTAAGTTTTAACAGGTCCAGGATGAAGTCATCGGGACGAGAGGGATCAGGATTCCTGTTAAAACATTCAGACACCGCTTTCAGGCCCAGTGTTGTATCTATGTTAGTACACAAGGAGTCCACATCAATGGAAAAAATATACGCATTAACACATGTTCGTATATTTTTCAATTTATTTACAAAATGATATGTATCCTTGACATAACTCGGATGTTGCTGTGACAGTGGGTTCAGGAAGAAATCGATATACTCCGTGATGTTGTATGTCTCCGAGCCACAGTGGCTGACAATGGGTCTGCCACTGGGGATGACATTTGGAACTGGCCACGACGCAGAAGGTTTGTGGATTTTAGGCAGCAGGTAGAATAGGCGTGGGCGAGGATTATCAGGGCCCATAAGGTAAGTTTTTTGTTTATTGTTTATGAATTTGTTTCTATATAACTGTTCTACTTTCTCTCTGACAATGGTCTGGGTTTCTGGCTGGAGTAAATATTGCAGTGGTTTGTAATAATGAGTGTCACTGAGTTGTCTGTCTGCTTCCTGTAAATAGTGAATTTTATCCTGTATACAGATTTGGCCTCCTTTGTCTGCGCCTTTAATGATGATGTCCGGGTTATTGGCGAGACTGGCGAGCGCTCCTCTCTCCGCCTGGCTGATGTTTTGCCTGCTGGAATGGCGCGGCTTGAACTGGCGGAAAGCTGCTATGTCCTCCTTGATGAGGTTCTGAATCGGAGATGACACTGCCTCCAATTTCGGTTCCCAGTGTGATAATGTAATAAAAGGTACGGCTTCCTGTTGTTTATTGTAATCAAAATAGTCTAATAATTTGAAACGGCGGTGATACAGGTGGAGGTCTTTGCGTATTTCTAGTGGAGTTGGTGGTTTGGGCGTAGGTATGAAAGTCAGTCCTTTTTCCAGTATTTCAATTTCTGCTCTATTTAGGGAGAAAGACTGGCTTAAGTTGACTATATTTGATGAAGAGGGGAGTGCATTGGCAGCATGTTTAACTTAGACAGCCAGTGTTTGAGGATCTTATCTGCCGTCTCCTTTGTCCAATGAATTGGATCATTGGGGTTAACTGTAAAATCTGGTCTGTCAATGCGGGTTAAGAAGTTATATTTCAGCCTGATTTTTTGGTTCATTTCAGAAATTAATACCTGTTGGTTTTCTGGTATTTTGTTAGAGTAATGAATGATGGGGACGTGGATGATGGCCATCGGGAAAGCCGTTGTTGTCACGGCAACCAGCTGTTGCAGTTGTTTGCACGAGGTGGGTGTGGTTTGTTCCCTCAGGCAGTTATTGAGTCCGACTGACAGAATAACATGCTCCACCTGTGGTTGGATACTCAGTTTTTTGAGCAGGTGTGTCACGTGTGAGCAGGTGGCACCGGGATAGCTGTCCACTTGGACCCGCTCGTCGGTGAAGACTGGGATTCTGGCCAGATTGGAGTCGCCAATTATTAAAATTGGTTTTCTGACCGTCAATCGCCAGTCCTGATTTTTGTAGATGGTATGCTGGTGGACTGTCGGCTCTGTGCGCTCCGGTCTGGCTCGTGTGCGAGCGGCGGTACGCTGGGGTTTGGGCACCGGGCTGGAGTCAGACTGAGGAGTATTAGTGTCATTTTGACTTTCAGTTGTGTCCTCTGTCATCATGTTTTTCTCTCCATCCTGTGCCCCCGCCATCACCGTGTTCACCCCTCGCACCGGTTCAGACTCAGCGAGCGCACCTTGAGTGACGTCATCCAGTGCGCCGTGTGTTGCAGAGGTCAGAGAGATTGTCTCGGCCACGGACACAGCCACGTTCGAAAGTTGGGGACCAATTGGTAAGTTATTTACCGAGTCTTCCTCACAAACCAGTTCAAAATTTATTTTGGGGATATTGTCTTGATTTGTGTTATTAGGATATTGCTCTGTGATCTCGTTTGGTGGGGGTGTTTTCTCCGTTACAGGCTGTGAAGCAAGTAACGGTGCGTCAGCGTGGCACGGATACACTTGGGCCGTTGTTTGTCTGTGCGCCTGGCGTGGTACCGTCGGCTCCTGGGCAGGAGGGGGCGCAGGAGCTAGAATGGTGTGCGGCTCCTTAGCCGTAGTGGCGGAGCTCCCCCTCGTGTTTGGTTCGGCCTGGCTCGGCTCAGATGGACCAGGGAGCCCCAAGTTTCCCGGTTGCGCTGCTTCTTAGGACGGTAATTAATACTTTATTTCAAAAAAGAGGAAATATGTCCTTTATTTTTTGGAACACCTTGTAATAATTGACTATTTCTTTAATCCCATCTATAGGAGAAGTGCTGACTGACCTGGCTCTGGCAGGGTTAGGTTAGGGGACAATGCTCTTTTAAAATAAGATAAATAAAGTTTTCTTTAAAAAAAATTAGAGAGCAGCTCTGGCAACAGGTATCTGCAACGTCATTTTCATATTTACTTCTCCTTAAGGGTTCTTATAACTCCTATAATAATAAAATGAAACAGAGACAAAATTAAAATGATTGAAATTGTAGAGAAAAGGGGGAGAGCCAAATAAAGGGTTAAAAACATAATAAAAAATCACTTAAAGTGGGTGTATCAGGGTTACAACCTCACAGGGTTGAGAGATCTTAGGGTTAGGCACCCACCCCTGTATGGTTGAGGTTAGGGGAGGGGCCATGTACAGGTTAAAATTAATAAATAAATAAACAAAAAAGACGGTTGATGTTAGGCACCCTCCCTTAGATGGTTATGTTTAGGAAAAGGTTCTGGAAAATAATAGAAAAAAAAAAAAAAAAAAAAGGTTGGGTTATTGTACAGAAGTGATTGGTGCATATCACCAGGGAAAATTAAACCACGCCAATGAACACAATACCCAATTAATATGTAGCTTACATAAGGAGAGATGTTTTGTGAATTTATGAGGGAGAGAATGGATAAGAACAATGAATTGGTATTTATTAATAAGTTGTTGCTTTTAAAACATATTATATAGCTCTAGTTCCTAAGTTATTTTTATAGTTTTTTAAAATTCTTTTTATAAAAACGAGATATCTTAAACCATCTTTTACTATAAAATTCATATGAAAAATATAATGTGTAAAAGAGAGTTTGTTTTTATAATTAATAAATAGTAGTTTTTAAAGAGGTTATTTATAATGTTTTAGTAAAAAGCATTAGTTTCTAAAGACTTTTCATAAAAAGAAACTTAACTTATTGTTTTTCATTAAGTCCTTTTGGATTGATAGTTTCCAATGTGTTTATCCATTCTCTTTCTTTTCTTTTTCTGAAGGATCTCGACCAGTTGTTGTTATTTTCTAGTCCCAGAAAGATGTAATTGTTGGGACCATGATTTCTGAGATGATTATAAAGAATAGTAGAGTTTTCTGTTTTATTGAGTTGATATGTATGCTGATAGATCCTGGTTTTTAAGCTGTTGCCTGTCTCTCCTATGTATATTTTTTTACAGATGGTGCACTGGATCGCATAAACTACATTTCTGACGTCTTCCTTGAAGCTCTGTCTGATGGGAGCACCTTTGTCAGAGAATGTGTTTTCTATAAAGAGTTTGTTTATAAATTTGGGGTTGTTTGAGCGTGGTTTTTCTTGTTTTCCCATTGCCGTGTGTACCAGAATGTCCTTCAGATTCTTGTTTCTCCTGTAGGCAGTGATCATCTTAAAATCTCCCAGTTCCTGGATTTGGTTTTGTGCCTGTTGAAAATGGGTTTTCAAAACAGAGTTTAGTTGTGCCACATGAGGTGAGTAAGTAATTACAAAAGGTATGAGCGAGCGGCATGTTATTTTTCCTGCCAGTGTATTCCCCGGATGATTCAAACAGTCTCTTCACCTCACTCTTAATGGCTCTGAGAAACCTGGCTGAATAACCTCTCGGCCTCAGAGCTGCAAATAGAGTATTGGTGGCAGTCTCTACATCCTGTTTATGGGTGCAGATTCTGTGAAATCTGATGAGTTGTGATTTTATGAGACCTTTATATGTATGACGGGGATGAAAGCTGGTCTTATGGAGCAAAGCATGCCTGTCTGTATCCTTAAAGTATACTCTGGTGGCTATGCCTTTTGTACTCTGATTAACATTACAGAAGAAGGCTTGTGTATCTAGGAATTCCACTTGGTGTGGTTGGATGTTGTGCTTAAGGGAGATTTTAGGATGGTGGCTGTTTAAAATTGCCATAAAATCATTCAAATCTGCCAACGAATGTGGCCATATTCCAAAAATATCATCCAGATATCTTAAATAGAGAGCTGGTGTTTTACTGCATTTTTGGAACACAGACCTCTCCCAATCTGCCATATAGATGTCCGCATACGCAGGTGAGTATTTACGGCCCATGGCGCATCCAGAGACCTGCAGGAAATACTTGCCATTGAATTCAAAATCATTCCTTTCTAATGTAAGTTTTAACAGGTCCAGGATGAAGTCATCGGGACGAGAGGGATCAGGATTCCTGTTAAAACATTCAGACACCGCTTTCAGGCCCAGTGTTGTATCTATGTTAGTACACAAGGAGTCCACATCAATGGAAAAAATATACGCATTAACACATGTTCGTATATTTTTCAATTTATTTACAAAATGATATGTATCCTTGACATAACTCGGATGTTGCTGTGACAGTGGGTTCAGGAAGAAATCGATATACTCCGTGATGTTGTATGTCTCCGAGCCACAGTGGCTGACAATGGGTCTGCCACTGGGGATGACATTTGGAACTGGCCACGACGCAGAAGGTTTGTGGATTTTAGGCAGCAGGTAGAATAGGCGTGGGCGAGGATTATCAGGGCCCATAAGGTAAGTTTTTTGTTTATTGTTTATGAATTTGTTTCTATATAACTGTTCTACTTTCTCTCTGACAATGGTCTGGGTTTCTGGCTGGAGTAAATATTGCAGTGGTTTGTAATAATGAGTGTCACTGAGTTGTCTGTCTGCTTCCTGTAAATAGTGAATTTTATCCTGTATACAGATTTGGCCTCCTTTGTCTGCGCCTTTAATGATGATGTCCGGGTTATTGGCGAGACTGGCGAGCGCTCCTCTCTCCGCCTGGCTGATGTTTTGCCTGCTGGAATGGCGCGGCTTGAACTGGCGGAAAGCTGCTATGTCCTCCTTGATGAGGTTCTGAATCGGAGATGACACTGCCTCCAATTTCGGTTCCCAGTGTGATAATGTAATAAAAGGTACGGCTTCCTGTTGTTTATTGTAATCAAAATAGTCTAATAATTTGAAACGGCGGTGATACAGGTGGAGGTCTTTGCGTATTTCTAGTGGAGTTGGTGGTTTGGGCGTAGGTATGAAAGTCAGTCCTTTTTCCAGTATTTCAATTTCTGCTCTATTTAGGGAGAAAGACTGGCTTAAGTTGACTATATTTGATGAAGAGGGGAGTGCATTGGCAGCATGTTTAACTTAGACAGCCAGTGTTTGAGGATCTTATCTGCCGTCTCCTTTGTCCAATGAATTGGATCATTGGGGTTAACTGTAAAATCTGGTCTGTCAGTGCGGGTTAAGAAGTTATATTTCAGCCTGATTTTTTGGTTCATTTCAGAAATTAATACCTGTTGGTTTTCTGGTATTTTGTTAGAGTAATGAATGATGGGGACGTGGATGATGGCCATCGGGAAAGCCGTTGTTGTCACGGCAACCAGCTGTTGCAGTTGTTTGCACGAGGTGGGTGTGGTTTGTTCCCTCAGGCAGTTATTGAGTCCGACTGACAGAATAACATGCTCCACCTGTGGTTGGATACTCAGTTTTTTGAGCAGGTGTGTCACGTGTGAGCAGGTGGCACCGGGATAGCTGTCCACTTGGACCCGCTCGTCGGTGAAGACTGGGATTCTGGCCAGATTGGAGTCGCCAATTATTAAAATTGGTTTTCTGACCGTCAATCGCCAGTCCTGATTTTTGTAGATGGTATGCTGGTGGACTGTCGGCTCTGTGCGCTCCGGTCTGGCTCGTGTGCGAGCGGCGGTACGCTGGGGTTTGGGCACCGGGCTGGAGTCAGACTGAGGAGTATTAGTGTCATTTTGACTTTCAGTTGTGTCCTCTGTCATCATGTTTTTCTCTCCATCCTGTGCCCCCGCCATCACCGTGTTCACCCCTCGCACCGGTTCAGACTCAGCGAGCGCACCTTGAGTGACGTCATCCAGTGCGCCGTGTGTTGCAGAGGTCAGAGAGATTGTCTCGGCCACGGACACAGCCACGTTCGAAAGTTGGGGACCAATTGGTAAGTTATTTACCGAGTCTTCCTCACAAACCAGTTCAAAATTTATTTTGGGGATATTGTCTTGATTTGTGTTATTAGGATATTGCTCTGTGATCTCGTTTGGTGGGGGTGTTTTCTCCGTTACAGGCTGTGAAGCAAGTAACGGTGCGTCAGCGTGGCACGGATACACTTGGGCCGTTGTTTGTCTGTGCGCCTGGCGTGGTACCGTCGGCTCCTGGGCAGGAGGGGGCGCAGGAGCTAGAATGGTGTGCGGCTCCTTAGCCGTAGTGGCGGAGCTCCCCCTCGTGTTTGGTTCGGCCTGGCTCGGCTCAGATGGACCAGGGAGCCCCAAGTTTCCCGGTTGCGCTGCTTCTTAGGACGGTAATTAATACTTTATTTCAAAAAAGAGGAAATATGTCCTTTATTTTTTGGAACACCTTGTAATAATTGACTATTTCTTTAATCCCATCTATAGGAGAAGTGCTGACTGACCTGGCTCTGGCAGGGTTAGGTTAGGGGACAATGCTCTTTTAAAATAAGATAAATAAAGTTTTCTTTAAAAAAAATTAGAGAGCAGCTCTGGCAACAGGTATCTGCAACGTCATTTTCATATTTACTTCTCCTTAAGGGTTCTTATAACTCCTATAATAATAAAATGAAACAGAGACAAAATTAAAATGATTGAAATTGTAGAGAAAAGGGGGAGAGCCAAATAAAGGGTTAAAAACATAATAAAAAATCACTTAAAGTGGGTGTATCAGGGTTACAACCTCACAGGGTTGAGAGATCTTAGGGTTAGGCACCCACCCCTGTATGGTTGAGGTTAGGGGAGGGGCCATGTACAGGTTAAAATTAATAAATAAATAAACAAAAAAGACGGTTGATGTTAGGCACCCTCCCTTAGATGGTTATGTTTAGGAAAAGGTTCTGGAAAATAATAGAAAAAAAAAAAAAAAAAAAAGGTTGGGTTATTGTACAGAAGTGATTGGTGCATATCACCAGGGAAAATTAAACCACGCCAATGAACACAATACCCAATTAATATGTAGCTTACATAAGGAGAGATGTTTTGTGAATTTATGAGGGAGAGAATGGATAAGAACAATGAATTGGTATTTATTAATAAGTTGTTGCTTTTAAAACATATTATATAGCTCTAGTTCCTAAGTTATTTTTATAGTTTTTTAAAATTCTTTTTATAAAAACGAGATATCTTAAACCATCTTTTACTATAAAATTCATATGAAAAATATAATGTGTAAAAGAGAGTTTGTTTTTATAATTAATAAATAGTAGTTTTTAAAGAGGTTATTTATAATGTTTTAGTAAAAAGCATTAGTTTCTAAAGACTTTTCATAAAAAGAAACTTAACTTATTGTTTTTCATTAAGTCCTTTTGGATTGATAGTTTCCAATGTGTTTATCCATTCTCTTTCTTTTCTTTTTCTGAAGGATCTCGACCAGTTGTTGTTATTTTCTAGTCCCAGAAAGATGTAATTGTTGGGACCATGATTTCTGAGATGATTATAAAGAATAGTAGAGTTTTCTGTTTTATTGAGTTGATATGTATGCTGATAGATCCTGGTTTTTAAGCTGTTGCCTGTCTCTCCTATGTATATTTTTTTACAGATGGTGCACTGGATCGCATAAACTACATTTCTGACGTCTTCCTTGAAGCTCTGTCTGATGGGAGCACCTTTGTCAGAGAATGTGTTTTCTATAAAGAGTTTGTTTATAAATTTGGGGTTGTTTGAGCGTGGTTTTTCTTGTTTTCCCATTGCCGTGTGTACCAGAATGTCCTTCAGATTCTTGTTTCTCCTGTAGGCAGTGATCATCTTAAAATCTCCCAGTTCCTGGATTTGGTTTTGTGCCTGTTGAAAATGGGTTTTCAAAACAGAGTTTAGTTGTGCCACATGAGGTGAGTAAGTAATTACAAAAGGTATGAGCGAGCGGCATGTTATTTTTCCTGCCAGTGTATTCCCCGGATGATTCAAACAGTCTCTTCACCTCACTCTTAATGGCTCTGAGAAACCTGGCTGAATAACCTCTCGGCCTCAGAGCTGCAAATAGAGTATTGGTGGCAGTCTCTACATCCTGTTTATGGGTGCAGATTCTGTGAAATCTGATGAGTTGTGATTTTATGAGACCTTTATATGTATGACGGGGATGAAAGCTGGTCTTATGGAGCAAAGCATGCCTGTCTGTATCCTTAAAGTATACTCTGGTGGCTATGCCTTTTGTACTCTGATTAACATTACAGAAGAAGGCTTGTGTATCTAGGAATTCCACTTGGTGTGGTTGGATGTTGTGCTTAAGGGAGATTTTAGGATGGTGGCTGTTTAAAATTGCCATAAAATCATTCAAATCTGCCAACGAATGTGGCCATATTCCAAAAATATCATCCAGATATCTTAAATAGAGAGCTGGTGTTTTACTGCATTTTTGGAACACAGACCTCTCCCAATCTGCCATATAGATGTCCGCATACGCAGGTGAGTATTTACGGCCCATGGCGCATCCAGAGACCTGCAGGAAATACTTGCCATTGAATTCAAAATCATTCCTTTCTAATGTAAGTTTTAACAGGTCCAGGATGAAGTCATCGGGACGAGAGGGATCAGGATTCCTGTTAAAACATTCAGACACCGCTTTCAGGCCCAGTGTTGTATCTATGTTAGTACACAAGGAGTCCACATCAATGGAAAAAATATACGCATTAACACATGTTCGTATATTTTTCAATTTATTTACAAAATGATATGTATCCTTGACATAACTCGGATGTTGCTGTGACAGTGGGTTCAGGAAGAAATCGATATACTCCGTGATGTTGTATGTCTCCGAGCCACAGTGGCTGACAATGGGTCTGCCACTGGGGATGACATTTGGAACTGGCCACGACGCAGAAGGTTTGTGGATTTTAGGCAGCAGGTAGAATAGGCGTGGGCGAGGATTATCAGGGCCCATAAGGTAAGTTTTTTGTTTATTGTTTATGAATTTGTTTCTATATAACTGTTCTACTTTCTCTCTGACAATGGTCTGGGTTTCTGGCTGGAGTAAATATTGCAGTGGTTTGTAATAATGAGTGTCACTGAGTTGTCTGTCTGCTTCCTGTAAATAGTGAATTTTATCCTGTATACAGATTTGGCCTCCTTTGTCTGCGCCTTTAATGATGATGTCCGGGTTATTGGCGAGACTGGCGAGCGCTCCTCTCTCCGCCTGGCTGATGTTTTGCCTGCTGGAATGGCGCGGCTTGAACTGGCGGAAAGCTGCTATGTCCTCCTTGATGAGGTTCTGAATCGGAGATGACACTGCCTCCAATTTCGGTTCCCAGTGTGATAATGTAATAAAAGGTACGGCTTCCTGTTGTTTATTGTAATCAAAATAGTCTAATAATTTGAAACGGCGGTGATACAGGTGGAGGTCTTTGCGTATTTCTAGTGGAGTTGGTGGTTTGGGCGTAGGTATGAAAGTCAGTCCTTTTTCCAGTATTTCAATTTCTGCTCTATTTAGGGAGAAAGACTGGCTTAAGTTGACTATATTTGATGAAGAGGGGAGTGCATTGGCAGCATGTTTAACTTAGACAGCCAGTGTTTGAGGATCTTATCTGCCGTCTCCTTTGTCCAATGAATTGGATCATTGGGGTTAACTGTAAAATCTGGTCTGTCAATGCGGGTTAAGAAGTTATATTTCAGCCTGATTTTTTGGTTCATTTCAGAAATTAATACCTGTTGGTTTTCTGGTATTTTGTTAGAGTAATGAATGATGGGGACGTGGATGATGGCCATCGGGAAAGCCGTTGTTGTCACGGCAACCAGCTGTTGCAGTTGTTTGCACGAGGTGGGTGTGGTTTGTTCCCTCAGGCAGTTATTGAGTCCGACTGACAGAATAACATGCTCCACCTGTGGTTGGATACTCAGTTTTTTGAGCAGGTGTGTCACGTGTGAGCAGGTGGCACCGGGATAGCTGTCCACTTGGACCCGCTCGTCGGTGAAGACTGGGATTCTGGCCAGATTGGAGTCGCCAATTATTAAAATTGGTTTTCTGACCGTCAATCGCCAGTCCTGATTTTTGTAGATGGTATGCTGGTGGACTGTCGGCTCTGTGCGCTCCGGTCTGGCTCGTGTGCGAGCGGCGGTACGCTGGGGTTTGGGCACCGGGCTGGAGTCAGACTGAGGAGTATTAGTGTCATTTTGACTTTCAGTTGTGTCCTCTGTCA
Organism: Trachinotus anak; assembly: GCF_046630095.1. Taxonomy (NCBI): domain Eukaryota; kingdom Metazoa; phylum Chordata; class Actinopteri; order Carangiformes; family Carangidae; genus Trachinotus; species Trachinotus anak. The sequence goes on along the minus strand of NW_027273857.1, from coordinate 332,912 downwards.
TCATGTTTTTCTCTCCATCCTGTGCCCCCGCCATCACCGTGTTCACCCCTCGCACCGGTTCAGACTCAGCGAGCGCACCTTGAGTGACGTCATCCAGTGCGCCGTGTGTTGCAGAGGTCAGAGAGATTGTCTCGGCCACGGACACAGCCACGTTCGAAAGTTGGGGACCAATTGGTAAGTTATTTACCGAGTCTTCCTCACAAACCAGTTCAAAATTTATTTTGGGGATATTGTCTTGATTTGTGTTATTAGGATATTGCTCTGTGATCTCGTTTGGTGGGGGTGTTTTCTCCGTTACAGGCTGTGAAGCAAGTAACGGTGCGTCAGCGTGGCACGGATACACTTGGGCCGTTGTTTGTCTGTGCGCCTGGCGTGGTACCGTCGGCTCCTGGGCAGGAGGGGGCGCAGGAGCTAGAATGGTGTGCGGCTCCTTAGCCGTAGTGGCGGAGCTCCCCCTCGTGTTTGGTTCGGCCTGGCTCGGCTCAGATGGACCAGGGAGCCCCAAGTTTCCCGGTTGCGCTGCTTCTTAGGACGGTAATTAATACTTTATTTCAAAAAAGAGGAAATATGTCCTTTATTTTTTGGAACACCTTGTAATAATTGACTATTTCTTTAATCCCATCTATAGGAGAAGTGCTGACTGACCTGGCTCTGGCAGGGTTAGGTTAGGGGACAATGCTCTTTTAAAATAAGATAAATAAAGTTTTCTTTAAAAAAAATTAGAGAGCAGCTCTGGCAACAGGTATCTGCAACGTCATTTTCATATTTACTTCTCCTTAAGGGTTCTTATAACTCCTATAATAATAAAATGAAACAGAGACAAAATTAAAATGACAATATATGAAAAATTAAAAACAAATACATTAGGGTTAAAAAAGAACCTTTGTTTCCTGAAAAAAATTGTAGAGAAAAGGGGGAGAGCCAAATAAAGGGTTAAAAACATAATAAAAAATCACTTAAAGTGGGTGTATCAGGGTTACAACCTCACAGGGTTGAGAGATCTTAGGGTTAGGCACCCACCCCTGTATGGTTGAGGTTAGGGGAGGGGCCATGTACAGGTTAAAATTAATAAATAAATAAACAAAAAAGACGGTTGATGTTAGGCACCCTCCCTTAGATGGTTATGTTTAGGAAGAGGTTCTGGAAAATAATAGAAAAAAAAAAAAAAAAAAAAGGTTGGGTTATTGTACAGAAGTGATTGGTGCATATCACCAGGGTAAATTAAACCACGCCAATGAACACAATACCCAATTAATATGTAGCTTACATAAGGAGAGATGTTTTGTGAATTTATGAGGGAGAGAATGGATAAGAACAATGAATTGGTATTTATTAATAAGTTGTTGCTTTTAAAACATATTATATAGCTCTAGTTCCTAAGTTATTTTTATAGTTTTTTAAAATTCTTTTTATAAAAACGAGATATCTTAAACCATCTTTTACTATAAAATTCATATGAAAAATATAATGTGTAAAAGAGAGTTTGTTTTTATAATTAATAAATAGTAGTTTTTAAAGAGGATATTTATAATGTTTTAGTAAAAAGCATTAGTTTCTAAAGACTTTTCATAAAAAGAAACTTAACTTTAGTTTCCAATGTGTTTATCCATTCTCTTTCTTTTCTTTTTCTGAAGGATCTCGACCAGTTGTTGTTATTTTCTAGTCCCAGAAAGATGTAATTGTTGGGACCATGATTTCTGAGATGATTATAAAGAATAGTAGAGTTTTCTGTTTTATTGAGTTGATATGTATGCTGATAGATCCTGGTTTTTAAGCTGTTGCCTGTCTCTCCTATGTATATTTTTTTACAGATGGTGCACTGGATCGCATAAACTACATTTCTGACGTCTTCCTTGAAGCTCTGTCTGATGGGAGCACCTTTGTCAGAGAATGTGTTTTCTATAAAGAGTTTGTTTATAAATTTGGGGTTGTTTGAGCGTGGTTTTTCTTGTTTTCCCATTGCCGTGTGTACCAGAATGTCCTTCAGATTCTTGTTTCTCCTGTAGGCAGTGATCATCTTAAAATCTCCCAGTTCCTGGATTTGGTTTTGTGCCTGTTGAAAATGGGTTTTCAAAACAGAGTTTAGTTGTGCCACATGAGGTGAGTAAGTAATTACAAAAGGTATGAGCGAGCGGCATGTTATTTTTCCTGCCAGTGTATTCCCCGGATGATTCAAACAGTCTCTTCACCTCACTCTTAATGGCTCTGAGAAACCTGGCTGAATAACCTCTCGGCCTCAGAGCTGCAAATAGAGTATTGGTGGCAGTCTCTACATCCTGTTTATGGGTGCAGATTCTGTGAAATCTGATGAGTTGTGATTTTATGAGACCTTTATATGTATGACGGGGATGAAAGCTGGTCTTATGGAGCAAAGCATGCCTGTCTGTATCCTTAAAGTATACTCTGGTGGCTATGCCTTTTGTACTCTGATTAACATTACAGAAGAAGGCTTGTGTATCTAGGAATTCCACTTGGTGTGGTTGGATGTTGTGCTTAAGGGAGATTTTAGGATGGTGGCTGTTTAAAATTGCCATAAAATCATTCAAATCTGCCAACGAATGTGGCCATATTCCAAAAATATCATCCAGATATCTTAAATAGAGAGCTGGTGTTTTACTGCATTTTTGGAACACAGACCTCTCCCAATCTGCCATATAGATGTCCGCATACGCAGGTGAGTATTTACGGCCCATGGCGCATCCAGAGACCTGCAGGAAATACTTGCCATTGAATTCAAAATCATTCCTTTCTAATGTAAGTTTTAACAGGTCCAGGATGAAGTCATCGGGACGAGAGGGATCGGGATTCCTGTTAAAACATTCAGACACCGCTTTCAGGCCCAGTGTTGTATCTATGTTAGTACACAAGGAGTCCACATCAATGGAAAAAATATACGCATTAACACATGTTCGTATATTTTTCAATTTATTTACAAAATGATATGTATCCTTGACATAACTCGGATGTTGCTGTGACAGTGGGTTCAGGAAGAAATCGATATACTCCGTGATGTTGTATGTCTCCGAGCCACAGTGGCTGACAATGGGTCTGCCACTGGGGATGACATTTGGAACTGGCCACGACGCAGAAGGTTTGTGGATTTTAGGCAGCAGGTAGAATAGGCGTGGGCGAGGATTATCAGGGCCCATAAGGTAAGTTTTTTGTTTATTGTTTATGAATTTGTTTCTATATAACTGTTCTACTTTCTCTCTGACAATGGTCTGGGTTTCTGGCTGGAGTAAATATTGCAGTGGTTTGTAATAATGAGTGTCACTGAGTTGTCTGTCTGCTTCCTGTAAATAGTGAATTTTATCCTGTATACAGATTTGGCCTCCTTTGTCTGCGCCTTTAATGATGATGTCCGGGTTATTGGCGAGACTGGCGAGCGCTCCTCTCTCCGCCTGGCTGATGTTTTGCCTGCTGGAATGGCGCGGCTTGAACTGGCGGAAAGCTGCTATGTCCTCCTTGATGAGGTTCTGAATCGGAGATGACACTGCCTCCAATTTCGGTTCCCAGTGTGATAATGTAATAAAAGGTACGGCTTCCTGTTGTTTATTGTAATCAAAATAGTCTAATAATTTGAAACGGCGGTGATACAGGTGGAGGTCTTTGCGTATTTCTAGTGGAGTTGGTGGTTTGGGCGTAGGTATGAAAGTCAGTCCTTTTTCCAGTATTTCAATTTCTGCTCTATTTAGGGAGAAAGACTGGCTTAAGTTGACTATATTTGATGAAGAGGGGAGTGCATTGGCAGCATGTTTAACTTAGACAGCCAGTGTTTGAGGATCTTATCTGCCGTCTCCTTTGTCCAATGAATTGGATCATTGGGGTTAACTGTAAAATCTGGTCTGTCAATGCGGGTTAAGAAGTTATATTTCAGCCTGATTTTTTGGTTCATTTCAGAAATTAATACCTGTTGGTTTTCTGGTATTTTGTTAGAGTAATGAATGATGGGGACGTGGATGATGGCCATCGGGAAAGCCGTTGTTGTCACGGCAACCAGCTGTTGCAGTTGTTTGCACGAGGTGGGTGTGGTTTGTTCCCTCAGGCAGTTATTGAGTCCGACTGACAGAATAACATGCTCCACCTGTGGTTGGATACTCAGTTTTTTGAGCAGGTGTGTCACGTGTGAGCAGGTGGCACCGGGATAGCTGTCCACTTGGACCCGCTCGTCGGTGAAGACTGGGATTCTGGCCAGATTGGAGTCGCCAATTATTAAAATTGGTTTTCTGACCGTCAATCGCCAGTCCTGATTTTTGTAGATGGTATGCTGGTGGACTGTCGGCTCTGTGCGCTCCGGTCTGGCTCGTGTGCGAGCGGCGGTACGCTGGGGTTTGGGCACCGGGCTGGAGTCAGACTGAGGAGTATTAGTGTCATTTTGACTTTCAGTTGTGTCCTCTGTCATCATGTTTTTCTCTCCATCCTGTGCCCCCGCCATCACCGTGTTCACCCCTCGCACCGGTTCAGACTCAGCGAGCGCACCTTGAGTGACGTCATCCAGTGCGCCGTGTGTTGCAGAGGTCAGAGAGATTGTCTCGGCCACGGACACAGCCACGTTCGAAAGTTGGGGACCAATTGGTAAGTTATTTACCGAGTCTTCCTCACAAACCAGTTCAAAATTTATTTTGGGGATATTGTCTTGATTTGTGTTATTAGGATATTGCTCTGTGATCTCGTTTGGTGGGGGTGTTTTCTCCGTTACAGGCTGTGAAGCAAGTAACGGTGCGTCAGCGTGGCACGGATACACTTGGGCCGTTGTTTGTCTGTGCGCCTGGCGTGGTACCGTCGGCTCCTGGGCAGGAGGGGGCGCAGGAGCTAGAATGGTGTGCGGCTCCTTAGCCGTAGTGGCGGAGCTCCCCCTCGTGTTTGGTTCGGCCTGGCTCGGCTCAGATGGACCAGGGAGCCCCAAGTTTCCCGGTTGCGCTGCTTCTTAGGACGGTAATTAATACTTTATTTCAAAAAAGAGGAAATATGTCCTTTATTTTTTGGAACACCTTGTAATAATTGACTATTTCTTTAATCCCATCTATAGGAGAAGTGCTGACTGACCTGGCTCTGGCAGGGTTAGGTTAGGGGACAATGCTCTTTTAAAATAAGATAAATAAAGTTTTCTTTAAAAAAAATTAGAGAGCAGCTCTGGCAACAGGTATCTGCAACGTCATTTTCATATTTACTTCTCCTTAAGGGTTCTTATAACTCCTATAATAATAAAATGAAACAGAGACAAAATTAAAATGACAATATATGAAAAATTAAAAACAAATACATTAGGGTTAAAAAAGAACCTTTGTTTCCTGAAAAAAATTGTAGAGAAAAGGGGGAGAGCCAAATAAAGGGTTAAAAACATAATAAAAAATCACTTAAAGTGGGTGTATCAGGGTTACAACCTCACAGGGTTGAGAGATCTTAGGGTTAGGCACCCACCCCTGTATGGTTGAGGTTAGGGGAGGGGCCATGTACAGGTTAAAATTAATAAATAAATAAACAAAAAAGACGGTTGATGTTAGGCACCCTCCCTTAGATGGTTATGTTTAGGAAGAGGTTCTGGAAAATAATAGAAAAAAAAAAAAAAAAGGTTGGGTTATTGTACAGAAGTGATTGGTGCATATCACCAGGGAAAATTAAACCACGCCAATGAACACAATACCCAATTAATATGTAGCTTACATAAGGAGAGATGTTTTGTGAATTTATGAGGGAGAGAATGGATAAGAACAATGAATTGGTATTTATTAATAAGTTGTTGCTTTTAAAACATATTATATAGCTCTAGTTCCTAAGTTATTTTTATAGTTTTTTAAAATTCTTTTTATAAAAACGAGATATCTTAAACCATCTTTTACTATAAAATTCATATGAAAAATATAATGTGTAAAAGAGAGTTTGTTTTTATAATTAATAAATAGTAGTTTTTAAAGAGGATATTTATAATGTTTTAGTAAAAAGCATTAGTTTCTAAAGACTTTTCATAAAAAGAAACTTAACTTATTGTTTTTCATTAAGTCCTTTTGGATTGATAGTTTCCAATGTGTTTATCCATTCTCTTTCTTTTCTTTTTCTGAAGGATCTCGACCAGTTGTTGTTATTTTCTAGTCCCAGAAAGATGTAATTGTTGGGACCATGATTTCTGAGATGATTATAAAGAATAGTAGAGTTTTCTGTTTTATTGAGTTGATATGTATGCTGATAGATCCTGGTTTTTAAGCTGTTGCCTGTCTCTCCTATGTATATTTTTTTAACAGATGGTGCACTGGATCGCATAAACTACATTTCTGACGTCTTCCTTGAAGCTCTGTCTGATGGGAGCACCTTTGTCAGAGAATGTGTTTTCTATAAAGAGTTTGTTTATAAATTTGGGGTTGTTTGAGCGTGGTTTTTCTTGTTTTCCCATTGCCGTGTGTACCAGAATGTCCTTCAGATTCTTGTTTCTCCTGTAGGCAGTGATCATCTTAAAATCTCCCAGTTCCTGGATTTGGTTTTGTGCCTGTTGAAAATGGGTTTTCAAAACAGAGTTTAGTTGTGCCACATGAGGTGAGTAAGTAATTACAAAAGGTATGAGCGAGCGGCATGTTATTTTTCCTGCCAGTGTATTCCCCGGATGATTCAAACAGTCTCTTCACCTCACTCTTAATGGCTCTGAGAAACCTGGCTGAATAACCTCTCGGCCTCAGAGCTGCAAATAGAGTATTGGTGGCAGTCTCTACATCCTGTTTATGGGTGCAGATTCTGTGAAATCTGATGAGTTGTGATTTTATGAGACCTTTATATGTATGACGGGGATGAAAGCTGGTCTTATGGAGCAAAGCATGCCTGTCTGTATCCTTAAAGTATACTCTGGTGGCTATGCCTTTTGTACTCTGATTAACATTACAGAAGAAGGCTTGTGTATCTAGGAATTCCACTTGGTGTGGTTGGATGTTGTGCTTAAGGGAGATTTTAGGATGGTGGCTGTTTAAAATTGCCATAAAATCATTCAAATCTGCCAACGAATGTGGCCATATTCCAAAAATATCATCCAGATATCTTATCACTGTCACGTCTTTGCTGGTGCAAAGACGTGACAGTGATCCTGCAGCACTGTTCTCCTGACCTGGAGACTTTCATCATAAACTGCAGGCCCTTCTACTCCCCCCGTGAGTTCACCTCAATCATCCTGGTCGGTGTTTACATCCCACCACAGGCCAACGTGCAGGAGGCACAGCGGGCGCTCGCCGACCAGATACTGTGTGTGGAGCAGACCAACCCGGACTCCGTAGTTATTGTCCTTGGTGACTTTAACAAAGGGAACCTCAGTCATGAACTGCCCAAATATAGACAGTTTGTTAATTGCCCGACCAGAGAGGGGAACACTCTGGACCACTGTTACACCACAATCAGTGGTGCTTATCACGCCGTCCCCCGGGCTGCACTGGGCCACTCTGACCATGTCATGGTCCACCTGATTCCCACATACAGGCAGAAACTAAAACTGTGTAAACCTGTTGCGAGGACATCAAAGCAGTGGTGCAGTGAAGCCATAGAGGATCTGCGGGCATGTTTGGACTGCACTGACTGGGAGGTGTTCAGGACTGCTTCCAACAGTCTGGATGAGTTCACAGAGGCTGTGACGTCATACATCAGCTTCTGTGAGGACTGCTGTATCCCATCACGCACCAGGGTGAGTTATAACAATGACAAACCCTGGTTCACAGCTAAGCTCAGTCAGCTCAGGAGGCAAAAGGAGGAAGCTTTCAGGAGTGGGGACAGGGACAAGTTTAAAGAGTCCAAGTACAGGTTTAGCAAAGCGGTGAGAGAAGCTAAACGACTGTACTCTGAGAAACTTCAGCTCCAGTTCTCAGCCAATGACTCTGCTTCTGTCTGGAAAGGGCTCAGACAGATCACTAACTACAAACCTAAACCCCCCCACTCCATTAATGACTTCCGTCTGGCCAACGATCTGAATGAGTTCTACTGCCGCTTTGAAAGACAGTGGGACAAGCCTGACACTAACCTCCACATCAGAGCCACATCAGAACCCTCCTCCTCCCCTACCAAAGGAACGTCTCTCTCTATCCTGGAGAGAGATGTCAACAGGCTTTTTAAGAAGCAGAACCCCCGCAAAGCAGCCGGTCCTGACTCTGTCTCTCCATCATCCCTGAAGCACTGTGCTGATCAGCTGTCTCCAGTGTTCACAGACATCTTCAACACCTCACTGGAGACCTGCCACGTGCCAGCCTGCTTCAAATCCTCCACCATCATCCCTGTCCCCAAAAAACCAAGGCCCACAGGACTAAATGACTATAGACCCATTGCCCTGACCTCTGTGGTCATGAAATCATTTGAGCGTCTTGTCCTGTCCCATCTCAAATCCATCACTGACCCACTCCTGGACCCCCTGCAGTTCGCCTACAGAGCCAACAGGTCTGTAGACGACGCCGTCAACATGGCTCTCCACTTCATCCTCCAGCACCTGGACTCCTCAGGGACCTATGCCAGGATCCTGTTTGTGGACTTTAGCTCTGCCTTCAACACCATCATCCCGGCTCTGCTGCAGGACAAGCTCTCCCAGCTGAGCGTGCCTGACTCCACCTGCAGGTGGATCACCGACTTCCTGTCTGACAGGAGGCAGCACGTGAAGCTAGGAAAGCACGTGTCTGACTCCCAGACCATCAGCACTGGATCCCCGCAAGGCTGCGTTCTTTCTCCTCTGCTCTTCTCCCTGTACACTAACACCTGCACCTCCAGCCATCAGTCTGTCAAGCTCCTGAAGTTTGCAGACGACACCACTCTCATTGGACTCATCTCTGATGGCGATGAGTCTGCCTACAGGTGGGAGACTGAGCGTCTGGTGACCTGGTGCAGGCAGAACAACCTAGAGCTAAACGCTCTGAAGACAGTGGAAATGATAGTGGACTTCAGGAAGAGCCCAGCCCCACCCACCCCCATCTCCCTGTGTGACTCCCCCGTGGCTACCGTGGAGCATTTTCGCTTCTTGGGAACCACCATCACACAGGATCTCAAATGGGAGCTAAACATCAGCTCCCTCATCAAAAAAGCTCAGCAGAGGATGTATTTCCTGAGGCAATTGAAGAAGTTCAACCTGCCAAGGACTATGATGGTGAACTTCTACACCTCCATCATTGAGTCCATCCTCACCTCCTCCATCACCATCTGGTTTGCTGCTGCCACGGAGAGGGACAATAACAGACTGCAGCGTATCATCCACTCTGCTGAGAAGGTGATTGGCTGCAATCTTCCGTCCCTCCAGGACCTGCACGCCTCAAGGACTCTGAGGCGTGCAGGGAAGATTGTAGCTGACTCCTCCCACCCTGGACACAAACTCTTTGAGACACTCCCCTCTGGCAGGAGGCTGCGGTCCTTCAGGACCAAAACCTCTCGCCACAAAAATAGCTTCTTCCCATCTGCTATTAGCCTCATCAACAAGGCTAGAGAGCCCCACTGTTGCTGATCAATTGCACCAATCACCAGAAAAAATTCCTTGTATGTGAAAGCATACTTGGCAATAAAACTGATTCTGATTCTGATTCTGATTCTAAATAGAGAGCTGGTGTTTTACTGCATTTTTGGAACACAGACCTCTCCCAATCTGCCATATAGATGTCCGCATACGCAGGTGAGTATTTACGGCCCATGGCGCATCCAGAGACCTGCAGGAAATACTTGCCATTGAATTCAAAATCATTCCTTTCTAATGTAAGTTTTAACAGGTCCAGGATGAAGTCATCGGGACGAGAGGGATCAGGATTCCTGTTAAAACATTCAGACACCGCTTTCAGGCCCAGTGTTGTATCTATGTTAGTACACAAGGAGTCCACATCAATGGAAAAAATATACGCATTAACACATGTTCGTATATTTTTCAATTTATTTACAAAATGATATGTATCCTTGACATAACTCGGATGTTGCTGTGACAGTGGGTTCAGGAAGAAATCGATATACTCCGTGATGTTGTATGTCTCCGAGCCACAGTGGCTGACAATGGGTCTGCCACTGGGGATGACATTTGGAACTGGCCACGACGCAGAAGGTTTGTGGATTTTAGGCAGCAGGTAGAATAGGCGTGGGCGAGGATTATCAGGGCCCATAAGGTAAGTTTTTTGTTTATTGTTTATGAATTTGTTTCTATATAACTGTTCTACTTTCTCTCTGACAATGGTCTGGGTTTCTGGCTGGAGTAAATATTGCAGTGGTTTGTAATAATGAGTGTCACTGAGTTGTCTGTCTGCTTCCTGTAAATAGTGAATTTTATCCTGTATACAGATTTGGCCTCCTTTGTCTGCGCCTTTAATGATGATGTCCGGGTTATTGGCGAGACTGGCGAGCGCTCCTCTCTCCGCCTGGCTGATGTTTTGCCTGCTGGAATGGCGCGGCTTGAACTGGCGGAAAGCTGCTATGTCCTCCTTGATGAGGTTCTGAATCGGAGATGACACTGCCTCCAATTTCGGTTCCCAGTGTGATAATGTAATAAAAGGTACGGCTTCCTGTTGTTTATTGTAATCAAAATAGTCTAATAATTTGAAACGGCGGTGATACAGGTGGAGGTCTTTGCGTATTTCTAGTGGAGTTGGTGGTTTGGGCGTAGGTATGAAAGTCAGTCCTTTTTCCAGTATTTCAATTTCTGCTCTATTTAGGGAGAAAGACTGGCTTAAGTTGACTATATATGATGAAGAGGGGAGTGCATTGGCAGCATGTTTAACTTAGACAGCCAGTGTTTGAGGATCTTATCTGCCGTCTCCTTTGTCCAATGAATTGGATCATTGGGGTTAACTGTAAAATCTGGTCTGTCAATGCGGGTTAAGAAGTTATATTTCAGCCTGATTTTTTGGTTCATTTCAGAAATTAATACCTGTTGGTTTTCTGGTATTTTGTTAGAGTAATGAATGATGGGGACGTGGATGATGGCCATCGGGAAAGCCGTTGTTGTCACGGCAACCAGCTGTTGCAGTTGTTTGCACGAGGTGGGTGTGGTTTGTTCCCTCAGGCAGTTATTGAGTCCGACTGACAGAATAACATGCTCCACCTGTGGTTGGATACTCAGTTTTTTGAGCAGGTGTGTCACGTGTGAGCAGGTGGCACCGGGATAGCTGTCCACTTGGACCCGCTCGTCGGTGAAGACTGGGATTCTGGCCAGATTGGAGTCGCCAATTATTAAAATTGGTTTTCTGACCGTCAATCGCCAGTCCTGATTTTTGTAGATGGTATGCTGGTGGACTGTCGGCTCTGTGCGCTCCGGTCTGGCTCGTGTGCGAGCGGCGGTACGCTGGGGTTTGGGCACCGGGCTGGAGTCAGACTGAGGAGTATTAGTGTCATTTTGACTTTCAGTTGTGTCCTCTGTCATCATGTTTTTCTCTCCATCCTGTGCCCCCGCCATCACCGTGTTCACCCCTCGCACCGGTTCAGACTCAGCGAGCGCACCTTGAGTGACGTCATCCAGTGCGCCGTGTGTTGCAGAGGTCAGAGAGATTGTCTCGGCCACGGACACAGCCACGTTCGAAAGTTGGGGACCAATTGGTAAGTTATTTACCGAGTCTTCCTCACAAACCAGTTCAAAATTTATTTTGGGGATATTGTCTTGATTTGTGTTACTAGTGTGGCGGAGAAGTTCCGGGAGTACTTGTTGGGGCACAAATGTGTCGTGTACACAGACAACAACCCATTGAGTCACCTTCAGTCCGCCAAACTGGGAGCTGCAGAGCATAGGTGGGCTGCTGAGCTTGCTGTCTTCGATCTTGAAATCAAATATCGTTCTGGGCGCAGCAACCGGAACGCAGACGCACTGTCACGACAGTATGTGCCTGTTCCCCATGTTGCTCCTCCGTTTTTGCCTGGGACCATGGTCCCCAGCAGCATTCAGCAAAGTGCACAACCAGGTCCTGTCGTGTCTGCTATTCAGTCTTTGATCTCCATTCTTCCATCCCACTCTGCATCTGATCTCCACCATATGCAGGAGGATGATCCTTTGCTGAGGGAAGTGTTGTTTTTTTGGAATCGTGGGTCCCCTCCCACCTCAGTTGAGAGGCAGCAGCTTTCCCAGCCAGCAATTGTACTTTTGCGCCAATGGGACCGGCTGGTCAAGGAAGATGGCGTGCTCTTCCGTCGGGTCTTTCGTCCTGACGGTGGCGAAGAGTTTCTTCAACTGGTCTTGCCTGCTGTCCTCAAGCAGGAAACGCTGCATCAGCTCCATCAGGAGCATGGTCACCAGGGCATAGAGAGGACCACTGAGTTGGTCCGGCAGCGTTGTTACTGGCCAGGGATGTCTTCGGATGTCAAAAACTGGGTCTGCTGCTGCTGACCGACCTAGAGACCCCGTGTCTAATTCTCAAACAGCTGGCTGCAGCAGGATGAATATGTTAGTTTAAATGAATCAACACCCCCCACTCATGTTAACGTTCATATCCCTCGAAGCACAGGCCGAGGAGGAGGGGTGGCAGCCATCTATCACTCCAATTTATTACTGAATCCCAAGCATAAGGTTAATCATAATTCGTTTGAAAGCCTTATTCTTAGTCTGTCTCACCCAAACCGGAAGACACAAAAACCAGTCCTACTAGTTACTGTATATCGTCCTCCTGCTCCTTACTCTGAGTTCTTATCTGAGTTCTCAGACTTTTTATCTGAGTTAGCTCTTAGCACAGATAAAGTCATCATAGTGGGTGATTTTAACATTCATGTAGATGTTGAAAGTGACAGCCTGAGTCATGCATTTAATTCATTATTAGACTCAATTGGCTTCTCTCAGCATGTTAATGAACCCACTCACTCTTTTAATCATACCCTTGATCTGGTTCTGACTTATGGGATTGACATTGAATACCTAACAGTTTCTCCCAGAAACCCTCATTTATCTGACCATTCTCTGTTAACATTTGAGTTTTCAGTCATGGACTACACAGCATCTGGGGAAAAAATCTATTACAGCAGGTGTCTCTCTGACAATACCATTAGCAAATTTAAAGAAAGGATCCCATCAGTACTTAGCCCACTGCCATGTATCAATGCAGTAGGGAACAGCTCTCTTAACTTCACAGCCACACAGGTTGTTGATTTGTTGATAGTACTGTAGCCTCACTGCGTGCAACTCTAGATACTGTGGCCCCTCTGAGGAAGAAGGTAGTGAGTCAGAGAAGGCTAGCTCCATGGTACAACTCAGAAACACGAGCTTTAAAGCAAAATTCAAGGAAGCTAGAAAGAAGGTGGCGTTCTACTAACCTGGATGAATCTTTAAAGGCTTGGAAAGACAGCCTGTTGGCGTATAAAAAAAGCCTCCGTAAAGCCAGAACATCCTATTATTCATCATTGATAGAAGAAAACAAGAACAATCCCAAGTTTCTGTTCAGCACTGTAGCCAGGCTGACAGACAGCTACAGCTCTGTTGATCCATCTATACCTTTAGCCCTCAGTTGTAATGACTTCATGAGCTTCTTTACAGATAAAATTGTCTCTGTTAGAGAAAAAATTCACCATCTCCTCCCCACAGCTGGTTCAGATGTATTGTCCAGTTCAGCAGCCTCAGAGTCAACTGTAACTGGCTTATATTTTGACTGTTTCTCTCCTGTACATCTCCCTGAGCTCACTTCAACAGTTTATTTATCTAAACCATCATCCTGTCTTCTAGACCCTGTTCCAACAAGGTTGTTCAAAGAGGTTTTTCCTTTACTTGACACCTCTATATTAAGTCTGATTAACTTATCTTTATCAACTGGTTATGTACCGCAGGCTTTTAAAGTTGCAGTAATTAAACCTCTACTTAAAAAGCCTACTCTTGATCCTGACGTTTTAGCCAATTATAGACCTATATCCAACCTCCCCTTTATCTCCAAAATCCTTGAGAGGGTCGTTGCAAACCAGTTATGTGATTACTTGCACAGGAATGGTTTGTTTGAAGACTTTCAGTCAGGTTTTAGAGTCCATCATAGCACAGAAACAGCTCTGGTTAAGGTTACCAATGATCTCCTCATAGCCTCAGACAATGGACTTGTCTCTATACTTGTCCTACTAGATCTTAGTGCCGCATTTGACACCATCGATCATAAGATTTTATTACAGAGACTAGAACATATGGTCGGCATCAAAGGAACCGCACTAAGCTGGTTTAAGTCATATCTGTCAGATAGACTCCAGTTTGTTCATGTTAACAATGACTCCTCTATCATCACAGAAGTCAGTCATGGAGTTCCACAAGGTTCTGTGCTAGGACCAATGCTCTTCAGTCTATATATGCTTCCTCTGGGAAACATTATTAGGAGGCACCAGATGAATTTCCATTGTTACGCAGATGACACCCAGCTGTACTTATCCATGAAGCCAGGTGAGACTAACCAGGTAGCCAAGCTTCAGGTCTGTCTTAAGGACATAAAAATCTGGATGACCAGTAATTTCTTACTCTTAAATTCAGACAAAACTGAAGTTATTGTAATTGGCCCAAAACACCTCAGAGATACACTATGTGATAATATACTGACTCTGGATGACATCACCTTGGCCTCCAGTGCTACAGTCAGAAACCTTGGTGTCATTTTTGACCAGGACTTGTCCTTTACTTCACATATAAAGCAAGTCTCTAGGACAGCCTTCTTCCACCTGCGCAATATTGCTAAAATCAGACCCATTCTGTGTCTAAAGGATGCTGAAAAACTAGTTCATGCATTTGTTACCTCAAGACTGGACTACTGTAACTCTTTATTGTCAGGATGTCCCAAAAATTCAGTAAAAAGCCTCCAATTGATCCAGAATGCGGCAGCACGAGTACTGACAGGAACGAGGAAACGAGATCACGTCTCTCCTGTGTTAGCCTCTCTGCATTGGCTCCCTGTAAAATCCAGAATCGAATTTAAAATCCTCCTCCTCACCTACAAAGCCATTAATGGTCAGGCACCATCGTACCTTGGAGAGCTTATAGTTCCCTATTTTCCCAATAGGACACTTCGCTCTCTAAATGCAGGTCAACTTGTGGTTCCCAGAGTTTGTAAGAGTAGAATGGGGGGCAGAGCCTTCAGCTATCAGGCTCCTCTCCTGTGGAACCAGCTCCCAGTGTGGGTTCGGGAGGCAGACACCCTCTCTACCTTTAAGATCAGGCTTAAAACTGTCCTGTTTAGTAAAGCTTATAGTTAGGGCTGGCTCGGGTATGTCCTGACCCATCCCTTAGCTATGCTGCTATAGAGCTAAACTGCTGGGGGATTCCCATGATTCACTGGGCGCTCTCTCCCTATTTCTGTCTCTCTCCCCCGCTCTCTCTCAATGACTTCATGCCATTAACTTTGTTTTTTTTTTTTTTTTTTTTCTCTCCCGTAGTTTTGTGCTTCTCCTCTCTCTCCCTCTCTCTGTCCTCATTCTGCAGGTATCTCTGCCTCGGGAACAGCAGGATCCAGATCCACCACGACTCATCTTTACTATTACTATTACCTGTCTTTATTATTAATAACGCCATTACCGACACAGCTGTTCCTGGTCTCTCTCTCTTCTCTCCCCTCTCCTCCCCCTCCCCCTCTTTCTATCTTCCCCTAAACCCAACCGGTCGAGGCAGACGGCCGCCCACCCTGAGCCCGGTTCTGTTGGAGGTTTCTTCCTGTTAAAAGGGAGTTTTTCCTCCCCCCTGTCGCCAAGCGCTTGCTCGTTGTGGGAACTGTTGGGTTTTTCTCTGTAACAAAGTAAGGTCTTGACCTTACCCTGTAAAGTGCCTTGAGATAATGTATATTATGATTTGGCGCTATACAAATAAAATTGAATTGAATTGAATTGAATTGTTTAGACCGTGGTGTTGACTAAAATTTTGTCCATCGTCGGGTCGACGATTCAAAAGGTGGGGGTAGATGTGGCCGGAGCACGGCTTACTCCTCCTCACAGTGGGGCGCTGTGTCACCCTGTGGCACTGATTTGTGGGCAGGGAGCGCACCTTTATATATAGGGGCCTGGGTACACCTGGCGCACTCTCTCTCTTCCTGTTCCGCTCGTCCGTGGTGGTGGCTGTAGCCTGGAGTGGCGTGGTGAAGCCGTGTGGCGTGCTGGCACCAGAGCGTCTTCAGCGTTTTGCCATAATAACGCACGCTCTGCCCTTCAGCGCAGTGCAGCGTGCCCAGCATCGGTGCGTCTTTGGCGTGTCGCCAGAACGACGCACGCTCTCCTTCGGCGCACGGGTAAGGGGCATTGGCGCACACTGCTGCTTTCTCTCCCACTCACGTGTTGACTGTTTGGTGATATGGCTGTTTCTGCTACAGTGTGGCGGACTGCTGGAGTCACGGGGCTAGGCTGCCCTGCTGGGGGCCGGTCGGCGTTGTGGCGCGGTCTCCACGTGGTAAGTCGGCGTCGTCCGCCTCTCGTTTCAGCCTGTTATGCTGCTCCCGACTGATTGTTTTGTCCTGCTCTGTTGTCCTAGACCTCTCGGCGCTCTGTAATGCCCTGCTGGTGAGGCCCAGAAACTATTAAAGCCACCATTTCCTGGACCCACTGCTGTTTTGGCTGCGTTGGTTCATCCTGACTGTTTTGGCTCACTGAAGCCGTTTTGACTCCTCAGCTCTTCTGAGCTGTGGGGAAGTGACGTACTAAGGCTCTCTGCAGAGTTTGTGTCAGGGCCTATTGCTATTTTTAAGGATTCTGTTTAGTTCATTAATCAACCTTGAAAAGATTTATTTTGTATTCATTTGTTTAATTTGTTGAACATTATTGACTGTTTGTTTGTTGTTTAAGGAACATTATTTACCTTTGTTTGATGGTTTGTTTCGTTGTTTTTAATTACTTAAAGTAGTGTGTGTGTGTGTGTGTGTGTGTGTGTGTGTGTGTGTGTGTGTAAGAGTGTTAGATAGCAATTAAGGGCCATATTAACTGGGAGGCCAGTTTTATAACTTGCTTTCTTGTCTTTGTGGACAGGTGCGGAGGGCCAGGCGGCGACCCAATTCCTGGTGGTGGTATTTTCTTCACGAACCCCTTGCGGGTGTGTGTGTTTGCAGTGTCACGGGTGCTTTTGGTTAGTTATTCCTCCCCCTTGATTTGATTTTGGGCCGCCGTAGCCTCCACAGCCCTGTTCATTCTGCTCTGTGGCCCCAGTACGTAATTACGAGCCAGTATTGTTCAAGTGATATTTTAATTGGTTGTAAAATAAACTATTTTTCTACTTTTCTAAATACGTCTCTGCCCGTGGTATACGCACCTGTGTAGACCTGTGTATAGTAAATTTAACCATCTAACATCTATCCATCTCAAACTATCTCCTGGGGCGAAACTCCCCAGGTGGCGTTGTCGGTACACCCTTTCCCACCCCTCCACTCGCCACATTAGGATATTGCTCTGTGATCTCGTTTGGTGGGGGTGTTTTCTCCGTTACAGGCTGTGAAGCAAGTAACGGTGCGTCAGCGTGGCACGGATACACTTGGGCCGTTGTTTGTCTGTGCGCCTGGCGTGGTACCGTCGGCTCCTGGGCAGGAGGGGGCGCAGGAGCTAGAATGGTGTGCGGCTCCTTAGCCGTAGTGGCGGAGCTCCCCCTCGTGTTTGGTTCGGCCTGGCTCGGCTCAGATGGACCAGGGAGCCCCAAGTTTCCCGGTTGCGCTGCTTCTTAGGACGGTAATTAATACTTTATTTCAAAAAAGAGGAAATATGTCCTTTATTTTTTGGAACACCTTGTAATAATTGACTATTTCTTTAATCCCATCTATAGGAGAAGTGCTGACTGACCTGGCTCTGGCAGGGTTAGGTTAGGGGACAATGCTCTTTTAAAATAAGATAAATAAAGTTTTCTTTAAAAAAAATTAGAGAGCAGCTCTGGCAACAGGTATCTGCAACGTCATTTTCATATTTACTTCTCCTTAAGGGTTCTTATAACTCCTATAATAATAAAATGAAACAGAGACAAAATTAAAATGACAATATATGAAAAATTAAAAACAAATACATTAGGGTTAAAAAAGAACCTTTGTTTCCTGAAAAAAATTGTAGAGAAAAGGGGGAGAGCCAAATAAAGGGTTAAAAACATAATAAAAAATCACTTAAAGTGGGTGTATCAGGGTTACAACCTCACAGGGTTGAGAGATCTTAGGGTTAGGCACCCACCCCTGTATGGTTGAGGTTAGGGGAGGGGCCATGTACAGGTTAAAATTAATAAATAAATAAACAAAAAAGACGGTTGATGTTAGGCACCCTCCCTTAGATGGTTATGTTTAGGAAAAGGTTCTGGAAAATAATAGAAAAAAAAAAAAAAAAAAGGTTGGGTTATTGTACAGAAGTGATTGGTGCATATCACCAGGGTAAATTAAACCACGCCAATGAACACAATACCCAATTAATATGTAGCTTACATAAGGAGAGATGTTTTGTGAATTTATGAGGGAGAGAATGGATAAGAACAATGAATTGGTATTTATTAATAAGTTGTTGCTTTTAAAACATATTATATAGCTCTAGTTCCTAAGTTATTTTTATAGTTTTTTAAAATTCTTTTTATAAAAACGAGATATCTTAAACCATCTTTTACTATAAAATTCATATGAAAAATATAATGTGTAAAAGAGAGTTTGTTTTTATAATTAATAAATAGTAGTTTTTAAAGAGGTTATTTATAATGTTTTAGTAAAAAGCATTAGTTTCTAAAGACTTTTCATAAAAAGAAACTTAACTTATTGTTTTTCATTAAGTCCTTTTGGATTGATAGTTTCCAATGTGTTTATCCATTCTCTTTCTTTTCTTTTTCTGAAGGATCTCGACCAGTTGTTGTTATTTTCTAGTCCCAGAAAGATGTAATTGTTGGGACCATGATTTCTGAGATGATTATAAAGAATAGTAGAGTTTTCTGTTTTATTGAGTTGATATGTATGCTGATAGATCCTGGTTTTTAAGCTGTTGCCTGTCTCTCCTATGTATATTTTTTTAACAGATGGTGCACTGGATCGCATAAACTACATTTCTGACGTCTTCCTTGAAGCTCTGTCTGATGGGAGCACCTTTGTCAGAGAATGTGTTTTCTATAAAGAGTTTGTTTATAAATTTGGGGTTGTTTGAGCGTGGTTTTTCTTGTTTTCCCATTGCCGTGTGTACCAGAATGTCCTTCAGATTCTTGTTTCTCCTGTAGGCAGTGATCATCTTAAAATCTCCCAGTTCCTGGATTTGGTTTTGTGCCTGTTGAAAATGGGTTTTCAAAACAGAGTTTAGTTGTGCCACATGAGGTGAGTAAGTAATTACAAAAGGTATGAGCGAGCGGCATGTTATTTTTCCTGCCAGTGTATTCCCCGGATGATTCAAACAGTCTCTTCACCTCACTCTTAATGGCTCTGAGAAACCTGGCTGAATAACCTCTCGGCCTCAGAGCTGCAAATAGAGTATTGGTGGCAGTCTCTACATCCTGTTTATGGGTGCAGATTCTGTGAAATCTGATGAGTTGTGATTTTATGAGACCTTTATATGTATGACGGGGATGAAAGCTGGTCTTATGGAGCAAAGCATGCCTGTCTGTATCCTTAAAGTATACTCTGGTGGCTATGCCTTTTGTACTCTGATTAACATTACAGAAGAAGGCTTGTGTATCTAGGAATTCCACTTGGTGTGGTTGGATGTTGTGCTTAAGGGAGATTTTAGGATGGTGGCTGTTTAAAATTGCCATAAAATCATTCAAATCTGCCAACGAATGTGGCCATATTCCAAAAATATCATCCAGATATCTTAAATAGAGAGCTGGTGTTTTACTGCATTTTTGGAACACAGACCTCTCCCAATCTGCCATATAGATGTCCGCATACGCAGGTGAGTATTTACGGCCCATGGCGCATCCAGAGACCTGCAGGAAATACTTGCCATTGAATTCAAAATCATTCCTTTCTAATGTAAGTTTTAACAGGTCCAGGATGAAGTCATCGGGACGAGAGGGATCGGGATTCCTGTTAAAACATTCAGACACCGCTTTCAGGCCCAGTGTTGTATCTATGTTAGTACACAAGGAGTCCACATCAATGGAAAAAATATACGCATTAACACATGTTCGTATATTTTTCAATTTATTTACAAAATGATATGTATCCTTGACATAACTCGGATGTTGCTGTGACAGTGGGTTCAGGAAGAAATCGATATACTCCGTGATGTTGTATGTCTCCGAGCCACAGTGGCTGACAATGGGTCTGCCACTGGGGATGACATTTGGAACTGGCCACGACGCAGAAGGTTTGTGGATTTTAGGCAGCAGGTAGAATAGGCGTGGGCGAGGATTATCAGGGCCCATAAGGTAAGTTTTTTGTTTATTGTTTATGAATTTGTTTCTATATAACTGTTCTACTTTCTCTCTGACAATGGTCTGGGTTTCTGGCTGGAGTAAATATTGCAGTGGTTTGTAATAATGAGTGTCACTGAGTTGTCTGTCTGCTTCCTGTAAATAGTGAATTTTATCCTGTATACAGATTTGGCCTCCTTTGTCTGCGCCTTTAATGATGATGTCCGGGTTATTGGCGAGACTGGCGAGCGCTCCTCTCTCCGCCTGGCTGATGTTTTGCCTGCTGGAATGGCGCGGCTTGAACTGGCGGAAAGCTGCTATGTCCTCCTTGATGAGGTTCTGAATCGGAGATGACACTGCCTCCAATTTCGGTTCCCAGTGTGATAATGTAATAAAAGGTACGGCTTCCTGTTGTTTATTGTAATCAAAATAGTCTAATAATTTGAAACGGCGGTGATACAGGTGGAGGTCTTTGCGTATTTCTAGTGGAGTTGGTGGTTTGGGCGTAGGTATGAAAGTCAGTCCTTTTTCCAGTATTTCAATTTCTGCTCTATTTAGGGAGAAAGACTGGCTTAAGTTGACTATATTTGATGAAGAGGGGAGTGCATTGGCAGCATGTTTAACTTAGACAGCCAGTGTTTGAGGATCTTATCTGCCGTCTCCTTTGTCCAATGAATTGGATCATTGGGGTTAACTGTAAAATCTGGTCTGTCAATGCGGGTTAAGAAGTTATATTTCAGCCTGATTTTTTGGTTCATTTCAGAAATTAATACCTGTTGGTTTTCTGGTATTTTGTTAGAGTAATGAATGATGGGGACGTGGATGATGGCCATCGGGAAAGCCGTTGTTGTCACGGCAACCAGCTGTTGCAGTTGTTTGCACGAGGTGGGTGTGGTTTGTTCCCTCAGGCAGTTATTGAGTCCGACTGACAGAATAACATGCTCCACCTGTGGTTGGATACTCAGTTTTTTGAGCAGGTGTGTCACGTGTGAGCAGGTGGCACCGGGATAGCTGTCCACTTGGACCCGCTCGTCGGTGAAGACTGGGATTCTGGCCAGATTGGAGTCGCCAATTATTAAAATTGGTTTTCTGACCGTCAATCGCCAGTCCTGATTTTTGTAGATGGTATGCTGGTGGACTGTCGGCTCTGTGCGCTCCGGTCTGGCTCGTGTGCGAGCGGCGGTACGCTGGGGTTTGGGCACCGGGCTGGAGTCAGACTGAGGAGTATTAGTGTCATTTTGACTTTCAGTTGTGTCCTCTGTCATCATGTTTTTCTCTCCATCCTGTGCCCCCGCCATCACCGTGTTCACCCCTCGCACCGGTTCAGACTCAGCGAGCGCACCTTGAGTGACGTCATCCAGTGCGCCGTGTGTTGCAGAGGTCAGAGAGATTGTCTCGGCCACGGACACAGCCACGTTCGAAAGTTGGGGACCAATTGGTAAGTTATTTACCGAGTCTTCCTCACAAACCAGTTCAAAATTTATTTTGGGGATATTGTCTTGATTTGTGTTATTAGGATATTGCTCTGTGATCTCGTTTGGTGGGGGTGTTTTCTCCGTTACAGGCTGTGAAGCAAGTAACGGTGCGTCAGCGTGGCACGGATACACTTGGGCCGTTGTTTGTCTGTGCGCCTGGCGTGGTACCGTCGGCTCCTGGGCAGGAGGGGGCGCAGGAGCTAGAATGGTGTGCGGCTCCTTAGCCGTAGTGGCGGAGCTCCCCCTCGTGTTTGGTTCGGCCTGGCTCGGCTCAGATGGACCAGGGAGCCCCAAGTTTCCCGGTTGCGCTGCTTCTTAGGACGGTAATTAATACTTTATTTCAAAAAAGAGGAAATATGTCCTTTATTTTTTGGAACACCTTGTAATAATTGACTATTTCTTTAATCCCATCTATAGGAGAAGTGCTGACTGACCTGGCTCTGGCAGGGTTAGGTTAGGGGACAATGCTCTTTTAAAATAAGATAAATAAAGTTTTCTTTAAAAAAAATTAGAGAGCAGCTCTGGCAACAGGTATCTGCAACGTCATTTTCATATTTACTTCTCCTTAAGGGTTCTTATAACTCCTATAATAATAAAATGAAACAGAGACAAAATTAAAATGATTGAAATTGTAGAGAAAAGGGGGAGAGCCAAATAAAGGGTTAAAAACATAATAAAAAATCACTTAAAGTGGGTGTATCAGGGTTACAACCTCACAGGGTTGAGAGATCTTAGGGTTAGGCACCCACCCCTGTATGGTTGAGGTTAGGGGAGGGGCCATGTACAGGTTAAAATTAATAAATAAATAAACAAAAAAGACGGTTGATGTTAGGCACCCTCCCTTAGATGGTTATGTTTAGGAAAAGGTTCTGGAAAATAATAGAAAAAAAAAAAAAAAAAAAAGGTTGGGTTATTGTACAGAAGTGATTGGTGCATATCACCAGGGAAAATTAAACCACGCCAATGAACACAATACCCAATTAATATGTAGCTTACATAAGGAGAGATGTTTTGTGAATTTATGAGGGAGAGAATGGATAAGAACAATGAATTGGTATTTATTAATAAGTTGTTGCTTTTAAAACATATTATATAGCTCTAGTTCCTAAGTTATTTTTATAGTTTTTAAAAAATTTTTTTATAAAAACGAGATATCTTAAACCATCTTTTACTATAAAATTCATATGAAAAATATATTGTGTAAAAGAGAGTTTGTTTTTATAATTAATAAATAGTAGTTTTTAAAGAGGTTATTTATAATGTTTTAGTAAAAAGCATTAGTTTCTAAAGACTTTTCATAAAAAGAAACTTAACTTATTGTTTTTCATTAAGTCCTTTTGGATTGATAGTTTCCAATGTGTTTATCCATTCTCTTTCTTTTCTTTTTCTGAAGGATCTCGACCAGTTGTTGTTATTTTCTAGTCCCAGAAAGATGTAATTGTTGGGACCATGATTTCTGAGATGATTATAAAGAATAGTAGAGTTTTCTGTTTTATTGAGTTGATATGTATGCTGATAGATCCTGGTTTTTAAGCTGTTGCCTGTCTCTCCTATGTATATTTTTTTAACAGATGGTGCACTGGATCGCATAAACTACATTTCTGACGTCTTCCTTGAAGCTCTGTCTGATGGGAGCACCTTTGTCAGAGAATGTGTTTTCTATAAAGAGTTTGTTTATAAATTTGGGGTTGTTTGAGCGTGGTTTTTCTTGTTTTCCCATTGCCGTGTGTACCAGAATGTCCTTCAGATTCTTGTTTCTCCTGTAGGCAGTGATCATCTTAAAATCTCCCAGTTCCTGGATTTGGTTTTGTGCCTGTTGAAAATGGGTTTTCAAAACAGAGTTTAGTTGTGCCACATGAGGTGAGTAAGTAATTACAAAAGGTATGAGCGAGCGGCATGTTATTTTTCCTGCCAGTGTATTCCCCGGATGATTCAAACAGTCTCTTCACCTCACTCTTAATGGCTCTGAGAAACCTGGCTGAATAACCTCTCGGCCTCAGAGCTGCAAATAGAGTATTGGTGGCAGTCTCTACATCCTGTTTATGGGTGCAGATTCTGTGAAATCTGATGAGTTGTGATTTTATGAGACCTTTATATGTATGACGGGGATGAAAGCTGGTCTTATGGAGCAAAGCATGCCTGTCTGTATCCTTAAAGTATACTCTGGTGGCTATGCCTTTTGTACTCTGATTAACATTACAGAAGAAGGCTTGTGTATCTAGGAATTCCACTTGGTGTGGTTGGATGTTGTGCTTAAGGGAGATTTTAGGATGGTGGCTGTTTAAAATTGCCATAAAATCATTCAAATCTGCCAACGAATGTGGCCATATTCCAAAAATATCATCCAGATATCTTAAATAGAGAGCTGGTGTTTTACTGCATTTTTGGAACACAGACCTCTCCCAATCTGCCATATAGATGTCCGCATACGCAGGTGAGTATTTACGGCCCATGGCGCATCCAGAGACCTGCAGGAAATACTTGCCATTGAATTCAAAATCATTCCTTTCTAATGTAAGTTTTAACAGGTCCAGGATGAAGTCATCGGGACGAGAGGGATCAGGATTCCTGTTAAAACATTCAGACACCGCTTTCAGGCCCAGTGTTGTATCTATGTTAGTACACAAGGAGTCCACATCAATGGAAAAAATATACGCATTAACACATGTTCGTATATTTTTCAATTTATTTACAAAATGATATGTATCCTTGACATAACTCGGATGTTGCTGTGACAGTGGGTTCAGGAAGAAATCGATATACTCCGTGATGTTGTATGTCTCCGAGCCACAGTGGCTGACAATGGGTCTGCCACTGGGGATGACATTTGGAACTGGCCACGACGCAGAAGGTTTGTGGATTTTAGGCAGCAGGTAGAATAGGCGTGGGCGAGGATTATCAGGGCCCATAAGGTAAGTTTTTTGTTTATTGTTTATGAATTTGTTTCTATATAACTGTTCTACTTTCTCTCTGACAATGGTCTGGGTTTCTGGCTGGAGTAAATATTGCAGTGGTTTGTAATAATGAGTGTCACTGAGTTGTCTGTCTGCTTCCTGTAAATAGTGAATTTTATCCTGTATACAGATTTGGCCTCCTTTGTCTGCGCCTTTAATGATGATGTCCGGGTTATTGGCGAGACTGGCGAGCGCTCCTCTCTCCGCCTGGCTGATGTTTTGCCTGCTGGAATGGCGCGGCTTGAACTGGCGGAAAGCTGCTATGTCCTCCTTGATGAGGTTCTGAATCGGAGATGACACTGCCTCCAATTTCGGTTCCCAGTGTGATAATGTAATAAAAGGTACGGCTTCCTGTTGTTTATTGTAATCAAAATAGTCTAATAATTTGAAACGGCGGTGATACAGGTGGAGGTCTTTGCGTATTTCTAGTGGAGTTGGTGGTTTGGGCGTAGGTATGAAAGTCAGTCCTTTTTCCAGTATTTCAATTTCTGCTCTATTTAGGGAGAAAGACTGGCTTAAGTTGACTATATTTGATGAAGAGGGGAGTGCATTGGCAGCATGTTTAACTTAGACAGCCAGTGTTTGAGGATCTTATCTGCCGTCTCCTTTGTCCAATGAATTGGATCATTGGGGTTAACTGTAAAATCTGGTCTGTCAGTGCGGGTTAAGAAGTTATATTTCAGCCTGATTTTTTGGTTCATTTCAGAAATTAATACCTGTTGGTTTTCTGGTATTTTGTTAGAGTAATGAATGATGGGGACGTGGATGATGGCCATCGGGAAAGCCGTTGTTGTCACGGCAACCAGCTGTTGCAGTTGTTTGCACGAGGTGGGTGTGGTTTGTTCCCTCAGGCAGTTATTGAGTCCGACTGACAGAATAACATGCTCCACCTGTGGTTGGATACTCAGTTTTTTGAGCAGGTGTGTCACGTGTGAGCAGGTGGCACCGGGATAGCTGTCCACTTGGACCCGCTCGTCGGTGAAGACTGGGATTCTGGCCAGATTGGAGTCGCCAATTATTAAAATTGGTTTTCTGACCGTCAATCGCCAGTCCTGATTTTTGTAGATGGTATGCTGGTGGACTGTCGGCTCTGTGCGCTCCGGTCTGGCTCGTGTGCGAGCGGCGGTACGCTGGGGTTTGGGCACCGGGCTGGAGTCAGACTGAGGAGTATTAGTGTCATTTTGACTTTCAGTTGTGTCCTCTGTCATCATGTTTTTCTCTCCATCCTGTGCCCCCGCCATCACCGTGTTCACCCCTCGCACCGGTTCAGACTCAGCGAGCGCACCTTGAGTGACGTCATCCAGTGCGCCGTGTGTTGCAGAGGTCAGAGAGATTGTCTCGGCCACGGACACAGCCACGTTCGAAAGTTGGGGACCAATTGGTAAGTTATTTACCGAGTCTTCCTCACAAACCAGTTCAAAATTTATTTTGGGGATATTGTCTTGATTTGTGTTATTAGGATATTGCTCTGTGATCTCGTTTGGTGGGGGTGTTTTCTCCGTTACAGGCTGTGAAGCAAGTAACGGTGCGTCAGCGTGGCACGGATACACTTGGGCCGTTGTTTGTCTGTGCGCCTGGCGTGGTACCGTCGGCTCCTGGGCAGGAGGGGGCGCAGGAGCTAGAATGGTGTGCGGCTCCTTAGCCGTAGTGGCGGAGCTCCCCCTCGTGTTTGGTTCGGCCTGGCTCGGCTCAGATGGACCAGGGAGCCCCAAGTTTCCCGGTTGCGCTGCTTCTTAGGACGGTAATTAATACTTTATTTCAAAAAAGAGGAAATATGTCCTTTATTTTTTGGAACACCTTGTAATAATTGACTATTTCTTTAATCCCATCTATAGGAGAAGTGCTGACTGACCTGGCTCTGGCAGGGTTAGGTTAGGGGACAATGCTCTTTTAAAATAAGATAAATAAAGTTTTCTTTAAAAAAAATTAGAGAGCAGCTCTGGCAACAGGTATCTGCAACGTCATTTTCATATTTACTTCTCCTTAAGGGTTCTTATAACTCCTATAATAATAAAATGAAACAGAGACAAAATTAAAATGACAATATATGAAAAATTAAAAACAGATACATTAGGGTTAAAAAAGAACCTTTGTTTCCTGAAAAAAATTGTAGAGAAAAGGGGGAGAGCCAAATAAAGGGTTAAAAACATAATAAAAAATCACTTAAAGTGGGTGTATCAGGGTTACAACCTCACAGGGTTGAGAGATCTTAGGGTTAGGCACCCACCCCTGTATGGTTGAGGTTAGGGGAGGGGCCATGTACAGGTTAAAATTAATAAATAAATAAACAAAAAAGACGGTTGATGTTAGGCACCCTCCCTTAGATGGTTATGTTTAGGAAAAGGTTCTGGAAAATAATAGGAAAAAAAAAAAAAAAAAAAGGTTGGGTTATTGTACAGAAGTGATTGGTGCATATCACCAGGGAAAATTAAACCACGCCAATGAACACAATACCCAATTAATATGTAGCTTACATAAGGAGAGATGTTTTGTGAATTTATGAGGGAGAGAATGGATAAGAACAATGAATTGGTATTTATTAATAAGTTGTTGCTTTTAAAACATATTATATAGCTCTAGTTCCTAAGTTATTTTTATAGTTTTTTAAAATTCTTTTTATAAAAACGAGATATCTTAAACCATCTTTTACTATAAAATTCATATGAAAAATATAATGTGTAAAAGAGAGTTTGTTTTTATAATTAATAAATAGTAGTTTTTAAAGAGGTTATTTATAATGTTTTAGTAAAAAGCATTAGTTTCTAAAGACTTTTCATAAAAAGAAACTTAACTTATTGTTTTTCATTAAGTCCTTTTGGATTGATAGTTTCCAATGTGTTTATCCATTCTCTTTCTTTTCTTTTTCTGAAGGATCTCGACCAGTTGTTGTTATTTTCTAGTCCCAGAAAGATGTAATTGTTGGGACCATGATTTCTGAGATGATTATAAAGAATAGTAGAGTTTTCTGTTTTATTGAGTTGATATGTATGCTGATAGATCCTGGTTTTTAAGCTGTTGCCTGTCTCTCCTATGTATATTTTTTTACAGATGGTGCACTGGATCGCATAAACTACATTTCTGACGTCTTCCTTGAAGCTCTGTCTGATGGGAGCACCTTTGTCAGAGAATGTGTTTTCTATAAAGAGTTTGTTTATAAATTTGGGGTTGTTTGAGCGTGGTTTTTCTTGTTTTCCCATTGCCGTGTGTACCAGAATGTCCTTCAGATTCTTGTTTCTCCTGTAGGCAGTGATCATCTTAAAATCTCCCAGTTCCTGGATTTGGTTTTGTGCCTGTTGAAAATGGGTTTTCAAAACAGAGTTTAGTTGTGCCACATGAGGTGAGTAAGTAATTACAAAAGGTATGAGCGAGCGGCATGTTATTTTTCCTGCCAGTGTATTCCCCGGATGATTCAAACAGTCTCTTCACCTCACTCTTAATGGCTCTGAGAAACCTGGCTGAATAACCTCTCGGCCTCAGAGCTGCAAATAGAGTATTGGTGGCAGTCTCTACATCCTGTTTATGGGTGCAGATTCTGTGAAATCTGATGAGTTGTGATTTTATGAGACCTTTATATGTATGACGGGGATGAAAGCTGGTCTTATGGAGCAAAGCATGCCTGTCTGTATCCTTAAAGTATACTCTGGTGGCTATGCCTTTTGTACTCTGATTAACATTACAGAAGAAGGCTTGTGTATCTAGGAATTCCACTTGGTGTGGTTGGATGTTGTGCTTAAGGGAGATTTTAGGATGGTGGCTGTTTAAAATTGCCATAAAATCATTCAAATCTGCCAACGAATGTGGCCATATTCCAAAAATATCATCCAGATATCTTAAATAGAGAGCTGGTGTTTTACTGCATTTTTGGAACACAGACCTCTCCCAATCTGCCATATAGATGTCCGCATACGCAGGTGAGTATTTACGGCCCATGGCGCATCCAGAGACCTGCAGGAAATACTTGCCATTGAATTCAAAATCATTCCTTTCTAATGTAAGTTTTAACAGGTCCAGGATGAAGTCATCGGGACGAGAGGGATCAGGATTCCTGTTAAAACATTCAGACACCGCTTTCAGGCCCAGTGTTGTATCTATGTTAGTACACAAGGAGTCCACATCAATGGAAAAAATATACGCATTAACACATGTTCGTATATTTTTCAATTTATTTACAAAATGATATGTATCCTTGACATAACTCGGATGTTGCTGTGACAGTGGGTTCAGGAAGAAATCGATATACTCCGTGATGTTGTATGTCTCCGAGCCACAGTGGCTGACAATGGGTCTGCCACTGGGGATGACATTTGGAACTGGCCACGACGCAGAAGGTTTGTGGATTTTAGGCAGCAGGTAGAATAGGCGTGGGCGAGGATTATCAGGGCCCATAAGGTAAGTTTTTTGTTTATTGTTTATGAATTTGTTTCTATATAACTGTTCTACTTTCTCTCTGACAATGGTCTGGGTTTCTGGCTGGAGTAAATATTGCAGTGGTTTGTAATAATGAGTGTCACTGAGTTGTCTGTCTGCTTCCTGTAAATAGTGAATTTTATCCTGTATACAGATTTGGCCTCCTTTGTCTGCGCCTTTAATGATGATGTCCGGGTTATTGGCGAGACTGGCGAGCGCTCCTCTCTCCGCCTGGCTGATGTTTTGCCTGCTGGAATGGCGCGGCTTGAACTGGCGGAAAGCTGCTATGTCCTCCTTGATGAGGTTCTGAATCGGAGATGACACTGCCTCCAATTTCGGTTCCCAGTGTGATAATGTAATAAAAGGTACGGCTTCCTGTTGTTTATTGTAATCAAAATAGTCTAATAATTTGAAACGGCGGTGATACAGGTGGAGGTCTTTGCGTATTTCTAGTGGAGTTGGTGGTTTGGGCGTAGGTATGAAAGTCAGTCCTTTTTCCAGTATTTCAATTTCTGCTCTATTTAGGGAGAAAGACTGGCTTAAGTTGACTATATTTGATGAAGAGGGGAGTGCATTGGCAGCATGTTTAACTTAGACAGCCAGTGTTTGAGGATCTTATCTGCCGTCTCCTTTGTCCAATGAATTGGATCATTGGGGTTAACTGTAAAATCTGGTCTGTCAATGCGGGTTAAGAAGTTATATTTCAGCCTGATTTTTTGGTTCATTTCAGAAATTAATACCTGTTGGTTTTCTGGTATTTTGTTAGAGTAATGAATGATGGGGACGTGGATGATGGCCATCGGGAAAGCCGTTGTTGTCACGGCAACCAGCTGTTGCAGTTGTTTGCACGAGGTGGGTGTGGTTTGTTCCCTCAGGCAGTTATTGAGTCCGACTGACAGAATAACATGCTCCACCTGTGGTTGGATACTCAGTTTTTTGAGCAGGTGTGTCACGTGTGAGCAGGTGGCACCGGGATAGCTGTCCACTTGGACCCGCTCGTCGGTGAAGACTGGGATTCTGGCCAGATTGGAGTCGCCAATTATTAAAATTGGTTTTCTGACCGTCAATCGCCAGTCCTGATTTTTGTAGATGGTATGCTGGTGGACTGTCGGCTCTGTGCGCTCCGGTCTGGCTCGTGTGCGAGCGGCGGTACGCTGGGGTTTGGGCACCGGGCTGGAGTCAGACTGAGGAGTATTAGTGTCATTTTGACTTTCAGTTGTGTCCTCTGTCATCATGTTTTTCTCTCCATCCTGTGCCCCCGCCATCACCGTGTTCACCCCTCGCACCGGTTCAGACTCAGCGAGCGCACCTTGAGTGACGTCATCCAGTGCGCCGTGTGTTGCAGAGGTCAGAGAGATTGTCTCGGCCACGGACACAGCCACGTTCGAAAGTTGGGGACCAATTGGTAAGTTATTTACCGAGTCTTCCTCACAAACCAGTTCAAAATTTATTTTGGGGATATTGTCTTGATTTGTGTTATTAGGATATTGCTCTGTGATCTCGTTTGGTGGGGGTGTTTTCTCCGTTACAGGCTGTGAAGCAAGTAACGGTGCGTCAGCGTGGCACGGATACACTTGGGCCGTTGTTTGTCTGTGCGCCTGGCGTGGTACCGTCGGCTCCTGGGCAGGAGGGGGCGCAGGAGCTAGAATGGTGTGCGGCTCCTTAGCCGTAGTGGCGGAGCTCCCCCTCGTGTTTGGTTCGGCCTGGCTCGGCTCAGATGGACCAGGGAGCCCCAAGTTTCCCGGTTGCGCTGCTTCTTAGGACGGTAATTAATACTTTATTTCAAAAAAGAGGAAATATGTCCTTTATTTTTTGGAACACCTTGTAATAATTGACTATTTCTTTAATCCCATCTATAGGAGAAGTGCTGACTGACCTGGCTCTGGCAGGGTTAGGTTAGGGGACAATGCTCTTTTAAAATAAGATAAATAAAGTTTTCTTTAAAAAAAATTAGAGAGCAGCTCTGGCAACAGGTATCTGCAACGTCATTTTCATATTTACTTCTCCTTAAGGGTTCTTATAACTCCTATAATAATAAAATGAAACAGAGACAAAATTAAAATGACAATATATGAAAAATTAAAAACAAATACATTAGGGTTAAAAAAGAACCTTTGTTTCCTGAAAAAAATTGTAGAGAAAAGGGGGAGAGCCAAATAAAGGGTTAAAAACATAATAAAAAATCACTTAAAGTGGGTGTATCAGGGTTACAACCTCACAGGGTTGAGAGATCTTAGGGTTAGGCACCCACCCCTGTATGGTTGAGGTTAGGGGAGGGGCCATGTACAGGTTAAAATTAATAAATAAATAAACAAAAAAGACGGTTGATGTTAGGCACCCTCCCTTAGATGGTTATGTTTAGGAAAAGATTCTGGAAAATAATAGAAAAAAAAAAAAAAAAAAAAGGTTGGGTTATTGTACAGAAGTGATTGGTGCATATCACCAGGGTAAATTAAACCACGCCAATGAACACAATACCCAATTAATATGTAGCTTACATAAGGAGAGATGTTTTGTGAATTTATGAGGGAGAGAATGGATAAGAACAATGAATTGGTATTTATTAATAAGTTGTTGCTTTTAAAACATATTATATAGCTCTAGTTCCTAAGTTATTTTTATAGTTTTTTAAAATTCTTTTTATAAAAACGAGATATCTTAAACCATCTTTTACTATAAAATTCATATGAAAAATATAATGTGTAAAAGAGAGTTTGTTTTTATAATTAATAAATAGTAGTTTTTAAAGAGGTTATTTATAATGTTTTAGTAAAAAGCATTAGTTTCTAAAGACTTTTCATAAAAAGAAACTTAACTTATTGTTTTTCATTAAGTCCTTTTGGATTGATAGTTTCCAATGTGTTTATCCATTCTCTTTCTTTTCTTTTTCTGAAGGATCTCGACCAGTTGTTGTTATTTTCTAGTCCCAGAAAGATGTAATTGTTGGGACCATGATTTCTGAGATGATTATAAAGAATAGTAGAGTTTTCTGTTTTATTGAGTTGATATGTATGCTGATAGATCCTGGTTTTTAAGCTGTTGCCTGTCTCTCCTATGTATATTTTTTTAACAGATGGTGCACTGGATCGCATAAACTACATTTCTGACGTCTTCCTTGAAGCTCTGTCTGATGGGAGCACCTTTGTCAGAGAATGTGTTTTCTATAAAGAGTTTGTTTATAAATTTGGGGTTGTTTGAGCGTGGTTTTTCTTGTTTTCCCATTGCCGTGTGTACCAGAATGTCCTTCAGATTCTTGTTTCTCCTGTAGGCAGTGATCATCTTAAAATCTCCCAGTTCCTGGATTTGGTTTTGTGCCTGTTGAAAATGGGTTTTCAAAACAGAGTTTAGTTGTGCCACATGAGGTGAGTAAGTAATTACAAAAGGTATGAGCGAGCGGCATGTTATTTTTCCTGCCAGTGTATTCCCCGGATGATTCAAACAGTCTCTTCACCTCACTCTTAATGGCTCTGAGAAACCTGGCTGAATAACCTCTCGGCCTCAGAGCTGCAAATAGAGTATTGGTGGCAGTCTCTACATCCTGTTTATGGGTGCAGATTCTGTGAAATCTGATGAGTTGTGATTTTATGAGACCTTTATATGTATGACGGGGATGAAAGCTGGTCTTATGGAGCAAAGCATGCCTGTCTGTATCCTTAAAGTATACTCTGGTGGCTATGCCTTTTGTACTCTGATTAACATTACAGAAGAAGGCTTGTGTATCTAGGAATTCCACTTGGTGTGGTTGGATGTTGTGCTTAAGGGAGATTTTAGGATGGTGGCTGTTTAAAATTGCCATAAAATCATTCAAATCTGCCAACGAATGTGGCCATATTCCAAAAATATCATCCAGATATCTTATCACTGTCACGTCTTTGCTGGTGCAAAGACGTGACAGTGATCCTGCAGCACTGTTCTCCTGACCTGGAGACTTTCATCATAAACTGCAGGCCCTTCTACTCCCCCCGTGAGTTCACCTCAATCATCCTGGTCGGTGTTTACATCCCACCACAGGCCAACGTGCAGGAGGCACAGCGGGCGCTCGCCGACCAGATACTGTGTGTGGAGCAGACCAACCCGGACTCCGTAGTTATTGTCCTTGGTGACTTTAACAAAGGGAACCTCAGTCATGAACTGCCCAAATATAGACAGTTTGTTAATTGCCCGACCAGAGAGGGGAACACTCTGGACCACTGTTACACCACAATCAGTGGTGCTTATCACGCCGTCCCCCGGGCTGCACTGGGCCACTCTGACCATGTCATGGTCCACCTGATTCCCACATACAGGCAGAAACTAAAACTGTGTAAACCTGTTGCGAGGACATCAAAGCAGTGGTGCAGTGAAGCCATAGAGGATCTGCGGGCATGTTTGGACTGCACTGACTGGGAGGTGTTCAGGACTGCTTCCAACAGTCTGGATGAGTTCACAGAGGCTGTGACGTCATACATCAGCTTCTGTGAGGACTGCTGTATCCCATCACGCACCAGGGTGAGTTATAACAATGACAAACCCTGGTTCACAGCTAAGCTCAGTCAGCTCAGGAGGCAAAAGGAGGAAGCTTTCAGGAGTGGGGACAGGGACAAGTTTAAAGAGTCCAAGTACAGGTTTAGCAAAGCGGTGAGAGAAGCTAAACGACTGTACTCTGAGAAACTTCAGCTCCAGTTCTCAGCCAATGACTCTGCTTCTGTCTGGAAAGGGCTCAGACAGATCACTAACTACAAACCTAAACCCCCCCACTCCATTAATGACTTCCGTCTGGCCAACGATCTGAATGAGTTCTACTGCCGCTTTGAAAGACAGTGGGACAAGCCTGACACTAACCTCCACATCAGAGCCACATCAGAACCCTCCTCCTCCCCTACCAAAGGAACGTCTCTCTCTATCCTGGAGAGAGATGTCAACAGGCTTTTTAAGAAGCAGAACCCCCGCAAAGCAGCCGGTCCTGACTCTGTCTCTCCATCATCCCTGAAGCACTGTGCTGATCAGCTGTCTCCAGTGTTCACAGACATCTTCAACACCTCACTGGAGATCTGCCACGTGCCAGCCTGCTTCAAATCCTCCACCATCATCCCTGTCCCCAAAAAACCAAGGCCCACAGGACTAAATGACTATAGACCCATTGCCCTGACCTCTGTGGTCATGAAATCATTTGAGCGTCTTGTCCTGTCCCATCTCAAATCCATCACTGACCCACTCCTGGACCCCCTGCAGTTCGCCTACAGAGCCAACAGGTCTGTAGACGACGCCGTCAACATGGCTCTCCACTTCATCCTCCAGCACCTGGACTCCTCAGGGACCTATGCCAGGATCCTGTTTGTGGACTTTAGCTCTGCCTTCAACACCATCATCCCGGCTCTGCTGCAGGACAAGCTCTCCCAGCTGAGCGTGCCTGACTCCACCTGCAGGTGGATCACCGACTTCCTGTCTGACAGGAGGCAGCACGTGAAGCTAGGAAAGCACGTGTCTGACTCCCAGACCATCAGCACTGGATCCCCGCAAGGCTGCGTTCTTTCTCCTCTGCTCTTCTCCCTGTACACTAACACCTGCACCTCCAGCCATCAGTCTGTCAAGCTCCTGAAGTTTGCAGACGACACCACTCTCATTGGACTCATCTCTGATGGCGATGAGTCTGCCTACAGGTGGGAGACTGAGCGTCTGGTGACCTGGTGCAGGCAGAACAACCTAGAGCTAAACGCTCTGAAGACAGTGGAAATGATAGTGGACTTCAGGAAGAGCCCAGCCCCACCCACCCCCATCTCCCTGTGTGACTCCCCCGTGGCTACCGTGGAGCATTTTCGCTTCTTGGGAACCACCATCACACAGGATCTCAAATGGGAGCTAAACATCAGCTCCCTCATCAAAAAAGCTCAGCAGAGGATGTATTTCCTGAGGCAATTGAAGAAGTTCAACCTGCCAAGGACTATGATGGTGAACTTCTACACCTCCATCATTGAGTCCATCCTCACCTCCTCCATCACCATCTGGTTTGCTGCTGCCACGGAGAGGGAAAATAACAGACTGCAGCGTATCATCCACTCTGCTGAGAAGGTGATTGGCTGCAATCTTCCGTCCCTCCAGGACCTGCACGCCTCAAGGACTCTGAGGCGTGCAGGGAAGATTGTAGCTGACTCCTCCCACCCTGGACACAAACTCTTTGAGACACTCCCCTCTGGCAGGAGGCTGCGGTCCTTCAGGACCAAAACCTCTCGCCACAAAAATAGCTTCTTCCCATCTGCTATTAGCCTCATCAACAAGGCTAGAGAGCCCCACTGTTGCTGATCAATTGCACCAATCACCAGAAAAAATTCCTTGTATGTGAAAGCATACTTGGCAATAAAACTGATTCTGATTCTGATTCTGATTCTGATTCTAAATAGAGAGCTGGTGTTTTACTGCATTTTTGGAACACAGACCTCTCCCAATCTGCCATATAGATGTCCGCATACGCAGGTGAGTATTTACGGCCCATGGCGCATCCAGAGACCTGCAGGAAATACTTGCCATTGAATTCAAAATCATTCCTTTCTAATGTAAGTTTTAACAGGTCCAGGATGAAGTCATCGGGACGAGAGGGATCAGGATTCCTGTTAAAACATTCAGACACCGCTTTCAGGCCCAGTGTTGTATCTATGTTAGTACACAAGGAGTCCACATCAATGGAAAAAATATACGCATTAACACATGTTCGTATATTTTTCAATTTATTTACAAAATGATATGTATCCTTGACATAACTCGGATGTTGCTGTGACAGTGGGTTCAGGAAGAAATCGATATACTCCGTGATGTTGTATGTCTCCGAGCCACAGTGGCTGACAATGGGTCTGCCACTGGGGATGACATTTGGAACTGGCCACGACGCAGAAGGTTTGTGGATTTTAGGCAGCAGGTAGAATAGGCGTGGGCGAGGATTATCAGGGCCCATAAGGTAAGTTTTTTGTTTATTGTTTATGAATTTGTTTCTATATAACTGTTCTACTTTCTCTCTGACAATGGTCTGGGTTTCTGGCTGGAGTAAATATTGCAGTGGTTTGTAATAATGAGTGTCACTGAGTTGTCTGTCTGCTTCCTGTAAATAGTGAATTTTATCCTGTATACAGATTTGGCCTCCTTTGTCTGCGCCTTTAATGATGATGTCCGGGTTATTGGCGAGACTGGCGAGCGCTCCTCTCTCCGCCTGGCTGATGTTTTGCCTGCTGGAATGGCGCGGCTTGAACTGGCGGAAAGCTGCTATGTCCTCCTTGATGAGGTTCTGAATCGGAGATGACACTGCCTCCAATTTCGGTTCCCAGTGTGATAATGTAATAAAAGGTACGGCTTCCTGTTGTTTATTGTAATCAAAATAGTCTAATAATTTGAAACGGCGGTGATACAGGTGGAGGTCTTTGCGTATTTCTAGTGGAGTTGGTGGTTTGGGCGTAGGTATGAAAGTCAGTCCTTTTTCCAGTATTTCAATTTCTGCTCTATTTAGGGAGAAAGACTGGCTTAAGTTGACTATATATGATGAAGAGGGGAGTGCATTGGCAGCATGTTTAACTTAGACAGCCAGTGTTTGAGGATCTTATCTGCCGTCTCCTTTGTCCAATGAATTGGATCATTGGGGTTAACTGTAAAATCTGGTCTGTCAATGCGGGTTAAGAAGTTATATTTCAGCCTGATTTTTTGGTTCATTTCAGAAATTAATACCTGTTGGTTTTCTGGTATTTTGTTAGAGTAATGAATGATGGGGACGTGGATGATGGCCATCGGGAAAGCCGTTGTTGTCACGGCAACCAGCTGTTGCAGTTGTTTGCACGAGGTGGGTGTGGTTTGTTCCCTCAGGCAGTTATTGAGTCCGACTGACAGAATAACATGCTCCACCTGTGGTTGGATACTCAGTTTTTTGAGCAGGTGTGTCACGTGTGAGCAGGTGGCACCGGGATAGCTGTCCACTTGGACCCGCTCGTCGGTGAAGACTGGGATTCTGGCCAGATTGGAGTCGCCAATTATTAAAATTGGTTTTCTGACCGTCAATCGCCAGTCCTGATTTTTGTAGATGGTATGCTGGTGGACTGTCGGCTCTGTGCGCTCCGGTCTGGCTCGTGTGCGAGCGGCGGTACGCTGGGGTTTGGGCACCGGGCTGGAGTCAGACTGAGGAGTATTAGTGTCATTTTGACTTTCAGTTGTGTCCTCTGTCATCATGTTTTTCTCTCCATCCTGTGCCCCCGCCATCACCGTGTTCACCCCTCGCACCGGTTCAGACTCAGCGAGCGCACCTTGAGTGACGTCATCCAGTGCGCCGTGTGTTGCAGAGGTCAGAGAGATTGTCTCGGCCACGGACACAGCCACGTTCGAAAGTTGGGGACCAATTGGTAAGTTATTTACCGAGTCTTCCTCACAAACCAGTTCAAAATTTATTTTGGGGATATTGTCTTGATTTGTGTTATTAGGATATTGCTCTGTGATCTCGTTTGGTGGGGGTGTTTTCTCCGTTACAGGCTGTGAAGCAAGTAACGGTGCGTCAGCGTGGCACGGATACACTTGGGCCGTTGTTTGTCTGTGCGCCTGGCGTGGTACCGTCGGCTCCTGGGCAGGAGGGGGCGCAGGAGCTAGAATGGTGTGCGGCTCCTTAGCCGTAGTGGCGGAGCTCCCCCTCGTGTTTGGTTCGGCCTGGCTCGGCTCAGATGGACCAGGGAGCCCCAAGTTTCCCGGTTGCGCTGCTTCTTAGGACGGTAATTAATACTTTATTTCAAAAAAGAGGAAATATGTCCTTTATTTTTTGGAACACCTTGTAATAATTGACTATTTCTTTAATCCCATCTATAGGAGAAGTGCTGACTGACCTGGCTCTGGCAGGGTTAGGTTAGGGGACAATGCTCTTTTAAAATAAGATAAATAAAGTTTTCTTTAAAAAAAATTAGAGAGCAGCTCTGGCAACAGGTATCTGCAACGTCATTTTCATATTTACTTCTCCTTAAGGGTTCTTATAACTCCTATAATAATAAAATGAAACAGAGACAAAATTAAAATGACAATATATGAAAAATTAAAAACAAATACATTAGGGTTAAAAAAGAACCTTTGTTTCCTGAAAAAAATTGTAGAGAAAAGGGGGAGAGCCAAATAAAGGGTTAAAAACATAATAAAAAATCACTTAAAGTGGGTGTATCAGGGTTACAACCTCACAGGGTTGAGAGATCTTAGGGTTAGGCACCCACCCCTGTATGGTTGAGGTTAGGGGAGGGGCCATGTACAGGTTAAAATTAATAAATAAATAAACAAAAAAGACGGTTGATGTTAGGCACCCTCCCTTAGATGGTTATGTTTAGGAAAAGGTTCTGGAAAATAATAGAAAAAAAAAAAAAAAAAAAAGGTTGGGTTATTGTACAGAAGTGATTGGTGCATATCACCAGGGAAAATTAAACCACGCCAATGAACACAATACCCAATTAATATGTAGCTTACATAAGGAGAGATGTTTTGTGAATTTATGAGGGAGAGAATGGATAAGAACAATGAATTGGTATTTATTAATAAGTTGTTGCTTTTAAAACATATTATATAGCTCTAGTTCCTAAGTTATTTTTATAGTTTTTTAAAATTCTTTTTATAAAAACGAGATATCTTAAACCATCTTTTACTATAAAATTCATATGAAAAATATAATGTGTAAAAGAGAGTTTGTTTTTATAATTAATAAATAGTAGTTTTTAAAGAGGTTATTTATAATGTTTTAGTAAAAAGCATTAGTTTCTAAAGACTTTTCATAAAAAGAAACTTAACTTATTGTTTTTCATTAAGTCCTTTTGGATTGATAGTTTCCAATGTGTTTATCCATTCTCTTTCTTTTCTTTTTCTGAAGGATCTCGACCAGTTGTTGTTATTTTCTAGTCCCAGAAAGATGTAATTGTTGGGACCATGATTTCTGAGATGATTATAAAGAATAGTAGAGTTTTCTGTTTTATTGAGTTGATATGTATGCTGATAGATCCTGGTTTTTAAGCTGTTGCCTGTCTCTCCTATGTATATTTTTTTACAGATGGTGCACTGGATCGCATAAACTACATTTCTGACGTCTTCCTTGAAGCTCTGTCTGATGGGAGCACCTTTGTCAGAGAATGTGTTTTCTATAAAGAGTTTGTTTATAAATTTGGGGTTGTTTGAGCGTGGTTTTTCTTGTTTTCCCATTGCCGTGTGTACCAGAATGTCCTTCAGATTCTTGTTTCTCCTGTAGGCAGTGATCATCTTAAAATCTCCCAGTTCCTGGATTTGGTTTTGTGCCTGTTGAAAATGGGTTTTCAAAACAGAGTTTAGTTGTGCCACATGAGGTGAGTAAGTAATTACAAAAGGTATGAGCGAGCGGCATGTTATTTTTCCTGCCAGTGTATTCCCCGGATGATTCAAACAGTCTCTTCACCTCACTCTTAATGGCTCTGAGAAACCTGGCTGAATAACCTCTCGGCCTCAGAGCTGCAAATAGAGTATTGGTGGCAGTCTCTACATCCTGTTTATGGGTGCAGATTCTGTGAAATCTGATGAGTTGTGATTTTATGAGACCTTTATATGTATGACGGGGATGAAAGCTGGTCTTATGGAGCAAAGCATGCCTGTCTGTATCCTTAAAGTATACTCTGGTGGCTATGCCTTTTGTACTCTGATTAACATTACAGAAGAAGGCTTGTGTATCTAGGAATTCCACTTGGTGTGGTTGGATGTTGTGCTTAAGGGAGATTTTAGGATGGTGGCTGTTTAAAATTGCCATAAAATCATTCAAATCTGCCAACGAATGTGGCCATATTCCAAAAATATCATCCAGATATCTTAAATAGAGAGCTGGTGTTTTACTGCATTTTTGGAACACAGACCTCTCCCAATCTGCCATATAGATGTCCGCATACGCAGGTGAGTATTTACGGCCCATGGCGCATCCAGAGACCTGCAGGAAATACTTGCCATTGAATTCAAAATCATTCCTTTCTAATGTAAGTTTTAACAGGTCCAGGATGAAGTCATCGGGACGAGAGGGATCAGGATTCCTGTTAAAACATTCAGACACCGCTTTCAGGCCCAGTGTTGTATCTATGTTAGTACACAAGGAGTCCACATCAATGGAAAAAATATACGCATTAACACATGTTCGTATATTTTTCAATTTATTTACAAAATGATATGTATCCTTGACATAACTCGGATGTTGCTGTGACAGTGGGTTCAGGAAGAAATCGATATACTCCGTGATGTTGTATGTCTCCGAGCCACAGTGGCTGACAATGGGTCTGCCACTGGGGATGACATTTGGAACTGGCCACGACGCAGAAGGTTTGTGGATTTTAGGCAGCAGGTAGAATAGGCGTGGGCGAGGATTATCAGGGCCCATAAGGTAAGTTTTTTGTTTATTGTTTATGAATTTGTTTCTATATAACTGTTCTACTTTCTCTCTGACAATGGTCTGGGTTTCTGGCTGGAGTAAATATTGCAGTGGTTTGTAATAATGAGTGTCACTGAGTTGTCTGTCTGCTTCCTGTAAATAGTGAATTTTATCCTGTATACAGATTTGGCCTCCTTTGTCTGCGCCTTTAATGATGATGTCCGGGTTATTGGCGAGACTGGCGAGCGCTCCTCTCTCCGCCTGGCTGATGTTTTGCCTGCTGGAATGGCGCGGCTTGAACTGGCGGAAAGCTGCTATGTCCTCCTTGATGAGGTTCTGAATCGGAGATGACACTGCCTCCAATTTCGGTTCCCAGTGTGATAATGTAATAAAAGGTACGGCTTCCTGTTGTTTATTGTAATCAAAATAGTCTAATAATTTGAAACGGCGGTGATACAGGTGGAGGTCTTTGCGTATTTCTAGTGGAGTTGGTGGTTTGGGCGTAGGTATGAAAGTCAGTCCTTTTTCCAGTATTTCAATTTCTGCTCTATTTAGGGAGAAAGACTGGCTTAAGTTGACTATATTTGATGAAGAGGGGAGTGCATTGGCAGCATGTTTAACTTAGACAGCCAGTGTTTGAGGATCTTATCTGCCGTCTCCTTTGTCCAATGAATTGGATCATTGGGGTTAACTGTAAAATCTGGTCTGTCAATGCGGGTTAAGAAGTTATATTTCAGCCTGATTTTTTGGTTCATTTCAGAAATTAATACCTGTTGGTTTTCTGGTATTTTGTTAGAGTAATGAATGATGGGGACGTGGATGATGGCCATCGGGAAAGCCGTTGTTGTCACGGCAACCAGCTGTTGCAGTTGTTTGCACGAGGTGGGTGTGGTTTGTTCCCTCAGGCAGTTATTGAGTCCGACTGACAGAATAACATGCTCCACCTGTGGTTGGATACTCAGTTTTTTGAGCAGGTGTGTCACGTGTGAGCAGGTGGCACCGGGATAGCTGTCCACTTGGACCCGCTCGTCGGTGAAGACTGGGATTCTGGCCAGATTGGAGTCGCCAATTATTAAAATTGGTTTTCTGACCGTCAATCGCCAGTCCTGATTTTTGTAGATGGTATGCTGGTGGACTGTCGGCTCTGTGCGCTCCGGTCTGGCTCGTGTGCGAGCGGCGGTACGCTGGGGTTTGGGCACCGGGCTGGAGTCAGACTGAGGAGTATTAGTGTCATTTTGACTTTCAGTTGTGTCCTCTGTCATCATGTTTTTCTCTCCATCCTGTGCCCCCGCCATCACCGTGTTCACCCCTCGCACCGGTTCAGACTCAGCGAGCGCACCTTGAGTGACGTCATCCAGTGCGCCGTGTGTTGCAGAGGTCAGAGAGATTGTCTCGGCCACGGACACAGCCACGTTCGAAAGTTGGGGACCAATTGGTAAGTTATTTACCGAGTCTTCCTCACAAACCAGTTCAAAATTTATTTTGGGGATATTGTCTTGATTTGTGTTATTAGGATATTGCTCTGTGATCTCGTTTGGTGGGGGTGTTTTCTCCGTTACAGGCTGTGAAGCAAGTAACGGTGCGTCAGCGTGGCACGGATACACTTGGGCCGTTGTTTGTCTGTGCGCCTGGCGTGGTACCGTCGGCTCCTGGGCAGGAGGGGGCGCAGGAGCTAGAATGGTGTGCGGCTCCTTAGCCGTAGTGGCGGAGCTCCCCCTCGTGTTTGGTTCGGCCTGGCTCGGCTCAGATGGACCAGGGAGCCCCAAGTTTCCCGGTTGCGCTGCTTCTTAGGACGGTAATTAATACTTTATTTCAAAAAAGAGGAAATATGTCCTTTATTTTTTGGAACACCTTGTAATAATTGACTATTTCTTTAATCCCATCTATAGGAGAAGTGCTGACTGACCTGGCTCTGGCAGGGTTAGGTTAGGGGACAATGCTCTTTTAAAATAAGATAAATAAAGTTTTCTTTAAAAAAAATTAGAGAGCAGCTCTGGCAACAGGTATCTGCAACGTCATTTTCATATTTACTTCTCCTTAAGGGTTCTTATAACTCCTATAATAATAAAATGAAACAGAGACAAAATTAAAATGACAATATATGAAAAATTAAAAACAAATACATTAGGGTTAAAAAAGAACCTTTGTTTCCTGAAAAAAATTGTAGAGAAAAGGGGGAGAGCCAAATAAAGGGTTAAAAACATAATAAAAAATCACTTAAAGTGGGTGTATCAGGGTTACAACCTCACAGGGTTGAGAGATCTTAGGGTTAGGCACCCACCCCTGTATGGTTGAGGTTAGGGGAGGGGCCATGTACAGGTTAAAATTAATAAATAAATAAACAAAAAAGACGGTTGATGTTAGGCACCCTCCCTTAGATGGTTATGTTTAGGAAAAGGTTCTGGAAAATAATAGAAAAAAAAAAAAAAAAAAAGGTTGGGTTATTGTACAGAAGTGATTGGTGCATATCACCAGGGTAAATTAAACCACGCCAATGAACACAATACCCAATTAATATGTAGCTTACATAAGGAGAGATGTTTTGTGAATTTATGAGGGAGAGAATGGATAAGAACAATGAATTGGTATTTATTAATAAGTTGTTGCTTTTAAAACATATTATATAGCTCTAGTTCCTAAGTTATTTTTATAGTTTTTTAAAATTCTTTTTATAAAAACGAGATATCTTAAACCATCTTTTACTATAAAATTCATATGAAAAATATAATGTGTAAAAGAGAGTTTGTTTTTATAATTAATAAATAGTAGTTTTTAAAGAGGTTATTTATAATGTTTTAGTAAAAAGCATTAGTTTCTAAAGACTTTTCATAAAAAGAAACTTA
This sequence comes from Trachinotus anak, assembly GCF_046630095.1. Lineage (NCBI taxonomy): Eukaryota > Metazoa > Chordata > Actinopteri > Carangiformes > Carangidae > Trachinotus > Trachinotus anak. The sequence continues at coordinate 289,701 of NW_027273857.1, read as the reverse complement.
ACTTATTGTTTTTCATTAAGTCCTTTTGGATTGATAGTTTCCAATGTGTTTATCCATTCTCTTTCTTTTCTTTTTCTGAAGGATCTCGACCAGTTGTTGTTATTTTCTAGTCCCAGAAAGATGTAATTGTTGGGACCATGATTTCTGAGATGATTATAAAGAATAGTAGAGTTTTCTGTTTTATTGAGTTGATATGTATGCTGATAGATCCTGGTTTTTAAGCTGTTGCCTGTCTCTCCTATGTATATTTTTTTAACAGATGGTGCACTGGATCGCATAAACTACATTTCTGACGTCTTCCTTGAAGCTCTGTCTGATGGGAGCACCTTTGTCAGAGAATGTGTTTTCTATAAAGAGTTTGTTTATAAATTTGGGGTTGTTTGAGCGTGGTTTTTCTTGTTTTCCCATTGCCGTGTGTACCAGAATGTCCTTCAGATTCTTGTTTCTCCTGTAGGCAGTGATCATCTTAAAATCTCCCAGTTCCTGGATTTGGTTTTGTGCCTGTTGAAAATGGGTTTTCAAAACAGAGTTTAGTTGTGCCACATGAGGTGAGTAAGTAATTACAAAAGGTATGAGCGAGCGGCATGTTATTTTTCCTGCCAGTGTATTCCCCGGATGATTCAAACAGTCTCTTCACCTCACTCTTAATGGCTCTGAGAAACCTGGCTGAATAACCTCTCGGCCTCAGAGCTGCAAATAGAGTATTGGTGGCAGTCTCTACATCCTGTTTATGGGTGCAGATTCTGTGAAATCTGATGAGTTGTGATTTTATGAGACCTTTATATGTATGACGGGGATGAAAGCTGGTCTTATGGAGCAAAGCATGCCTGTCTGTATCCTTAAAGTATACTCTGGTGGCTATGCCTTTTGTACTCTGATTAACATTACAGAAGAAGGCTTGTGTATCTAGGAATTCCACTTGGTGTGGTTGGATGTTGTGCTTAAGGGAGATTTTAGGATGGTGGCTGTTTAAAATTGCCATAAAATCATTCAAATCTGCCAACGAATGTGGCCATATTCCAAAAATATCATCCAGATATCTTAAATAGAGAGCTGGTGTTTTACTGCATTTTTGGAACACAGACCTCTCCCAATCTGCCATATAGATGTCCGCATACGCAGGTGAGTATTTACGGCCCATGGCGCATCCAGAGACCTGCAGGAAATACTTGCCATTGAATTCAAAATCATTCCTTTCTAATGTAAGTTTTAACAGGTCCAGGATGAAGTCATCGGGACGAGAGGGATCGGGATTCCTGTTAAAACATTCAGACACCGCTTTCAGGCCCAGTGTTGTATCTATGTTAGTACACAAGGAGTCCACATCAATGGAAAAAATATACGCATTAACACATGTTCGTATATTTTTCAATTTATTTACAAAATGATATGTATCCTTGACATAACTCGGATGTTGCTGTGACAGTGGGTTCAGGAAGAAATCGATATACTCCGTGATGTTGTATGTCTCCGAGCCACAGTGGCTGACAATGGGTCTGCCACTGGGGATGACATTTGGAACTGGCCACGACGCAGAAGGTTTGTGGATTTTAGGCAGCAGGTAGAATAGGCGTGGGCGAGGATTATCAGGGCCCATAAGGTAAGTTTTTTGTTTATTGTTTATGAATTTGTTTCTATATAACTGTTCTACTTTCTCTCTGACAATGGTCTGGGTTTCTGGCTGGAGTAAATATTGCAGTGGTTTGTAATAATGAGTGTCACTGAGTTGTCTGTCTGCTTCCTGTAAATAGTGAATTTTATCCTGTATACAGATTTGGCCTCCTTTGTCTGCGCCTTTAATGATGATGTCCGGGTTATTGGCGAGACTGGCGAGCGCTCCTCTCTCCGCCTGGCTGATGTTTTGCCTGCTGGAATGGCGCGGCTTGAACTGGCGGAAAGCTGCTATGTCCTCCTTGATGAGGTTCTGAATCGGAGATGACACTGCCTCCAATTTCGGTTCCCAGTGTGATAATGTAATAAAAGGTACGGCTTCCTGTTGTTTATTGTAATCAAAATAGTCTAATAATTTGAAACGGCGGTGATACAGGTGGAGGTCTTTGCGTATTTCTAGTGGAGTTGGTGGTTTGGGCGTAGGTATGAAAGTCAGTCCTTTTTCCAGTATTTCAATTTCTGCTCTATTTAGGGAGAAAGACTGGCTTAAGTTGACTATATTTGATGAAGAGGGGAGTGCATTGGCAGCATGTTTAACTTAGACAGCCAGTGTTTGAGGATCTTATCTGCCGTCTCCTTTGTCCAATGAATTGGATCATTGGGGTTAACTGTAAAATCTGGTCTGTCAGTGCGGGTTAAGAAGTTATATTTCAGCCTGATTTTTTGGTTCATTTCAGAAATTAATACCTGTTGGTTTTCTGGTATTTTGTTAGAGTAATGAATGATGGGGACGTGGATGATGGCCATCGGGAAAGCCGTTGTTGTCACGGCAACCAGCTGTTGCAGTTGTTTGCACGAGGTGGGTGTGGTTTGTTCCCTCAGGCAGTTATTGAGTCCGACTGACAGAATAACATGCTCCACCTGTGGTTGGATACTCAGTTTTTTGAGCAGGTGTGTCACGTGTGAGCAGGTGGCACCGGGATAGCTGTCCACTTGGACCCGCTCGTCGGTGAAGACTGGGATTCTGGCCAGATTGGAGTCGCCAATTATTAAAATTGGTTTTCTGACCGTCAATCGCCAGTCCTGATTTTTGTAGATGGTATGCTGGTGGACTGTCGGCTCTGTGCGCTCCGGTCTGGCTCGTGTGCGAGCGGCGGTACGCTGGGGTTTGGGCACCGGGCTGGAGTCAGACTGAGGAGTATTAGTGTCATTTTGACTTTCAGTTGTGTCCTCTGTCATCATGTTTTTCTCTCCATCCTGTGCCCCCGCCATCACCGTGTTCACCCCTCGCACCGGTTCAGACTCAGCGAGCGCACCTTGAGTGACGTCATCCAGTGCGCCGTGTGTTGCAGAGGTCAGAGAGATTGTCTCGGCCACGGACACAGCCACGTTCGAAAGTTGGGGACCAATTGGTAAGTTATTTACCGAGTCTTCCTCACAAACCAGTTCAAAATTTATTTTGGGGATATTGTCTTGATTTGTGTTATTAGGATATTGCTCTGTGATCTCGTTTGGTGGGGGTGTTTTCTCCGTTACAGGCTGTGAAGCAAGTAACGGTGCGTCAGCGTGGCACGGATACACTTGGGCCGTTGTTTGTCTGTGCGCCTGGCGTGGTACCGTCGGCTCCTGGGCAGGAGGGGGCGCAGGAGCTAGAATGGTGTGCGGCTCCTTAGCCGTAGTGGCGGAGCTCCCCCTCGTGTTTGGTTCGGCCTGGCTCGGCTCAGATGGACCAGGGAGCCCCAAGTTTCCCGGTTGCGCTGCTTCTTAGGACGGTAATTAATACTTTATTTCAAAAAAGAGGAAATATGTCCTTTATTTTTTGGAACACCTTGTAATAATTGACTATTTCTTTAATCCCATCTATAGGAGAAGTGCTGACTGACCTGGCTCTGGCAGGGTTAGGTTAGGGGACAATGCTCTTTTAAAATAAGATAAATAAAGTTTTCTTTAAAAAAAATTAGAGAGCAGCTCTGGCAACAGGTATCTGCAACGTCATTTTCATATTTACTTCTCCTTAAGGGTTCTTATAACTCCTATAATAATAAAATGAAACAGAGACAAAATTAAAATGATTGAAATTGTAGAGAAAAGGGGGAGAGCCAAATAAAGGGTTAAAAACATAATAAAAAATCACTTAAAGTGGGTGTATCAGGGTTACAACCTCACAGGGTTGAGAGATCTTAGGGTTAGGCACCCACCCCTGTATGGTTGAGGTTAGGGGAGGGGCCATGTACAGGTTAAAATTAATAAATAAATAAACAAAAAAGACGGTTGATGTTAGGCACCCTCCCTTAGATGGTTATGTTTAGGAAGAGGTTCTGGAAAATAATAGAAAAAAAAAAAAAAAAAAAGGTTGGGTTATTGTACAGAAGTGATTGGTGCATATCACCAGGGAAAATTAAACCACGCCAATGAACACAATACCCAATTAATATGTAGCTTACATAAGGAGAGATGTTTTGTGAATTTATGAGGGAGAGAATGGACAAGAACAATGAATTGGTATTTATTAATAAGTTGTTGCTTTTAAAACATATTATATAGCTCTAGTTCCTAAGTTATTTTTATAGTTTTTTAAAATTCTTTTTATAAAAACGAGATATCTTAAACCATCTTTTACTATAAAATTCATATGAAAAATATAATGTGTAAAAGAGAGTTTGTTTTTATAATTAATAAATAGTAGTTTTTAAAGAGGATATTTATAATGTTTTAGTAAAAAGCATTAGTTTCTAAAGACTTTTCATAAAAAGAAACTTAACTTATTGTTTTTCATTAAGTCCTTTTGGATTGATAGTTTCCAATGTGTTTATCCATTCTCTTTCTTTTCTTTTTCTGAAGGATCTCGACCAGTTGTTGTTATTTTCTAGTCCCAGAAAGATGTAATTGTTGGGACCATGATTTCTGAGATGATTATAAAGAATAGTAGAGTTTTCTGTTTTATTGAGTTGATATGTATGCTGATAGATCCTGGTTTTTAAGCTGTTGCCTGTCTCTCCTATGTATATTTTTTTAACAGATGGTGCACTGGATCGCATAAACTACATTTCTGACGTCTTCCTTGAAGCTCTGTCTGATGGGAGCACCTTTGTCAGAGAATGTGTTTTCTATAAAGAGTTTGTTTATAAATTTGGGGTTGTTTGAGCGTGGTTTTTCTTGTTTTCCCATTGCCGTGTGTACCAGAATGTCCTTCAGATTCTTGTTTCTCCTGTAGGCAGTGATCATCTTAAAATCTCCCAGTTCCTGGATTTGGTTTTGTGCCTGTTGAAAATGGGTTTTCAAAACAGAGTTTAGTTGTGCCACATGAGGTGAGTAAGTAATTACAAAAGGTATGAGCGAGCGGCATGTTATTTTTCCTGCCAGTGTATTCCCCGGATGATTCAAACAGTCTCTTCACCTCACTCTTAATGGCTCTGAGAAACCTGGCTGAATAACCTCTCGGCCTCAGAGCTGCAAATAGAGTATTGGTGGCAGTCTCTACATCCTGTTTATGGGTGCAGATTCTGTGAAATCTGATGAGTTGTGATTTTATGAGACCTTTATATGTATGACGGGGATGAAAGCTGGTCTTATGGAGCAAAGCATGCCTGTCTGTATCCTTAAAGTATACTCTGGTGGCTATGCCTTTTGTACTCTGATTAACATTACAGAAGAAGGCTTGTGTATCTAGGAATTCCACTTGGTGTGGTTGGATGTTGTGCTTAAGGGAGATTTTAGGATGGTGGCTGTTTAAAATTGCCATAAAATCATTCAAATCTGCCAACGAATGTGGCCATATTCCAAAAATATCATCCAGATATCTTAAATAGAGAGCTGGTGTTTTACTGCATTTTTGGAACACAGACCTCTCCCAATCTGCCATATAGATGTCCGCATACGCAGGTGAGTATTTACGGCCCATGGCGCATCCAGAGACCTGCAGGAAATACTTGCCATTGAATTCAAAATCATTCCTTTCTAATGTAAGTTTTAACAGGTCCAGGATGAAGTCATCGGGACGAGAGGGATCGGGATTCCTGTTAAAACATTCAGACACCGCTTTCAGGCCCAGTGTTGTATCTATGTTAGTACACAAGGAGTCCACATCAATGGAAAAAATATACGCATTAACACATGTTCGTATATTTTTCAATTTATTTACAAAATGATATGTATCCTTGACATAACTCGGATGTTGCTGTGACAGTGGGTTCAGGAAGAAATCGATATACTCCGTGATGTTGTATGTCTCCGAGCCACAGTGGCTGACAATGGGTCTGCCACTGGGGATGACATTTGGAACTGGCCACGACGCAGAAGGTTTGTGGATTTTAGGCAGCAGGTAGAATAGGCGTGGGCGAGGATTATCAGGGCCCATAAGGTAAGTTTTTTGTTTATTGTTTATGAATTTGTTTCTATATAACTGTTCTACTTTCTCTCTGACAATGGTCTGGGTTTCTGGCTGGAGTAAATATTGCAGTGGTTTGTAATAATGAGTGTCACTGAGTTGTCTGTCTGCTTCCTGTAAATAGTGAATTTTATCCTGTATACAGATTTGGCCTCCTTTGTCTGCGCCTTTAATGATGATGTCCGGGTTATTGGCGAGACTGGCGAGCGCTCCTCTCTCCGCCTGGCTGATGTTTTGCCTGCTGGAATGGCGCGGCTTGAACTGGCGGAAAGCTGCTATGTCCTCCTTGATGAGGTTCTGAATCGGAGATGACACTGCCTCCAATTTCGGTTCCCAGTGTGATAATGTAATAAAAGGTACGGCTTCCTGTTGTTTATTGTAATCAAAATAGTCTAATAATTTGAAACGGCGGTGATACAGGTGGAGGTCTTTGCGTATTTCTAGTGGAGTTGGTGGTTTGGGCGTAGGTATGAAAGTCAGTCCTTTTTCCAGTATTTCAATTTCTGCTCTATTTAGGGAGAAAGACTGGCTTAAGTTGACTATATTTGATGAAGAGGGGAGTGCATTGGCAGCATGTTTAACTTAGACAGCCAGTGTTTGAGGATCTTATCTGCCGTCTCCTTTGTCCAATGAATTGGATCATTGGGGTTAACTGTAAAATCTGGTCTGTCAATGCGGGTTAAGAAGTTATATTTCAGCCTGATTTTTTGGTTCATTTCAGAAATTAATACCTGTTGGTTTTCTGGTATTTTGTTAGAGTAATGAATGATGGGGACGTGGATGATGGCCATCGGGAAAGCCGTTGTTGTCACGGCAACCAGCTGTTGCAGTTGTTTGCACGAGGTGGGTGTGGTTTGTTCCCTCAGGCAGTTATTGAGTCCGACTGACAGAATAACATGCTCCACCTGTGGTTGGATACTCAGTTTTTTGAGCAGGTGTGTCACGTGTGAGCAGGTGGCACCGGGATAGCTGTCCACTTGGACCCGCTCGTCGGTGAAGACTGGGATTCTGGCCAGATTGGAGTCGCCAATTATTAAAATTGGTTTTCTGACCGTCAATCGCCAGTCCTGATTTTTGTAGATGGTATGCTGGTGGACTGTCGGCTCTGTGCGCTCCGGTCTGGCTCGTGTGCGAGCGGCGGTACGCTGGGGTTTGGGCACCGGGCTGGAGTCAGACTGAGGAGTATTAGTGTCATTTTGACTTTCAGTTGTGTCCTCTGTCATCATGTTTTTCTCTCCATCCTGTGCCCCCGCCATCACCGTGTTCACCCCTCGCACCGGTTCAGACTCAGCGAGCGCACCTTGAGTGACGTCATCCAGTGCGCCGTGTGTTGCAGAGGTCAGAGAGATTGTCTCGGCCACGGACACAGCCACGTTCGAAAGTTGGGGACCAATTGGTAAGTTATTTACCGAGTCTTCCTCACAAACCAGTTCAAAATTTATTTTGGGGATATTGTCTTGATTTGTGTTATTAGGATATTGCTCTGTGATCTCGTTTGGTGGGGGTGTTTTCTCCGTTACAGGCTGTGAAGCAAGTAACGGTGCGTCAGCGTGGCACGGAAACACTTGGGCCGTTGTTTGTCTGTGCGCCTGGCGTGGTACCGTCGGCTCCTGGGCAGGAGGGGGCGCAGGAGCTAGAATGGTGTGCGGCTCCTTAGCCGTAGTGGCGGAGCTCCCCCTCGTGTTTGGTTCGGCCTGGCTCGGCTCAGATGGACCAGGGAGCCCCAAGTTTCCCGGTTGCGCTGCTTCTTAGGACGGTAATTAATACTTTATTTCAAAAAAGAGGAAATATGTCCTTTATTTTTTGGAACACCTTGTAATAATTGACTATTTCTTTAATCCCATCTATAGGAGAAGTGCTGACTGACCTGGCTCTGGCAGGGTTAGGTTAGGGGACAATGCTCTTTTAAAATAAGATAAATAAAGTTTTCTTTAAAAAAAATTAGAGAGCAGCTCTGGCAACAGGTATCTGCAACGTCATTTTCATATTTACTTCTCCTTAAGGGTTCTTATAACTCCTATAATAATAAAATGAAACAGAGACAAAATTAAAATGACAATATATGAAAAATTAAAAACAGATACATTAGGGTTAAAAAAGAACCTTTGTTTCCTGAAAAAAATTGTAGAGAAAAGGGGGAGAGCCAAATAAAGGGTTAAAAACATAATAAAAAATCACTTAAAGTGGGTGTATCAGGGTTACAACCTCACAGGGTTGAGAGATCTTAGGGTTAGGCACCCACCCCTGTATGGTTGAGGTTAGGGGAGGGGCCATGTACAGGTTAAAATTAATAAATAAATAAACAAAAAAGACGGTTGATGTTAGGCACCCTCCCTTAGATGGTTATGTTTAGGAAAAGGTTCTGGAAAATAATAGAAAAAAAAAAAAAAAAAGGTTGGGTTATTGTACAGAAGTGATTGGTGCATATCACCAGGGTAAATTAAACCACGCCAATGAACACAATACCCAATTAATATGTAGCTTACATAAGGAGAGATGTTTTGTGAATTTATGAGGGAGAGAATGGATAAGAACAATGAATTGGTATTTATTAATAAGTTGTTGCTTTTAAAACATATTATATAGCTCTAGTTCCTAAGTTATTTTTATAGTTTTTAAAAAATTTTTTTATAAAAACGAGATATCTTAAACCATCTTTTACTATAAAATTCATATGAAAAATATATTGTGTAAAAGAGAGTTTGTTTTTATAATTAATAAATAGTAGTTTTTAAAGAGGTTATTTATAATGTTTTAGTAAAAAGCATTAGTTTCTAAAGACTTTTCATAAAAAGAAACTTAACTTATTGTTTTTCATTAAGTCCTTTTGGATTGATAGTTTCCAATGTGTTTATCCATTCTCTTTCTTTTCTTTTTCTGAAGGATCTCGACCAGTTGTTGTTATTTTCTAGTCCCAGAAAGATGTAATTGTTGGGACCATGATTTCTGAGATGATTATAAAGAATAGTAGAGTTTTCTGTTTTATTGAGTTGATATGTATGCTGATAGATCCTGGTTTTTAAGCTGTTGCCTGTCTCTCCTATGTATATTTTTTTACAGATGGTGCACTGGATCGCATAAACTACATTTCTGACGTCTTCCTTGAAGCTCTGTCTGATGGGAGCACCTTTGTCAGAGAATGTGTTTTCTATAAAGAGTTTGTTTATAAATTTGGGGTTGTTTGAGCGTGGTTTTTCTTGTTTTCCCATTGCCGTGTGTACCAGAATGTCCTTCAGATTCTTGTTTCTCCTGTAGGCAGTGATCATCTTAAAATCTCCCAGTTCCTGGATTTGGTTTTGTGCCTGTTGAAAATGGGTTTTCAAAACAGAGTTTAGTTGTGCCACATGAGGTGAGTAAGTAATTACAAAAGGTATGAGCGAGCGGCATGTTATTTTTCCTGCCAGTGTATTCCCCGGATGATTCAAACAGTCTCTTCACCTCACTCTTAATGGCTCTGAGAAACCTGGCTGAATAACCTCTCGGCCTCAGAGCTGCAAATAGAGTATTGGTGGCAGTCTCTACATCCTGTTTATGGGTGCAGATTCTGTGAAATCTGATGAGTTGTGATTTTATGAGACCTTTATATGTATGACGGGGATGAAAGCTGGTCTTATGGAGCAAAGCATGCCTGTCTGTATCCTTAAAGTATACTCTGGTGGCTATGCCTTTTGTACTCTGATTAACATTACAGAAGAAGGCTTGTGTATCTAGGAATTCCACTTGGTGTGGTTGGATGTTGTGCTTAAGGGAGATTTTAGGATGGTGGCTGTTTAAAATTGCCATAAAATCATTCAAATCTGCCAACGAATGTGGCCATATTCCAAAAATATCATCCAGATATCTTAAATAGAGAGCTGGTGTTTTACTGCATTTTTGGAACACAGACCTCTCCCAATCTGCCATATAGATGTCCGCATACGCAGGTGAGTATTTACGGCCCATGGCGCATCCAGAGACCTGCAGGAAATACTTGCCATTGAATTCAAAATCATTCCTTTCTAATGTAAGTTTTAACAGGTCCAGGATGAAGTCATCGGGACGAGAGGGATCAGGATTCCTGTTAAAACATTCAGACACCGCTTTCAGGCCCAGTGTTGTATCTATGTTAGTACACAAGGAGTCCACATCAATGGAAAAAATATACGCATTAACACATGTTCGTATATTTTTCAATTTATTTACAAAATGATATGTATCCTTGACATAACTCGGATGTTGCTGTGACAGTGGGTTCAGGAAGAAATCGATATACTCCGTGATGTTGTATGTCTCCGAGCCACAGTGGCTGACAATGGGTCTGCCACTGGGGATGACATTTGGAACTGGCCACGACGCAGAAGGTTTGTGGATTTTAGGCAGCAGGTAGAATAGGCGTGGGCGAGGATTATCAGGGCCCATAAGGTAAGTTTTTTGTTTATTGTTTATGAATTTGTTTCTATATAACTGTTCTACTTTCTCTCTGACAATGGTCTGGGTTTCTGGCTGGAGTAAATATTGCAGTGGTTTGTAATAATGAGTGTCACTGAGTTGTCTGTCTGCTTCCTGTAAATAGTGAATTTTATCCTGTATACAGATTCGGCCTCCTTTGTCTGCGCCTTTAATGATGATGTCCGGGTTATTGGCGAGACTGGCGAGCGCTCCTCTCTCCGCCTGGCTGATGTTTTGCCTGCTGGAATGGCGCGGCTTGAACTGGCGGAAAGCTGCTATGTCCTCCTTGATGAGGTTCTGAATCGGAGATGACACTGCCTCCAATTTCGGTTCCCAGTGTGATAATGTAATAAAAGGTACGGCTTCCTGTTGTTTATTGTAATCAAAATAGTCTAATAATTTGAAACGGCGGTGATACAGGTGGAGGTCTTTGCGTATTTCTAGTGGAGTTGGTGGTTTGGGCGTAGGTATGAAAGTCAGTCCTTTTTCCAGTATTTCAATTTCTGCTCTATTTAGGGAGAAAGACTGGCTTAAGTTGACTATATTTGATGAAGAGGGGAGTGCATTGGCAGCATGTTTAACTTAGACAGCCAGTGTTTGAGGATCTTATCTGCCGTCTCCTTTGTCCAATGAATTGGATCATTGGGGTTAACTGTAAAATCTGGTCTGTCAGTGCGGGTTAAGAAGTTATATTTCAGCCTGATTTTTTGGTTCATTTCAGAAATTAATACCTGTTGGTTTTCTGGTATTTTGTTAGAGTAATGAATGATGGGGACGTGGATGATGGCCATCGGGAAAGCCGTTGTTGTCACGGCAACCAGCTGTTGCAGTTGTTTGCACGAGGTGGGTGTGGTTTGTTCCCTCAGGCAGTTATTGAGTCCGACTGACAGAATAACATGCTCCACCTGTGGTTGGATACTCAGTTTTTTGAGCAGGTGTGTCACGTGTGAGCAGGTGGCACCGGGATAGCTGTCCACTTGGACCCGCTCGTCGGTGAAGACTGGGATTCTGGCCAGATTGGAGTCGCCAATTATTAAAATTGGTTTTCTGACCGTCAATCGCCAGTCCTGATTTTTGTAGATGGTATGCTGGTGGACTGTCGGCTCTGTGCGCTCCGGTCTGGCTCGTGTGCGAGCGGCGGTACGCTGGGGTTTGGGCACCGGGCTGGAGTCAGACTGAGGAGTATTAGTGTCATTTTGACTTTCAGTTGTGTCCTCTGTCATCATGTTTTTCTCTCCATCCTGTGCCCCCGCCATCACCGTGTTCACCCCTCGCACCGGTTCAGACTCAGCGAGCGCACCTTGAGTGACGTCATCCAGTGCGCCGTGTGTTGCAGAGGTCAGAGAGATTGTCTCGGCCACGGACACAGCCACGTTCGAAAGTTGGGGACCAATTGGTAAGTTATTTACCGAGTCTTCCTCACAAACCAGTTCAAAATTTATTTTGGGGATATTGTCTTGATTTGTGTTATTAGGATATTGCTCTGTGATCTCGTTTGGTGGGGGTGTTTTCTCCGTTACAGGCTGTGAAGCAAGTAACGGTGCGTCAGCGTGGCACGGATACACTTGGGCCGTTGTTTGTCTGTGCGCCTGGCGTGGTACCGTCGGCTCCTGGGCAGGAGGGGGCGCAGGAGCTAGAATGGTGTGCGGCTCCTTAGCCGTAGTGGCGGAGCTCCCCCTCGTGTTTGGTTCGGCCTGGCTCGGCTCAGATGGACCAGGGAGCCCCAAGTTTCCCGGTTGCGCTGCTTCTTAGGACGGTAATTAATACTTTATTTCAAAAAAGAGGAAATATGTCCTTTATTTTTTGGAACACCTTGTAATAATTGACTATTTCTTTAATCCCATCTATAGGAGAAGTGCTGACTGACCTGGCTCTGGCAGGGTTAGGTTAGGGGACAATGCTCTTTTAAAATAAGATAAATAAAGTTTTCTTTAAAAAAAATTAGAGAGCAGCTCTGGCAACAGGTATCTGCAACGTCATTTTCATATTTACTTCTCCTTAAGGGTTCTTATAACTCCTATAATAATAAAATGAAACAGAGACAAAATTAAAATGATTGAAATTGTAGAGAAAAGGGGGAGAGCCAAATAAAGGGTTAAAAACATAATAAAAAATCACTTAAAGTGGGTGTATCAGGGTTACAACCTCACAGGGTTGAGAGATCTTAGGGTTAGGCACCCACCCCTGTATGGTTGAGGTTAGGGGAGGGGCCATGTACAGGTTAAAATTAATAAATAAATAAACAAAAAAGACGGTTGATGTTAGGCACCCTCCCTTAGATGGTTATGTTTAGGAAGAGGTTCTGGAAAATAATAGAAAAAAAAAAAAAAAAAAAGGTTGGGTTATTGTACAGAAGTGATTGGTGCATATCACCAGGGTAAATTAAACCACGCCAATGAACACAATACCCAATTAATATGTAGCTTACATAAGGAGAGATGTTTTGTGAATTTATGAGGGAGAGAATGGATAAGAACAATGAATTGGTATTTATTAATAAGTTGTTGCTTTTAAAACATATTATATAGCTCTAGTTCCTAAGTTATTTTTATAGTTTTTAAAAATTCTTTTTATAAAAACGAGATATCTTAAACCATCTTTTACTATAAAATTCATATGAAAAATATAATGTGTAAAAGAGAGTTTGTTTTTATAATTAATAAATAGTAGTTTTTAAAGAGGTTATTTATAATGTTTTAGTAAAAAGCATTAGTTTCTAAAGACTTTTCATAAAAAGAAACTTAACTTATTGTTTTTCATTAAGTCCTTTTGGATTGATAGTTTCCAATGTGTTTATCCATTCTCTTTCTTTTCTTTTTCTGAAGGATCTCGACCAGTTGTTGTTATTTTCTAGTCCCAGAAAGATGTAATTGTTGGGACCATGATTTCTGAGATGATTATAAAGAATAGTAGAGTTTTCTGTTTTATTGAGTTGATATGTATGCTGATAGATCCTGGTTTTTAAGCTGTTGCCTGTCTCTCCTATGTATATTTTTTTACAGATGGTGCACTGGATCGCATAAACTACATTTCTGACGTCTTCCTTGAAGCTCTGTCTGATGGGAGCACCTTTGTCAGAGAATGTGTTTTCTATAAAGAGTTTGTTTATAAATTTGGGGTTGTTTGAGCGTGGTTTTTCTTGTTTTCCCATTGCCGTGTGTACCAGAATGTCCTTCAGATTCTTGTTTCTCCTGTAGGCAGTGATCATCTTAAAATCTCCCAGTTCCTGGATTTGGTTTTGTGCCTGTTGAAAATGGGTTTTCAAAACAGAGTTTAGTTGTGCCACATGAGGTGAGTAAGTAATTACAAAAGGTATGAGCGAGCGGCATGTTATTTTTCCTGCCAGTGTATTCCCCGGATGATTCAAACAGTCTCTTCACCTCACTCTTAATGGCTCTGAGAAACCTGGCTGAATAACCTCTCGGCCTCAGAGCTGCAAATAGAGTATTGGTGGCAGTCTCTACATCCTGTTTATGGGTGCAGATTCTGTGAAATCTGATGAGTTGTGATTTTATGAGACCTTTATATGTATGACGGGGATGAAAGCTGGTCTTATGGAGCAAAGCATGCCTGTCTGTATCCTTAAAGTATACTCTGGTGGCTATGCCTTTTGTACTCTGATTAACATTACAGAAGAAGGCTTGTGTATCTAGGAATTCCACTTGGTGTGGTTGGATGTTGTGCTTAAGGGAGATTTTAGGATGGTGGCTGTTTAAAATTGCCATAAAATCATTCAAATCTGCCAACGAATGTGGCCATATTCCAAAAATATCATCCAGATATCTTAAATAGAGAGCTGGTGTTTTACTGCATTTTTGGAACACAGACCTCTCCCAATCTGCCATATAGATGTCCGCATACGCAGGTGAGTATTTACGGCCCATGGCGCATCCAGAGACCTGCAGGAAATACTTGCCATTGAATTCAAAATCATTCCTTTCTAATGTAAGTTTTAACAGGTCCAGGATGAAGTCATCGGGACGAGAGGGATCGGGATTCCTGTTAAAACATTCAGACACCGCTTTCAGGCCCAGTGTTGTATCTATGTTAGTACACAAGGAGTCCACATCAATGGAAAAAATATACGCATTAACACATGTTCGTATATTTTTCAATTTATTTACAAAATGATATGTATCCTTGACATAACTCGGATGTTGCTGTGACAGTGGGTTCAGGAAGAAATCGATATACTCCGTGATGTTGTATGTCTCCGAGCCACAGTGGCTGACAATGGGTCTGCCACTGGGGATGACATTTGGAACTGGCCACGACGCAGAAGGTTTGTGGATTTTAGGCAGCAGGTAGAATAGGCGTGGGCGAGGATTATCAGGGCCCATAAGGTAAGTTTTTTGTTTATTGTTTATGAATTTGTTTCTATATAACTGTTCTACTTTCTCTCTGACAATGGTCTGGGTTTCTGGCTGGAGTAAATATTGCAGTGGTTTGTAATAATGAGTGTCACTGAGTTGTCTGTCTGCTTCCTGTAAATAGTGAATTTTATCCTGTATACAGATTTGGCCTCCTTTGTCTGCGCCTTTAATGATGATGTCCGGGTTATTGGCGAGACTGGCGAGCGCTCCTCTCTCCGCCTGGCTGATGTTTTGCCTGCTGGAATGGCGCGGCTTGAACTGGCGGAAAGCTGCTATGTCCTCCTTGATGAGGTTCTGAATCGGAGATGACACTGCCTCCAATTTCGGTTCCCAGTGTGATAATGTAATAAAAGGTACGGCTTCCTGTTGTTTATTGTAATCAAAATAGTCTAATAATTTGAAACGGCGGTGATACAGGTGGAGGTCTTTGCGTATTTCTAGTGGAGTTGGTGGTTTGGGCGTAGGTATGAAAGTCAGTCCTTTTTCCAGTATTTCAATTTCTGCTCTATTTAGGGAGAAAGACTGGCTTAAGTTGACTATATTTGATGAAGAGGGGAGTGCATTGGCAGCATGTTTAACTTAGACAGCCAGTGTTTGAGGATCTTATCTGCCGTCTCCTTTGTCCAATGAATTGGATCATTGGGGTTAACTGTAAAATCTGGTCTGTCAATGCGGGTTAAGAAGTTATATTTCAGCCTGATTTTTTGGTTCATTTCAGAAATTAATACCTGTTGGTTTTCTGGTATTTTGTTAGAGTAATGAATGATGGGGACGTGGATGATGGCCATCGGGAAAGCCGTTGTTGTCACGGCAACCAGCTGTTGCAGTTGTTTGCACGAGGTGGGTGTGGTTTGTTCCCTCAGGCAGTTATTGAGTCCGACTGACAGAATAACATGCTCCACCTGTGGTTGGATACTCAGTTTTTTGAGCAGGTGTGTCACGTGTGAGCAGGTGGCACCGGGATAGCTGTCCACTTGGACCCGCTCGTCGGTGAAGACTGGGATTCTGGCCAGATTGGAGTCGCCAATTATTAAAATTGGTTTTCTGACCGTCAATCGCCAGTCCTGATTTTTGTAGATGGTATGCTGGTGGACTGTCGGCTCTGTGCGCTCCGGTCTGGCTCGTGTGCGAGCGGCGGTACGCTGGGGTTTGGGCACCGGGCTGGAGTCAGACTGAGGAGTATTAGTGTCATTTTGACTTTCAGTTGTGTCCTCTGTCATCATGTTTTTCTCTCCATCCTGTGCCCCCGCCATCACCGTGTTCACCCCTCGCACCGGTTCAGACTCAGCGAGCGCACCTTGAGTGACGTCATCCAGTGCGCCGTGTGTTGCAGAGGTCAGAGAGATTGTCTCGGCCACGGACACAGCCACGTTCGAAAGTTGGGGACCAATTGGTAAGTTATTTACCGAGTCTTCCTCACAAACCAGTTCAAAATTTATTTTGGGGATATTGTCTTGATTTGTGTTATTAGGATATTGCTCTGTGATCTCGTTTGGTGGGGGTGTTTTCTCCGTTACAGGCTGTGAAGCAAGTAACGGTGCGTCAGCGTGGCACGGATACACTTGGGCCGTTGTTTGTCTGTGCGCCTGGCGTGGTACCGTCGGCTCCTGGGCAGGAGGGGGCGCAGGAGCTAGAATGGTGTGCGGCTCCTTAGCCGTAGTGGCGGAGCTCCCCCTCGTGTTTGGTTCGGCCTGGCTCGGCTCAGATGGACCAGGGAGCCCCAAGTTTCCCGGTTGCGCTGCTTCTTAGGACGGTAATTAATACTTTATTTCAAAAAAGAGGAAATATGTCCTTTATTTTTTGGAACACCTTGTAATAATTGACTATTTCTTTAATCCCATCTATAGGAGAAGTGCTGACTGACCTGGCTCTGGCAGGGTTAGGTTAGGGGACAATGCTCTTTTAAAATAAGATAAATAAAGTTTTCTTTAAAAAAAATTAGAGAGCAGCTCTGGCAACAGGTATCTGCAACGTCATTTTCATATTTACTTCTCCTTAAGGGTTCTTATAACTCCTATAATAATAAAATGAAACAGAGACAAAATTAAAATGACAATATATGAAAAATTAAAAACAAATACATTAGGGTTAAAAAAGAACCTTTGTTTCCTGAAAAAAATTGTAGAGAAAAGGGGGAGAGCCAAATAAAGGGTTAAAAACATAATAAAAAATCACTTAAAGTGGGTGTATCAGGGTTACAACCTCACAGGGTTGAGAGATCTTAGGGTTAGGCACCCACCCCTGTATGGTTGAGGTTAGGGGAGGGGCCATGTACAGGTTAAAATTAATAAATAAATAAACAAAAAAGACGGTTGATGTTAGGCACCCTCCCTTAGATGGTTATGTTTAGGAAAAGGTTCTGGAAAATAATAGAAAAAAAAAAAAAAAAAAAGGTTGGGTTATTGTACAGAAGTGATTGGTGCATATCACCAGGGTAAATTAAACCACGCCAATGAACACAATACCCAATTAATATGTAGCTTACATAAGGAGAGATGTTTTGTGAATTTATGAGGGAGAGAATGGATAAGAACAATGAATTGGTATTTATTAATAAGTTGTTGCTTTTAAAACATATTATATAGCTCTAGTTCCTAAGTTATTTTTATAGTTTTTTAAAATTCTTTTTATAAAAACGAGATATCTTAAACCATCTTTTACTATAAAATTCATATGAAAAATATAATGTGTAAAAGAGAGTTTGTTTTTATAATTAATAAATAGTAGTTTTTAAAGAGGATATTTATAATGTTTTAGTAAAAAGCATTAGTTTCTAAAGACTTTTCATAAAAAGAAACTTAACTTATTGTTTTTCATTAAGTCCTTTTGGATTGATAGTTTCCAATGTGTTTATCCATTCTCTTTCTTTTCTTTTTCTGAAGGATCTCGACCAGTTGTTGTTATTTTCTAGTCCCAGAAAGATGTAATTGTTGGGACCATGATTTCTGAGATGATTATAAAGAATAGTAGAGTTTTCTGTTTTATTGAGTTGATATGTATGCTGATAGATCCTGGTTTTTAAGCTGTTGCCTGTCTCTCCTATGTATATTTTTTTAACAGATGGTGCACTGGATCGCATGCACTGAACCCCCCCACTCCATTAACGACTTCCGTCTGGCCAACGATCTGAATGAGTTCTACTGCCGCTTTGAAAGACAGTGGGACAAGCCTGACACTAACCTCCACATCAGAGCCACATCAGAACCCCCCTCCTCCTCCTCTACCAAAGGAACGTCTCTCTCTATCCTGGAGAGAGATGTCAACAGGCTTTTTAAGAAGCAGAACCCCCGCAAAGCAGCCGGTCCTGACTCTGTCTCTCCATCATCCCTGAAGCACTGTGCTGATCAGCTGTCTCCAGTGTTCACAGACATCTTCAACACCTCACTGGAGACCTGCCACGTGCCAGCCTGCTTCAAATCCTCCACCATCATCCCTGTCCCCAAAAAACCAAGGCCCACAGGACTAAATGACTATAGACCCATTGCCCTGACCTCTGTGGTCATGAAATCATTTGAGCGTCTTGTCCTGTCCCACCTCAAATCCATCACTGACCCACTCCTGGACCCCCTGCAGTTCGCCTACAGAGCCAACAGGTCCGTAGACGACGCCGTCAACATGGCTCTCCACTTCATCCTCCAGCACCTGGACTCCTCAGGGACCTATGCCAGGATCCTGTTTGTGGACTTCAGCTCTGCCTTCAACACCATCATCCCGGCTCTGCTGCAGGACAAGCTCTCCCAGCTGAGCGTGCCTGACTCCACCTGCAGGTGGATCACCGACTTCCTGTCTGACAGGAGGCAGCACGTGAAGCTAGGAAAGCACGTGTCTGACTCCCAGACCATCAGCACTGGATCCCCGCAAGGCTGCGTTCTTTCTCCTCTGCTCTTCTCCCTGTACACCAACACCTGCACCTCCAGCCATCAGTCTGTCAAGCTCCTGAAGTTTGCAGACGACACCACTCTCATTGGACTCATCTCTGATGGCGATGAGTCTGCCTACAGGTGGGAGACTGAGCGTCTGGTGACCTGGTGCAGGCAGAACAACCTAGAGCTAAACGCTCTGAAGACAGTGGAAATGATAGTGGACTTCAGGAAGAGCCCAGCCCCACCCACCCCCATCACCCTGTGTGACTCCCCCGTGGCTACCGTGGAGCATTTTCGCTTCTTGGGAACCACCATCACACAGGATCTCAAATGGGAGCTAAACATCAGCTCCCTCATCAAAAAAGCTCAGCAGAGGATGTATTTCCTGAGGCAATTGAAGAAGTTCAACCTGCCAAGGACTATGATGGTGAACTTCTACACCTCCATCATTGAGTCCATCCTCACCTCCTCCATCACCATCTGGTACGCTGCTGCCACGGAGAGGGACAATAACAGACTGCAGCGTATCATCCACTCTGCTGAGAAGGTGATTGGCTGCAATCTTCCGTCCCTCCAGGACCTGTACGCCTCAAGGACTCTGAGGCGTGCAGGGAAGATTGTAGCTGACTCCTCCCACCCTGGACACAAACTCTTTGAGACACTCCCCTCTGGCAGGAGGCTGCGGTCCTTCAGGACCAAAACCTCTCGCCACAAAAATAGCTTCTTCCCATCTGCTATTAGCCTCATCAACAAGGCTAGAGAGCTCCACTGTTGCTGATCAATTGCACCAATCACCAGAAAAAATTCCTTGTATGTGAAAACATACTTGGCAATAAAACTGATTCTGATTCTGATTCTGATTCTGATTCTGATAAACTACATTTCTGACGTCTTCCTTGAAGCTCTGTCTGATGGGAGCACCTTTGTCAGAGAATGTGTTTTCTATAAAGAGTTTGTTTATAAATTTGGGGTTGTTTGAGCGTGGTTTTTCTTGTTTTCCCATTGCCGTGTGTACCAGAATGTCCTTCAGATTCTTGTTTCTCCTGTAGGCAGTGATCATCTTAAAATCTCCCAGTTCCTGGATTTGGTTTTGTGCCTGTTGAAAATGGGTTTTCAAAACAGAGTTTAGTTGTGCCACATGAGGTGAGTAAGTAATTACAAAAGGTATGAGCGAGCGGCATGTTATTTTTCCTGCCAGTGTATTCCCCGGATGATTCAAACAGTCTCTTCACCTCACTCTTAATGGCTCTGAGAAACCTGGCTGAATAACCTCTCGGCCTCAGAGCTGCAAATAGAGTATTGGTGGCAGTCTCTACATCCTGTTTATGGGTGCAGATTCTGTGAAATCTGATGAGTTGTGATTTTATGAGACCTTTATATGTATGACGGGGATGAAAGCTGGTCTTATGGAGCAAAGCATGCCTGTCTGTATCCTTAAAGTATACTCTGGTGGCTATGCCTTTTGTACTCTGATTAACATTACAGAAGAAGGCTTGTGTATCTAGGAATTCCACTTGGTGTGGTTGGATGTTGTGCTTAAGGGAGATTTTAGGATGGTGGCTGTTTAAAATTGCCATAAAATCATTCAAATCTGCCAACGAATGTGGCCATATTCCAAAAATATCATCCAGATATCTTAAATAGAGAGCTGGTGTTTTACTGCATTTTTGGAACACAGACCTCTCCCAATCTGCCATATAGATGTCCGCATACGCAGGTGAGTATTTACGGCCCATGGCGCATCCAGAGACCTGCAGGAAATACTTGCCATTGAATTCAAAATCATTCCTTTCTAATGTAAGTTTTAACAGGTCCAGGATGAAGTCATCGGGACGAGAGGGATCGGGATTCCTGTTAAAACATTCAGACACCGCTTTCAGGCCCAGTGTTGTATCTATGTTAGTACACAAGGAGTCCACATCAATGGAAAAAATATACGCATTAACACATGTTCGTATATTTTTCAATTTATTTACAAAATGATATGTATCCTTGACATAACTCGGACGTTGCTGTGACAGTGGGTTCAGGAAGAAATCGATATACTCCGTGATGTTGTATGTCTCCGAGCCACAGTGGCTGACAATGGGTCTGCCACTGGGGATGACATTTGGAACTGGCCACGACGCAGAAGGTTTGTGGATTTTAGGCAGCAGGTAGAATAGGCGTGGGCGAGGATTATCAGGGCCCATAAGGTAAGTTTTTTGTTTATTGTTTATGAATTTGTTTCTATATAACTGTTCTACTTTCTCTCTGACAATGGTCTGGGTTTCTGGCTGGAGTAAATATTGCAGTGGTTTGTAATAATGAGTGTCACTGAGTTGTCTGTCTGCTTCCTGTAAATAGTGAATTTTATCCTGTATACAGATTTGGCCTCCTTTGTCTGCGCCTTTAATGATGATGTCCGGGTTATTGGCGAGACTGGCGAGCGCTCCTCTCTCCGCCTGGCTGATGTTTTGCCTGCTGGAATGGCGCGGCTTGAACTGGCGGAAAGCTGCTATGTCCTCCTTGATGAGGTTCTGAATCGGAGATGACACTGCCTCCAATTTCGGTTCCCAGTGTGATAATGTAATAAAAGGTACGGCTTCCTGTTGTTTATTGTAATCAAAATAGTCTAATAATTTGAAACGGCGGTGATACAGGTGGAGGTCTTTGCGTATTTCTAGTGGAGTTGGTGGTTTGGGCGTAGGTATGAAAGTCAGTCCTTTTTCCAGTATTTCAATTTCTGCTCTATTTAGGGAGAAAGACTGGCTTAAGTTGACTATATTTGATGAAGAGGGGAGTGCATTGGCAGCATGTTTAACTTAGACAGCCAGTGTTTGAGGATCTTATCTGCCGTCTCCTTTGTCCAATGAATTGGATCATTGGGGTTAACTGTAAAATCTGGTCTGTCAGTGCGGGTTAAGAAGTTATATTTCAGCCTGATTTTTTGGTTCATTTCAGAAATTAATACCTGTTGGTTTTCTGGTATTTTGTTAGAGTAATGAATGATGGGGACGTGGATGATGGCCATCGGGAAAGCCGTTGTTGTCACGGCAACCAGCTGTTGCAGTTGTTTGCACGAGGTGGGTGTGGTTTGTTCCCTCAGGCAGTTATTGAGTCCGACTGACAGAATAACATGCTCCACCTGTGGTTGGATACTCAGTTTTTTGAGCAGGTGTGTCACGTGTGAGCAGGTGGCACCGGGATAGCTGTCCACTTGGACCCGCTCGTCGGTGAAGACTGGGATTCTGGCCAGATTGGAGTCGCCAATTATTAAAATTGGTTTTCTGACCGTCAATCGCCAGTCCTGATTTTTGTAGATGGTATGCTGGTGGACTGTCGGCTCTGTGCGCTCCGGTCTGGCTCGTGTGCGAGCGGCGGTACGCTGGGGTTTGGGCACCGGGCTGGAGTCAGACTGAGGAGTATTAGTGTCATTTTGACTTTCAGTTGTGTCCTCTGTCATCATGTTTTTCTCTCCATCCTGTGCCCCCGCCATCACCGTGTTCACCCCTCGCACCGGTTCAGACTCAGCGAGCGCACCTTGAGTGACGTCATCCAGTGCGCCGTGTGTTGCAGAGGTCAGAGAGATTGTCTCGGCCACGGACACAGCCACGTTCGAAAGTTGGGGACCAATTGGTAAGTTATTTACCGAGTCTTCCTCACAAACCAGTTCAAAATTTATTTTGGGGATATTGTCTTGATTTGTGTTATTAGGATATTGCTCTGTGATCTCGTTTGGTGGGGGTGTTTTCTCCGTTACAGGCTGTGAAGCAAGTAACGGTGCGTCAGCGTGGCACGGATACACTTGGGCCGTTGTTTGTCTGTGCGCCTGGCGTGGTACCGTCGGCTCCTGGGCAGGAGGGGGCGCAGGAGCTAGAATGGTGTGCGGCTCCTTAGCCGTAGTGGCGGAGCTCCCCCTCGTGTTTGGTTCGGCCTGGCTCGGCTCAGATGGACCAGGGAGCCCCAAGTTTCCCGGTTGCGCTGCTTCTTAGGACGGTAATTAATACTTTATTTCAAAAAAGAGGAAATATGTCCTTTATTTTTTGGAACACCTTGTAATAATTGACTATTTCTTTAATCCCATCTATAGGAGAAGTGCTGACTGACCTGGCTCTGGCAGGGTTAGGTTAGGGGACAATGCTCTTTTAAAATAAGATAAATAAAGTTTTCTTTAAAAAAAATTAGAGAGCAGCTCTGGCAACAGGTATCTGCAACGTCATTTTCATATTTACTTCTCCTTAAGGGTTCTTATAACTCCTATAATAATAAAATGAAACAGAGACAAAATTAAAATGACAATATATGAAAAATTAAAAACAAATACATTAGGGTTAAAAAAGAACCTTTGTTTCCTGAAAAAAATTGTAGAGAAAAGGGGGAGAGCCAAATAAAGGGTTAAAAACATAATAAAAAATCACTTAAAGTGGGTGTATCAGGGTTACAACCTCACAGGGTTGAGAGATCTTAGGGTTAGGCACCCACCCCTGTATGGTTGAGGTTAGGGGAGGGGCCATGTACAGGTTAAAATTAATAAATAAATAAACAAAAAAGACGGTTGATGTTAGGCACCCTCCCTTAGATGGTTATGTTTAGGAAGAGGTTCTGGAAAATAATAGAAAAAAAAAAAAAAAAAGGTTGGGTTATTGTACAGAAGTGATTGGTGCATATCACCAGGGTAAATTAAACCACGCCAATGAACACAATACCCAATTAATATGTAGCTTACATAAGGAGAGATGTTTTGTGAATTTATGAGGGAGAGAATGGATAAGAACAATGAATTGGTATTTATTAATAAGTTGTTGCTTTTAAAACATATTATATAGCTCTAGTTCCTAAGTTATTTTTATAGTTTTTAAAAATTTTTTTTATAAAAACGAGATATCTTAAACCATCTTTTACTATAAAATTCATATGAAAAATATATTGTGTAAAAGAGAGTTTGTTTTTATAATTAATAAATAGTAGTTTTTAAAGAGGATATTTATAATGTTTTAGTAAAAAGCATTAGTTTCTAAAGACTTTTCATAAAAAGAAACTTAACTTATTGTTTTTCATTAAGTCCTTTTGGATTGATAGTTTCCAATGTGTTTATCCATTCTCTTTCTTTTCTTTTTCTGAAGGATCTCGACCAGTTGTTGTTATTTTCTAGTCCCAGAAAGATGTAATTGTTGGGACCATGATTTCTGAGATGATTATAAAGAATAGTAGAGTTTTCTGTTTTATTGAGTTGATATGTATGCTGATAGATCCTGGTTTTTAAGCTGTTGCCTGTCTCTCCTATGTATATTTTTTTACAGATGGTGCACTGGATCGCATAAACTACATTTCTGACGTCTTCCTTGAAGCTCTGTCTGATGGGAGCACCTTTGTCAGAGAATGTGTTTTCTATAAAGAGTTTGTTTATAAATTTGGGGTTGTTTGAGCGTGGTTTTTCTTGTTTTCCCATTGCCGTGTGTACCAGAATGTCCTTCAGATTCTTGTTTCTCCTGTAGGCAGTGATCATCTTAAAATCTCCCAGTTCCTGGATTTGGTTTTGTGCCTGTTGAAAATGGGTTTTCAAAACAGAGTTTAGTTGTGCCACATGAGGTGAGTAAGTAATTACAAAAGGTATGAGCGAGCGGCATGTTATTTTTCCTGCCAGTGTATTCCCCGGATGATTCAAACAGTCTCTTCACCTCACTCTTAATGGCTCTGAGAAACCTGGCTGAATAACCTCTCGGCCTCAGAGCTGCAAATAGAGTATTGGTGGCAGTCTCTACATCCTGTTTATGGGTGCAGATTCTGTGAAATCTGATGAGTTGTGATTTTATGAGACCTTTATATGTATGACGGGGATGAAAGCTGGTCTTATGGAGCAAAGCATGCCTGTCTGTATCCTTAAAGTATACTCTGGTGGCTATGCCTTTTGTACTCTGATTAACATTACAGAAGAAGGCTTGTGTATCTAGGAATTCCACTTGGTGTGGTTGGATGTTGTGCTTAAGGGAGATTTTAGGATGGTGGCTGTTTTAAAATTGCCATAAAATCATTCAAATCTGCCAACGAATGTGGCCATATTCCAAAAATATCATCCAGATATCTTAAATAGAGAGCTGGTGTTTTACTGCATTTTTGGAACACAGACCTCTCCCAATCTGCCATATAGATGTCCGCATACGCAGGTGAGTATTTACGGCCCATGGCGCATCCAGAGACCTGCAGGAAATACTTGCCATTGAATTCAAAATCATTCCTTTCTAATGTAAGTTTTAACAGGTCCAGGATGAAGTCATCGGGACGAGAGGGATCAGGATTCCTGTTAAAACATTCAGACACCGCTTTCAGGCCCAGTGTTGTATCTATGTTAGTACACAAGGAGTCCACATCAATGGAAAAAATATACGCATTAACACATGTTCGTATATTTTTCAATTTATTTACAAAATGATATGTATCCTTGACATAACTCGGATGTTGCTGTGACAGTGGGTTCAGGAAGAAATCGATATACTCCGTGATGTTGTATGTCTCCGAGCCACAGTGGCTGACAATGGGTCTGCCACTGGGGATGACATTTGGAACTGGCCACGACGCAGAAGGTTTGTGGATTTTAGGCAGCAGGTAGAATAGGCGTGGGCGAGGATTATCAGGGCCCATAAGGTAAGTTTTTTGTTTATTGTTTATGAATTTGTTTCTATATAACTGTTCTACTTTCTCTCTGACAATGGTCTGGGTTTCTGGCTGGAGTAAATATTGCAGTGGTTTGTAATAATGAGTGTCACTGAGTTGTCTGTCTGCTTCCTGTAAATAGTGAATTTTATCCTGTATACAGATTTGGCCTCCTTTGTCTGCGCCTTTAATGATGATGTCCGGGTTATTGGCGAGACTGGCGAGCGCTCCTCTCTCCGCCTGGCTGATGTTTTGCCTGCTGGAATGGCGCGGCTTGAACTGGCGGAAAGCTGCTATGTCCTCCTTGATGAGGTTCTGAATCGGAGATGACACTGCCTCCAATTTCGGTTCCCAGTGTGATAATGTAATAAAAGGTACGGCTTCCTGTTGTTTATTGTAATCAAAATAGTCTAATAATTTGAAACGGCGGTGATACAGGTGGAGGTCTTTGCGTATTTCTAGTGGAGTTGGTGGTTTGGGCGTAGGTATGAAAGTCAGTCCTTTTTCCAGTATTTCAATTTCTGCTCTATTTAGGGAGAAAGACTGGCTTAAGTTGACTATATTTGATGAAGAGGGGAGTGCATTGGCAGCATGTTTAACTTAGACAGCCAGTGTTTGAGGATCTTATCTGCCGTCTCCTTTGTCCAATGAATTGGATCATTGGGGTTAACTGTAAAATCTGGTCTGTCAATGCGGGTTAAGAAGTTATATTTCAGCCTGATTTTTTGGTTCATTTCAGAAATTAATACCTGTTGGTTTTCTGGTATTTTGTTAGAGTAATGAATGATGGGGACGTGGATGATGGCCATCGGGAAAGCCGTTGTTGTCACGGCAACCAGCTGTTGCAGTTGTTTGCACGAGGTGGGTGTGGTTTGTTCCCTCAGGCAGTTATTGAGTCCGACTGACAGAATAACATGCTCCACCTGTGGTTGGATACTCAGTTTTTTGAGCAGGTGTGTCACGTGTGAGCAGGTGGCACCGGGATAGCTGTCCACTTGGACCCGCTCGTCGGTGAAGACTGGGATTCTGGCCAGATTGGAGTCGCCAATTATTAAAATTGGTTTTCTGACCGTCAATCGCCAGTCCTGATTTTTGTAGATGGTATGCTGGTGGACTGTCGGCTCTGTGCGCTCCGGTCTGGCTCGTGTGCGAGCGGCGGTACGCTGGGGTTTGGGCACCGGGCTGGAGTCAGACTGAGGAGTATTAGTGTCATTTTGACTTTCAGTTGTGTCCTCTGTCATCATGTTTTTCTCTCCATCCTGTGCCCCCGCCATCACCGTGTTCACCCCTCGCACCGGTTCAGACTCAGCGAGCGCACCTTGAGTGACGTCATCCAGTGCGCCGTGTGTTGCAGAGGTCAGAGAGATTGTCTCGGCCACGGACACAGCCACGTTCGAAAGTTGGGGACCAATTGGTAAGTTATTTACCGAGTCTTCCTCACAAACCAGTTCAAAATTTATTTTGGGGATATTGTCTTGATTTGTGTTATTAGGATATTGCTCTGTGATCTCGTTTGGTGGGGGTGTTTTCTCCGTTACAGGCTGTGAAGCAAGTAACGGTGCGTCAGCGTGGCACGGATACACTTGGGCCGTTGTTTGTCTGTGCGCCTGGCGTGGTACCGTCGGCTCCTGGGCAGGAGGGGGCGCAGGAGCTAGAATGGTGTGCGGCTCCTTAGCCGTAGTGGCGGAGCTCCCCCTCGTGTTTGGTTCGGCCTGGCTCGGCTCAGATGGACCAGGGAGCCCCAAGTTTCCCGGTTGCGCTGCTTCTTAGGACGGTAATTAATACTTTATTTCAAAAAAGAGGAAATATGTCCTTTATTTTTTGGAACACCTTGTAATAATTGACTATTTCTTTAATCCCATCTATAGGAGAAGTGCTGACTGACCTGGCTCTGGCAGGGTTAGGTTAGGGGACAATGCTCTTTTAAAATAAGATAAATAAAGTTTTCTTTAAAAAAAATTAGAGAGCAGCTCTGGCAACAGGTATCTGCAACGTCATTTTCATATTTACTTCTCCTTAAGGGTTCTTATAACTCCTATAATAATAAAATGAAACAGAGACAAAATTAAAATGATTGAAATTGTAGAGAAAAGGGGGAGAGCCAAATAAAGGGTTAAAAACATAATAAAAAATCACTTAAAGTGGGTGTATCAGGGTTACAACCTCACAGGGTTGAGAGATCTTAGGGTTAGGCACCCACCCCTGTATGGTTGAGGTTAGGGGAGGGGCCATGTACAGGTTAAAATTAATAAATAAATAAACAAAAAAGACGGTTGATGTTAGGCACCCTCCCTTAGATGGTTATGTTTAGGAAAAGGTTCTGGAAAATAATAGAAAAAAAAAAAAAAAAAAAGGTTGGGTTATTGTACAGAAGTGATTGGTGCATATCACCAGGGAAAATTAAACCACGCCAATGAACACAATACCCAATTAATATGTAGCTTACATAAGGAGAGATGTTTTGTGAATTTATGAGGGAGAGAATGGATAAGAACAATGAATTGGTATTTATTAATAAGTTGTTGCTTTTAAAACATATTATATAGCTCTAGTTCCTAAGTTATTTTTATAGTTTTTTAAAATTCTTTTTATAAAAACGAGATATCTTAAACCATCTTTTACTATAAAATTCATATGAAAAATATAATGTGTAAAAGAGAGTTTGTTTTTATAATTAATAAATAGTAGTTTTTAAAGAGGATATTTATAATGTTTTAGTAAAAAGCATTAGTTTCTAAAGACTTTTCATAAAAAGAAACTTAACTTATTGTTTTTCATTAAGTCCTTTTGGATTGATAGTTTCCAATGTGTTTATCCATTCTCTTTCTTTTCTTTTTCTGAAGGATCTCGACCAGTTGTTGTTATTTTCTAGTCCCAGAAAGATGTAATTGTTGGGACCATGATTTCTGAGATGATTATAAAGAATAGTAGAGTTTTCTGTTTTATTGAGTTGATATGTATGCTGATAGATCCTGGTTTTTAAGCTGTTGCCTGTCTCTCCTATGTATATTTTTTTAACAGATGGTGCACTGGATCGCATGCACTGAACCCCCCCACTCCATTAACGACTTCCGTCTGGCCAACGATCTGAATGAGTTCTACTGCCGCTTTGAAAGACAGTGGGACAAGCCTGACACTAACCTCCACATCAGAGCCACATCAGAACCCCCCTCCTCCTCCTCTACCAAAGGAACGTCTCTCTCTATCCTGGAGAGAGATGTCAACAGGCTTTTTAAGAAGCAGAACCCCCGCAAAGCAGCCGGTCCTGACTCTGTCTCTCCATCATCCCTGAAGCACTGTGCTGATCAGCTGTCTCCAGTGTTCACAGACATCTTCAACACCTCACTGGAGACCTGCCACGTGCCAGCCTGCTTCAAATCCTCCACCATCATCCCTGTCCCCAAAAAACCAAGGCCCACAGGACTAAATGACTATAGACCCATTGCCCTGACCTCTGTGGTCATGAAATCATTTGAGCGTCTTGTCCTGTCCCACCTCAAATCCATCACTGACCCACTCCTGGACCCCCTGCAGTTCGCCTACAGAGCCAACAGGTCCGTAGACGACGCCGTCAACATGGCTCTCCACTTCATCCTCCAGCACCTGGACTCCTCAGGGACCTATGCCAGGATCCTGTTTGTGGACTTCAGCTCTGCCTTCAACACCATCATCCCGGCTCTGCTGCAGGACAAGCTCTCCCAGCTGAGCGTGCCTGACTCCACCTGCAGGTGGATCACCGACTTCCTGTCTGACAGGAGGCAGCACGTGAAGCTAGGAAAGCACGTGTCTGACTCCCAGACCATCAGCACTGGATCCCCGCAAGGCTGCGTTCTTTCTCCTCTGCTCTTCTCCCTGTACACCAACACCTGCACCTCCAGCCATCAGTCTGTCAAGCTCCTGAAGTTTGCAGACGACACCACTCTCATTGGACTCATCTCTGATGGCGATGAGTCTGCCTACAGGTGGGAGACTGAGCGTCTGGTGACCTGGTGCAGGCAGAACAACCTAGAGCTAAACGCTCTGAAGACAGTGGAAATGATAGTGGACTTCAGGAAGAGCCCAGCCCCACCCACCCCCATCACCCTGTGTGACTCCCCCGTGGCTACCGTGGAGCATTTTCGCTTCTTGGGAACCACCATCACACAGGATCTCAAATGGGAGCTAAACATCAGCTCCCTCATCAAAAAAGCTCAGCAGAGGATGTATTTCCTGAGGCAATTGAAGAAGTTCAACCTGCCAAGGACTATGATGGTGAACTTCTACACCTCCATCATTGAGTCCATCCTCACCTCCTCCATCACCATCTGGTACGCTGCTGCCACGGAGAGGGACAATAACAGACTGCAGCGTATCATCCACTCTGCTGAGAAGGTGATTGGCTGCAATCTTCCGTCCCTCCAGGACCTGTACGCCTCAAGGACTCTGAGGCGTGCAGGGAAGATTGTAGCTGACTCCTCCCACCCTGGACACAAACTCTTTGAGACACTCCCCTCTGGCAGGAGGCTGCGGTCCTTCAGGACCAAAACCTCTCGCCACAAAAATAGCTTCTTCCCATCTGCTATTAGCCTCATCAACAAGGCTAGAGAGCCCCACTGTTGCTGATCAATTGCACCAATCACCAGAAAAAATTCCTTGTATGTGAAAACATACTTGGCAATAAAACTGATTCTGATTCTGATTCTGATTCTGATTCTGATAAACTACATTTCTGACGTCTTCCTTGAAGCTCTGTCTGATGGGAGCACCTTTGTCAGAGAATGTGTTTTCTATAAAGAGTTTGTTTATAAATTTGGGGTTGTTTGAGCGTGGTTTTTCTTGTTTTCCCATTGCCGTGTGTACCAGAATGTCCTTCAGATTCTTGTTTCTCCTGTAGGCAGTGATCATCTTAAAATCTCCCAGTTCCTGGATTTGGTTTTGTGCCTGTTGAAAATGGGTTTTCAAAACAGAGTTTAGTTGTGCCACATGAGGTGAGTAAGTAATTACAAAAGGTATGAGCGAGCGGCATGTTATTTTTCCTGCCAGTGTATTCCCCGGATGATTCAAACAGTCTCTTCACCTCACTCTTAATGGCTCTGAGAAACCTGGCTGAATAACCTCTCGGCCTCAGAGCTGCAAATAGAGTATTGGTGGCAGTCTCTACATCCTGTTTATGGGTGCAGATTCTGTGAAATCTGATGAGTTGTGATTTTATGAGACCTTTATATGTATGACGGGGATGAAAGCTGGTCTTATGGAGCAAAGCATGCCTGTCTGTATCCTTAAAGTATACTCTGGTGGCTATGCCTTTTGTACTCTGATTAACATTACAGAAGAAGGCTTGTGTATCTAGGAATTCCACTTGGTGTGGTTGGATGTTGTGCTTAAGGGAGATTTTAGGATGGTGGCTGTTTAAAATTGCCATAAAATCATTCAAATCTGCCAACGAATGTGGCCATATTCCAAAAATATCATCCAGATATCTTAAATAGAGAGCTGGTGTTTTACTGCATTTTTGGAACACAGACCTCTCCCAATCTGCCATATAGATGTCCGCATACGCAGGTGAGTATTTACGGCCCATGGCGCATCCAGAGACCTGCAGGAAATACTTGCCATTGAATTCAAAATCATTCCTTTCTAATGTAAGTTTTAACAGGTCCAGGATGAAGTCATCGGGACGAGAGGGATCAGGATTCCTGTTAAAACATTCAGACACCGCTTTCAGGCCCAGTGTTGTATCTATGTTAGTACACAAGGAGTCCACATCAATGGAAAAAATATACGCATTAACACATGTTCGTATATTTTTCAATTTATTTACAAAATGATATGTATCCTTGACATAACTCGGATGTTGCTGTGACAGTGGGTTCAGGAAGAAATCGATATACTCCGTGATGTTGTATGTCTCCGAGCCACAGTGGCTGACAATGGGTCTGCCACTGGGGATGACATTTGGAACTGGCCACGACGCAGAAGGTTTGTGGATTTTAGGCAGCAGGTAGAATAGGCGTGGGCGAGGATTATCAGGGCCCATAAGGTAAGTTTTTTGTTTATTGTTTATGAATTTGTTTCTATATAACTGTTCTACTTTCTCTCTGACAATGGTCTGGGTTTCTGGCTGGAGTAAATATTGCAGTGGTTTGTAATAATGAGTGTCACTGAGTTGTCTGTCTGCTTCCTGTAAATAGTGAATTTTATCCTGTATACAGATTTGGCCTCCTTTGTCTGCGCCTTTAATGATGATGTCCGGGTTATTGGCGAGACTGGCGAGCGCTCCTCTCTCCGCCTGGCTGATGTTTTGCCTGCTGGAATGGCGCGGCTTGAACTGGCGGAAAGCTGCTATGTCCTCCTTGATGAGGTTCTGAATCGGAGATGACACTGCCTCCAATTTCGGTTCCCAGTGTGATAATGTAATAAAAGGTACGGCTTCCTGTTGTTTATTGTAATCAAAATAGTCTAATAATTTGAAACGGCGGTGATACAGGTGGAGGTCTTTGCGTATTTCTAGTGGAGTTGGTGGTTTGGGCGTAGGTATGAAAGTCAGTCCTTTTTCCAGTATTTCAATTTCTGCTCTATTTAGGGAGAAAGACTGGCTTAAGTTGACTATATTTGATGAAGAGGGGAGTGCATTGGCAGCATGTTTAACTTAGACAGCCAGTGTTTGAGGATCTTATCTGCCGTCTCCTTTGTCCAATGAATTGGATCATTGGGGTTAACTGTAAAATCTGGTCTGTCAATGCGGGTTAAGAAGTTATATTTCAGCCTGATTTTTTGGTTCATTTCAGAAATTAATACCTGTTGGTTTTCTGGTATTTTGTTAGAGTAATGAATGATGGGGACGTGGATGATGGCCATCGGGAAAGCCGTTGTTGTCACGGCAACCAGCTGTTGCAGTTGTTTGCACGAGGTGGGTGTGGTTTGTTCCCTCAGGCAGTTATTGAGTCCGACTGACAGAATAACATGCTCCACCTGTGGTTGGATACTCAGTTTTTTGAGCAGGTGTGTCACGTGTGAGCAGGTGGCACCGGGATAGCTGTCCACTTGGACCCGCTCGTCGGTGAAGACTGGGATTCTGGCCAGATTGGAGTCGCCAATTATTAAAATTGGTTTTCTGACCGTCAATCGCCAGTCCTGATTTTTGTAGATGGTATGCTGGTGGACTGTCGGCTCTGTGCGCTCCGGTCTGGCTCGTGTGCGAGCGGCGGTACGCTGGGGTTTGGGCACCGGGCTGGAGTCAGACTGAGGAGTATTAGTGTCATTTTGACTTTCAGTTGTGTCCTCTGTCATCATGTTTTTCTCTCCATCCTGTGCCCCCGCCATCACCGTGTTCACCCCTCGCACCGGTTCAGACTCAGCGAGCGCACCTTGAGTGACGTCATCCAGTGCGCCGTGTGTTGCAGAGGTCAGAGAGATTGTCTCGGCCACGGACACAGCCACGTTCGAAAGTTGGGGACCAATTGGTAAGTTATTTACCGAGTCTTCCTCACAAACCAGTTCAAAATTTATTTTGGGGATATTGTCTTGATTTGTGTTATTAGGATATTGCTCTGTGATCTCGTTTGGTGGGGGTGTTTTCTCCGTTACAGGCTGTGAAGCAAGTAACGGTGCGTCAGCGTGGCACGGATACACTTGGGCCGTTGTTTGTCTGTGCGCCTGGCGTGGTACCGTCGGCTCCTGGGCAGGAGGGGGCGCAGGAGCTAGAATGGTGTGCGGCTCCTTAGCCGTAGTGGCGGAGCTCCCCCTCGTGTTTGGTTCGGCCTGGCTCGGCTCAGATGGACCAGGGAGCCCCAAGTTTCCCGGTTGCGCTGCTTCTTAGGACGGTAATTAATACTTTATTTCAAAAAAGAGGAAATATGTCCTTTATTTTTTGGAACACCTTGTAATAATTGACTATTTCTTTAATCCCATCTATAGGAGAAGTGCTGACTGACCTGGCTCTGGCAGGGTTAGGTTAGGGGACAATGCTCTTTTAAAATAAGATAAATAAAGTTTTCTTTAAAAAAAATTAGAGAGCAGCTCTGGCAACAGGTATCTGCAACGTCATTTTCATATTTACTTCTCCTTAAGGGTTCTTATAACTCCTATAATAATAAAATGAAACAGAGACAAAATTAAAATGACAATATATGAAAAATTAAAAACAAATACATTAGGGTTAAAAAAGAACCTTTGTTTCCTGAAAAAAATTGTAGAGAAAAGGGGGAGAGCCAAATAAAGGGTTAAAAACATAATAAAAAATCACTTAAAGTGGGTGTATCAGGGTTACAACCTCACAGGGTTGAGAGATCTTAGGGTTAGGCACCCACCCCTGTATGGTTGAGGTTAGGGGAGGGGCCATGTACAGGTTAAAATTAATAAATAAATAAACAAAAAAGACGGTTGATGTTAGGCACCCTCCCTTAGATGGTTATGTTTAGGAAAAGGTTCTGGAAAATAATAGAAAAAAAAAAAAAAAAGGTTGGGTTATTGTACAGAAGTGATTGGTGCATATCACCAGGGAAAATTAAACCACGCCAATGAACACAATACCCAATTAATATGTAGCTTACATAAGGAGAGATGTTTTGTGAATTTATGAGGGAGAGAATGGATAAGAACAATGAATTGGTATTTATTAATAAGTTGTTGCTTTTAAAACATATTATATAGCTCTAGTTCCTAAGTTATTTTTATAGTTTTTTAAAATTCTTTTTATAAAAACGAGATATCTTAAACCATCTTTTACTATAAAATTCATATGAAAAATATAATGTGTAAAAGAGAGTTTGTTTTTATAATTAATAAATAGTAGTTTTTAAAGAGGTTATTTATAATGTTTTAGTAAAAAGCATTAGTTTCTAAAGACTTTTCATAAAAAGAAACTTAACTTATTGTTTTTCATTAAGTCCTTTTGGATTGATAGTTTCCAATGTGTTTATCCATTCTCTTTCTTTTCTTTTTCTGAAGGATCTCGACCAGTTGTTGTTATTTTCTAGTCCCAGAAAGATGTAATTGTTGGGACCATGATTTCTGAGATGATTATAAAGAATAGTAGAGTTTTCTGTTTTATTGAGTTGATATGTATGCTGATAGATCCTGGTTTTTAAGCTGTTGCCTGTCTCTCCTATGTATATTTTTTTACAGATGGTGCACTGGATCGCATAAACTACATTTCTGACGTCTTCCTTGAAGCTCTGTCTGATGGGAGCACCTTTGTCAGAGAATGTGTTTTCTATAAAGAGTTTGTTTATAAATTTGGGGTTGTTTGAGCGTGGTTTTTCTTGTTTTCCCATTGCCGTGTGTACCAGAATGTCCTTCAGATTCTTGTTTCTCCTGTAGGCAGTGATCATCTTAAAATCTCCCAGTTCCTGGATTTGGTTTTGTGCCTGTTGAAAATGGGTTTTCAAAACAGAGTTTAGTTGTGCCACATGAGGTGAGTAAGTAATTACAAAAGGTATGAGCGAGCGGCATGTTATTTTTCCTGCCAGTGTATTCCCCGGATGATTCAAACAGTCTCTTCACCTCACTCTTAATGGCTCTGAGAAACCTGGCTGAATAACCTCTCGGCCTCAGAGCTGCAAATAGAGTATTGGTGGCAGTCTCTACATCCTGTTTATGGGTGCAGATTCTGTGAAATCTGATGAGTTGTGATTTTATGAGACCTTTATATGTATGACGGGGATGAAAGCTGGTCTTATGGAGCAAAGCATGCCTGTCTGTATCCTTAAAGTATACTCTGGTGGCTATGCCTTTTGTACTCTGATTAACATTACAGAAGAAGGCTTGTGTATCTAGGAATTCCACTTGGTGTGGTTGGATGTTGTGCTTAAGGGAGATTTTAGGATGGTGGCTGTTTAAAATTGCCATAAAATCATTCAAATCTGCCAACGAATGTGGCCATATTCCAAAAATATCATCCAGATATCTTAAATAGAGAGCTGGTGTTTTACTGCATTTTTGGAACACAGACCTCTCCCAATCTGCCATATAGATGTGCGCATACGCAGGTGAGTATTTACGGCCCATGGCGCATCCAGAGACCTGCAGGAAATACTTGCCATTGAATTCAAAATCATTCCTTTCTAATGTAAGTTTTAACAGGTCCAGGATGAAGTCATCGGGACGAGAGGGATCAGGATTCCTGTTAAAACATTCAGACACCGCTTTCAGGCCCAGTGTTGTATCTATGTTAGTACACAAGGAGTCCACATCAATGGAAAAAATATACGCATTAACACATGTTCGTATATTTTTCAATTTATTTACAAAATGATATGTATCCTTGACATAACTCGGATGTTGCTGTGACAGTGGGTTCAGGAAGAAATCGATATACTCCGTGATGTTGTATGTCTCCGAGCCACAGTGGCTGACAATGGGTCTGCCACTGGGGATGACATTTGGAACTGGCCACGACGCAGAAGGTTTGTGGATTTTAGGCAGCAGGTAGAATAGGCGTGGGCGAGGATTATCAGGGCCCATAAGGTAAGTTTTTTGTTTATTGTTTATGAATTTGTTTCTATATAACTGTTCTACTTTCTCTCTGACAATGGTCTGGGTTTCTGGCTGGAGTAAATATTGCAGTGGTTTGTAATAATGAGTGTCACTGAGTTGTCTGTCTGCTTCCTGTAAATAGTGAATTTTATCCTGTATACAGATTTGGCCTCCTTTGTCTGCGCCTTTAATGATGATGTCCGGGTTATTGGCGAGACTGGCGAGCGCTCCTCTCTCCGCCTGGCTGATGTTTTGCCTGCTGGAATGGCGCGGCTTGAACTGGCGGAAAGCTGCTATGTCCTCCTTGATGAGGTTCTGAATCGGAGATGACACTGCCTCCAATTTCGGTTCCCAGTGTGATAATGTAATAAAAGGTACGGCTTCCTGTTGTTTATTGTAATCAAAATAGTCTAATAATTTGAAACGGCGGTGATACAGGTGGAGGTCTTTGCGTATTTCTAGTGGAGTTGGTGGTTTGGGCGTAGGTATGAAAGTCAGTCCTTTTTCCAGTATTTCAATTTCTGCTCTATTTAGGGAGAAAGACTGGCTTAAGTTGACTATATTTGATGAAGAGGGGAGTGCATTGGCAGCATGTTTAACTTAGACAGCCAGTGTTTGAGGATCTTATCTGCCGTCTCCTTTGTCCAATGAATTGGATCATTGGGGTTAACTGTAAAATCTGGTCTGTCAGTGCGGGTTAAGAAGTTATATTTCAGCCTGATTTTTTGGTTCATTTCAGAAATTAATACCTGTTGGTTTTCTGGTATTTTGTTAGAGTAATGAATGATGGGGACGTGGATGATGGCCATCGGGAAAGCCGTTGTTGTCACGGCAACCAGCTGTTGCAGTTGTTTGCACGAGGTGGGTGTGGTTTGTTCCCTCAGGCAGTTATTGAGTCCGACTGACAGAATAACATGCTCCACCTGTGGTTGGATACTCAGTTTTTTGAGCAGGTGTGTCACGTGTGAGCAGGTGGCACCGGGATAGCTGTCCACTTGGACCCGCTCGTCGGTGAAGACTGGGATTCTGGCCAGATTGGAGTCGCCAATTATTAAAATTGGTTTTCTGACCGTCAATCGCCAGTCCTGATTTTTGTAGATGGTATGCTGGTGGACTGTCGGCTCTGTGCGCTCCGGTCTGGCTCGTGTGCGAGCGGCGGTACGCTGGGGTTTGGGCACCGGGCTGGAGTCAGACTGAGGAGTATTAGTGTCATTTTGACTTTCAGTTGTGTCCTCTGTCATCATGTTTTTCTCTCCATCCTGTGCCCCCGCCATCACCGTGTTCACCCCTCGCACCGGTTCAGACTCAGCGAGCGCACCTTGAGTGACGTCATCCAGTGCGCCGTGTGTTGCAGAGGTCAGAGAGATTGTCTCGGCCACGGACACAGCCACGTTCGAAAGTTGGGGACCAATTGGTAAGTTATTTACCGAGTCTTCCTCACAAACCAGTTCAAAATTTATTTTGGGGATATTGTCTTGATTTGTGTTATTAGGATATTGCTCTGTGATCTCGTTTGGTGGGGGTGTTTTCTCCGTTACAGGCTGTGAAGCAAGTAACGGTGCGTCAGCGTGGCACGGATACACTTGGGCCGTTGTTTGTCTGTGCGCCTGGCGTGGTACCGTCGGCTCCTGGGCAGGAGGGGGCGCAGGAGCTAGAATGGTGTGCGGCTCCTTAGCCGTAGTGGCGGAGCTCCCCCTCGTGTTTGGTTCGGCCTGGCTCGGCTCAGATGGACCAGGGAGCCCCAAGTTTCCCGGTTGCGCTGCTTCTTAGGACGGTAATTAATACTTTATTTCAAAAAAGAGGAAATATGTCCTTTATTTTTTGGAACACCTTGTAATAATTGACTATTTCTTTAATCCCATCTATAGGAGAAGTGCTGACTGACCTGGCTCTGGCAGGGTTAGGTTAGGGGACAATGCTCTTTTAAAATAAGATAAATAAAGTTTTCTTTAAAAAAAATTAGAGAGCAGCTCTGGCAACAGGTATCTGCAACGTCATTTTCATATTTACTTCTCCTTAAGGGTTCTTATAACTCCTATAATAATAAAATGAAACAGAGACAAAATTAAAATGACAATATATGAAAAATTAAAAACAGATACATTAGGGTTAAAAAAGAACCTTTGTTTCCTGAAAAAAATTGTAGAGAAAAGGGGGAGAGCCAAATAAAGGGTTAAAAACATAATAAAAAATCACTTAAAGTGGGTGTATCAGGGTTACAACCTCACAGGGTTGAGAGATCTTAGGGTTAGGCACCCACCCCTGTATGGTTGAGGTTAGGGGAGGGGCCATGTACAGGTTAAAATTAATAAATAAATAAACAAAAAAGACGGTTGATGTTAGGCACCCTCCCTTAGATGGTTATGTTTAGGAAAAGGTTCTGGAAAATAATAGAAAAAAAAAAAAAAAAAAAAGGTTGGGTTATTGTACAGAAGTGATTGGTGCATATCACCAGGGAAAATTAAACCACGCCAATGAACACAATACCCAATTAATATGTAGCTTACATAAGGAGAGATGTTTTGTGAATTTATGAGGGAGAGAATGGACAAGAACAATGAATTGGTATTTATTAATAAGTTGTTGCTTTTAAAACATATTATATAGCTCTAGTTCCTAAGTTATTTTTATAGTTTTTTAAAATTCTTTTTATAAAAACGAGATATCTTAAACCATCTTTTACTATAAAATTCATATGAAAAATATAATGTGTAAAAGAGAGTTTGTTTTTATAATTAATAAATAGTAGTTTTTAAAGAGGTTATTTATAATGTTTTAGTAAAAAGCATTAGTTTCTAAAGACTTTTCATAAAAAGAAACTTAACTTATTGTTTTTCATTAAGTCCTTTTGGATTGATAGTTTCCAATGTGTTTATCCATTCTCTTTCTTTTCTTTTTCTGAAGGATCTCGACCAGTTGTTGTTATTTTCTAGTCCCAGAAAGATGTAATTGTTGGGACCATGATTTCTGAGATGATTATAAAGAATAGTAGAGTTTTCTGTTTTATTGAGTTGATATGTATGCTGATAGATCCTGGTTTTTAAGCTGTTGCCTGTCTCTCCTATGTATATTTTTTTACAGATGGTGCACTGGATCGCATAAACTACATTTCTGACGTCTTCCTTGAAGCTCTGTCTGATGGGAGCACCTTTGTCAGAGAATGTGTTTTCTATAAAGAGTTTGTTTATAAATTTGGGGTTGTTTGAGCGTGGTTTTTCTTGTTTTCCCATTGCCGTGTGTACCAGAATGTCCTTCAGATTCTTGTTTCTCCTGTAGGCAGTGATCATCTTAAAATCTCCCAGTTCCTGGATTTGGTTTTGTGCCTGTTGAAAATGGGTTTTCAAAACAGAGTTTAGTTGTGCCACATGAGGTGAGTAAGTAATTACAAAAGGTATGAGCGAGCGGCATGTTATTTTTCCTGCCAGTGTATTCCCCGGATGATTCAAACAGTCTCTTCACCTCACTCTTAATGGCTCTGAGAAACCTGGCTGAATAACCTCTCGGCCTCAGAGCTGCAAATAGAGTATTGGTGGCAGTCTCTACATCCTGTTTATGGGTGCAGATTCTGTGAAATCTGATGAGTTGTGATTTTATGAGACCTTTATATGTATGACGGGGATGAAAGCTGGTCTTATGGAGCAAAGCATGCCTGTCTGTATCCTTAAAGTATACTCTGGTGGCTATGCCTTTTGTACTCTGATTAACATTACAGAAGAAGGCTTGTGTATCTAGGAATTCCACTTGGTGTGGTTGGATGTTGTGCTTAAGGGAGATTTTAGGATGGTGGCTGTTTAAAATTGCCATAAAATCATTCAAATCTGCCAACGAATGTGGCCATATTCCAAAAATATCATCCAGATATCTTAAATAGAGAGCTGGTGTTTTACTGCATTTTTGGAACACAGACCTCTCCCAATCTGCCATATAGATGTCCGCATACGCAGGTGAGTATTTACGGCCCATGGCGCATCCAGAGACCTGCAGGAAATACTTGCCATTGAATTCAAAATCATTCCTTTCTAATGTAAGTTTTAACAGGTCCAGGATGAAGTCATCGGGACGAGAGGGATCAGGATTCCTGTTAAAACATTCAGACACCGCTTTCAGGCCCAGTGTTGTATCTATGTTAGTACACAAGGAGTCCACATCAATGGAAAAAATATACGCATTAACACATGTTCGTATATTTTTCAATTTATTTACAAAATGATATGTATCCTTGACATAACTCGGATGTTGCTGTGACAGTGGGTTCAGGAAGAAATCGATATACTCCGTGATGTTGTATGTCTCCGAGCCACAGTGGCTGACAATGGGTCTGCCACTGGGGATGACATTTGGAACTGGCCACGACGCAGAAGGTTTGTGGATTTTAGGCAGCAGGTAGAATAGGCGTGGGCGAGGATTATCAGGGCCCATAAGGTAAGTTTTTTGTTTATTGTTTATGAATTTGTTTCTATATAACTGTTCTACTTTCTCTCTGACAATGGTCTGGGTTTCTGGCTGGAGTAAATATTGCAGTGGTTTGTAATAATGAGTGTCACTGAGTTGTCTGTCTGCTTCCTGTAAATAGTGAATTTTATCCTGTATACAGATTTGGCCTCCTTTGTCTGCGCCTTTAATGATGATGTCCGGGTTATTGGCGAGACTGGCGAGCGCTCCTCTCTCCGCCTGGCTGATGTTTTGCCTGCTGGAATGGCGCGGCTTGAACTGGCGGAAAGCTGCTATGTCCTCCTTGATGAGGTTCTGAATCGGAGATGACACTGCCTCCAATTTCGGTTCCCAGTGTGATAATGTAATAAAAGGTACGGCTTCCTGTTGTTTATTGTAATCAAAATAGTCTAATAATTTGAAACGGCGGTGATACAGGTGGAGGTCTTTGCGTATTTCTAGTGGAGTTGGTGGTTTGGGCGTAGGTATGAAAGTCAGTCCTTTTTCCAGTATTTCAATTTCTGCTCTATTTAGGGAGAAAGACTGGCTTAAGTTGACTATATTTGATGAAGAGGGGAGTGCATTGGCAGCATGTTTAACTTAGACAGCCAGTGTTTGAGGATCTTATCTGCCGTCTCCTTTGTCCAATGAATTGGATCATTGGGGTTAACTGTAAAATCTGGTCTGTCAATGCGGGTTAAGAAGTTATATTTCAGCCTGATTTTTTGGTTCATTTCAGAAATTAATACCTGTTGGTTTTCTGGTATTTTGTTAGAGTAATGAATGATGGGGACGTGGATGATGGCCATCGGGAAAGCCGTTGTTGTCACGGCAACCAGCTGTTGCAGTTGTTTGCACGAGGTGGGTGTGGTTTGTTCCCTCAGGCAGTTATTGAGTCCGACTGACAGAATAACATGCTCCACCTGTGGTTGGATACTCAGTTTTTTGAGCAGGTGTGTCACGTGTGAGCAGGTGGCACCGGGATAGCTGTCCACTTGGACCCGCTCGTCGGTGAAGACTGGGATTCTGGCCAGATTGGAGTCGCCAATTATTAAAATTGGTTTTCTGACCGTCAATCGCCAGTCCTGATTTTTGTAGATGGTATGCTGGTGGACTGTCGGCTCTGTGCGCTCCGGTCTGGCTCGTGTGCGAGCGGCGGTACGCTGGGGTTTGGGCACCGGGCTGGAGTCAGACTGAGGAGTATTAGTGTCATTTTGACTTTCAGTTGTGTCCTCTGTCATCATGTTTTTCTCTCCATCCTGTGCCCCCGCCATCACCGTGTTCACCCCTCGCACCGGTTCAGACTCAGCGAGCGCACCTTGAGTGACGTCATCCAGTGCGCCGTGTGTTGCAGAGGTCAGAGAGATTGTCTCGGCCACGGACACAGCCACGTTCGAAAGTTGGGGACCAATTGGTAAGTTATTTACCGAGTCTTCCTCACAAACCAGTTCAAAATTTATTTTGGGGATATTGTCTTGATTTGTGTTATTAGGATATTGCTCTGTGATCTCGTTTGGTGGGGGTGTTTTCTCCGTTACAGGCTGTGAAGCAAGTAACGGTGCGTCAGCGTGGCACGGATACACTTGGGCCGTTGTTTGTCTGTGCGCCTGGCGTGGTACCGTCGGCTCCTGGGCAGGAGGGGGCGCAGGAGCTAGAATGGTGTGCGGCTCCTTAGCCGTAGTGGCGGAGCTCCCCCTCGTGTTTGGTTCGGCCTGGCTCGGCTCAGATGGACCAGGGAGCCCCAAGTTTCCCGGTTGCGCTGCTTCTTAGGACGGTAATTAATACTTTATTTCAAAAAAGAGGAAATATGTCCTTTATTTTTTGGAACACCTTGTAATAATTGACTATTTCTTTAATCCCATCTATAGGAGAAGTGCTGACTGACCTGGCTCTGGCAGGGTTAGGTTAGGGGACAATGCTCTTTTAAAATAAGATAAATAAAGTTTTCTTTAAAAAAAATTAGAGAGCAGCTCTGGCAACAGGTATCTGCAACGTCATTTTCATATTTACTTCTCCTTAAGGGTTCTTATAACTCCTATAATAATAAAATGAAACAGAGACAAAATTAAAATGATTGAAATTGTAGAGAAAAGGGGGAGAGCCAAATAAAGGGTTAAAAACATAATAAAAAATCACTTAAAGTGGGTGTATCAGGGTTACAACCTCACAGGGTTGAGAGATCTTAGGGTTAGGCACCCACCCCTGTATGGTTGAGGTTAGGGGAGGGGCCATGTACAGGTTAAAATTAATAAATAAATAAACAAAAAAGACGGTTGATGTTAGGCACCCTCCCTTAGATGGTTATGTTTAGGAAGAGGTTCTGGAAAATAATAGAAAAAAAAAAAAAAAAGGTTGGGTTATTGTACAGAAGTGATTGGTGCATATCACCAGGGAAAATTAAACCACGCCAATGAACACAATACCCAATTAATATGTAGCTTACATAAGGAGAGATGTTTTGTGAATTTATGAGGGAGAGAATGGATAAGAACAATGAATTGGTATTTATTAATAAGTTGTTGCTTTTAAAACATATTATATAGCTCTAGTTCCTAAGTTATTTTTATAGTTTTTTAAAATTCTTTTTATAAAAACGAGATATCTTAAACCATCTTTTACTATAAAATTCATATGAAAAATATAATGTGTAAAAGAGAGTTTGTTTTTATAATTAATAAATAGTAGTTTTTAAAGAGGATATTTATAATGTTTTAGTAAAAAGCATTAGTTTCTAAAGACTTTTCATAAAAAGAAACTTAACTTATTGTTTTTCATTAAGTCCTTTTGGATTGATAGTTTCCAATGTGTTTATCCATTCTCTTTCTTTTCTTTTTCTGAAGGATCTCGACCAGTTGTTGTTATTTTCTAGTCCCAGAAAGATGTAATTGTTGGGACCATGATTTCTGAGATGATTATAAAGAATAGTAGAGTTTTCTGTTTTATTGAGTTGATATGTATGCTGATAGATCCTGGTTTTTAAGCTGTTGCCTGTCTCTCCTATGTATATTTTTTTAACAGATGGTGCACTGGATCGCATAAACTACATTTCTGACGTCTTCCTTGAAGCTCTGTCTGATGGGAGCACCTTTGTCAGAGAATGTGTTTTCTATAAAGAGTTTGTTTATAAATTTGGGGTTGTTTGAGCGTGGTTTTTCTTGTTTTCCCATTGCCGTGTGTACCAGAATGTCCTTCAGATTCTTGTTTCTCCTGTAGGCAGTGATCATCTTAAAATCTCCCAGTTCCTGGATTTGGTTTTGTGCCTGTTGAAAATGGGTTTTCAAAACAGAGTTTAGTTGTGCCACATGAGGTGAGTAAGTAATTACAAAAGGTATGAGCGAGCGGCATGT
Organism: Trachinotus anak; assembly: GCF_046630095.1. Lineage (NCBI taxonomy): Eukaryota > Metazoa > Chordata > Actinopteri > Carangiformes > Carangidae > Trachinotus > Trachinotus anak. The sequence continues at coordinate 246,173 of NW_027273857.1, read as the reverse complement.
TATTTTTCCTGCCAGTGTATTCCCCGGATGATTCAAACAGTCTCTTCACCTCACTCTTAATGGCTCTGAGAAACCTGGCTGAATAACCTCTCGGCCTCAGAGCTGCAAATAGAGTATTGGTGGCAGTCTCTACATCCTGTTTATGGGTGCAGATTCTGTGAAATCTGATGAGTTGTGATTTTATGAGACCTTTATATGTATGACGGGGATGAAAGCTGGTCTTATGGAGCAAAGCATGCCTGTCTGTATCCTTAAAGTATACTCTGGTGGCTATGCCTTTTGTACTCTGATTAACATTACAGAAGAAGGCTTGTGTATCTAGGAATTCCACTTGGTGTGGTTGGATGTTGTGCTTAAGGGAGATTTTAGGATGGTGGCTGTTTAAAATTGCCATAAAATCATTCAAATCTGCCAACGAATGTGGCCATATTCCAAAAATATCATCCAGATATCTTAAATAGAGAGCTGGTGTTTTACTGCATTTTTGGAACACAGACCTCTCCCAATCTGCCATATAGATGTCCGCATACGCAGGTGAGTATTTACGGCCCATGGCGCATCCAGAGACCTGCAGGAAATACTTGCCATTGAATTCAAAATCATTCCTTTCTAATGTAAGTTTTAACAGGTCCAGGATGAAGTCATCGGGACGAGAGGGATCGGGATTCCTGTTAAAACATTCAGACACCGCTTTCAGGCCCAGTGTTGTATCTATGTTAGTACACAAGGAGTCCACATCAATGGAAAAAATATACGCATTAACACATGTTCGTATATTTTTCAATTTATTTACAAAATGATATGTATCCTTGACATAACTCGGATGTTGCTGTGACAGTGGGTTCAGGAAGAAATCGATATACTCCGTGATGTTGTATGTCTCCGAGCCACAGTGGCTGACAATGGGTCTGCCACTGGGGATGACATTTGGAACTGGCCACGACGCAGAAGGTTTGTGGATTTTAGGCAGCAGGTAGAATAGGCGTGGGCGAGGATTATCAGGGCCCATAAGGTAAGTTTTTTGTTTATTGTTTATGAATTTGTTTCTATATAACTGTTCTACTTTCTCTCTGACAATGGTCTGGGTTTCTGGCTGGAGTAAATATTGCAGTGGTTTGTAATAATGAGTGTCACTGAGTTGTCTGTCTGCTTCCTGTAAATAGTGAATTTTATCCTGTATACAGATTTGGCCTCCTTTGTCTGCGCCTTTAATGATGATGTCCGGGTTATTGGCGAGACTGGCGAGCGCTCCTCTCTCCGCCTGGCTGATGTTTTGCCTGCTGGAATGGCGCGGCTTGAACTGGCGGAAAGCTGCTATGTCCTCCTTGATGAGGTTCTGAATCGGAGATGACACTGCCTCCAATTTCGGTTCCCAGTGTGATAATGTAATAAAAGGTACGGCTTCCTGTTGTTTATTGTAATCAAAATAGTCTAATAATTTGAAACGGCGGTGATACAGGTGGAGGTCTTTGCGTATTTCTAGTGGAGTTGGTGGTTTGGGCGTAGGTATGAAAGTCAGTCCTTTTTCCAGTATTTCAATTTCTGCTCTATTTAGGGAGAAAGACTGGCTTAAGTTGACTATATTTGATGAAGAGGGGAGTGCATTGGCAGCATGTTTAACTTAGACAGCCAGTGTTTGAGGATCTTATCTGCCGTCTCCTTTGTCCAATGAATTGGATCATTGGGGTTAACTGTAAAATCTGGTCTGTCAATGCGGGTTAAGAAGTTATATTTCAGCCTGATTTTTTGGTTCATTTCAGAAATTAATACCTGTTGGTTTTCTGGTATTTTGTTAGAGTAATGAATGATGGGGACGTGGATGATGGCCATCGGGAAAGCCGTTGTTGTCACGGCAACCAGCTGTTGCAGTTGTTTGCACGAGGTGGGTGTGGTTTGTTCCCTCAGGCAGTTATTGAGTCCGACTGACAGAATAACATGCTCCACCTGTGGTTGGATACTCAGTTTTTTGAGCAGGTGTGTCACGTGTGAGCAGGTGGCACCGGGATAGCTGTCCACTTGGACCCGCTCGTCGGTGAAGACTGGGATTCTGGCCAGATTGGAATCGCCAATTATTAAAATTGGTTTTCTGACCGTCAATCGCCAGTCCTGATTTTTGTAGATGGTATGCTGGTGGACTGTCGGCTCTGTGCGCTCCGGTCTGGCTCGTGTGCGAGCGGCGGTACGCTGGGGTTTGGGCACCGGGCTGGAGTCAGACTGAGGAGTATTAGTGTCATTTTGACTTTCAGTTGTGTCCTCTGTCATCATGTTTTTCTCTCCATCCTGTGCCCCCGCCATCACCGTGTTCACCCCTCGCACCGGTTCAGACTCAGCGAGCGCACCTTGAGTGACGTCATCCAGTGCGCCGTGTGTTGCAGAGGTCAGAGAGATTGTCTCGGCCACGGACACAGCCACGTTCGAAAGTTGGGGACCAATTGGTAAGTTATTTACCGAGTCTTCCTCACAAACCAGTTCAAAATTTATTTTGGGGATATTGTCTTGATTTGTGTTATTAGGATATTGCTCTGTGATCTCGTTTGGTGGGGGTGTTTTCTCCGTTACAGGCTGTGAAGCAAGTAACGGTGCGTCAGCGTGGCACGGATACACTTGGGCCGTTGTTTGTCTGTGCGCCTGGCGTGGTACCGTCGGCTCCTGGGCAGGAGGGGGCGCAGGAGCTAGAATGGTGTGCGGCTCCTTAGCCGTAGTGGCGGAGCTCCCCCTCGTGTTTGGTTCGGCCTGGCTCGGCTCAGATGGACCAGGGAGCCCCAAGTTTCCCGGTTGCGCTGCTTCTTAGGACGGTAATTAATACTTTATTTCAAAAAAGAGGAAATATGTCCTTTATTTTTTGGAACACCTTGTAATAATTGACTATTTCTTTAATCCCATCTATAGGAGAAGTGCTGACTGACCTGGCTCTGGCAGGGTTAGGTTAGGGGACAATGCTCTTTTAAAATAAGATAAATAAAGTTTTCTTTAAAAAAAATTAGAGAGCAGCTCTGGCAACAGGTATCTGCAACGTCATTTTCATATTTACTTCTCCTTAAGGGTTCTTATAACTCCTATAATAATAAAATGAAACAGAGACAAAATTAAAATGACAATATATGAAAAATTAAAAACAGATACATTAGGGTTAAAAAAGAACCTTTGTTTCCTGAAAAAAATTGTAGAGAAAAGGGGGAGAGCCAAATAAAGGGTTAAAAACATAATAAAAAATCACTTAAAGTGGGTGTATCAGGGTTACAACCTCACAGGGTTGAGAGATCTTAGGGTTAGGCACCCACCCCTGTATGGTTGAGGTTAGGGGAGGGGCCATGTACAGGTTAAAATTAATAAATAAATAAACAAAAAAGACGGTTGATGTTAGGCACCCTCCCTTAGATGGTTATGTTTAGGAAAAGGTTCTGGAAAATAATAGAAAAAAAAAAAAAAAAAAAAGGTTGGGTTATTGTACAGAAGTGATTGGTGCATATCACCAGGGAAAATTAAACCACGCCAATGAACACAATACCCAATTAATATGTAGCTTACATAAGGAGAGATGTTTTGTGAATTTATGAGGGAGAGAATGGACAAGAACAATGAATTGGTATTTATTAATAAGTTGTTGCTTTTAAAACATATTATATAGCTCTAGTTCCTAAGTTATTTTTATAGTTTTTTAAAATTCTTTTTATAAAAACGAGATATCTTAAACCATCTTTTACTATAAAATTCATATGAAAAATATAATGTGTAAAAGAGAGTTTGTTTTTATAATTAATAAATAGTAGTTTTTAAAGAGGATATTTATAATGTTTTAGTAAAAAGCATTAGTTTCTAAAGACTTTTCATAAAAAGAAACTTAACTTATTGTTTTTCATTAAGTCCTTTTGGATTGATAGTTTCCAATGTGTTTATCCATTCTCTTTCTTTTCTTTTTCTGAAGGATCTCGACCAGTTGTTGTTATTTTCTAGTCCCAGAAAGATGTAATTGTTGGGACCATGATTTCTGAGATGATTATAAAGAATAGTAGAGTTTTCTGTTTTATTGAGTTGATATGTATGCTGATAGATCCTGGTTTTTAAGCTGTTGCCTGTCTCTCCTATGTATATTTTTTTAACAGATGGTGCACTGGATCGCATAAACTACATTTCTGACGTCTTCCTTGAAGCTCTGTCTGATGGGAGCACCTTTGTCAGAGAATGTGTTTTCTATAAAGAGTTTGTTTATAAATTTGGGGTTGTTTGAGCGTGGTTTTTCTTGTTTTCCCATTGCCGTGTGTACCAGAATGTCCTTCAGATTCTTGTTTCTCCTGTAGGCAGTGATCATCTTAAAATCTCCCAGTTCCTGGATTTGGTTTTGTGCCTGTTGAAAATGGGTTTTCAAAACAGAGTTTAGTTGTGCCACATGAGGTGAGTAAGTAATTACAAAAGGTATGAGCGAGCGGCATGTTATTTTTCCTGCCAGTGTATTCCCCGGATGATTCAAACAGTCTCTTCACCTCACTCTTAATGGCTCTGAGAAACCTGGCTGAATAACCTCTCGGCCTCAGAGCTGCAAATAGAGTATTGGTGGCAGTCTCTACATCCTGTTTATGGGTGCAGATTCTGTGAAATCTGATGAGTTGTGATTTTATGAGACCTTTATATGTATGACGGGGATGAAAGCTGGTCTTATGGAGCAAAGCATGCCTGTCTGTATCCTTAAAGTATACTCTGGTGGCTATGCCTTTTGTACTCTGATTAACATTACAGAAGAAGGCTTGTGTATCTAGGAATTCCACTTGGTGTGGTTGGATGTTGTGCTTAAGGGAGATTTTAGGATGGTGGCTGTTTAAAATTGCCATAAAATCATTCAAATCTGCCAACGAATGTGGCCATATTCCAAAAATATCATCCAGATATCTTAAATAGAGAGCTGGTGTTTTACTGCATTTTTGGAACACAGACCTCTCCCAATCTGCCATATAGATGTCCGCATACGCAGGTGAGTATTTACGGCCCATGGCGCATCCAGAGACCTGCAGGAAATACTTGCCATTGAATTCAAAATCATTCCTTTCTAATGTAAGTTTTAACAGGTCCAGGATGAAGTCATCGGGACGAGAGGGATCGGGATTCCTGTTAAAACATTCAGACACCGCTTTCAGGCCCAGTGTTGTATCTATGTTAGTACACAAGGAGTCCACATCAATGGAAAAAATATACGCATTAACACATGTTCGTATATTTTTCAATTTATTTACAAAATGATATGTATCCTTGACATAACTCGGATGTTGCTGTGACAGTGGGTTCAGGAAGAAATCGATATACTCCGTGATGTTGTATGTCTCCGAGCCACAGTGGCTGACAATGGGTCTGCCACTGGGGATGACATTTGGAACTGGCCACGACGCAGAAGGTTTGTGGATTTTAGGCAGCAGGTAGAATAGGCGTGGGCGAGGATTATCAGGGCCCATAAGGTAAGTTTTTTGTTTATTGTTTATGAATTTGTTTCTATATAACTGTTCTACTTTCTCTCTGACAATGGTCTGGGTTTCTGGCTGGAGTAAATATTGCAGTGGTTTGTAATAATGAGTGTCACTGAGTTGTCTGTCTGCTTCCTGTAAATAGTGAATTTTATCCTGTATACAGATTTGGCCTCCTTTGTCTGCGCCTTTAATGATGATGTCCGGGTTATTGGCGAGACTGGCGAGCGCTCCTCTCTCCGCCTGGCTGATGTTTTGCCTGCTGGAATGGCGCGGCTTGAACTGGCGGAAAGCTGCTATGTCCTCCTTGATGAGGTTCTGAATCGGAGATGACACTGCCTCCAATTTCGGTTCCCAGTGTGATAATGTAATAAAAGGTACGGCTTCCTGTTGTTTATTGTAATCAAAATAGTCTAATAATTTGAAACGGCGGTGATACAGGTGGAGGTCTTTGCGTATTTCTAGTGGAGTTGGTGGTTTGGGCGTAGGTATGAAAGTCAGTCCTTTTTCCAGTATTTCAATTTCTGCTCTATTTAGGGAGAAAGACTGGCTTAAGTTGACTATATTTGATGAAGAGGGGAGTGCATTGGCAGCATGTTTAACTTAGACAGCCAGTGTTTGAGGATCTTATCTGCCGTCTCCTTTGTCCAATGAATTGGATCATTGGGGTTAACTGTAAAATCTGGTCTGTCAATGCGGGTTAAGAAGTTATATTTCAGCCTGATTTTTTGGTTCATTTCAGAAATTAATACCTGTTGGTTTTCTGGTATTTTGTTAGAGTAATGAATGATGGGGACGTGGATGATGGCCATCGGGAAAGCCGTTGTTGTCACGGCAACCAGCTGTTGCAGTTGTTTGCACGAGGTGGGTGTGGTTTGTTCCCTCAGGCAGTTATTGAGTCCGACTGACAGAATAACATGCTCCACCTGTGGTTGGATACTCAGTTTTTTGAGCAGGTGTGTCACGTGTGAGCAGGTGGCACCGGGATAGCTGTCCACTTGGACCCGCTCGTCGGTGAAGACTGGGATTCTGGCCAGATTGGAGTCGCCAATTATTAAAATTGGTTTTCTGACCGTCAATCGCCAGTCCTGATTTTTGTAGATGGTATGCTGGTGGACTGTCGGCTCTGTGCGCTCCGGTCTGGCTCGTGTGCGAGCGGCGGTACGCTGGGGTTTGGGCACCGGGCTGGAGTCAGACTGAGGAGTATTAGTGTCATTTTGACTTTCAGTTGTGTCCTCTGTCATCATGTTTTTCTCTCCATCCTGTGCCCCCGCCATCACCGTGTTCACCCCTCGCACCGGTTCAGACTCAGCGAGCGCACCTTGAGTGACGTCATCCAGTGCGCCGTGTGTTGCAGAGGTCAGAGAGATTGTCTCGGCCACGGACACAGCCACGTTCGAAAGTTGGGGACCAATTGGTAAGTTATTTACCGAGTCTTCCTCACAAACCAGTTCAAAATTTATTTTGGGGATATTGTCTTGATTTGTGTTATTAGGATATTGCTCTGTGATCTCGTTTGGTGGGGGTGTTTTCTCCGTTACAGGCTGTGAAGCAAGTAACGGTGCGTCAGCGTGGCACGGATACACTTGGGCCGTTGTTTGTCTGTGCGCCTGGCGTGGTACCGTCGGCTCCTGGGCAGGAGGGGGCGCAGGAGCTAGAATGGTGTGCGGCTCCTTAGCCGTAGTGGCGGAGCTCCCCCTCGTGTTTGGTTCGGCCTGGCTCGGCTCAGATGGACCAGGGAGCCCCAAGTTTCCCGGTTGCGCTGCTTCTTAGGACGGTAATTAATACTTTATTTCAAAAAAGAGGAAATATGTCCTTTATTTTTTGGAACACCTTGTAATAATTGACTATTTCTTTAATCCCATCTATAGGAGAAGTGCTGACTGACCTGGCTCTGGCAGGGTTAGGTTAGGGGACAATGCTCTTTTAAAATAAGATAAATAAAGTTTTCTTTAAAAAAAATTAGAGAGCAGCTCTGGCAACAGGTATCTGCAACGTCATTTTCATATTTACTTCTCCTTAAGGGTTCTTATAACTCCTATAATAATAAAATGAAACAGAGACAAAATTAAAATGATTGAAATTGTAGAGAAAAGGGGGAGAGCCAAATAAAGGGTTAAAAACATAATAAAAAATCACTTAAAGTGGGTGTATCAGGGTTACAACCTCACAGGGTTGAGAGATCTTAGGGTTAGGCACCCACCCCTGTATGGTTGAGGTTAGGGGAGGGGCCATGTACAGGTTAAAATTAATAAATAAATAAACAAAAAAGACGGTTGATGTTAGGCACCCTCCCTTAGATGGTTATGTTTAGGAAAAGGTTCTGGAAAATAATAGAAAAAAAAAAAAAAAAAAAAGGTTGGGTTATTGTACAGAAGTGATTGGTGCATATCACCAGGGTAAATTAAACCACGCCAATGAACACAATACCCAATTAATATGTAGCTTACATAAGGAGAGATGTTTTGTGAATTTATGAGGGAGAGAATGGATAAGAACAATGAATTGGTATTTATTAATAAGTTGTTGCTTTTAAAACATATTATATAGCTCTAGTTCCTAAGTTATTTTTATAGTTTTTTAAAATTCTTTTTATAAAAACGAGATATCTTAAACCATCTTTTACTATAAAATTCATATGAAAAATATAATGTGTAAAAGAGAGTTTGTTTTTATAATTAATAAATAGTAGTTTTTAAAGAGGATATTTATAATGTTTTAGTAAAAAGCATTAGTTTCTAAAGACTTTTCATAAAAAGAAACTTAACTTATTGTTTTTCATTAAGTCCTTTTGGATTGATAGTTTCCAATGTGTTTATCCATTCTCTTTCTTTTCTTTTTCTGAAGGATCTCGACCAGTTGTTGTTATTTTCTAGTCCCAGAAAGATGTAATTGTTGGGACCATGATTTCTGAGATGATTATAAAGAATAGTAGAGTTTTCTGTTTTATTGAGTTGATATGTATGCTGATAGATCCTGGTTTTTAAGCTGTTGCCTGTCTCTCCTATGTATATTTTTTTAACAGATGGTGCACTGGATCGCATAAACTACATTTCTGACGTCTTCCTTGAAGCTCTGTCTGATGGGAGCACCTTTGTCAGAGAATGTGTTTTCTATAAAGAGTTTGTTTATAAATTTGGGGTTGTTTGAGCGTGGTTTTTCTTGTTTTCCCATTGCCGTGTGTACCAGAATGTCCTTCAGATTCTTGTTTCTCCTGTAGGCAGTGATCATCTTAAAATCTCCCAGTTCCTGGATTTGGTTTTGTGCCTGTTGAAAATGGGTTTTCAAAACAGAGTTTAGTTGTGCCACATGAGGTGAGTAAGTAATTACAAAAGGTATGAGCGAGCGGCATGTTATTTTTCCTGCCAGTGTATTCCCCGGATGATTCAAACAGTCTCTTCACCTCACTCTTAATGGCTCTGAGAAACCTGGCTGAATAACCTCTCGGCCTCAGAGCTGCAAATAGAGTATTGGTGGCAGTCTCTACATCCTGTTTATGGGTGCAGATTCTGTGAAATCTGATGAGTTGTGATTTTATGAGACCTTTATATGTATGACGGGGATGAAAGCTGGTCTTATGGAGCAAAGCATGCCTGTCTGTATCCTTAAAGTATACTCTGGTGGCTATGCCTTTTGTACTCTGATTAACATTACAGAAGAAGGCTTGTGTATCTAGGAATTCCACTTGGTGTGGTTGGATGTTGTGCTTAAGGGAGATTTTAGGATGGTGGCTGTTTAAAATTGCCATAAAATCATTCAAATCTGCCAACGAATGTGGCCATATTCCAAAAATATCATCCAGATATCTTAAATAGAGAGCTGGTGTTTTACTGCATTTTTGGAACACAGACCTCTCCCAATCTGCCATATAGATGTCCGCATACGCAGGTGAGTATTTACGGCCCATGGCGCATCCAGAGACCTGCAGGAAATACTTGCCATTGAATTCAAAATCATTCCTTTCTAATGTAAGTTTTAACAGGTCCAGGATGAAGTCATCGGGACGAGAGGGATCAGGATTCCTGTTAAAACATTCAGACACCGCTTTCAGGCCCAGTGTTGTATCTATGTTAGTACACAAGGAGTCCACATCAATGGAAAAAATATACGCATTAACACATGTTCGTATATTTTTCAATTTATTTACAAAATGATATGTATCCTTGACATAACTCGGATGTTGCTGTGACAGTGGGTTCAGGAAGAAATCGATATACTCCGTGATGTTGTATGTCTCCGAGCCACAGTGGCTGACAATGGGTCTGCCACTGGGGATGACATTTGGAACTGGCCACGACGCAGAAGGTTTGTGGATTTTAGGCAGCAGGTAGAATAGGCGTGGGCGAGGATTATCAGGGCCCATAAGGTAAGTTTTTTGTTTATTGTTTATGAATTTGTTTCTATATAACTGTTCTACTTTCTCTCTGACAATGGTCTGGGTTTCTGGCTGGAGTAAATATTGCAGTGGTTTGTAATAATGAGTGTCACTGAGTTGTCTGTCTGCTTCCTGTAAATAGTGAATTTTATCCTGTATACAGATTTGGCCTCCTTTGTCTGCGCCTTTAATGATGATGTCCGGGTTATTGGCGAGACTGGCGAGCGCTCCTCTCTCCGCCTGGCTGATGTTTTGCCTGCTGGAATGGCGCGGCTTGAACTGGCGGAAAGCTGCTATGTCCTCCTTGATGAGGTTCTGAATCGGAGATGACACTGCCTCCAATTTCGGTTCCCAGTGTGATAATGTAATAAAAGGTACGGCTTCCTGTTGTTTATTGTAATCAAAATAGTCTAATAATTTGAAACGGCGGTGATACAGGTGGAGGTCTTTGCGTATTTCTAGTGGAGTTGGTGGTTTGGGCGTAGGTATGAAAGTCAGTCCTTTTTCCAGTATTTCAATTTCTGCTCTATTTAGGGAGAAAGACTGGCTTAAGTTGACTATATTTGATGAAGAGGGGAGTGCATTGGCAGCATGTTTAACTTAGACAGCCAGTGTTTGAGGATCTTATCTGCCGTCTCCTTTGTCCAATGAATTGGATCATTGGGGTTAACTGTAAAATCTGGTCTGTCAATGCGGGTTAAGAAGTTATATTTCAGCCTGATTTTTTGGTTCATTTCAGAAATTAATACCTGTTGGTTTTCTGGTATTTTGTTAGAGTAATGAATGATGGGGACGTGGATGATGGCCATCGGGAAAGCCGTTGTTGTCACGGCAACCAGCTGTTGCAGTTGTTTGCACGAGGTGGGTGTGGTTTGTTCCCTCAGGCAGTTATTGAGTCCGACTGACAGAATAACATGCTCCACCTGTGGTTGGATACTCAGTTTTTTGAGCAGGTGTGTCACGTGTGAGCAGGTGGCACCGGGATAGCTGTCCACTTGGACCCGCTCGTCGGTGAAGACTGGGATTCTGGCCAGATTGGAGTCGCCAATTATTAAAATTGGTTTTCTGACCGTCAATCGCCAGTCCTGATTTTTGTAGATGGTATGCTGGTGGACTGTCGGCTCTGTGCGCTCCGGTCTGGCTCGTGTGCGAGCGGCGGTACGCTGGGGTTTGGGCACCGGGCTGGAGTCAGACTGAGGAGTATTAGTGTCATTTTGACTTTCAGTTGTGTCCTCTGTCATCATGTTTTTCTCTCCATCCTGTGCCCCCGCCATCACCGTGTTCACCCCTCGCACCGGTTCAGACTCAGCGAGCGCACCTTGAGTGACGTCATCCAGTGCGCCGTGTGTTGCAGAGGTCAGAGAGATTGTCTCGGCCACGGACACAGCCACGTTCGAAAGTTGGGGACCAATTGGTAAGTTATTTACCGAGTCTTCCTCACAAACCAGTTCAAAATTTATTTTGGGGATATTGTCTTGATTTGTGTTATTAGGATATTGCTCTGTGATCTCGTTTGGTGGGGGTGTTTTCTCCGTTACAGGCTGTGAAGCAAGTAACGGTGCGTCAGCGTGGCACGGATACACTTGGGCCGTTGTTTGTCTGTGCGCCTGGCGTGGTACCGTCGGCTCCTGGGCAGGAGGGGGCGCAGGAGCTAGAATGGTGTGCGGCTCCTTAGCCGTAGTGGCGGAGCTCCCCCTCGTGTTTGGTTCGGCCTGGCTCGGCTCAGATGGACCAGGGAGCCCCAAGTTTCCCGGTTGCGCTGCTTCTTAGGACGGTAATTAATACTTTATTTCAAAAAAGAGGAAATATGTCCTTTATTTTTTGGAACACCTTGTAATAATTGACTATTTCTTTAATCCCATCTATAGGAGAAGTGCTGACTGACCTGGCTCTGGCAGGGTTAGGTTAGGGGACAATGCTCTTTTAAAATAAGATAAATAAAGTTTTCTTTAAAAAAAATTAGAGAGCAGCTCTGGCAACAGGTATCTGCAACGTCATTTTCATATTTACTTCTCCTTAAGGGTTCTTATAACTCCTATAATAATAAAATGAAACAGAGACAAAATTAAAATGATTGAAATTGTAGAGAAAAGGGGGAGAGCCAAATAAAGGGTTAAAAACATAATAAAAAATCACTTAAAGTGGGTGTATCAGGGTTACAACCTCACAGGGTTGAGAGATCTTAGGGTTAGGCACCCACCCCTGTATGGTTGAGGTTAGGGGAGGGGCCATGTACAGGTTAAAATTAATAAATAAATAAACAAAAAAGACGGTTGATGTTAGGCACCCTCCCTTAGATGGTTATGTTTAGGAAAAGGTTCTGGAAAATAATAGAAAAAAAAAAAAAAAAAAAAGGTTGGGTTATTGTACAGAAGTGATTGGTGCATATCACCAGGGTAAATTAAACCACGCCAATGAACACAATACCCAATTAATATGTAGCTTACATAAGGAGAGATGTTTTGTGAATTTATGAGGGAGAGAATGGATAAGAACAATGAATTGGTATTTATTAATAAGTTGTTGCTTTTAAAACATATTATATAGCTCTAGTTCCTAAGTTATTTTTATAGTTTTTTAAAATTCTTTTTATAAAAACGAGATATCTTAAACCATCTTTTACTATAAAATTCATATGAAAAATATAATGTGTAAAAGAGAGTTTGTTTTTATAATTAATAAATAGTAGTTTTTAAAGAGGATATTTATAATGTTTTAGTAAAAAGCATTAGTTTCTAAAGACTTTTCATAAAAAGAAACTTAACTTATTGTTTTTCATTAAGTCCTTTTGGATTGATAGTTTCCAATGTGTTTATCCATTCTCTTTCTTTTCTTTTTCTGAAGGATCTCGACCAGTTGTTGTTATTTTCTAGTCCCAGAAAGATGTAATTGTTGGGACCATGATTTCTGAGATGATTATAAAGAATAGTAGAGTTTTCTGTTTTATTGAGTTGATATGTATGCTGATAGATCCTGGTTTTTAAGCTGTTGCCTGTCTCTCCTATGTATATTTTTTTAACAGATGGTGCACTGGATCGCATAAACTACATTTCTGACGTCTTCCTTGAAGCTCTGTCTGATGGGAGCACCTTTGTCAGAGAATGTGTTTTCTATAAAGAGTTTGTTTATAAATTTGGGGTTGTTTGAGCGTGGTTTTTCTTGTTTTCCCATTGCCGTGTGTACCAGAATGTCCTTCAGATTCTTGTTTCTCCTGTAGGCAGTGATCATCTTAAAATCTCCCAGTTCCTGGATTTGGTTTTGTGCCTGTTGAAAATGGGTTTTCAAAACAGAGTTTAGTTGTGCCACATGAGGTGAGTAAGTAATTACAAAAGGTATGAGCGAGCGGCATGTTATTTTTCCTGCCAGTGTATTCCCCGGATGATTCAAACAGTCTCTTCACCTCACTCTTAATGGCTCTGAGAAACCTGGCTGAATAACCTCTCGGCCTCAGAGCTGCAAATAGAGTATTGGTGGCAGTCTCTACATCCTGTTTATGGGTGCAGATTCTGTGAAATCTGATGAGTTGTGATTTTATGAGACCTTTATATGTATGACGGGGATGAAAGCTGGTCTTATGGAGCAAAGCATGCCTGTCTGTATCCTTAAAGTATACTCTGGTGGCTATGCCTTTTGTACTCTGATTAACATTACAGAAGAAGGCTTGTGTATCTAGGAATTCCACTTGGTGTGGTTGGATGTTGTGCTTAAGGGAGATTTTAGGATGGTGGCTGTTTAAAATTGCCATAAAATCATTCAAATCTGCCAACGAATGTGGCCATATTCCAAAAATATCATCCAGATATCTTAAATAGAGAGCTGGTGTTTTACTGCATTTTTGGAACACAGACCTCTCCCAATCTGCCATATAGATGTGCGCATACGCAGGTGAGTATTTACGGCCCATGGCGCATCCAGAGACCTGCAGGAAATACTTGCCATTGAATTCAAAATCATTCCTTTCTAATGTAAGTTTTAACAGGTCCAGGATGAAGTCATCGGGACGAGAGGGATCAGGATTCCTGTTAAAACATTCAGACACCGCTTTCAGGCCCAGTGTTGTATCTATGTTAGTACACAAGGAGTCCACATCAATGGAAAAAATATACGCATTAACACATGTTCGTATATTTTTCAATTTATTTACAAAATGATATGTATCCTTGACATAACTCGGATGTTGCTGTGACAGTGGGTTCAGGAAGAAATCGATATACTCCGTGATGTTGTATGTCTCCGAGCCACAGTGGCTGACAATGGGTCTGCCACTGGGGATGACATTTGGAACTGGCCACGACGCAGAAGGTTTGTGGATTTTAGGCAGCAGGTAGAATAGGCGTGGGCGAGGATTATCAGGGCCCATAAGGTAAGTTTTTTGTTTATTGTTTATGAATTTGTTTCTATATAACTGTTCTACTTTCTCTCTGACAATGGTCTGGGTTTCTGGCTGGAGTAAATATTGCAGTGGTTTGTAATAATGAGTGTCACTGAGTTGTCTGTCTGCTTCCTGTAAATAGTGAATTTTATCCTGTATACAGATTTGGCCTCCTTTGTCTGCGCCTTTAATGATGATGTCCGGGTTATTGGCGAGACTGGCGAGCGCTCCTCTCTCCGCCTGGCTGATGTTTTGCCTGCTGGAATGGCGCGGCTTGAACTGGCGGAAAGCTGCTATGTCCTCCTTGATGAGGTTCTGAATCGGAGATGACACTGCCTCCAATTTCGGTTCCCAGTGTGATAATGTAATAAAAGGTACGGCTTCCTGTTGTTTATTGTAATCAAAATAGTCTAATAATTTGAAACGGCGGTGATACAGGTGGAGGTCTTTGCGTATTTCTAGTGGAGTTGGTGGTTTGGGCGTAGGTATGAAAGTCAGTCCTTTTTCCAGTATTTCAATTTCTGCTCTATTTAGGGAGAAAGACTGGCTTAAGTTGACTATATTTGATGAAGAGGGGAGTGCATTGGCAGCATGTTTAACTTAGACAGCCAGTGTTTGAGGATCTTATCTGCCGTCTCCTTTGTCCAATGAATTGGATCATTGGGGTTAACTGTAAAATCTGGTCTGTCAGTGCGGGTTAAGAAGTTATATTTCAGCCTGATTTTTTGGTTCATTTCAGAAATTAATACCTGTTGGTTTTCTGGTATTTTGTTAGAGTAATGAATGATGGGGACGTGGATGATGGCCATCGGGAAAGCCGTTGTTGTCACGGCAACCAGCTGTTGCAGTTGTTTGCACGAGGTGGGTGTGGTTTGTTCCCTCAGGCAGTTATTGAGTCCGACTGACAGAATAACATGCTCCACCTGTGGTTGGATACTCAGTTTTTTGAGCAGGTGTGTCACGTGTGAGCAGGTGGCACCGGGATAGCTGTCCACTTGGACCCGCTCGTCGGTGAAGACTGGGATTCTGGCCAGATTGGAGTCGCCAATTATTAAAATTGGTTTTCTGACCGTCAATCGCCAGTCCTGATTTTTGTAGATGGTATGCTGGTGGACTGTCGGCTCTGTGCGCTCCGGTCTGGCTCGTGTGCGAGCGGCGGTACGCTGGGGTTTGGGCACCGGGCTGGAGTCAGACTGAGGAGTATTAGTGTCATTTTGACTTTCAGTTGTGTCCTCTGTCATCATGTTTTTCTCTCCATCCTGTGCCCCCGCCATCACCGTGTTCACCCCTCGCACCGGTTCAGACTCAGCGAGCGCACCTTGAGTGACGTCATCCAGTGCGCCGTGTGTTGCAGAGGTCAGAGAGATTGTCTCGGCCACGGACACAGCCACGTTCGAAAGTTGGGGACCAATTGGTAAGTTATTTACCGAGTCTTCCTCACAAACCAGTTCAAAATTTATTTTGGGGATATTGTCTTGATTTGTGTTATTAGGATATTGCTCTGTGATCTCGTTTGGTGGGGGTGTTTTCTCCGTTACAGGCTGTGAAGCAAGTAACGGTGCGTCAGCGTGGCACGGATACACTTGGGCCGTTGTTTGTCTGTGCGCCTGGCGTGGTACCGTCGGCTCCTGGGCAGGAGGGGGCGCAGGAGCTAGAATGGTGTGCGGCTCCTTAGCCGTAGTGGCGGAGCTCCCCCTCGTGTTTGGTTCGGCCTGGCTCGGCTCAGATGGACCAGGGAGCCCCAAGTTTCCCGGTTGCGCTGCTTCTTAGGACGGTAATTAATACTTTATTTCAAAAAAGAGGAAATATGTCCTTTATTTTTTGGAACACCTTGTAATAATTGACTATTTCTTTAATCCCATCTATAGGAGAAGTGCTGACTGACCTGGCTCTGGCAGGGTTAGGTTAGGGGACAATGCTCTTTTAAAATAAGATAAATAAAGTTTTCTTTAAAAAAAATTAGAGAGCAGCTCTGGCAACAGGTATCTGCAACGTCATTTTCATATTTACTTCTCCTTAAGGGTTCTTATAACTCCTATAATAATAAAATGAAACAGAGACAAAATTAAAATGATTGAAATTGTAGAGAAAAGGGGGAGAGCCAAATAAAGGGTTAAAAACATAATAAAAAATCACTTAAAGTGGGTGTATCAGGGTTACAACCTCACAGGGTTGAGAGATCTTAGGGTTAGGCACCCACCCCTGTATGGTTGAGGTTAGGGGAGGGGCCATGTACAGGTTAAAATTAATAAATAAATAAACAAAAAAGACGGTTGATGTTAGGCACCCTCCCTTAGATGGTTATGTTTAGGAAAAGGTTCTGGAAAATAATAGAAAAAAAAAAAAAAAAGGTTGGGTTATTGTACAGAAGTGATTGGTGCATATCACCAGGGTAAATTAAACCACGCCAATGAACACAATACCCAATTAATATGTAGCTTACATAAGGAGAGATGTTTTGTGAATTTATGAGGGAGAGAATGGATAAGAACAATGAATTGGTATTTATTAATAAGTTGTTGCTTTTAAAACATATTATATAGCTCTAGTTCCTAAGTTATTTTTATAGTTTTTTAAAATTCTTTTTATAAAAACGAGATATCTTAAACCATCTTTTACTATAAAATTCATATGAAAAATATAATGTGTAAAAGAGAGTTTGTTTTTATAATTAATAAATAGTAGTTTTTAAAGAGGATATTTATAATGTTTTAGTAAAAAGCATTAGTTTCTAAAGACTTTTCATAAAAAGAAACTTAACTTATTGTTTTTCATTAAGTCCTTTTGGATTGATAGTTTCCAATGTGTTTATCCATTCTCTTTCTTTTCTTTTTCTGAAGGATCTCGACCAGTTGTTGTTATTTTCTAGTCCCAGAAAGATGTAATTGTTGGGACCATGATTTCTGAGATGATTATAAAGAATAGTAGAGTTTTCTGTTTTATTGAGTTGATATGTATGCTGATAGATCCTGGTTTTTAAGCTGTTGCCTGTCTCTCCTATGTATATTTTTTTAACAGATGGTGCACTGGATCGCATAAACTACATTTCTGACGTCTTCCTTGAAGCTCTGTCTGATGGGAGCACCTTTGTCAGAGAATGTGTTTTCTATAAAGAGTTTGTTTATAAATTTGGGGTTGTTTGAGCGTGGTTTTTCTTGTTTTCCCATTGCCGTGTGTACCAGAATGTCCTTCAGATTCTTGTTTCTCCTGTAGGCAGTGATCATCTTAAAATCTCCCAGTTCCTGGATTTGGTTTTGTGCCTGTTGAAAATGGGTTTTCAAAACAGAGTTTAGTTGTGCCACATGAGGTGAGTAAGTAATTACAAAAGGTATGAGCGAGCGGCATGTTATTTTTCCTGCCAGTGTATTCCCCGGATGATTCAAACAGTCTCTTCACCTCACTCTTAATGGCTCTGAGAAACCTGGCTGAATAACCTCTCGGCCTCAGAGCTGCAAATAGAGTATTGGTGGCAGTCTCTACATCCTGTTTATGGGTGCAGATTCTGTGAAATCTGATGAGTTGTGATTTTATGAGACCTTTATATGTATGACGGGGATGAAAGCTGGTCTTATGGAGCAAAGCATGCCTGTCTGTATCCTTAAAGTATACTCTGGTGGCTATGCCTTTTGTACTCTGATTAACATTACAGAAGAAGGCTTGTGTATCTAGGAATTCCACTTGGTGTGGTTGGATGTTGTGCTTAAGGGAGATTTTAGGATGGTGGCTGTTTAAAATTGCCATAAAATCATTCAAATCTGCCAACGAATGTGGCCATATTCCAAAAATATCATCCAGATATCTTATCACTGTCACGTCTTTGCTGGTGCAAAGACGTGACAGTGATCCTGCAGCACTGTTCTCCTGACCTGGAGACTTTCATCATAAACTGCAGGCCCTTCTACTCCCCCCGTGAGTTCACCTCAATCATCCTGGTCGGTGTTTACATCCCACCACAGGCCAACGTGCAGGAGGCACAGCGGGCGCTCGCCGACCAGATACTGTGTGTGGAGCAGACCAACCCGGACTCCGTAGTTATTGTCCTTGGTGACTTTAACAAAGGGAACCTCAGTCATGAACTGCCCAAATATAGACAGTTTGTTAATTGCCCGACCAGAGAGGGGAACACTCTGGACCACTGTTACACCACAATCAGTGGTGCTTATCACGCCGTCCCCCGGGCTGCACTGGGCCACTCTGACCATGTCATGGTCCACCTGATTCCCACATACAGGCAGAAACTAAAACTGTGTAAACCTGTTGCGAGGACATCAAAGCAGTGGTGCAGTGAAGCCATAGAGGATCTGCGGGCATGTTTGGACTGCACTGACTGGGAGGTGTTCAGGACTGCTTCCAACAGTCTGGATGAGTTCACAGAGGCTGTGACGTCATACATCAGCTTCTGTGAGGACTGCTGTATCCCATCACGCACCAGGGTGAGTTATAACAATGACAAACCCTGGTTCACAGCTAAGCTCAGTCAGCTCAGGAGGCAAAAGGAGGAAGCTTTCAGGAGTGGGGACAGGGACAAGTTTAAAGAGTCCAAGTACAGGTTTAGCAAAGCGGTGAGAGAAGCTAAACGACTGTACTCTGAGAAACTTCAGCTCCAGTTCTCAGCCAATGACTCTGCTTCTGTCTGGAAAGGGCTCAGACAGATCACTAACTACAAACCTAAACCCCCCCACTCCATTAATGACTTCCGTCTGGCCAACGATCTGAATGAGTTCTACTGCCGCTTTGAAAGACAGTGGGACAAGCCTGACACTAACCTCCACATCAGAGCCACATCAGAACCCTCCTCCTCCCCTACCAAAGGAACGTCTCTCTCTATCCTGGAGAGAGATGTCAACAGGCTTTTTAAGAAGCAGAACCCCCGCAAAGCAGCCGGTCCTGACTCTGTCTCTCCATCATCCCTGAAGCACTGTGCTGATCAGCTGTCTCCAGTGTTCACAGACATCTTCAACACCTCACTGGAGATCTGCCACGTGCCAGCCTGCTTCAAATCCTCCACCATCATCCCTGTCCCCAAAAAACCAAGGCCCACAGGACTAAATGACTATAGACCCATTGCCCTGACCTCTGTGGTCATGAAATCATTTGAGCGTCTTGTCCTGTCCCATCTCAAATCCATCACTGACCCACTCCTGGACCCCCTGCAGTTCGCCTACAGAGCCAACAGGTCTGTAGACGACGCCGTCAACATGGCTCTCCACTTCATCCTCCAGCACCTGGACTCCTCAGGGACCTATGCCAGGATCCTGTTTGTGGACTTTAGCTCTGCCTTCAACACCATCATCCCGGCTCTGCTGCAGGACAAGCTCTCCCAGCTGAGCGTGCCTGACTCCACCTGCAGGTGGATCACCGACTTCCTGTCTGACAGGAGGCAGCACGTGAAGCTAGGAAAGCACGTGTCTGACTCCCAGACCATCAGCACTGGATCCCCGCAAGGCTGCGTTCTTTCTCCTCTGCTCTTCTCCCTGTACACTAACACCTGCACCTCCAGCCATCAGTCTGTCAAGCTCCTGAAGTTTGCAGACGACACCACTCTCATTGGACTCATCTCTGATGGCGATGAGTCTGCCTACAGGTGGGAGACTGAGCGTCTGGTGACCTGGTGCAGGCAGAACAACCTAGAGCTAAACGCTCTGAAGACAGTGGAAATGATAGTGGACTTCAGGAAGAGCCCAGCCCCACCCACCCCCATCTCCCTGTGTGACTCCCCCGTGGCTACCGTGGAGCATTTTCGCTTCTTGGGAACCACCATCACACAGGATCTCAAATGGGAGCTAAACATCAGCTCCCTCATCAAAAAAGCTCAGCAGAGGATGTATTTCCTGAGGCAATTGAAGAAGTTCAACCTGCCAAGGACTATGATGGTGAACTTCTACACCTCCATCATTGAGTCCATCCTCACCTCCTCCATCACCATCTGGTTTGCTGCTGCCACGGAGAGGGACAATAACAGACTGCAGCGTATCATCCACTCTGCTGAGAAGGTGATTGGCTGCAATCTTCCGTCCCTCCAGGACCTGCACGCCTCAAGGACTCTGAGGCGTGCAGGGAAGATTGTAGCTGACTCCTCCCACCCTGGACACAAACTCTTTGAGACACTCCCCTCTGGCAGGAGGCTGCGGTCCTTCAGGACCAAAACCTCTCGCCACAAAAATAGCTTCTTCCCATCTGCTATTAGCCTCATCAACAAGGCTAGAGAGCCCCACTGTTGCTGATCAATTGCACCAATCACCAGAAAAAATTCCTTGTATGTGAAAGCATACTTGGCAATAAAACTGATTCTGATTCTGATTCTGATTCTAAATAGAGAGCTGGTGTTTTACTGCATTTTTGGAACACAGACCTCTCCCAATCTGCCATATAGATGTCCGCATACGCAGGTGAGTATTTACGGCCCATGGCGCATCCAGAGACCTGCAGGAAATACTTGCCATTGAATTCAAAATCATTCCTTTCTAATGTAAGTTTTAACAGGTCCAGGATGAAGTCATCGGGACGAGAGGGATCAGGATTCCTGTTAAAACATTCAGACACCGCTTTCAGGCCCAGTGTTGTATCTATGTTAGTACACAAGGAGTCCACATCAATGGAAAAAATATACGCATTAACACATGTTCGTATATTTTTCAATTTATTTACAAAATGATATGTATCCTTGACATAACTCGGATGTTGCTGTGACAGTGGGTTCAGGAAGAAATCGATATACTCCGTGATGTTGTATGTCTCCGAGCCACAGTGGCTGACAATGGGTCTGCCACTGGGGATGACATTTGGAACTGGCCACGACGCAGAAGGTTTGTGGATTTTAGGCAGCAGGTAGAATAGGCGTGGGCGAGGATTATCAGGGCCCATAAGGTAAGTTTTTTGTTTATTGTTTATGAATTTGTTTCTATATAACTGTTCTACTTTCTCTCTGACAATGGTCTGGGTTTCTGGCTGGAGTAAATATTGCAGTGGTTTGTAATAATGAGTGTCACTGAGTTGTCTGTCTGCTTCCTGTAAATAGTGAATTTTATCCTGTATACAGATTTGGCCTCCTTTGTCTGCGCCTTTAATGATGATGTCCGGGTTATTGGCGAGACTGGCGAGCGCTCCTCTCTCCGCCTGGCTGATGTTTTGCCTGCTGGAATGGCGCGGCTTGAACTGGCGGAAAGCTGCTATGTCCTCCTTGATGAGGTTCTGAATCGGAGATGACACTGCCTCCAATTTCGGTTCCCAGTGTGATAATGTAATAAAAGGTACGGCTTCCTGTTGTTTATTGTAATCAAAATAGTCTAATAATTTGAAACGGCGGTGATACAGGTGGAGGTCTTTGCGTATTTCTAGTGGAGTTGGTGGTTTGGGCGTAGGTATGAAAGTCAGTCCTTTTTCCAGTATTTCAATTTCTGCTCTATTTAGGGAGAAAGACTGGCTTAAGTTGACTATATATGATGAAGAGGGGAGTGCATTGGCAGCATGTTTAACTTAGACAGCCAGTGTTTGAGGATCTTATCTGCCGTCTCCTTTGTCCAATGAATTGGATCATTGGGGTTAACTGTAAAATCTGGTCTGTCAATGCGGGTTAAGAAGTTATATTTCAGCCTGATTTTTTGGTTCATTTCAGAAATTAATACCTGTTGGTTTTCTGGTATTTTGTTAGAGTAATGAATGATGGGGACGTGGATGATGGCCATCGGGAAAGCCGTTGTTGTCACGGCAACCAGCTGTTGCAGTTGTTTGCACGAGGTGGGTGTGGTTTGTTCCCTCAGGCAGTTATTGAGTCCGACTGACAGAATAACATGCTCCACCTGTGGTTGGATACTCAGTTTTTTGAGCAGGTGTGTCACGTGTGAGCAGGTGGCACCGGGATAGCTGTCCACTTGGACCCGCTCGTCGGTGAAGACTGGGATTCTGGCCAGATTGGAGTCGCCAATTATTAAAATTGGTTTTCTGACCGTCAATCGCCAGTCCTGATTTTTGTAGATGGTATGCTGGTGGACTGTCGGCTCTGTGCGCTCCGGTCTGGCTCGTGTGCGAGCGGCGGTACGCTGGGGTTTGGGCACCGGGCTGGAGTCAGACTGAGGAGTATTAGTGTCATTTTGACTTTCAGTTGTGTCCTCTGTCATCATGTTTTTCTCTCCATCCTGTGCCCCCGCCATCACCGTGTTCACCCCTCGCACCGGTTCAGACTCAGCGAGCGCACCTTGAGTGACGTCATCCAGTGCGCCGTGTGTTGCAGAGGTCAGAGAGATTGTCTCGGCCACGGACACAGCCACGTTCGAAAGTTGGGGACCAATTGGTAAGTTATTTACCGAGTCTTCCTCACAAACCAGTTCAAAATTTATTTTGGGGATATTGTCTTGATTTGTGTTATTAGGATATTGCTCTGTGATCTCGTTTGGTGGGGGTGTTTTCTCCGTTACAGGCTGTGAAGCAAGTAACGGTGCGTCAGCGTGGCACGGATACACTTGGGCCGTTGTTTGTCTGTGCGCCTGGCGTGGTACCGTCGGCTCCTGGGCAGGAGGGGGCGCAGGAGCTAGAATGGTGTGCGGCTCCTTAGCCGTAGTGGCGGAGCTCCCCCTCGTGTTTGGTTCGGCCTGGCTCGGCTCAGATGGACCAGGGAGCCCCAAGTTTCCCGGTTGCGCTGCTTCTTAGGACGGTAATTAATACTTTATTTCAAAAAAGAGGAAATATGTCCTTTATTTTTTGGAACACCTTGTAATAATTGACTATTTCTTTAATCCCATCTGTAACGTACAGCTTCGGTGATGATATGCTGGCTATGTATATACTGGCCTAATCCTCCGGTCAGAGAAGACGCAGCAACTTCTCTCATTTAGATGACTTTATTGACACTGCAGTATGTGGTTGTGTGTATGTGTGGTTTGTGATGTCTGCAAAGACAACAATAGTAAACGATATTAATGATAAGTAAACTACAGTGGCATCAATAGTAGAAACCCTGAATCACAATAAACATGAATAGTATGTCATACTGCAAATGACCAATAGGAGGCAGTGCAGGGTCATTAAACAACACAATGGCCGAGTGCAACGGGCAGATCACGTGACCAAGCTAAACTGAGACGGCCCCGCCGGCCACTAGTCCGGTCAATTTGAGACACTAACATCAATATAATAGCGACCTTAATGAACAGCGGCTACACCGCTAAATAAACAGTCACAGAAGGAACTGAAATGTGTCGTAATTAACTGAGTTACCTATCGGACGGGCCGTCCATGTCTATGGAGCTCAGTAAGACATGTTAAACGCTAAGCTAACAAACAACTCTGAGCTTATTACCCCTGCTAATATTATTAGCTCTCATCACACAGGAAATGTAAACAATATTCACTCATCACGTAGCTTACATCATCACCGACGCACACCACCGTACAGTACAAAGGGGTGAAGAAGAGCGCTGGCGGTCGGCAGAAGATTAGCTCGACCAGGTAACTGCACAGGAAAGTTTTTAAACACACTGCGCATGCGCAAGCAGTCCATCATTCTCTGCATGCAACAGCTTGCTGTGACGTGTAATCCTCACAGCAGGGAATTCACAACAGCCGCCCCCACATTCATTCATGAATGTGTAGAAGTGCTAGTCCCTGCTGTTGTTAAGGGACCCTAGTGTCCGTGTCATCATCAGGCATCTTGGGGAGCGGTACCAGCTTGGTAACCGGACGAGTGTAAACTGTCCCTTTAATGTTAACGTCTGCTGAACGAACAGTCCCATCATCGCTGGGATGAACTTTGGTGACCTTTCCTATGGGCCAGAGCGCCCTAGGAAGCTGGGGGTCCACTACCATGACCACTTGGTCTGCAGCGAGACCAGCAGCAGGGATCCTCCACTTCTGTCGGCGCTGAAGGTCAGGAAGGTACTGGCGGGTGAATTGGTTCCAGAACCGGTCTGCCAGGACCTGGCTATGCCTCCATCGGCGGCGACCTAGAAGGTCACTGGAACCATATGCGGCTTGGGGAAGCGATGCGTCGTGCCGCCCCATCAACAGCAAGTTAGGCGTTACAGGATCGGGATCAGCCAGGTCAGAAGAGGAGTATCCCAGGGGCTTTGAGTTAAGTATACCCTCTACTTCCACGAGGACAGTTAACAGCACCTCCTCTGATACAACTTGATCCCGCAGCACTACTTGGAGAGAGGTTTTCACTGACCTTACCTCCCTCTCCCACGCGCCACCGAAATGGGGTGAGAGGGGAGGATTGAATTTGAATGTGATGCTTTGGTCGGCCAACTGATGCTTCAATGAGGGGTTCAGAGCTTCCAGTGATTCTTTGAGCTCTCGCTCTCCTCCCCGGAAGTTGGTGCCCCGGTCACATAAGATCTCGTATGGCTTGCCTCGTCTTGAGATGAATCGACGCAGGGCCAGTAAGAATGAGTCTGTGTCCATGTGTGGTAACAGATCGAGGTGGACACATCTCGAGGTAAGACATTTAAATATGATGCCCCACCGTTTCTCGTGCCTTCTTCCAATCTTCACTGTATAGGGCCCGAAGCAATCGACCCCGGTGGACCAGAATGGGGGTTTGTTGATCCGGAGCCGCGCAGCAGGCAGGTCGGCCATCATAGGTGCCACGGGGGTGCTCCGCCACAAACGGCATTCTGCACAGTGTTTCTGGTGTTTCTTGATTACCTGTCGACCACGTAGGATCCAGTAATTTCTCCGGATCTCTGCAAAGACTCTCTCCGGACCGGCGTGGTGCAGACGGTTGTCGTACTCCTTCACTAAGAGCTGTGTGATCAGATGATCAGGACTGATGACGACAGGGTGAAGGCTGTCCTCAGGCAGGCTCTCTGCTTTGCGTAGTCGACCACCAACTCGAATGAGGCCTAACACTTGATCGTATTCTGGGCTGAGAGCACTTAAACGGCTGCCTGGGTGGACTGGTTCGCCCCGTTTAAGTGCCTTTAGTTCTGCTGGGAAACTTTCGGATTGTATCCTTCTCAGCAGCGTAGTCTCCATCTCGATACGGTCAGCGGCAGACATAGCTGGAGCAGCTGCCCCGTGAAGGGACTGATATGTAGCCTGCAATAGTTTAGTCCATGTATTGTATTTAGCAGGATCAGGCTCATCATTGCTGGTAGTGGAGATGTGCCCACAGAAGATTTGGGCTCTCAACTCGTCAGGTTCCTCTGTGTGCACTGAGGGGTTCACTGGCCAGTGCTCTGAGGACTGATACAGAAACGAAGGCCCCTGACTCCACCGGTTTGGCTGGGATAGTTCACTGAGAGTCTTCCCGCGTGTGATATCGTCGGCCGGGTTCAGGTCAGTGTTAATGTATCTCCATGATCCGGGTTTGGTAAGGTCCAGTATTTCAGTGACTCTTGTACCGACAAATACCTTGTACTGGTTGGACTCCGAATGTATCCAGCTCAGTACAGTTGTTGAGTCAGACCACAGTACCACGGACTGGAGGGACAAAGTCAGTTCGGTCTGTAGAACCTTGGCTAGCTGGGCTCCTGTGAGTGCAGCGCATAATTCCAGTCGGGGCATCGTCTGTTGTCGTTTGGGTGCAACCCGCGACCTGGCCATAATGAATGACACGGTGATGTGTCCCTCTGGATCCTCCACTCGCAGGTAGGCGACTGAGCCATACGCCTTCTCAGAGGCGTCACAGAAAATGTGAATCTGTCTCACTGATGAATCGTTGTCAGCGGCTGCTGGAACATAACAACGAGGTAAAACTAGGTTTTGCAACTGAGGGAGCTCACCTTCCCATGCCTGCCACACTGGAAGCAGCTCGTCTGCGATGGGCTCATCCCACTGTCTTTCTGTAGCCCACAAAGCCTGGACCAGGACTTTGGCCCGGGTTGTGAAAGGGATTATGTATCCGAGCGGGTCGTATTGTGATGCAAGCACCCTATACACGTTCCTCATGGTGGGCTGTTTCGGTGAAACAGGCTGGCATTTATAACCCAGTGTGTCTGTCATGCAACGCCAAACTAGGCCGAGAGTGGACTCCCTTGGGTCAGCTCCTTCGGCGGTTAGCCACAGCTCAGATGTTGTTGATCGAGCCTCAGTTGGGAGATGAGAGATTACCTCTGTCCTGTTGGATGCCCACTGCCTGATCTCAAATCCACCTTTCGCTAGGAGGGCTCTCAGACGGTCGAGGAGTTCCTTTGCCTGCTGTGGTGAGCGGAGTGATTTCAGACAGTTGTCCACATAGAACGAGGTGATTACCGTCTCCAGCAGGTCCTCATTGCTGCTCTGGTGATCTCGAACATGACGTTGTACAGCGTATATGGCACAACATGGACTGCAAACTGTGCCAAATGGCAGGACACGCCATTCATAGATGTCAGGTGATCTGTCCCTGTCCATATCACGCCAGAGGAAGCGAACAAGTGGGCGGTCCTCTGGAAGGAGTCTGATCTGGTGAAACATAGCCCGTATGTCTCCGCTGACAGCTACCACATGTTCTCGAAACCTGAGCAGAACCCCCAGTAGTGACGGTCCAAGAGAGGGTCCTGGTAGCAGGTCATCGTTCAGAGCACTCTCCTGGTAGCGAAAGGAGCAGTTAAATACCACCCTTGCCTTTCCATTATGATGTACTAAGTGGTGAGGAATGTACCAGGATTCAGTAGAGCTGTTGGCCTCCTCGCTTGTGATCTGCTCAGCATACCCCGCCTCCACTAGCTTGTGTATTTCCTGGTTGTAAACGTTAGCAAGCTCAGGGTTAGTCAATAGACGGCGTTCTGTAGAGCGGAGGAGGGGCATCACAGCAGCAGGTGATGCGCGGGGCAGAGCTACCGTCCTCTTCCGAAGGAGGGGTGTTGCATATCTTGTGACACCATCCACTATTACTGTGGTGCTCCTTTCATCCAGCATGTTGATGGCGGCTTGGTCTTGCTTGGATCGCGTCACCTCTCTTTCATTTTTATATGGCAAAATGTCAAGCTGCCACAGCCGTTGAACATCCTTGTGTAGGTTGGAGCATGGTGTATCAACTGACAGGTGAAGGAATGAGCTCTCACCGGGTGGATGTTGAAGAAAGTTAGTGGGTCCTTGCACTGCCCAGCCGAGTCGGGTCCTGGCTGCTACTGGTGCTCCTATAGGTCCTGCACGGTGGATCGGAGTTATTAAATGAGGGTGGTCAGATCCAATCAGTAGCATTGGCTGCACTTTAGTGAATGTGTGTAGGGGGACTCCTTTCAGGTGGCTGTATTTCCTCACCAGTTCGTCTCCTGGACATGACTGCTCGGCCAGTTGGAGTTCAGTCGCAGTGAATGCTTGGCTGATGGAGTGATAGGTGCGTGGCTGTGTGTTAGCAGACACCTCGAATGACACTGCCATTCCCTGGAGCTCTAATACATCCTGTCTTATTGTCTTCAGTTTAAGTGACTCCACTTCTCCGCACAACCCAAGGTGTTTGACTGCAGCAGCCAGAATCACCGTACGTTCAGAGCCGTCATCTAACACTGCATGCGTGTTAAGTGTTCTCTTGCCGTGGCGAAGCAGCACTGGTACCACCTTTAACATGACACGCCCTGAGTGGCTGGCATGATCCAGGTACACTGCATTGGTTGGGGTGCTGACAGTGAGGATGTTTCGCTGTGGATCTTGGGCAACAACTTCATGGAGTATCAGCAGGTGTTGTTTGTTGCACGTGGAGCAGAGTTTCTTTAGGGTGCAGCTTTCTGGTGAGTGGCCACGCCCACATCTCCAGCATTTTCCGTTGTCTTTAATCCAGGCGGCTTTCTCCTCAGTAGTAATTCTTTCGAACTCAGGGCAGCCATTGAGGTAATGATCCTGAGTGGTCGTACAATAGGGACAATAAGGCTTAAAGCGCTCTCTCCTTTTACCTGTGGGCTGATCTTTCTTAGAGCCCGGCTGAGAGTAGGTCCGTTGTCGTTGTGGAGAGGTCTGCTGATGCTTGACAGTTGTGGAGTCACTGCTGAAGTAAACAGAGGCTGGTTTGACCCACTGCAATTTACCTGCTCTGTTCTCTCTCTGTGTTGTACGACTGGACTCAGCTGGGTTGGAGTCTGCTGCACGTCGGGACACCTGGAGCACCTGAACCTTCATGTCTAGCCATTCAGCGAGGTCAGGTAAGGTGTATGTCTGGTCGCTCCCGCTGCGGATGATGCCTCCTTTAATACAGAATTCGGCGAAGCTATCCCTGTAGTTACCCGGCAGCTTACCGAGGAGCGTGTCTACATGGGAGCCACACCGCAGCTCAGACTGAGCAGGGCCGTCCATGCGGCTCAACATCCCCACCAGTGTGTTTACGGCTGAGGAGAAATCTTCGAAGGCCTTGGCATCGCCAGGTTTCACAGGAGGAGAGTTCAGTATGGTCTTTAATTCTCCCTGGACCAGCTGTCTTGGCTGTCCATATCGTTGCTGCAGGGCGTCCATTGCACTGGTGTATGGTGTGGAGTCATGTATGTATCTCTTTGCCATTTGGTAGGCACTAGGCAGCTTGAGGTGATCAAGTAATACTTGGTATTTATAATCTTCGGTTAAGTGTCTGTGTGGACCAAGTAAACTATCCAGCCCCCTTTTCAACATGATGAAATCACTCTCCCGGCCAGAACTGAAGAGAGGCAGCTTGGGCTTCGGAATACCATATGAAGCCGCAATAGCCATTTCTGTCATGGTGAGGGTTGCAGGATTGTTGTAGGGAGAGATGTACCCTGGTGCTGTAGGTGGAGCAACCATGGGTGTAAGCTGTGGGTAGTGTACAGCTGACTGAGATCCAGATTGGTATAGCGGTGGTTGAACTACAGGGGGGTATTCAGTCTGTGGAAGTGAATAGGCTGCTCCTGAATCAGTAGGTGGCTGATAATGGGGGGGTGCACGAGAGTTTGGCCTTGTTCCTTGTTGGTTGAATGGGGCAGGTTGAAATCCTAGCGGTGGTACAGGGTGAGCAGTGGCCTGATGCTGGACATATTGAGGATAACTCTGCTGTTGTGCAGTTGAGGGGAAGAGCTGTGGCAGACCTTGGAACAGCGGGGTTGCAGGCTGGTCTGGTAGGAACGCTGTCGGTCGTGCCTGTTGAGCTAGTTGGTGCCCCGGCTGGACATGCTGACCTGCATGCTGGACAGGCAGAGAAGGGGGGTATCGCTGAGCCAGTGAAGTATGGTGAGCTGACTGAACTGCAGGCAGCTGTGGAAACTCTGGCGCTGGTCCAGGTAGCGTAGCTGAATGATGAGTAGACTCACTGAGACCCAGCGGTTGTGCTGATACCTGGACGGATGGCTGCAGAGCCCTGGCAACCTGAGTTGTTGAGCTGAGTTCTCCATGCTGTATGGGCGGTGCTGTAGGTGAGCGAAGCTCGCTGTTGTCTTGGAGCTGACAATATCCTCCATCAGCTGATTTCCAACTCATCCGATTATCCATAAGGGAGGATGCTCTGGGCGTTGTCACTTCACTGTGATGAATATGAGGAAGGCTCGAGCTCCGGAGAGGATATGATAAGTCAAATGGATGCTGCTGAGGGTGAGCTTTACCTTTAACACTGTCCATGGCTGACTGTAACTGTCTCATCTGCCTAGTTATGTCTTTCATGCGGGCTTCCATTCCTTCCAGCCTCAAATCTTCTGGCCCCGCAAGCACTGTGTGGTCTAGAGGCTCTTCCCTGTGAGCTTCTATCACTTGGTGTGTTGCGTCTCGTCTGTTCAGATAGCCAGGTTCATCAATGACAAAGTCATGTAGGTGTCTGGGAAGTTGGCGAGACCGGCTTGGACGGGACACAAGTGGAGGTTGTTCATCTTCATGGTTGCCAGAAGTTGCCATGGCGCAGTTATACATATGATCCGGCTCGAAGGACCACTTGTAACGTACAGCTTCGGTGATGATATGCTGGCTATGTATATACTGGCCTAATCCTCCGGTCAGAGAAGACGCAGCAACTTCTCTCATTTAGATGACTTTATTGACACTGCAGTATGTGGTTGTGTGTATGTGTGGTTTGTGATGTCTGCAAAGACAACAATAGTAAACGATATTAATGATAAGTAAACTACAGTGGCATTAATAGTAGAAACCCTGAATCACAATAAACATGAATAGTATGTCATACTGCAAATGACCAATAGGAGGCAGTGCAGGGTCATTAAACAACACAATGGCCGAGTGCAACGGGCAGATCACGTGACCAAGCTAAACTGAGACGGCCCCGCCGGCCACTAGTCCGGTCAATTTGAGACACTAACATCAATATAATAGCGACCTTAATGAACAGCGGCTACACCGCTAAATAAACAGTCACAGAAGGAACTGAAATGTGTCGTAATTAACTGAGTTACCTATCGGACGGGCCGTCCATGTCTATGGAGCTCAGTAAGACATGTTAAACGCTAAGCTAACAAACAACTCTGAGCTTATTACCCCTGCTAATATTATTAGCTCTCATCACACAGGAAATGTAAACAATATTCACTCATCACGTAGCTTACATCATCACCGACGCACACCACCGTACAGTACAAAGGGGTGAAGAAGAGCGCTGGCGGTCGGCAGAAGATTAGCTCGACCAGGTAACTGCACAGGAAAGTTTTTAAACACACTGCGCATGCGCAAGCAGTCCATCATTCTCTGCATGCAACAGCTTGCTGTGACGTGTAATCCTCACAGCAGGGAATTCACAACACCATCTATAGGAGAAGTGCTGACTGACCTGGCTCTGGCAGGGTTAGGTTAGGGGACAATGCTCTTTTAAAATAAGATAAATAAAGTTTTCTTTAAAAAAAATTAGAGAGCAGCTCTGGCAACAGGTATCTGCAACGTCATTTTCATATTTACTTCTCCTTAAGGGTTCTTATAACTCCTATAATAATAAAATGAAACAGAGACAAAATTAAAATGACAATATATGAAAAATTAAAAACAGATACATTAGGGTTAAAAAAGAACCTTTGTTTCCTGAAAAAAATTGTAGAGAAAAGGGGGAGAGCCAAATAAAGGGTTAAAAACATAATAAAAAATCACTTAAAGTGGGTGTATCAGGGTTACAACCTCACAGGGTTGAGAGATCTTAGGGTTAGGCACCCACCCCTGTATGGTTGAGGTTAGGGGAGGGGCCATGTACAGGTTAAAATTAATAAATAAATAAACAAAAAAGACGGTTGATGTTAGGCACCCTCCCTTAGATGGTTATGTTTAGGAAAAGGTTCTGGAAAATAATAGAAAAAAAAAAAAAAAAAAAGGTTGGGTTATTGTACAGAAGTGATTGGTGCATATCACCAGGGTAAATTAAACCACGCCAATGAACACAATACCCAATTAATATGTAGCTTACATAAGGAGAGATGTTTTGTGAATTTATGAGGGAGAGAATGGATAAGAACAATGAATTGGTATTTATTAATAAGTTGTTGCTTTTAAAACATATTATATAGCTCTAGTTCCTAAGTTATTTTTATAGTTTTTTAAAATTCTTTTTATAAAAACGAGATATCTTAAACCATCTTTTACTATAAAATTCATATGAAAAATATAATGTGTAAAAGAGAGTTTGTTTTTATAATTAATAAATAGTAGTTTTTAAAGAGGTTATTTATAATGTTTTAGTAAAAAGCATTAGTTTCTAAAGACTTTTCATAAAAAGAAACTTAACTTATTGTTTTTCATTAAGTCCTTTTGGATTGATAGTTTCCAATGTGTTTATCCATTCTCTTTCTTTTCTTTTTCTGAAGGATCTCGACCAGTTGTTGATATTTTCTAGTCCCAGAAAGATGTAATTGTTGGGACCATGATTTCTGAGATGATTATAAAGAATAGTAGAGTTTTCTGTTTTATTGAGTTGATATGTATGCTGATAGATCCTGGTTTTTAAGCTGTTGCCTGTCTCTCCTATGTATATTTTTTTAACAGATGGTGCACTGGATCGCATAAACTACATTTCTGACGTCTTCCTTGAAGCTCTGTCTGATGGGAGCACCTTTGTCAGAGAATGTGTTTTCTATAAAGAGTTTGTTTATAAATTTGGGGTTGTTTGAGCGTGGTTTTTCTTGTTTTCCCATTGCCGTGTGTACCAGAATGTCCTTCAGATTCTTGTTTCTCCTGTAGGCAGTGATCATCTTAAAATCTCCCAGTTCCTGGATTTGGTTTTGTGCCTGTTGAAAATGGGTTTTCAAAACAGAGTTTAGTTGTGCCACATGAGGTGAGTAAGTAATTACAAAAGGTATGAGCGAGCGGCATGTTATTTTTCCTGCCAGTGTATTCCCCGGATGATTCAAACAGTCTCTTCACCTCACTCTTAATGGCTCTGAGAAACCTGGCTGAATAACCTCTCGGCCTCAGAGCTGCAAATAGAGTATTGGTGGCAGTCTCTACATCCTGTTTATGGGTGCAGATTCTGTGAAATCTGATGAGTTGTGATTTTATGAGACCTTTATATGTATGACGGGGATGAAAGCTGGTCTTATGGAGCAAAGCATGCCTGTCTGTATCCTTAAAGTATACTCTGGTGGCTATGCCTTTTGTACTCTGATTAACATTACAGAAGAAGGCTTGTGTATCTAGGAATTCCACTTGGTGTGGTTGGATGTTGTGCTTAAGGGAGATTTTAGGATGGTGGCTGTTTAAAATTGCCATAAAATCATTCAAATCTGCCAACGAATGTGGCCATATTCCAAAAATATCATCCAGATATCTTAAATAGAGAGCTGGTGTTTTACTGCATTTTTGGAACACAGACCTCTCCCAATCTGCCATATAGATGTCCGCATACGCAGGTGAGTATTTACGGCCCATGGCGCATCCAGAGACCTGCAGGAAATACTTGCCATTGAATTCAAAATCATTCCTTTCTAATGTAAGTTTTAACAGGTCCAGGATGAAGTCATCGGGACGAGAGGGATCGGGATTCCTGTTAAAACATTCAGACACCGCTTTCAGGCCCAGTGTTGTATCTATGTTAGTACACAAGGAGTCCACATCAATGGAAAAAATATACGCATTAACACATGTTCGTATATTTTTCAATTTATTTACAAAATGATATGTATCCTTGACATAACTCGGATGTTGCTGTGACAGTGGGTTCAGGAAGAAATCGATATACTCCGTGATGTTGTATGTCTCCGAGCCACAGTGGCTGACAATGGGTCTGCCACTGGGGATGACATTTGGAACTGGCCACGACGCAGAAGGTTTGTGGATTTTAGGCAGCAGGTAGAATAGGCGTGGGCGAGGATTATCAGGGCCCATAAGGTAAGTTTTTTGTTTATTGTTTATGAATTTGTTTCTATATAACTGTTCTACTTTCTCTCTGACAATGGTCTGGGTTTCTGGCTGGAGTAAATATTGCAGTGGTTTGTAATAATGAGTGTCACTGAGTTGTCTGTCTGCTTCCTGTAAATAGTGAATTTTATCCTGTATACAGATTTGGCCTCCTTTGTCTGCGCCTTTAATGATGATGTCCGGGTTATTGGCGAGACTGGCGAGCGCTCCTCTCTCCGCCTGGCTGATGTTTTGCCTGCTGGAATGGCGCGGCTTGAACTGGCGGAAAGCTGCTATGTCCTCCTTGATGAGGTTCTGAATCGGAGATGACACTGCCTCCAATTTCGGTTCCCAGTGTGATAATGTAATAAAAGGTACG
This sequence comes from Trachinotus anak, assembly GCF_046630095.1. Taxonomy (NCBI): domain Eukaryota; kingdom Metazoa; phylum Chordata; class Actinopteri; order Carangiformes; family Carangidae; genus Trachinotus; species Trachinotus anak. The sequence goes on along the minus strand of NW_027273857.1, from coordinate 212,424 downwards.
GCTTCCTGTTGTTTATTGTAATCAAAATAGTCTAATAATTTGAAACGGCGGTGATACAGGTGGAGGTCTTTGCGTATTTCTAGTGGAGTTGGTGGTTTGGGCGTAGGTATGAAAGTCAGTCCTTTTTCCAGTATTTCAATTTCTGCTCTATTTAGGGAGAAAGACTGGCTTAAGTTGACTATATTTGATGAAGAGGGGAGTGCATTGGCAGCATGTTTAACTTAGACAGCCAGTGTTTGAGGATCTTATCTGCCGTCTCCTTTGTCCAATGAATTGGATCATTGGGGTTAACTGTAAAATCTGGTCTGTCAGTGCGGGTTAAGAAGTTATATTTCAGCCTGATTTTTTGGTTCATTTCAGAAATTAATACCTGTTGGTTTTCTGGTATTTTGTTAGAGTAATGAATGATGGGGACGTGGATGATGGCCATCGGGAAAGCCGTTGTTGTCACGGCAACCAGCTGTTGCAGTTGTTTGCACGAGGTGGGTGTGGTTTGTTCCCTCAGGCAGTTATTGAGTCCGACTGACAGAATAACATGCTCCACCTGTGGTTGGATACTCAGTTTTTTGAGCAGGTGTGTCACGTGTGAGCAGGTGGCACCGGGATAGCTGTCCACTTGGACCCGCTCGTCGGTGAAGACTGGGATTCTGGCCAGATTGGAGTCGCCAATTATTAAAATTGGTTTTCTGACCGTCAATCGCCAGTCCTGATTTTTGTAGATGGTATGCTGGTGGACTGTCGGCTCTGTGCGCTCCGGTCTGGCTCGTGTGCGAGCGGCGGTACGCTGGGGTTTGGGCACCGGGCTGGAGTCAGACTGAGGAGTATTAGTGTCATTTTGACTTTCAGTTGTGTCCTCTGTCATCATGTTTTTCTCTCCATCCTGTGCCCCCGCCATCACCGTGTTCACCCCTCGCACCGGTTCAGACTCAGCGAGCGCACCTTGAGTGACGTCATCCAGTGCGCCGTGTGTTGCAGAGGTCAGAGAGATTGTCTCGGCCACGGACACAGCCACGTTCGAAAGTTGGGGACCAATTGGTAAGTTATTTACCGAGTCTTCCTCACAAACCAGTTCAAAATTTATTTTGGGGATATTGTCTTGATTTGTGTTATTAGGATATTGCTCTGTGATCTCGTTTGGTGGGGGTGTTTTCTCCGTTACAGGCTGTGAAGCAAGTAACGGTGCGTCAGCGTGGCACGGATACACTTGGGCCGTTGTTTGTCTGTGCGCCTGGCGTGGTACCGTCGGCTCCTGGGCAGGAGGGGGCGCAGGAGCTAGAATGGTGTGCGGCTCCTTAGCCGTAGTGGCGGAGCTCCCCCTCGTGTTTGGTTCGGCCTGGCTCGGCTCAGATGGACCAGGGAGCCCCAAGTTTCCCGGTTGCGCTGCTTCTTAGGACGGTAATTAATACTTTATTTCAAAAAAGAGGAAATATGTCCTTTATTTTTTGGAACACCTTGTAATAATTGACTATTTCTTTAATCCCATCTATAGGAGAAGTGCTGACTGACCTGGCTCTGGCAGGGTTAGGTTAGGGGACAATGCTCTTTTAAAATAAGATAAATAAAGTTTTCTTTAAAAAAAATTAGAGAGCAGCTCTGGCAACAGGTATCTGCAACGTCATTTTCATATTTACTTCTCCTTAAGGGTTCTTATAACTCCTATAATAATAAAATGAAACAGAGACAAAATTAAAATGACAATATATGAAAAATTAAAAACAAATACATTAGGGTTAAAAAAGAACCTTTGTTTCCTGAAAAAAATTGTAGAGAAAAGGGGGAGAGCCAAATAAAGGGTTAAAAACATAATAAAAAATCACTTAAAGTGGGTGTATCAGGGTTACAACCTCACAGGGTTGAGAGATCTTAGGGTTAGGCACCCACCCCTGTATGGTTGAGGTTAGGGGAGGGGCCATGTACAGGTTAAAATTAATAAATAAATAAACAAAAAAGACGGTTGATGTTAGGCACCCTCCCTTAGATGGTTATGTTTAGGAAAAGGTTCTGGAAAATAATAGAAAAAAAAAAAAAAAAAAAAGGTTGGGTTATTGTACAGAAGTGATTGGTGCATATCACCAGGGAAAATTAAACCACGCCAATGAACACAATACCCAATTAATATGTAGCTTACATAAGGAGAGATGTTTTGTGAATTTATGAGGGAGAGAATGGATAAGAACAATGAATTGGTATTTATTAATAAGTTGTTGCTTTTAAAACATATTATATAGCTCTAGTTCCTAAGTTATTTTTATAGTTTTTTAAAATTCTTTTTATAAAAACGAGATATCTTAAACCATCTTTTACTATAAAATTCATATGAAAAATATAATGTGTAAAAGAGAGTTTGTTTTTATAATTAATAAATAGTAGTTTTTAAAGAGGATATTTATAATGTTTTAGTAAAAAGCATTAGTTTCTAAAGACTTTTCATAAAAAGAAACTTAACTTATTGTTTTTCATTAAGTCCTTTTGGATTGATAGTTTCCAATGTGTTTATCCATTCTCTTTCTTTTCTTTTTCTGAAGGATCTCGACCAGTTGTTGTTATTTTCTAGTCCCAGAAAGATGTAATTGTTGGGACCATGATTTCTGAGATGATTATAAAGAATAGTAGAGTTTTCTGTTTTATTGAGTTGATATGTATGCTGATAGATCCTGGTTTTTAAGCTGTTGCCTGTCTCTCCTATGTATATTTTTTTAACAGATGGTGCACTGGATCGCATGCACTGAACCCCCCCACTCCATTAATGACTTCCGTCTGGCCAACGATCTGAATGAGTTCTACTGCCGCTTTGAAAGACAGTGGGACAAGCCTGACACTAACCTCCACATCAGAGCCACATCAGAACCCTCCTCCTCCTCTACCAAAGGAACGTCTCTCTCTATCCTGGAGAGAGATGTCAACAGGCTTTTTAAGAAGCAGAACCCCCGCAAAGCAGCCGGTCCTGACTCTGTCTCTCCATCATCCCTGAAGCACTGTGCTGATCAGCTGTCTCCAGTGTTCACAGACATCTTCAACACCTCACTGGAGACCTGCCACGTGCCAGCCTGCTTCAAATCCTCCACCATCATCCCTGTCCCCAAAAAACCAAGGCCCACAGGACTAAATGACTATAGACCCATTGCCCTGACCTCTGTGGTCATGAAATCATTTGAGCGTCTTGTCCTGTCCCACCTCAAATCCATCACTGACCCACTCCTGGACCCCCTGCAGTTCGCCTACAGAGCCAACAGGTCCGTAGACGACGCCGTCAACATGGCTCTCCACTTCATCCTCCAGCACCTGGACTCCTCAGGGACCTATGCCAGGATCCTGTTTGTGGACTTCAGCTCTGCCTTCAACACCATCATCCCGGCTCTGCTGCAGGACAAGCTCTCCCAGCTGAGCGTGCCTGACTCCACCTGCAGGTGGATCACCGACTTCCTGTCTGACAGGAGGCAGCACGTGAAGCTAGGAAAGCACGTGTCTGACTCCCAGACCATCAGCACTGGATCCCCGCAAGGCTGCGTTCTTTCTCCTCTGCTCTTCTCCCTGTACACCAACACCTGCACCTCCAGCCATCAGTCTGTCAAGCTCCTGAAGTTTGCAGACGACACCACTCTCATTGGACTCATCTCTGATGGCGATGAGTCTGCCTACAGGTGGGAGACTGAGCGTCTGGTGACCTGGTGCAGGCAGAACAACCTAGAGCTAAACGCTCTGAAGACAGTGGAAATGATAGTGGACTTCAGGAAGAGCCCAGCCCCACCCACCCCCATCACCCTGTGTGACTCCCCCGTGGCTACCGTGGAGCATTTTCGCTTCTTGGGAACCACCATCACACAGGATCTCAAATGGGAGCTAAACATCAGCTCCCTCATCAAAAAAGCTCAGCAGAGGATGTATTTCCTGAGGCAATTGAAGAAGTTCAACCTGCCAAGGACTATGATGGTGAACTTCTACACCTCCATCATTGAGTCCATCCTCACCTCCTCCATCACCATCTGGTACGCTGCTGCCACGGAGAGGGACAATAACAGACTGCAGCGTATCATCCACTCTGCTGAGAAGGTGATTGGCTGCAATCTTCCGTCCCTCCAGGACCTGTACGCCTCAAGGACTCTGAGGCGTGCAGGGAAGATTGTAGCTGACTCCTCCCACCCTGGACACAAACTCTTTGAGACACTCCCCTCTGGCAGGAGGCTGCGGTCCTTCAGGACCAAAACCTCTCGCCACAAAAATAGCTTCTTCCCATCTGCTATTAGCCTCATCAACAAGGCTAGAGAGCCCCACTGTTGCTGATCAATTGCACCAATCACCAGAAAAAATTCCTTGTATGTGAAAACATACTTGGCAATAAAACTGATTCTGATTCTGATTCTGATTCTGATTCTGATAAACTACATTTCTGACGTCTTCCTTGAAGCTCTGTCTGATGGGAGCACCTTTGTCAGAGAATGTGTTTTCTATAAAGAGTTTGTTTATAAATTTGGGGTTGTTTGAGCGTGGTTTTTCTTGTTTTCCCATTGCCGTGTGTACCAGAATGTCCTTCAGATTCTTGTTTCTCCTGTAGGCAGTGATCATCTTAAAATCTCCCAGTTCCTGGATTTGGTTTTGTGCCTGTTGAAAATGGGTTTTCAAAACAGAGTTTAGTTGTGCCACATGAGGTGAGTAAGTAATTACAAAAGGTATGAGCGAGCGGCATGTTATTTTTCCTGCCAGTGTATTCCCCGGATGATTCAAACAGTCTCTTCACCTCACTCTTAATGGCTCTGAGAAACCTGGCTGAATAACCTCTCGGCCTCAGAGCTGCAAATAGAGTATTGGTGGCAGTCTCTACATCCTGTTTATGGGTGCAGATTCTGTGAAATCTGATGAGTTGTGATTTTATGAGACCTTTATATGTATGACGGGGATGAAAGCTGGTCTTATGGAGCAAAGCATGCCTGTCTGTATCCTTAAAGTATACTCTGGTGGCTATGCCTTTTGTACTCTGATTAACATTACAGAAGAAGGCTTGTGTATCTAGGAATTCCACTTGGTGTGGTTGGATGTTGTGCTTAAGGGAGATTTTAGGATGGTGGCTGTTTAAAATTGCCATAAAATCATTCAAATCTGCCAACGAATGTGGCCATATTCCAAAAATATCATCCAGATATCTTAAATAGAGAGCTGGTGTTTTACTGCATTTTTGGAACACAGACCTCTCCCAATCTGCCATATAGATGTCCGCATACGCAGGTGAGTATTTACGGCCCATGGCGCATCCAGAGACCTGCAGGAAATACTTGCCATTGAATTCAAAATCATTCCTTTCTAATGTAAGTTTTAACAGGTCCAGGATGAAGTCATCGGGACGAGAGGGATCAGGATTCCTGTTAAAACATTCAGACACCGCTTTCAGGCCCAGTGTTGTATCTATGTTAGTACACAAGGAGTCCACATCAATGGAAAAAATATACGCATTAACACATGTTCGTATATTTTTCAATTTATTTACAAAATGATATGTATCCTTGACATAACTCGGATGTTGCTGTGACAGTGGGTTCAGGAAGAAATCGATATACTCCGTGATGTTGTATGTCTCCGAGCCACAGTGGCTGACAATGGGTCTGCCACTGGGGATGACATTTGGAACTGGCCACGACGCAGAAGGTTTGTGGATTTTAGGCAGCAGGTAGAATAGGCGTGGGCGAGGATTATCAGGGCCCATAAGGTAAGTTTTTTGTTTATTGTTTATGAATTTGTTTCTATATAACTGTTCTACTTTCTCTCTGACAATGGTCTGGGTTTCTGGCTGGAGTAAATATTGCAGTGGTTTGTAATAATGAGTGTCACTGAGTTGTCTGTCTGCTTCCTGTAAATAGTGAATTTTATCCTGTATACAGATTTGGCCTCCTTTGTCTGCGCCTTTAATGATGATGTCCGGGTTATTGGCGAGACTGGCGAGCGCTCCTCTCTCCGCCTGGCTGATGTTTTGCCTGCTGGAATGGCGCGGCTTGAACTGGCGGAAAGCTGCTATGTCCTCCTTGATGAGGTTCTGAATCGGAGATGACACTGCCTCCAATTTCGGTTCCCAGTGTGATAATGTAATAAAAGGTACGGCTTCCTGTTGTTTATTGTAATCAAAATAGTCTAATAATTTGAAACGGCGGTGATACAGGTGGAGGCCTTTGCGTATTTCTAGTGGAGTTGGTGGTTTGGGCGTAGGTATGAAAGTCAGTCCTTTTTCCAGTATTTCAATTTCTGCTCTATTTAGGGAGAAAGACTGGCTTAAGTTGACTATATTTGATGAAGAGGGGAGTGCATTGGCAGCATGTTTAACTTAGACAGCCAGTGTTTGAGGATCTTATCTGCCGTCTCCTTTGTCCAATGAATTGGATCATTGGGGTTAACTGTAAAATCTGGTCTGTCAATGCGGGTTAAGAAGTTATATTTCAGCCTGATTTTTTGGTTCATTTCAGAAATTAATACCTGTTGGTTTTCTGGTATTTTGTTAGAGTAATGAATGATGGGGACGTGGATGATGGCCATCGGGAAAGCCGTTGTTGTCACGGCAACCAGCTGTTGCAGTTGTTTGCACGAGGTGGGTGTGGTTTGTTCCCTCAGGCAGTTATTGAGTCCGACTGACAGAATAACATGCTCCACCTGTGGTTGGATACTCAGTTTTTTGAGCAGGTGTGTCACGTGTGAGCAGGTGGCACCGGGATAGCTGTCCACTTGGACCCGCTCGTCGGTGAAGACTGGGATTCTGGCCAGATTGGAGTCGCCAATTATTAAAATTGGTTTTCTGACCGTCAATCGCCAGTCCTGATTTTTGTAGATGGTATGCTGGTGGACTGTCGGCTCTGTGCGCTCCGGTCTGGCTCGTGTGCGAGCGGCGGTACGCTGGGGTTTGGGCACCGGGCTGGAGTCAGACTGAGGAGTATTAGTGTCATTTTGACTTTCAGTTGTGTCCTCTGTCATCATGTTTTTCTCTCCATCCTGTGCCCCCGCCATCACCGTGTTCACCCCTCGCACCGGTTCAGACTCAGCGAGCGCACCTTGAGTGACGTCATCCAGTGCGCCGTGTGTTGCAGAGGTCAGAGAGATTGTCTCGGCCACGGACACAGCCACGTTCGAAAGTTGGGGACCAATTGGTAAGTTATTTACCGAGTCTTCCTCACAAACCAGTTCAAAATTTATTTTGGGGATATTGTCTTGATTTGTGTTATTAGGATATTGCTCTGTGATCTCGTTTGGTGGGGGTGTTTTCTCCGTTACAGGCTGTGAAGCAAGTAACGGTGCGTCAGCGTGGCACGGATACACTTGGGCCGTTGTTTGTCTGTGCGCCTGGCGTGGTACCGTCGGCTCCTGGGCAGGAGGGGGCGCAGGAGCTAGAATGGTGTGCGGCTCCTTAGCCGTAGTGGCGGAGCTCCCCCTCGTGTTTGGTTCGGCCTGGCTCGGCTCAGATGGACCAGGGAGCCCCAAGTTTCCCGGTTGCGCTGCTTCTTAGGACGGTAATTAATACTTTATTTCAAAAAAGAGGAAATATGTCCTTTATTTTTTGGAACACCTTGTAATAATTGACTATTTCTTTAATCCCATCTATAGGAGAAGTGCTGACTGACCTGGCTCTGGCAGGGTTAGGTTAGGGGACAATGCTCTTTTAAAATAAGATAAATAAAGTTTTCTTTAAAAAATAATTAGAGAGCAGCTCTGGCAACAGGTATCTGCAACGTCATTTTCATATTTACTTCTCCTTAAGGGTTCTTATAACTCCTATAATAATAAAATGAAACAGAGACAAAATTAAAATGATTGAAAAGGGGGAGAGCCAAATAAAGGGTTAAAAACATAATAAAAAATCACTTAAAGTGGGTGTATCAGGGTTACAACCTCACAGGGTTGAGAGATCTTAGGGTTAGGCACCCACCCCTGTATGGTTGAGGTTAGGGGAGGGGCCATGTACAGGTTAAAATTAATAAATAAATAAACAAAAAAGACGGTTGATGTTAGGCACCCTCCCTTAGATGGTTATGTTTAGGAAGAGGTTCTGGAAAATAATAGAAAAAAAAAAAAAAAAAGGTTGGGTTATTGTACAGAAGTGATTGGTGCATATCACCAGGGTAAATTAAACCACGCCAATGAACACAATACCCAATTAATATGTAGCTTACATAAGGAGAGATGTTTTGTGAATTTATGAGGGAGAGAATGGATAAGAACAATGAATTGGTATTTATTAATAAGTTGTTGCTTTTAAAACATATTATATAGCTCTAGTTCCTAAGTTATTTTTATAGTTTTTTAAAATTCTTTTTATAAAAACGAGATATCTTAAACCATCTTTTACTATAAAATTCATATGAAAAATATAATGTGTAAAAGAGAGTTTGTTTTTATAATTAATAAATAGTAGTTTTTAAAGAGGTTATTTATAATGTTTTAGTAAAAAGCATTAGTTTCTAAAGACTTTTCATAAAAAGAAACTTAACTTATTGTTTTTCATTAAGTCCTTTTGGATTGATAGTTTCCAATGTGTTTATCCATTCTCTTTCTTTTCTTTTTCTGAAGGATCTCGACCAGTTGTTGTTATTTTCTAGTCCCAGAAAGATGTAATTGTTGGGACCATGATTTCTGAGATGATTATAAAGAATAGTAGAGTTTTCTGTTTTATTGAGTTGATATGTATGCTGATAGATCCTGGTTTTTAAGCTGTTGCCTGTCTCTCCTATGTATATTTTTTTAACAGATGGTGCACTGGATCGCATAAACTACATTTCTGACGTCTTCCTTGAAGCTCTGTCTGATGGGAGCACCTTTGTCAGAGAATGTGTTTTCTATAAAGAGTTTGTTTATAAATTTGGGGTTGTTTGAGCGTGGTTTTTCTTGTTTTCCCATTGCCGTGTGTACCAGAATGTCCTTCAGATTCTTGTTTCTCCTGTAGGCAGTGATCATCTTAAAATCTCCCAGTTCCTGGATTTGGTTTTGTGCCTGTTGAAAATGGGTTTTCAAAACAGAGTTTAGTTGTGCCACATGAGGTGAGTAAGTAATTACAAAAGGTATGAGCGAGCGGCATGTTATTTTTCCTGCCAGTGTATTCCCCGGATGATTCAAACAGTCTCTTCACCTCACTCTTAATGGCTCTGAGAAACCTGGCTGAATAACCTCTCGGCCTCAGAGCTGCAAATAGAGTATTGGTGGCAGTCTCTACATCCTGTTTATGGGTGCAGATTCTGTGAAATCTGATGAGTTGTGATTTTATGAGACCTTTATATGTATGACGGGGATGAAAGCTGGTCTTATGGAGCAAAGCATGCCTGTCTGTATCCTTAAAGTATACTCTGGTGGCTATGCCTTTTGTACTCTGATTAACATTACAGAAGAAGGCTTGTGTATCTAGGAATTCCACTTGGTGTGGTTGGATGTTGTGCTTAAGGGAGATTTTAGGATGGTGGCTGTTTAAAATTGCCATAAAATCATTCAAATCTGCCAACGAATGTGGCCATATTCCAAAAATATCATCCAGATATCTTAAATAGAGAGCTGGTGTTTTACTGCATTTTTGGAACACAGACCTCTCCCAATCTGCCATATAGATGTCCGCATACGCAGGTGAGTATTTACGGCCCATGGCGCATCCAGAGACCTGCAGGAAATACTTGCCATTGAATTCAAAATCATTCCTTTCTAATGTAAGTTTTAACAGGTCCAGGATGAAGTCATCGGGACGAGAGGGATCAAGATTCCTGTTAAAACATTCAGACACCGCTTTCAGGCCCAGTGTTGTATCTATGTTAGTACACAAGGAGTCCACATCAATGGAAAAAATATACGCATTAACACATGTTCGTATATTTTTCAATTTATTTACAAAATGATATGTATCCTTGACATAACTCGGATGTTGCTGTGACAGTGGGTTCAGGAAGAAATCGATATACTCCGTGATGTTGTATGTCTCCGAGCCACAGTGGCTGACAATGGGTCTGCCACTGGGGATGACATTTGGAACTGGCCACGACGCAGAAGGTTTGTGGATTTTAGGCAGCAGGTAGAATAGGCGTGGGCGAGGATTATCAGGGCCCATAAGGTAAGTTTTTTGTTTATTGTTTATGAATTTGTTTCTATATAACTGTTCTACTTTCTCTCTGACAATGGTCTGGGTTTCTGGCTGGAGTAAATATTGCAGTGGTTTGTAATAATGAGTGTCACTGAGTTGTCTGTCTGCTTCCTGTAAATAGTGAATTTTATCCTGTATACAGATTTGGCCTCCTTTGTCTGCGCCTTTAATGATGATGTCCGGGTTATTGGCGAGACTGGCGAGCGCTCCTCTCTCCGCCTGGCTGATGTTTTGCCTGCTGGAATGGCGCGGCTTGAACTGGCGGAAAGCTGCTATGTCCTCCTTGATGAGGTTCTGAATCGGAGATGACACTGCCTCCAATTTCGGTTCCCAGTGTGATAATGTAATAAAAGGTACGGCTTCCTGTTGTTTATTGTAATCAAAATAGTCTAATAATTTGAAACGGCGGTGATACAGGTGGAGGTCTTTGCGTATTTCTAGTGGAGTTGGTGGTTTGGGCGTAGGTATGAAAGTCAGTCCTTTTTCCAGTATTTCAATTTCTGCTCTATTTAGGGAGAAAGACTGGCTTAAGTTGACTATATTTGATGAAGAGGGGAGTGCATTGGCAGCATGTTTAACTTAGACAGCCAGTGTTTGAGGATCTTATCTGCCGTCTCCTTTGTCCAATGAATTGGATCATTGGGGTTAACTGTAAAATCTGGTCTGTCAATGCGGGTTAAGAAGTTATATTTCAGCCTGATTTTTTGGTTCATTTCAGAAATTAATACCTGTTGGTTTTCTGGTATTTTGTTAGAGTAATGAATGATGGGGACGTGGATGATGGCCATCGGGAAAGCCGTTGTTGTCACGGCAACCAGCTGTTGCAGTTGTTTGCACGAGGTGGGTGTGGTTTGTTCCCTCAGGCAGTTATTGAGTCCGACTGACAGAATAACATGCTCCACCTGTGGTTGGATACTCAGTTTTTTGAGCAGGTGTGTCACGTGTGAGCAGGTGGCACCGGGATAGCTGTCCACTTGGACCCGCTCGTCGGTGAAGACTGGGATTCTGGCCAGATTGGAGTCGCCAATTATTAAAATTGGTTTTCTGACCGTCAATCGCCAGTCCTGATTTTTGTAGATGGTATGCTGGTGGACTGTCGGCTCTGTGCGCTCCGGTCTGGCTCGTGTGCGAGCGGCGGTACGCTGGGGTTTGGGCACCGGGCTGGAGTCAGACTGAGGAGTATTAGTGTCATTTTGACTTTCAGTTGTGTCCTCTGTCATCATGTTTTTCTCTCCATCCTGTGCCCCCGCCATCACCGTGTTCACCCCTCGCACCGGTTCAGACTCAGCGAGCGCACCTTGAGTGACGTCATCCAGTGCGCCGTGTGTTGCAGAGGTCAGAGAGATTGTCTCGGCCACGGACACAGCCACGTTCGAAAGTTGGGGACCAATTGGTAAGTTATTTACCGAGTCTTCCTCACAAACCAGTTCAAAATTTATTTTGGGGATATTGTCTTGATTTGTGTTATTAGTGTGGCGGAGAAGTTCCGGGAGTACTTGTTGGGGCACAAATGTGTCGTGTACACAGACAACAACCCATTGAGTCACCTTCAGTCCGCCAAACTGGGAGCTGCAGAGCATAGGTGGGCTGCTGAGCTTGCTGTCTTCGATCTTGAAATCAAATATCGTTCTGGGCGCAGCAACCGGAACGCAGACGCACTGTCACGACAGTATGTGCCTGTTCCCCATGTTGCTCCTCCGTTTTTGCCTGGGACCATGGTCCCCAGCAGCATTCAGCAAAGTGCACAACCAGGTCCTGTCGTGTCTGCTATTCAGTCTTTGATCTCCATTCTTCCATCCCACTCTGCATCTGATCTCCACCATATGCAGGAGGATGATCCTTTGCTGAGGGAAGTGTTGTTTTTTTGGAATCGTGGGTCCCCTCCCACCTCAGTTGAGAGGCGGCAGCTTTCCCAGCCAGCAATTGTACTTTTGCGCCAATGGGACCGGCTGGTCAAGGAAGATGGCGTGCTCTTCCGTCGGGTCTTTCGTCCTGACGGTGGCGAAGAGTTTCTTCAACTGGTCTTGCCTGCTGTCCTCAAGCAGGAAACGCTGCATCAGCTCCATCAGGAGCATGGTCACCAGGGCATAGAGAGGACCACTGAGTTGGTCCGGCAGCGTTGTTACTGGCCAGGGATGTCTTCGGATGTCAAAAACTGGGTCTGCTGCTGCTGACCGACCTAGAGACCCCGTGTCTAATTCTCAAACAGCTGTGTTTAGACCGTGGTGTTGACTAAAATTTTGTCCATCGTCGGGTCGACGATTCAAAAGGTGGGGGTAGATGTGGCCGGAGCACGGCTTACTCCTCCTCACAGTGGGGCGCTGTGTCACCCTGTGGCACTGATTTGTGGGCAGGGAGCGCACCTTTATATATAGGGGCCTGGGTACACCTGGCGCACTCTCTCTCTTCCTGTTCCGCTCGTCCGTGGTGGTGGCTGTAGCCTGGAGTGGCGTGGTGAAGCCGTGTGGCGTGCTGGCACCAGAGCGTCTTCAGCGTTTTGCCATAATAACGCACGCTCTGCCCTTCAGCGCAGTGCAGCGTGCCCAGCATCGGTGCGTCTTTGGCGTGTCGCCAGAACGACGCACGCTCTCCTTCGGCGCACGGGTAAGGGGCATTGGCGCACACTGCTGCTTTCTCTCCCACTCACGTGTTGACTGTTTGGTGATATGGCTGTTTCTGCTACAGTGTGGCGGACTGCTGGAGTCACGGGGCTAGGCTGCCCTGCTGGGGGCCGGTCGGCGTTGTGGCGCGGTCTCCACGTGGTAAGTCGGCGTCGTCCGCCTCTCGTTTCAGCCTGTTATGCTGCTCCCGACTGATTGTTTTGTCCTGCTCTGTTGTCCTAGACCTCTCGGCGCTCTGTAATGCCCTGCTGGTGAGGCCCAGAAACTATTAAAGCCACCATTTCCTGGACCCACTGCTGTTTTGGCTGCGTTGGTTCATCCTGACTGTTTTGGCTCACTGAAGCCGTTTTGACTCCTCAGCTCTTCTGAGCTGTGGGGAAGTGACGTACTAAGGCTCTCTGCAGAGTTTGTGTCAGGGCCTATTGCTATTTTTAAGGATTCTGTTTAGTTCATTAATCAACCTTGAAAAGATTTATTTTGTATTCATTTGTTTAATTTGTTGAACATTATTGACTGTTTGTTTGTTGTTTAAGGAACATTATTTACCTTTGTTTGATGGTTTGTTTCGTTGTTTTTAATTACTTAAAGTAGTGTGTGTGTGTGTGTGTGTGTGTGTGTGTGTGTGTGTGTGTAAGAGTGTTAGATAGCAATTAAGGGCCATATTAACTGGGAGGCCAGTTTTATAACTTGCTTTCTTGTCTTTGTGGACAGGTGCGGAGGGCCAGGCGGCGACCCAATTCCTGGTGGTGGTATTTTCTTCACGAACCCCTTGCGGGTGTGTGTGTTTGCAGTGTCACGGGTGCTTTTGGTTAGTTATTCCTCCCCCTTGATTTGATTTTGGGCCGCCGTAGCCTCCACAGCCCTGTTCATTCTGCTCTGTGGCCCCAGTACGTAATTACGAGCCAGTATTGTTCAAGTGATATTTTAATTGGTTGTAAAATAAACTATTTTTCTACTTTTCTAAATACGTCTCTGCCCGTGGTATACGCACCTGTGTAGACCTGTGTATAGTAAATTTAACCATCTAACATCTATCCATCTCAAACTATCTCCTGGGGCGAAACTCCCCAGGTGGCGTTGTCGGTACACCCTTTCCCACCCCTCCACTCGCCACATTAGGATATTGCTCTGTGATCTCGTTTGGTGGGGGTGTTTTCTCCGTTACAGGCTGTGAAGCAAGTAACGGTGCGTCAGCGTGGCACGGATACACTTGGGCCGTTGTTTGTCTGTGCGCCTGGCGTGGTACCGTCGGCTCCTGGGCAGGAGGGGGCGCAGGAGCTAGAATGGTGTGCGGCTCCTTAGCCGTAGTGGCGGAGCTCCCCCCCGTGTTTGGTTCGGCCTGGCTCGGCTCAGATGGACCAGGGAGCCCCAAGTTTCCCGGTTGCGCTGCTTCTTAGGACGGTAATTAATACTTTATTTCAAAAAAGAGGAAATATGTCCTTTATTTTTTGGAACACCTTGTAATAATTGACTATTTCTTTAATCCCATCTATAGGAGAAGTGCTGACTGACCTGGCTATGGCAGGGTTAGGTTAGGGGACAATGCTCTTTTAAAATAAGATAAATAAAGTTTTCTTTAAAAAAAATTAGAGAGCAGCTCTGGCAACAGGTATCTGCAACGTCATTTTCATATTTACTTCTCCTTAAGGGTTCTTATAACTCCTATAATAATAAAATGAAACAGAGACAAAATTAAAATGACAATATATGAAAAATTAAAAACAAATACATTAGGGTTAAAAAAGAACCTTTGTTTCCTGAAAAAAATTGTAGAGAAAAGGGGGAGAGCCAAATAAAGGGTTAAAAACATAATAAAAAATCACTTAAAGTGGGTGTATCAGGGTTACAACCTCACAGGGTTGAGAGATCTTAGGGTTAGGCACCCACCCCTGTATGGTTGAGGTTAGGGGAGGGGCCATGTACAGGTTAAAATTAATAAATAAATAAACAAAAAAGACGGTTGATGTTAGGCACCCTCCCTTAGATGGTTATGTTTAGGAAGAGGTTCTGGAAAATAATAGAAAAAAAAAAAAAAAAAGGTTGGGTTATTGTACAGAAGTGATTGGTGCATATCACCAGGGTAAATTAAACCACGCCAATGAACACAATACCCAATTAATATGTAGCTTACATAAGGAGAGATGTTTTGTGAATTTATGAGGGAGAGAATGGATAAGAACAATGAATTGGTATTTATTAATAAGTTGTTGCTTTTAAAACATATTATATAGCTCTAGTTCCTAAGTTATTTTTATAGTTTTTTAAAATTCTTTTTATAAAAACGAGATATCTTAAACCATCTTTTACTATAAAATTCATATGAAAAATATAATGTGTAAAAGAGAGTTTGTTTTTATAATTAATAAATAGTAGTTTTTAAAGAGGTTATTTATAATGTTTTAGTAAAAAGCATTAGTTTCTAAAGACTTTTCATAAAAAGAAACTTAACTTATTGTTTTTCATTAAGTCCTTTTGGATTGATAGTTTCCAATGTGTTTATCCATTCTCTTTCTTTTCTTTTTCTGAAGGATCTCGACCAGTTGTTGTTATTTTCTAGTCCCAGAAAGATGTAATTGTTGGGACCATGATTTCTGAGATGATTATAAAGAATAGTAGAGTTTTCTGTTTTATTGAGTTGATATGTATGCTGATAGATCCTGGTTTTTAAGCTGTTGCCTGTCTCTCCTATGTATATTTTTTTAACAGATGGTGCACTGGATCGCATAAACTACATTTCTGACGTCTTCCTTGAAGCTCTGTCTGATGGGAGCACCTTTGTCAGAGAATGTGTTTTCTATAAAGAGTTTGTTTATAAATTTGGGGTTGTTTGAGCGTGGTTTTTCTTGTTTTCCCATTGCCGTGTGTACCAGAATGTCCTTCAGATTCTTGTTTCTCCTGTAGGCAGTGATCATCTTAAAATCTCCCAGTTCCTGGATTTGGTTTTGTGCCTGTTGAAAATGGGTTTTCAAAACAGAGTTTAGTTGTGCCACATGAGGTGAGTAAGTAATTACAAAAGGTATGAGCGAGCGGCATGTTATTTTTCCTGCCAGTGTATTCCCCGGATGATTCAAACAGTCTCTTCACCTCACTCTTAATGGCTCTGAGAAACCTGGCTGAATAACCTCTCGGCCTCAGAGCTGCAAATAGAGTATTGGTGGCAGTCTCTACATCCTGTTTATGGGTGCAGATTCTGTGAAATCTGATGAGTTGTGATTTTATGAGACCTTTATATGTATGACGGGGATGAAAGCTGGTCTTATGGAGCAAAGCATGCCTGTCTGTATCCTTAAAGTATACTCTGGTGGCTATGCCTTTTGTACTCTGATTAACATTACAGAAGAAGGCTTGTGTATCTAGGAATTCCACTTGGTGTGGTTGGATGTTGTGCTTAAGGGAGATTTTAGGATGGTGGCTGTTTAAAATTGCCATAAAATCATTCAAATCTGCCAACGAATGTGGCCATATTCCAAAAATATCATCCAGATATCTTAAATAGAGAGCTGGTGTTTTACTGCATTTTTGGAACACAGACCTCTCCCAATCTGCCATATAGATGTCCGCATACGCAGGTGAGTATTTACGGCCCATGGCGCATCCAGAGACCTGCAGGAAATACTTGCCATTGAATTCAAAATCATTCCTTTCTAATGTAAGTTTTAACAGGTCCAGGATGAAGTCATCGGGACGAGAGGGATCAAGATTCCTGTTAAAACATTCAGACACCGCTTTCAGGCCCAGTGTTGTATCTATGTTAGTACACAAGGAGTCCACATCAATGGAAAAAATATACGCATTAACACATGTTCGTATATTTTTCAATTTATTTACAAAATGATATGTATCCTTGACATAACTCGGATGTTGCTGTGACAGTGGGTTCAGGAAGAAATCGATATACTCCGTGATGTTGTATGTCTCCGAGCCACAGTGGCTGACAATGGGTCTGCCACTGGGGATGACATTTGGAACTGGCCACGACGCAGAAGGTTTGTGGATTTTAGGCAGCAGGTAGAATAGGCGTGGGCGAGGATTATCAGGGCCCATAAGGTAAGTTTTTTGTTTATTGTTTATGAATTTGTTTCTATATAACTGTTCTACTTTCTCTCTGACAATGGTCTGGGTTTCTGGCTGGAGTAAATATTGCAGTGGTTTGTAATAATGAGTGTCACTGAGTTGTCTGTCTGCTTCCTGTAAATAGTGAATTTTATCCTGTATACAGATTTGGCCTCCTTTGTCTGCGCCTTTAATGATGATGTCCGGGTTATTGGCGAGACTGGCGAGCGCTCCTCTCTCCGCCTGGCTGATGTTTTGCCTGCTGGAATGGCGCGGCTTGAACTGGCGGAAAGCTGCTATGTCCTCCTTGATGAGGTTCTGAATCGGAGATGACACTGCCTCCAATTTCGGTTCCCAGTGTGATAATGTAATAAAAGGTACGGCTTCCTGTTGTTTATTGTAATCAAAATAGTCTAATAATTTGAAACGGCGGTGATACAGGTGGAGGTCTTTGCGTATTTCTAGTGGAGTTGGTGGTTTGGGCGTAGGTATGAAAGTCAGTCCTTTTTCCAGTATTTCAATTTCTGCTCTATTTAGGGAGAAAGACTGGCTTAAGTTGACTATATTTGATGAAGAGGGGAGTGCATTGGCAGCATGTTTAACTTAGACAGCCAGTGTTTGAGGATCTTATCTGCCGTCTCCTTTGTCCAATGAATTGGATCATTGGGGTTAACTGTAAAATCTGGTCTGTCAATGCGGGTTAAGAAGTTATATTTCAGCCTGATTTTTTGGTTCATTTCAGAAATTAATACCTGTTGGTTTTCTGGTATTTTGTTAGAGTAATGAATGATGGGGACGTGGATGATGGCCATCGGGAAAGCCGTTGTTGTCACGGCAACCAGCTGTTGCAGTTGTTTGCACGAGGTGGGTGTGGTTTGTTCCCTCAGGCAGTTATTGAGTCCGACTGACAGAATAACATGCTCCACCTGTGGTTGGATACTCAGTTTTTTGAGCAGGTGTGTCACGTGTGAGCAGGTGGCACCGGGATAGCTGTCCACTTGGACCCGCTCGTCGGTGAAGACTGGGATTCTGGCCAGATTGGAGTCGCCAATTATTAAAATTGGTTTTCTGACCGTCAATCGCCAGTCCTGATTTTTGTAGATGGTATGCTGGTGGACTGTCGGCTCTGTGCGCTCCGGTCTGGCTCGTGTGCGAGCGGCGGTACGCTGGGGTTTGGGCACCGGGCTGGAGTCAGACTGAGGAGTATTAGTGTCATTTTGACTTTCAGTTGTGTCCTCTGTCATCATGTTTTTCTCTCCATCCTGTGCCCCCGCCATCACCGTGTTCACCCCTCGCACCGGTTCAGACTCAGCGAGCGCACCTTGAGTGACGTCATCCAGTGCGCCGTGTGTTGCAGAGGTCAGAGAGATTGTCTCGGCCACGGACACAGCCACGTTCGAAAGTTGGGGACCAATTGGTAAGTTATTTACCGAGTCTTCCTCACAAACCAGTTCAAAATTTATTTTGGGGATATTGTCTTGATTTGTGTTATTAGTGTGGCGGAGAAGTTCCGGGAGTACTTGTTGGGGCACAAATGTGTCGTGTACACAGACAACAACCCATTGAGTCACCTTCAGTCCGCCAAACTGGGAGCTGCAGAGCATAGGTGGGCTGCTGAGCTTGCTGTCTTCGATCTTGAAATCAAATATCGTTCTGGGCGCAGCAACCGGAACGCAGACGCACTGTCACGACAGTATGTGCCTGTTCCCCATGTTGCTCCTCCGTTTTTGCCTGGGACCATGGTCCCCAGCAGCATTCAGCAAAGTGCACAACCAGGTCCTGTCGTGTCTGCTATTCAGTCTTTGATCTCCATTCTTCCATCCCACTCTGCATCTGATCTCCACCATATGCAGGAGGATGATCCTTTGCTGAGGGAAGTGTTGTTTTTTTGGAATCGTGGGTCCCCTCCCACCTCAGTTGAGAGGCGGCAGCTTTCCCAGCCAGCAATTGTACTTTTGCGCCAATGGGACCGGCTGGTCAAGGAAGATGGCGTGCTCTTCCGTCGGGTCTTTCGTCCTGACGGTGGCGAAGAGTTTCTTCAACTGGTCTTGCCTGCTGTCTTCAAGCAGGAAACGCTGCATCAGCTCCATCAGGAGCATGGTCACCAGGGCATAGAGAGGACCACTGAGTTGGTCCGGCAGCGTTGTTACTGGCCAGGGATGTCTTCGGATGTCAAAAACTGGGTCTGCTGCTGCTGACCGACCTAGAGACCCCGTGTCTAATTCTCAAACAGCTGGCTGCAGCAGGATGAATATGTTAGTTTAAATGAATCAACACCCCCCACTCATGTTAACGTTCATATCCCTCGAAGCACAGGCCGAGGAGGAGGGGTGGCAGCCATCTATCACTCCAATTTATTACTGAATCCCAAGCATAAGGTTAATCATAATTCGTTTGAAAGCCTTATTCTTAGTCTGTCTCACCCAAACCGGAAGACACAAAAACCAGTCCTACTAGTTACTGTATATCGTCCTCCTGCTCCTTACTCTGAGTTCTTATCTGAGTTCTCAGACTTTTTATCTGAGTTAGCTCTTAGCACAGATAAAGTCATCATAGTGGGTGATTTTAACATTCATGTAGATGTTGAAAGTGACAGCCTGAGTCATGCATTTAATTCATTATTAGACTCAATTGGCTTCTCTCAGCATGTTAATGAACCCACTCACTCTTTTAATCATACCCTTGATCTGGTTCTGACTTATGGGATTGACATTGAATACCTAACAGTTTCTCCCAGAAACCCTCATTTATCTGACCATTCTCTGTTAACATTTGAGTTTTCAGTCATGGACTACACAGCATCTGGGGAAAAAATCTATTACAGCAGGTGTCTCTCTGACAATACCATTAGCAAATTTAAAGAAAGGATCCCATCAGTACTTAGCCCACTGCCATGTATCAATGCAGTAGGGAACAGCTCTCTTAACTTCACAGCCACACAGGTTGTTGATTTGTTGATAGTACTGTAGCCTCACTGCGTGCAACTCTAGATACTGTGGCCCCTCTGAGGAAGAAGGTAGTGAGTCAGAGAAGGCTAGCTCCATGGTACAACTCAGAAACACGAGCTTTAAAGCAAAATTCAAGGAAGCTAGAAAGAAGGTGGCGTTCTACTAACCTGGATGAATCTTTAAAGGCTTGGAAAGACAGCCTGTTGGCGTATAAAAAAAGCCTCCGTAAAGCCAGAACATCCTATTATTCATCATTGATAGAAGAAAACAAGAACAATCCCAAGTTTCTGTTCAGCACTGTAGCCAGGCTGACAGACAGCCACAGCTCTGTTGACCCATCTATACCTTTAGCCCTCAGTTGTAATGACTTCATGAGCTTCTTTACAGATAAAATTGTCTCTGTTAGAGAAAAAATTCACCATCTCCTCCCCACAGCTGGTTCAGATGTATTGTCCAGTTCAGC
Source organism: Trachinotus anak (assembly GCF_046630095.1). Taxonomy (NCBI): domain Eukaryota; kingdom Metazoa; phylum Chordata; class Actinopteri; order Carangiformes; family Carangidae; genus Trachinotus; species Trachinotus anak. Next base: position 192,252 of record NW_027273857.1, on the reverse strand, counting down.
AGCCTCAGAGTCAACTGTAACTGGCTTATATTTTGACTGTTTCTCTCCTGTACATCTCCCTGAGCTCACTTCAACAGTTTATTTATCTAAACCATCATCCTGTCTTCTAGACCCTGTTCCAACAAGGTTGTTCAAAGAGGTTTTTCCTTTACTTGACACCTCTATATTAAGTCTGATTAACTTATCTTTATCAACTGGTTATGTACCGCAGGCTTTTAAAGTTGCAGTAATTAAACCTCTACTTAAAAAGCCTACTCTTGATCCTGACGTTTTAGCCAATTATAGACCTATATCCAACCTCCCCTTTATCTCCAAAATCCTTGAGAGGGTCGTTGCAAACCAGTTATGTGATTACTTGCACAGGAATGGTTTGTTTGAAGACTTTCAGTCAGGTTTTAGAGTCCATCATAGCACAGAAACAGCTCTGGTTAAGGTTACCAATGATCTCCTCATAGCCTCAGACAATGGACTTGTCTCTATACTTGTCCTACTAGATCTTAGTGCCGCATTTGACACCATCGATCATAAGATTTTATTACAGAGACTAGAACATATGGTCGGCATCAAAGGAACCGCACTAAGCTGGTTTAAGTCATATCTGTCAGATAGACTCCAGTTTGTTCATGTTAACAATGACTCCTCTATCATCACAGAAGTCAGTCATGGAGTTCCACAAGGTTCTGTGCTAGGACCAATGCTCTTCAGTCTATATATGCTTCCTCTGGGAAACATTATTAGGAGGCACCAGATGAATTTCCATTGTTACGCAGATGACACCCAGCTGTACTTATCCATGAAGCCAGGTGAGACTAACCAGGTAGCCAAGCTTCAGGTCTGTCTTAAGGACATAAAAATCTGGATGACCAGTAATTTCTTACTCTTAAATTCAGACAAAACTGAAGTTATTGTAATTGGCCCAAAACACCTCAGAGATACACTATGTGATAATATACTGACTCTGGATGACATCACCTTGGCCTCCAGTGCTACAGTCAGAAACCTTGGTGTCATTTTTGACCAGGACTTGTCCTTTACTTCACATATAAAGCAAGTCTCTAGGACAGCCTTCTTCCACCTGCGCAATATTGCTAAAATCAGACCCATTCTGTGTCTAAAGGATGCTGAAAAACTAGTTCATGCATTTGTTACCTCAAGACTGGACTACTGTAACTCTTTATTGTCAGGATGTCCCAAAAATTCAGTAAAAAGCCTCCAATTGATCCAGAATGCGGCAGCACGAGTACTGACAGGAACGAGGAAACGAGATCACGTCTCTCCTGTGTTAGCCTCTCTGCATTGGCTCCCTGTAAAATCCAGAATCGAATTTAAAATCCTCCTCCTCACCTACAAAGCCATTAATGGTCAGGCACCATCGTACCTTGGAGAGCTTATAGTTCCCTATTTTCCCAATAGGACACTTCGCTCTCTAAATGCAGGTCAACTTGTGGTTCCCAGAGTTTGTAAGAGTAGAATGGGGGGCAGAGCCTTCAGCTATCAGGCTCCTCTCCTGTGGAACCAGCTCCCAGTGTGGGTTCGGGAGGCAGACACCCTCTCTACCTTTAAGATCAGGCTTAAAACTGTCCTGTTTAGTAAAGCTTATAGTTAGGGCTGGCTCGGGTATGTCCTGACCCATCCCTTAGCTATGCTGCTATAGAGCTAAACTGCTGGGGGATTCCCATGATTCACTGGGCGCTCTCTCCCTATTTCTGTCTCTCTCCCCCGCTCTCTCTCAATGACTTCATGCCATTAACTTTGTTTTTTTTTTTTTTTTTTTTTCTCTCCCGTAGTTTTGTGCTTCTCCTCTCTCTCCCTCTCTCTGTCCTCATTCTGCAGGTATCTCTGCCTCGGGAACAGCAGGATCCAGATCCACCACGACTCATCTTTACTATTACTATTACCTGTCTTTATTATTAATAACGCCATTACCGACACAGCTGTTCCTGGTCTCTCTCTCTTCTCTCCCCTCTCCTCCCCCTCCCCCTCTTTCTATCTTCCCCTAAACCCAACCGGTCGAGGCAGACGGCCGCCCACCCTGAGCCCGGTTCTGTTGGAGGTTTCTTCCTGTTAAAAGGGAGTTTTTCCTCCCCCCTGTCGCCAAGCGCTTGCTCGTTGTGGGAACTGTTGGGTTTTTCTCTGTAACAAAGTAAGGTCTTGACCTTACCCTGTAAAGTGCCTTGAGATAATGTATATTATGATTTGGCGCTATACAAATAAAATTGAATTGAATTGAATTGAATTGTTTAGACCGTGGTGTTGACTAAAATTTTGTCCATCGTCGGGTCGACGATTCAAAAGGTGGGGGTAGATGTGGCCGGAGCACGGCTTACTCCTCCTCACAGTGGGGCGCTGTGTCACCCTGTGGCACTGATTTGTGGGCAGGGAGCGCACCTTTATATATAGGGGCCTGGGTACACCTGGCGCACTCTCTCTCTTCCTGTTCCGCTCGTCCGTGGTGGTGGCTGTAGCCTGGAGTGGCGTGGTGAAGCCGTGTGGCGTGCTGGCACCAGAGCGTCTTCAGCGTTTTGCCATAATAACGCACGCTCTGCCCTTCAGCGCAGTGCAGCGTGCCCAGCATCGGTGCGTCTTTGGCGTGTCGCCAGAACGACGCACGCTCTCCTTCGGCGCACGGGTAAGGGGCATTGGCGCACACTGCTGCTTTCTCTCCCACTCACGTGTTGACTGTTTGGTGATATGGCTGTTTCTGCTACAGTGTGGCGGACTGCTGGAGTCACGGGGCTAGGCTGCCCTGCTGGGGGCCGGTCGGCGTTGTGGCGCGGTCTCCACGTGGTAAGTCGGCGTCGTCCGCCTCTCGTTTCAGCCTGTTATGCTGCTCCCGACTGATTGTTTTGTCCTGCTCTGTTGTCCTAGACCTCTCGGCGCTCTGTAATGCCCTGCTGGTGAGGCCCAGAAACTATTAAAGCCACCATTTCCTGGACCCACTGCTGTTTTGGCTGCGTTGGTTCATCCTGACTGTTTTGGCTCACTGAAGCCGTTTTGACTCCTCAGCTCTTCTGAGCTGTGGGGAAGTGACGTACTAAGGCTCTCTGCAGAGTTTGTGTCAGGGCCTATTGCTATTTTTAAGGATTCTGTTTAGTTCATTAATCAACCTTGAAAAGATTTATTTTGTATTCATTTGTTTAATTTGTTGAACATTATTGACTGTTTGTTTGTTGTTTAAGGAACATTATTTACCTTTGTTTGATGGTTTGTTTCGTTGTTTTTAATTACTTAAAGTAGTGTGTGTGTGTGTGTGTGTGTGTGTGTGTGTAAGAGTGTTAGATAGCAATTAAGGGCCATATTAACTGGGAGGCCAGTTTTATAACTTGCTTTCTTGTCTTTGTGGACAGGTGCGGAGGGCCAGGCGGCGACCCAATTCCTGGTGGTGGTATTTTCTTCACGAACCCCTTGCGGGTGTGTGTGTTTGCAGTGTCACGGGTGCTTTTGGTTAGTTATTCCTCCCCCTTGATTTGATTTTGGGCCGCCGTAGCCTCCACAGCCCTGTTCATTCTGCTCTGTGGCCCCAGTACGTAATTACGAGCCAGTATTGTTCAAGTGATATTTTAATTGGTTGTAAAATAAACTATTTTTCTACTTTTCTAAATACGTCTCTGCCCGTGGTATACGCACCTGTGTAGACCTGTGTATAGTAAATTTAACCATCTAACATCTATCCATCTCAAACTATCTCCTGGGGCGAAACTCCCCAGGTGGCGTTGTCGGTACACCCTTTCCCACCCCTCCACTCGCCACATTAGGATATTGCTCTGTGATCTCGTTTGGTGGGGGTGTTTTCTCCGTTACAGGCTGTGAAGCAAGTAACGGTGCGTCAGCGTGGCACGGATACACTTGGGCCGTTGTTTGTCTGTGCGCCTGGCGTGGTACCGTCGGCTCCTGGGCAGGAGGGGGCGCAGGAGCTAGAATGGTGTGCGGCTCCTTAGCCGTAGTGGCGGACCTCCCCCTCGTGTTTGGTTCGGCCTGGCTCGGCTCAGATGGACCAGGGAGCCCCAAGTTTCCCGGTTGCGCTGCTTCTTAGGACGGTAATTAATACTTTATTTCAAAAAAGAGGAAATATGTCCTTTATTTTTTGGAACACCTTGTAATAATTGACTATTTCTTTAATCCCATCTATAGGAGAAGTGCTGACTGACCTGGCTCTGGCAGGGTTAGGTTAGGGGACAATGCTCTTTTAAAATAAGATAAATAAAGTTTTCTTTAAAAAAAATTAGAGAGCAGCTCTGGCAACAGGTATCTGCAACGTCATTTTCATATTTACTTCTCCTTAAGGGTTCTTATAACTCCTATAATAATAAAATGAAACAGAGACAAAATTAAAATGACAATATATGAAAAATTAAAAACAAATACATTAGGGTTAAAAAAGAACCTTTGTTTCCTGAAAAAAATTGTAGAGAAAAGGGGGAGAGCCAAATAAAGGGTTAAAAACATAATAAAAAATCACTTAAAGTGGGTGTATCAGGGTTACAACCTCACAGGGTTGAGAGATCTTAGGGTTAGGCACCCACCCCTGTATGGTTGAGGTTAGGGGAGGGGCCATGTACAGGTTAAAATTAATAAATAAATAAACAAAAAAGACGGTTGATGTTAGGCACCCTCCCTTAGATGGTTATGTTTAGGAAGAGGTTCTGGAAAATAATAGAAAAAAAAAAAAAAAAAAAAGGTTGGGTTATTGTACAGAAGTGATTGGTGCATATCACCAGGGTAAATTAAACCACGCCAATGAACACAATACCCAATTAATATGTAGCTTACATAAGGAGAGATGTTTTGTGAATTTATGAGGGAGAGAATGGATAAGAACAATGAATTGGTATTTATTAATAAGTTGTTGCTTTTAAAACATATTATATAGCTCTAGTTCCTAAGTTATTTTTATAGTTTTTTAAAATTCTTTTTATAAAAACGAGATATCTTAAACCATCTTTTACTATAAAATTCATATGAAAAATATAATGTGTAAAAGAGAGTTTGTTTTTATAATTAATAAATAGTAGTTTTTAAAGAGGTTATTTATAATGTTTTAGTAAAAAGCATTAGTTTCTAAAGACTTTTCATAAAAAGAAACTTAACTTATTGTTTTTCATTAAGTCCTTTTGGATTTATAGTTTCCAATGTGTTTATCCATTCTCTTTCTTTTCTTTTTCTGAAGGATCTCGACCAGTTGTTGTTATTTTCTAGTCCCAGAAAGATGTAATTGTTGGGACCATGATTTCTGAGATGATTATAAAGAATAGTAGAGTTTTCTGTTTTATTGAGTTGATATGTATGCTGATAGATCCTGGTTTTTAAGCTGTTGCCTGTCTCTCCTATGTATATTTTTTTAACAGATGGTGCACTGGATCGCATAAACTACATTTCTGACGTCTTCCTTGAAGCTCTGTCTGATGGGAGCACCTTTGTCAGAGAATGTGTTTTCTATAAAGAGTTTGTTTATAAATTTGGGGTTGTTTGAGCGTGGTTTTTCTTGTTTTCCCATTGCCGTGTGTACCAGAATGTCCTTCAGATTCTTGTTTCTCCTGTAGGCAGTGATCATCTTAAAATCTCCCAGTTCCTGGATTTGGTTTTGTGCCTGTTGAAAATGGGTTTTCAAAACAGAGTTTAGTTGTGCCACATGAGGTGAGTAAGTAATTACAAAAGGTATGAGCGAGCGGCATGTTATTTTTCCTGCCAGTGTATTCCCCGGATGATTCAAACAGTCTCTTCACCTCACTCTTAATGGCTCTGAGAAACCTGGCTGAATAACCTCTCGGCCTCAGAGCTGCAAATAGAGTATTGGTGGCAGTCTCTACATCCTGTTTATGGGTGCAGATTCTGTGAAATCTGATGAGTTGTGATTTTATGAGACCTTTATATGTATGACGGGGATGAAAGCTGGTCTTATGGAGCAAAGCATGCCTGTCTGTATCCTTAAAGTATACTCTGGTGGCTATGCCTTTTGTACTCTGATTAACATTACAGAAGAAGGCTTGTGTATCTAGGAATTCCACTTGGTGTGGTTGGATGTTGTGCTTAAGGGAGATTTTAGGATGGTGGCTGTTTAAAATTGCCATAAAATCATTCAAATCTGCCAACGAATGTGGCCATATTCCAAAAATATCATCCAGATATCTTAAATAGAGAGCTGGTGTTTTACTGCATTTTTGGAACACAGACCTCTCCCAATCTGCCATATAGATGTCCGCATACGCAGGTGAGTATTTACGGCCCATGGCGCATCCAGAGACCTGCAGGAAATACTTGCCATTGAATTCAAAATCATTCCTTTCTAATGTAAGTTTTAACAGGTCCAGGATGAAGTCATCGGGACGAGAGGGATCGGGATTCCTGTTAAAACATTCAGACACCGCTTTCAGGCCCAGTGTTGTATCTATGTTAGTACACAAGGAGTCCACATCAATGGAAAAAATATACGCATTAACACATGTTCGTATATTTTTCAATTTATTTACAAAATGATATGTATCCTTGACATAACTCGGATGTTGCTGTGACAGTGGGTTCAGGAAGAAATCGATATACTCCGTGATGTTGTATGTCTCCGAGCCACAGTGGCTGACAATGGGTCTGCCACTGGGGATGACATTTGGAACTGGCCACGACGCAGAAGGTTTGTGGATTTTAGGCAGCAGGTAGAATAGGCGTGGGCGAGGATTATCAGGGCCCATAAGGTAAGTTTTTTGTTTATTGTTTATGAATTTGTTTCTATATAACTGTTCTACTTTCTCTCTGACAATGGTCTGGGTTTCTGGCTGGAGTAAATATTGCAGTGGTTTGTAATAATGAGTGTCACTGAGTTGTCTGTCTGCTTCCTGTAAATAGTGAATTTTATCCTGTATACAGATTTGGCCTCCTTTGTCTGCGCCTTTAATGATGATGTCCGGGTTATTGGCGAGACTGGCGAGCGCTCCTCTCTCCGCCTGGCTGATGTTTTGCCTGCTGGAATGGCGCGGCTTGAACTGGCGGAAAGCTGCTATGTCCTCCTTGATGAGGTTCTGAATCGGAGATGACACTGCCTCCAATTTCGGTTCCCAGTGTGATAATGTAATAAAAGGTACGGCTTCCTGTTGTTTATTGTAATCAAAATAGTCTAATAATTTGAAACGGCGGTGATACAGGTGGAGGTCTTTGCGTATTTCTAGTGGAGTTGGTGGTTTGGGCGTAGGTATGAAAGTCAGTCCTTTTTCCAGTATTTCAATTTCTGCTCTATTTAGGGAGAAAGACTGGCTTAAGTTGACTATATTTGATGAAGAGGGGAGTGCATTGGCAGCATGTTTAACTTAGACAGCCAGTGTTTGAGGATCTTATCTGCCGTCTCCTCTGTCCAATGAATTGGATCATTGGGGTTAACTGTAAAATCTGGTCTGTCAATACGGGTTAAGAAGTTATATTTCAGCCTGATTTTTTGGTTCATTTCAGAAATTAATACCTGTTGGTTTTCTGGTATTTTGTTAGAGTAATGAATGATGGGGACGTGGATGATGGCCATCGGGAAAGCCGTTGTTGTCACGGCAACCAGCTGTTGCAGTTGTTTGCACGAGGTGGGTGTGGTTTGTTCCCTCAGGCAGTTATTGAGTCCGACTGACAGAATAACATGCTCCACCTGTGGTTGGATACTCAGTTTTTTGAGCAGGTGTGTCACGTGTGAGCAGGTGGCACCGGGATAGCTGTCCACTTGGACCCGCTCGTCGGTGAAGACTGGGATTCTGGCCAGATTGGAGTCGCCAATTATTAAAATTGGTTTTCTGACCGTCAATCGCCAGTCCTGATTTTTGTAGATGGTATGCTGGTGGACTGTCGGCTCTGTGCGCTCCGGTCTGGCTCGTGTGCGAGCGGCGGTACGCTGGGGTTTGGGCACCGGGCTGGAGTCAGACTGAGGAGTATTAGTGTCATTTTGACTTTCAGTTGTGTCCTCTGTCATCATGTTTTTCTCTCCATCCTGTGCCCCCGCCATCACCGTGTTCACCCCTCGCACCGGTTCAGACTCAGCGAGCGCACCTTGAGTGACGTCATCCAGTGCGCCGTGTGTTGCAGAGGTCAGAGAGATTGTCTCGGCCACGGACACAGCCACGTTCGAAAGTTGGGGACCAATTGGTAAGTTATTTACCGAGTCTTCCTCACAAACCAGTTCAAAATTTATTTTGGGGATATTGTCTTGATTTGTGTTATTAGGATATTGCTCTGTGATCTCGTTTGGTGGGGGTGTTTTCTCCGTTACAGGCTGTGAAGCAAGTAACGGTGCGTCAGCGTGGCACGGATACACTTGGGCCGTTGTTTGTCTGTGCGCCTGGCGTGGTACCGTCGGCTCCTGGGCAGGAGGGGGCGCAGGAGCTAGAATGGTGTGCGGCTCCTTAGCCGTAGTGGCGGAGCTCCCCCTCGTGTTTGGTTCGGCCTGGCTCGGCTCAGATGGACCAGGGAGCCCCAAGTTTCCCGGTTGCGCTGCTTCTTAGGACGGTAATTAATACTTTATTTCAAAAAAGAGGAAATATGTCCTTTATTTTTTGGAACACCTTGTAATAATTGACTATTTCTTTAATCCCATCTGTAACGTACAGCTTCGGTGATGATATGCTGGCTATGTATATACTGGCCTAATCCTCCGGTCAGAGAAGACGCAGCAACTTCTCTCATTTAGATGACTTTATTGACACTGCAGTATGTGGTTGTGTGTATGTGTGGTTTGTGATGTCTGCAAAGACAACAATAGTAAACGATATTAATGATAAGTAAACTACAGTGGCATCAATAGTAGAAACCCTGAATCACAATAAACATGAATAGTATGTCATACTGCAAATGACCAATAGGAGGGAGTGCAGGGTCATTAAACAACACAATGGCCGAGTGCAACGGGCAGATCACGTGACCAAGCTAAACTGAGACGGCCCCGCCGGCCACTAGTCCGGTCAATTTGAGACACTAACATCAATATAATAGCGACCTTAATGAACAGCGGCTACACCGCTAAATAAACAGTCACAGAAGGAACTGAAATGTGTCGTAATTAACTGAGTTACCTATCGGACGGGCCGTCCATGTCTATGGAGCTCAGTAAGACATGTTAAACGCTAAGCTAACAAACAACTCTGAGCTTATTACCCCTGCTAATATTATTAGCTCTCATCACACAGGAAATGTAAACAATATTCACTCATCACGTAGCTTACATCATCACCGACGCACACCACCGTACAGTACAAAGGGGTGAAGAAGAGCGCTGGCGGTCGGCAGAAGATTAGCTCGACCAGGTAACTGCACAGGAAAGTTTTTAAACACACTGCGCATGCGCAAGCAGTCCATCATTCTCTGCATGCAACAGCTTGCTGTGACGTGTAATCCTCACAGCAGGGAATTCACAACAGCCGCCCCCACATTCATTCATGAATGTGTAGAAGTGCTAGTCCCTGCTGTTGTTAAGGGACCCTAGTGTCCGTGTCATCATCAGGCATCTTGGGGAGCGGTACCAGCTTGGTAACCGGACGAGTGTAAACTGTCCCTTTAATGTTAACGTCTGCTGAACGAACAGTCCCATCATCGCTGGGATGAACTTTGGTGACCTTTCCTATGGGCCAGAGCGCCCTAGGAAGCTGGGGGTCCACTACCATGACCACTTGGTCTGCAGCGAGACCAGCAGCAGGGATCCTCCACTTCTGTCGGCGCTGAAGGTCAGGAAGGTACTGGCGGGTGAATTGGTTCCAGAACCGGTCTGCCAGGACCTGGCTATGCCTCCATCGGCGGCGACCTAGAAGGTCACTGGAACCATATGCGGCTTGGGGAAGCGATGCGTCGTGCCGCCCCATCAACAGCAAGTTAGGCGTTACAGGATCGGGATCAGCCAGGTCAGAAGAGGAGTATCCCAGGGGCTTTGAGTTAAGTATACCCTCTACTTCCACGAGGACAGTTAACAGCACCTCCTCTGATACAACTTGATCCCGCAGCACTACTTGGAGAGAGGTTTTCACTGACCTTACCTCCCTCTCCCACGCGCCACCGAAATGGGGTGAGAGGGGAGGATTGAATTTGAATGTGATGCTTTGGTCGGCCAACTGATGCTTCAATGAGGGGTTCAGAGCTTCCAGTGATTCTTTGAGCTCTCGCTCTCCTCCCCGGAAGTTGGTGCCCCGGTCACATAAGATCTCGTATGGCTTGCCTCGTCTTGAGATGAATCGACGCAGGGCCAGTAAGAATGAGTCTGTGTCCATGTGTGGTAACAGATCGAGGTGGACACATCTCGAGGTAAGACATTTAAATATGATGCCCCACCGTTTCTCGTGCCTTCTTCCAATCTTCACTGTATAGGGCCCGAAGCAATCGACCCCGGTGGACCAGAATGGGGGTTTGTTGATCCGGAGCCGCGCAGCAGGCAGGTCGGCCATCATAGGTGCCACGGGGGTGCTCCGCCACAAACGGCATTCTGCACAGTGTTTCTGGTGTTTCTTGATTACCTGTCGACCACGTAGGATCCAGTAATTTCTCCGGATCTCTGCAAAGACTCTCTCCGGACCGGCGTGGTGCAGACGGTTGTCGTACTCCTTCACTAAGAGCTGTGTGATCAGATGATCAGGACTGATGACGACAGGGTGAAGGCTGTCCTCAGGCAGGCTCTCTGCTTTGCGTAGTCGACCACCAACTCGAATGAGGCCTAACACTTGATCGTATTCTGGGCTGAGAGCACTTAAACGGCTGCCTGGGTGGACTGGTTCGCCCCGTTTAAGTGCCTTTAGTTCTGCTGGGAAACTTTCGGATTGTATCCTTCTCAGCAGCGTAGTCTCCATCTCGATACGGTCAGCGGCAGACATAGCTGGAGCAGCTGCCCCGTGAAGGGACTGATATGTAGCCTGCAATAGTTTAGTCCATGTATTGTATTTAGCAGGATCAGGCTCATCATTGCTGGTAGTGGAGATGTGCCCACAGAAGATTTGGGCTCTCAACTCGTCAGGTTCCTCTGTGTGCACTGAGGGGTTCACTGGCCAGTGCTCTGAGGACTGATACAGAAACGAAGGCCCCTGACTCCACCGGTTTGGCTGGGATAGTTCACTGAGAGTCTTCCCGCGTGTGATATCGTCGGCCGGGTTCAGGTCAGTGTTAATGTATCTCCATGATCCGGGTTTGGTAAGGTCCAGTATTTCAGTGACTCTTGTACCGACAAATACCTTGTACTGGTTGGACTCCGAATGTATCCAGCTCAGTACAGTTGTTGAGTCAGACCACAGTACCACGGACTGGAGGGACAAAGTCAGTTCGGTCTGTAGAACCTTGGCTAGCTGGGCTCCTGTGAGTGCAGCGCATAATTCCAGTCGGGGCATCGTCTGTTGTCGTTTGGGTGCAACCCGCGACCTGGCCATAATGAATGACACGGTGATGTGTCCCTCTGGATCCTCCACTCGCAGGTAGGCGACTGAGCCATACGCCTTCTCAGAGGCGTCACAGAAAATGTGAATCTGTCTCACTGATGAATCGTTGTCAGCGGCTGCTGGAACATAACAACGAGGTAAAACTAGGTTTTGCAACTGAGGGAGCTCACCTTCCCATGCCTGCCACACTGGAAGCAGCTCGTCTGCGATGGGCTCATCCCACTGTCTTTCTGTAGCCCACAAAGCCTGGACCAGGACTTTGGCCCGGGTTGTGAAAGGGATTATGTATCCGAGCGGGTCGTATTGTGATGCAAGCACCCTATACACGTTCCTCATGGTGGGCTGTTTCGGTGAAACAGGCTGGCATTTATAACCCAGTGTGTCTGTCATGCAACGCCAAACTAGGCCGAGAGTGGACTCCCTTGGGTCAGCTCCTTCGGCGGTTAGCCACAGCTCAGATGTTGTTGATCGAGCCTCAGTTGGGAGATGAGAGATTACCTCTGTCCTGTTGGATGCCCACTGCCTGATCTCAAATCCACCTTTCGCTAGGAGGGCTCTCAGACGGTCGAGGAGTTCCTTTGCCTGCTGTGGTGAGCGGAGTGATTTCAGACAGTTGTCCACATAGAACGAGGTGATTACCGTCTCCAGCAGGTCCTCATTGCTGCTCTGGTGATCTCGAACATGACGTTGTACAGCGTATATGGCACAACATGGACTGCAAACTGTGCCAAATGGCAGGACACGCCATTCATAGATGTCAGGTGATCTGTCCCTGTCCATATCACGCCAGAGGAAGCGAACAAGTGGGCGGTCCTCTGGAAGGAGTCTGATCTGGTGAAACATAGCCCGTATGTCTCCGCTGACAGCTACCACATGTTCTCGAAACCTGAGCAGAACCCCCAGTAGTGACGGTCCAAGAGAGGGTCCTGGTAGCAGGTCATCGTTCAGAGCACTCTCCTGGTAGCGAAAGGAGCAGTTAAATACCACCCTTGCCTTTCCATTATGATGTACTAAGTGGTGAGGAATGTACCAGGATTCAGTAGAGCTGTTGGCCTCCTCGCTTGTGATCTGCTCAGCATACCCCGCCTCCACTAGCTTGTGTATTTCCTGGTTGTAAACGTTAGCAAGCTCAGGGTTAGTCAATAGACGGCGTTCTGTAGAGCGGAGGAGGGGCATCACAGCAGCAGGTGATGCGCGGGGCAGAGCTACCGTCCTCTTCCGAAGGAGGGGTGTTGCATATCTTGTGACACCATCCACTATTACTGTGGTGCTCCTTTCATCCAGCATGTTGATGGCGGCTTGGTCTTGCTTGGATCGCGTCACCTCTCTTTCATTTTTATATGGCAAAATGTCAAGCTGCCACAGCCGTTGAACATCCTTGTGTAGGTTGGAGCATGGTGTATCAACTGACAGGTGAAGGAATGAGCTCTCACCGGGTGGATGTTGAAGAAAGTTAGTGGGTCCTTGCACTGCCCAGCCGAGTCGGGTCCTGGCTGCTACTGGTGCTCCTATAGGTCCTGCACGGTGGATCGGAGTTATTAAATGAGGGTGGTCAGATCCAATCAGTAGCATTGGCTGCACTTTAGTGAATGTGTGTAGGGGGACTCCTTTCAGGTGGCTGTATTTCCTCACCAGTTCGTCTCCTGGACATGACTGCTCGGCCAGTTGGAGTTCAGTCGCAGTGAATGCTTGGCTGATGGAGTGATAGGTGCGTGGCTGTGTGTTAGCAGACACCTCGAATGACACTGCCATTCCCTGGAGCTCTAATACATCCTGTCTTATTGTCTTCAGTTTAAGTGACTCCACTTCTCCGCACAACCCAAGGTGTTTGACTGCAGCAGCCAGAATCACCGTACGTTCAGAGCCGTCATCTAACACTGCATGCGTGTTAAGTGTTCTCTTGCCGTGGCGAAGCAGCACTGGTACCACCTTTAACATGACACGCCCTGAGTGGCTGGCATGATCCAGGTACACTGCATTGGTTGGGGTGCTGACAGTGAGGATGTTTCGCTGTGGATCTTGGGCAACAACTTCATGGAGTATCAGCAGGTGTTGTTTGTTGCACGTGGAGCAGAGTTTCTTTAGGGTGCAGCTTTCTGGTGAGTGGCCACGCCCACATCTCCAGCATTTTCCGTTGTCTTTAATCCAGGCGGCTTTCTCCTCAGTAGTAATTCTTTCGAACTCAGGGCAGCCATTGAGGTAATGATCCTGAGTGGTCGTACAATAGGGACAATAAGGCTTAAAGCGCTCTCTCCTTTTACCTGTGGGCTGATCTTTCTTAGAGCCCGGCTGAGAGTAGGTCCGTTGTCGTTGTGGAGAGGTCTGCTGATGCTTGACAGTTGTGGAGTCACTGCTGAAGTAAACAGAGGCTGGTTTGACCCACTGCAATTTACCTGCTCTGTTCTCTCTCTGTGTTGTACGACTGGACTCAGCTGGGTTGGAGTCTGCTGCACGTCGGGACACCTGGAGCACCTGAACCTTCATGTCTAGCCATTCAGCGAGGTCAGGTAAGGTGTATGTCTGGTCGCTCCCGCTGCGGATGATGCCTCCTTTAATACAGAATTCGGCGAAGCTATCCCTGTAGTTACCCGGCAGCTTACCGAGGAGCGTGTCTACATGGGAGCCACACCGCAGCTCAGACTGAGCAGGGCCGTCCATGCGGCTCAACATCCCCACCAGTGTGTTTACGGCTGAGGAGAAATCTTCGAAGGCCTTGGCATCGCCAGGTTTCACAGGAGGAGAGTTCAGTATGGTCTTTAATTCTCCCTGGACCAGCTGTCTTGGCTGTCCATATCGTTGCTGCAGGGCGTCCATTGCACTGGTGTATGGTGTGGAGTCATGTATGTATCTCTTTGCCATTTGGTAGGCACTAGGCAGCTTGAGGTGATCAAGTAATACTTGGTATTTATAATCTTCGGTTAAGTGTCTGTGTGGACCAAGTAAACTATCCAGCCCCCTTTTCAACATGATGAAATCACTCTCCCGGCCAGAACTGAAGAGAGGCAGCTTGGGCTTCGGAATACCATATGAAGCCGCAATAGCCATTTCTGTCATGGTGAGGGTTGCAGGATTGTTGTAGGGAGAGATGTACCCTGGTGCTGTAGGTGGAGCAACCATGGGTGTAAGCTGTGGGTAGTGTACAGCTGACTGAGATCCAGATTGGTATAGTGGTGGTTGAACTACAGGGGGGTATTCAGTCTGTGGAAGTGAATAGGCTGCTCCTGAATCAGTAGGTGGCTGATAATGGGGGGGTGCACGAGAGTTTGGCCTTGTTCCTTGTTGGTTGAATGGGGCAGGTTGAAATCCTAGCGGTGGTACAGGGTGAGCAGTGGCCTGATGCTGGACATATTGAGGATAACTCTGCTGTTGTGCAGTTGAGGGGAAGAGCTGTGGCAGACCTTGGAACAGCGGGGTTGCAGGCTGGTCTGGTAGGAACGCTGTCGGTCGTGCCTGTTGAGCTAGTTGGTGCCCCGGCTGGACATGCTGACCTGCATGCTGGACAGGCAGAGAAGGGGGGTATCGCTGAGCCAGTGAAGTATGGTGAGCTGACTGAACTGCAGGCAGCTGTGGAAACTCTGGCGCTGGTCCAGGTAGCGTAGCTGAATGATGAGTAGACTCACTGAGACCCAGCGGTTGTGCTGATACCTGGACGGATGGCTGCAGAGCCCTGGCAACCTGAGTTGTTGAGCTGAGTTCTCCATGCTGTATGGGCGGTGCTGTAGGTGAGCGAAGCTCGCTGTTGTCTTGGAGCTGACAATATCCTCCATCAGCTGATTTCCAACTCATCCGATTATCCATAAGGGAGGATGCTCTGGGCGTTGTCACTTCACTGTGATGAATATGAGGAAGGCTCGAGCTCCGGAGAGGATATGATAAGTCAAATGGATGCTGCTGAGGGTGAGCTTTACCTTTAACACTGTCCATGGCTGACTGTAACTGTCTCATCTGCCTAGTTATGTCTTTCATGCGGGCTTCCATTCCTTCCAGCCTCAAATCTTCTGGCCCCGCAAGCACTGTGTGGTCTAGAGGCTCTTCCCTGTGAGCTTCTATCACTTGGTGTGTTGCGTCTCGTCTGTTCAGATAGCCAGGTTCATCAATGACAAAGTCATGTAGGTGTCTGGGAAGTTGGCGAGACCGGCTTGGACGGGACACAAGTGGAGGTTGTTCATCTTCATGGTTGCCAGAAGTTGCCATGGCGCAGTTATACATATGATCCGGCTCGAAGGACCACTTGTAACGTACAGCTTCGGTGATGATATGCTGGCTATGTATATACTGGCCTAATCCTCCGGTCAGAGAAGACGCAGCAACTTCTCTCATTTAGATGACTTTATTGACACTGCAGTATGTGGTTGTGTGTATGTGTGGTTTGTGATGTCTGCAAAGACAACAATAGTAAACGATATTAATGATAAGTAAACTACAGTGGCATTAATAGTAGAAACCCTGAATCACAATAAACATGAATAGTATGTCATACTGCAAATGACCAATAGGAGGCAGTGCAGGGTCATTAAACAACACAATGGCCGAGTGCAACGGGCAGATCACGTGACCAAGCTAAACTGAGACGGCCCCGCCGGCCACTAGTCCGGTCAATTTGAGACACTAACATCAATATAATAGCGACCTTAATGAACAGCGGCTACACCGCTAAATAAACAGTCACAGAAGGAACTGAAATGTGTCGTAATTAACTGAGTTACCTATCGGACGGGCCGTCCATGTCTATGGAGCTCAGTAAGACATGTTAAACGCTAAGCTAACAAACAACTCTGAGCTTATTACCCCTGCTAATATTATTAGCTCTCATCACACAGGAAATGTAAACAATATTCACTCATCACGTAGCTTACATCATCACCGACGCACACCACCGTACAGTACAAAGGGGTGAAGAAGAGCGCTGGCGGTCGGCAGAAGATTAGCTCGACCAGGTAACTGCACAGGAAAGTTTTTAAACACACTGCGCATGCGCAAGCAGTCCATCATTCTCTGCATGCAACAGCTTGCTGTGACGTGTAATCCTCACAGCAGGGAATTCACAACACCATCTATAGGAGAAGTGCTGACTGACCTGGCTCTGGCAGGGTTAGGTTAGGGGACAATGCTCTTTTAAAATAAGATAAATAAAGTTTTCTTTAAAAAAAATTAGAGAGCAGCTCTGGCAACAGGTATCTGCAACGTCATTTTCATATTTACTTCTCCTTAAGGGTTCTTATAACTCCTATAATAATAAAATGAAACAGAGACAAAATTAAAATGACAATATATGAAAAATTAAAAACAGATACATTAGGGTTAAAAAAGAACCTTTGTTTCCTGAAAAAAATTGTAGAGAAAAGGGGGAGAGCCAAATAAAGGGTTAAAAACATAATAAAAAATCACTTAAAGTGGGTGTATCAGGGTTACAACCTCACAGGGTTGAGAGATCTTAGGGTTAGGCACCCACCCCTGTATGGTTGAGGTTAGGGGAGGGGCCATGTACAGGTTAAAATTAATAAATAAATAAACAAAAAAGACGGTTGATGTTAGGCACCCTCCCTTAGATGGTTATGTTTAGGAAAAGGTTCTGGAAAATAATAGAAAAAAAAAAAAAAAAAAAGGTTGGGTTATTGTACAGAAGTGATTGGTGCATATCACCAGGGTAAATTAAACCACGCCAATGAACACAATACCCAATTAATATGTAGCTTACATAAGGAGAGATGTTTTGTGAATTTATGAGGGAGAGAATGGATAAGAACAATGAATTGGTATTTATTAATAAGTTGTTGCTTTTAAAACATATTATATAGCTCTAGTTCCTAAGTTATTTTTATAGTTTTTTAAAATTCTTTTTATAAAAACGAGATATCTTAAACCATCTTTTACTATAAAATTCATATGAAAAATATAATGTGTAAAAGAGAGTTTGTTTTTATAATTAATAAATAGTAGTTTTAAAAGAGGATATTTATAATGTTTTAGTAAGAAGCATTAGTTTCTAAAGACTTTTCATAAAAAGAAACTTAACTTATTGTTTTTCATTAAGTCCTTTTGGATTGATAGTTTCCAATGTGTTTATCCATTCTCTTTCTTTTCTTTTTCTGAAGGATCTCGACCAGTTGTTGTTATTTTCTAGTCCCAGAAAGATGTAATTGTTGGGACCATGATTTCTGAGATGATTATAAAGAATAGTAGAGTTTTCTGTTTTATTGAGTTGATATGTATGCTGATAGATCCTGGTTTTTAAGCTGTTGCCTGTCTCTCCTATGTATATTTTTTTAACAGATGGTGCACTGGATCGCATAAACTACATTTCTGACGTCTTCCTTGAAGCTCTGTCTGATGGGAGCACCTTTGTCAGAGAATGTGTTTTCTATAAAGAGTTTGTTTATAAATTTGGGGTTGTTTGAGCGTGGTTTTTCTTGTTTTCCCATTGCCGTGTGTACCAGAATGTCCTTCAGATTCTTGTTTCTCCTGTAGGCAGTGATCATCTTAAAATCCCCCAGTTCCTGGATTTGGTTTTGTGCCTGTTGAAAATGGGTTTTCAAAACAGAGTTTAGTTGTGCCACATGAGGTGAGTAAGTAATTACAAAAGGTATGAGCGAGCGGCATGTTATTTTTCCTGCCAGTGTATTCCCCGGATGATTCAAACAGTCTCTTCACCTCACTCTTAATGGCTCTGAGAAACCTGGCTGAATAACCTCTCGGCCTCAGAGCTGCAAATAGAGTATTGGTGGCAGTCTCTACATCCTGTTTATGGGTGCAGATTCTGTGAAATCTGATGAGTTGTGATTTTATGAGACCTTTATATGTATGACGGGGATGAAAGCTGGTCTTATGGAGCAAAGCATGCCTGTCTGTATCCTTAAAGTATACTCTGGTGGCTATGCCTTTTGTACTCTGATTAACATTACAGAAGAAGGCTTGTGTATCTAGGAATTCCACTTGGTGTGGTTGGATGTTGTGCTTAAGGGAGATTTTAGGATGGTGGCTGTTTAAAATTGCCATAAAATCATTCAAATCTGCCAACGAATGTGGCCATATTCCAAAAATATCATCCAGATATCTTATCACTGTCACGTCTTTGCACCAGCAAAGACGTGACAGTGATCCTGCAGCACTGTTCTCCTGACCTGGAGACTTTCATCATAAACTGCAGGCCCTTCTACTCCCCCCGTGAGTTCACCTCAATCATCCTGGTCGGTGTTTACATCCCACCACAGGCCAACGTGCAGGAGGCACAGCGGGCGCTCGCCGACCAGATACTGTGTGTGGAGCAGACCAACCCGGACTCCGTAGTTATTGTCCTTGGTGACTTTAACAAAGGGAACCTCAGTCATGAACTGCCCAAATATAGACAGTTTGTTAATTGCCCGACCAGAGAGGGGAACACTCTGGACCACTGTTACACCACAATCAGTGGTGCTTATCACGCCGTCCCCCGGGCTGCACTGGGCCACTCTGACCATGTCATGGTCCACCTGATTCCCACATACAGGCAGAAACTAAAACTGTGTAAACCTGTTGCGAGGACATCAAAGCAGTGGTGCAGTGAAGCCATAGAGGATCTGCGGGCATGTTTGGACTGCACTGACTGGGAGGTGTTCAGGACTGCTTCCAACAGTCTGGATGAGTTCACAGAGGCTGTGACGTCATACATCAGCTTCTGTGAGGACTGCTGTATCCCATCACGCACCAGGGTGAGTTATAACAATGACAAACCCTGGTTCACAGCTAAGCTCAGTCAGCTCAGGAGGCAAAAGGAGGAAGCTTTCAGGAGTGGGGACAGGGACAAGTTTAAAGAGTCCAAGTACAGGTTTAGCAAAGCGGTGAGAGAAGCTAAACGACTGTACTCTGAGAAACTTCAGCTCCAGTTCTCAGCCAATGACTCTGCTTCTGTCTGGAAAGGGCTCAGACAGATCACTAACTACAAACCTAAACCCCCCCACTCCATTAATGACTTCCGTCTGGCCAACGATCTGAATGAGTTCTACTGCCGCTTTGAAAGACAGTGGGACAAGCCTGACACTAACCTCCACATCAGAGCCACATCAGAACCCTCCTCCTCCCCTACCAAAGGAACGTCTCTCTCTATCCTGGAGAGAGATGTCAACAGGCTTTTTAAGAAGCAGAACCCCCGCAAAGCAGCCGGTCCTGACTCTGTCTCTCCATCATCCCTGAAGCACTGTGCTGATCAGCTGTCTCCAGTGTTCACAGACATCTTCAACACCTCACTGGAGATCTGCCACGTGCCAGCCTGCTTCAAATCCTCCACCATCATCCCTGTCCCCAAAAAACCAAGGCCCACAGGACTAAATGACTATAGACCCATTGCCCTGACCTCTGTGGTCATGAAATCATTTGAGCGTCTTGTCCTGTCCCATCTCAAATCCATCACTGACCCACTCCTGGACCCCCTGCAGTTCGCCTACAGAGCCAACAGGTCCGTAGACGACGCCGTCAACATGGCTCTCCACTTCATCCTCCAGCACCTGGACTCCTCAGGGACCTATGCCAGGATCCTGTTTGTGGACTTTAGCTCTGCCTTCAACACCATCATCCCGGCTCTGCTGCAGGACAAGCTCTCCCAGCTGAGCGTGCCTGACTCCACCTGCAGGTGGATCACCGACTTCCTGTCTGACAGGAGGCAGCACGTGAAGCTAGGAAAGCACGTGTCTGACTCCCAGACCATCAGCACTGGATCCCCGCAAGGCTGCGTTCTTTCTCCTCTGCTCTTCTCCCTGTACACCAACACCTGCACCTCCAGCCATCAGTCTGTCAAGCTCCTGAAGTTTGCAGACGACACCACTCTCATTGGACTCATCTCTGATGGCGATGAGTCTGCCTACAGGTGGGAGACTGAGCGTCTGGTGACCTGGTGCAGGCAGAACAACCTAGAGCTAAACGCTCTGAAGACAGTGGAAATGATAGTGGACTTCAGGAAGAGCCCAGCCCCACCCACCCCCATCTCCCTGTGTGACTCCCCCGTGGCTACCGTGGAGCATTTTCGCTTCTTGGGAACCACCATCACACAGGATCTCAAATGGGAGCTAAACATCAGCTCCCTCATCAAAAAAGCTCAGCAGAGGATGTATTTCCTGAGGCAATTGAAGAAGTTCAACCTGCCAAGGACTATGATGGTGAACTTCTACACCTCCATCATTGAGTCCATCCTCACCTCCTCCATCACCATCTGGTTTGCTGCTGCCACGGAGAGGGACAATAACAGACTGCAGCGTATCATCCACTCTGCTGAGAAGGTGATTGGCTGCAATCTTCCGTCCCTCCAGGACCTGCACGCCTCAAGGACTCTGAGGCGTGCAGGGAAGATTGTAGCTGACTCCTCCCACCCTGGACACAAACTCTTTGAGACACTCCCCTCTGGCAGGAGGCTGCGGTCCTTCAGGACCAAAACCTCTCGCCACAAAAATAGCTTCTTCCCATCTGCTATTAGCCTCATCAACAAGGCTAGAGAGCCCCACTGTTGCTGATCAATTGCACCAATCACCAGAAAAAATTCCTTGTATGTGAAAGCATACTTGGCAATAAAACTGATTCTGATTCTGATTCTGATTCTGATTCTAAATAGAGAGCTGGTGTTTTACTGCATTTTTGGAACACAGACCTCTCCCAATCTGCCATATAGATGTCCGCATACGCAGGTGAGTATTTACGGCCCATGGCGCATCCAGAGACCTGCAGGAAATACTTGCCATTGAATTCAAAATCATTCCTTTCTAATGTAAGTTTTAACAGGTCCAGGATGAAGTCATCGGGACGAGAGGGATCAGGATTCCTGTTAAAACATTCAGACACCGCTTTCAGGCCCAGTGTTGTATCTATGTTAGTACACAAGGAGTCCACATCAATGGAAAAAATATACGCATTAACACATGTTCGTATATTTTTCAATTTATTTACAAAATGATATGTATCCTTGACATAACTCGGATGTTGCTGTGACAGTGGGTTCAGGAAGAAATCGATATACTCCGTGATGTTGTATGTCTCCGAGCCACAGTGGCTGACAATGGGTCTGCCACTGGGGATGACATTTGGAACTGGCCACGACGCAGAAGGTTTGTGGATTTTAGGCAGCAGGTAGAATAGGCGTGGGCGAGGATTATCAGGGCCCATAAGGTAAGTTTTTTGTTTATTGTTTATGAATTTGTTTCTATATAACTGTTCTACTTTCTCTCTGACAATGGTCTGGGTTTCTGGCTGGAGTAAATATTGCAGTGGTTTGTAATAATGAGTGTCACTGAGTTGTCTGTCTGCTTCCTGTAAATAGTGAATTTTATCCTGTATACAGATTTGGCCTCCTTTGTCTGCGCCTTTAATGATGATGTCCGGGTTATTGGCGAGACTGGCGAGCGCTCCTCTCTCCGCCTGGCTGATGTTTTGCCTGCTGGAATGGCGCGGCTTGAACTGGCGGAAAGCTGCTATGTCCTCCTTGATGAGGTTCTGAATCGGAGATGACACTGCCTCCAATTTCGGTTCCCAGTGTGATAATGTAATAAAAGGTACGGCTTCCTGTTGTTTATTGTAATCAAAATAGTCTAATAATTTGAAACGGCGGTGATACAGGTGGAGGTCTTTGCGTATTTCTAGTGGAGTTGGTGGTTTGGGCGTAGGTATGAAAGTCAGTCCTTTTTCCAGTATTTCAATTTCTGCTCTATTTAGGGAGAAAGACTGGCTTAAGTTGACTATATTTGATGAAGAGGGGAGTGCATTGGCAGCATGTTTAACTTAGACAGCCAGTGTTTGAGGATCTTATCTGCCGTCTCCTTTGTCCAATGAATTGGATCATTGGGGTTAACTGTAAAATCTGGTCTGTCAGTGCGGGTTAAGAAGTTATATTTCAGCCTGATTTTTTTGTTCATTTCAGAAATTAATACCTGTTGGTTTTCTGGTATTTTGTTAGAGTAATGAATGATGGGGACGTGGATGATGGCCATCGGGAAAGCCGTTGTTGTCACGGCAACCAGCTGTTGCAGTTGTTTGCACGAGGTGGGTGTGGTTTGTTCCCTCAGGCAGTTATTGAGTCCGACTGACAGAATAACATGCTCCACCTGTGGTTGGATACTCAGTTTTTTGAGCAGGTGTGTCACGTGTGAGCAGGTGGCACCGGGATAGCTGTCCACTTGGACCCGCTCGTCGGTGAAGACTGGGATTCTGGCCAGATTGGAGTCGCCAATTATTAAAATTGGTTTTCTGACCGTCAATCGCCAGTCCTGATTTTTGTAGATGGTATGCTGGTGGACTGTCGGCTCTGTGCGCTCCGGTCTGGCTCGTGTGCGAGCGGCGGTACGCTGGGGTTTGGGCACCGGGCTGGAGTCAGACTGAGGAGTATTAGTGTCATTTTGACTTTCAGTTGTGTCCTCTGTCATCATGTTTTTCTCTCCATCCTGTGCCCCCGCCATCACCGTGTTCACCCCTCGCACCGGTTCAGACTCAGCGAGCGCACCTTGAGTGACGTCATCCAGTGCGCCGTGTGTTGCAGAGGTCAGAGAGATTGTCTCGGCCACGGACACAGCCACGTTCGAAAGTTGGGGACCAATTGGTAAGTTATTTACCGAGTCTTCCTCACAAACCAGTTCAAAATTTATTTTGGGGATATTGTCTTGATTTGTGTTATTAGGATATTGCTCTGTGATCTCGTTTGGTGGGGGTGTTTTCTCCGTTACAGGCTGTGAAGCAAGTAACGGTGCGTCAGCGTGGCACGGATACACTTGGGCCGTTGTTTGTCTGTGCGCCTGGCGTGGTACCGTCGGCTCCTGGGCAGGAGGGGGCGCAGGAGCTAGAATGGTGTGCGGCTCCTTAGCCGTAGTGGCGGAGCTCCCCCTCGT
Source organism: Trachinotus anak (assembly GCF_046630095.1). NCBI lineage: Eukaryota > Metazoa > Chordata > Actinopteri > Carangiformes > Carangidae > Trachinotus > Trachinotus anak. The sequence continues at coordinate 169,046 of NW_027273857.1, read as the reverse complement.
GTTTGGTTCGGCCTGGCTCGGCTCAGATGGACCAGGGAGCCCCAAGTTTCCCGGTTGCGCTGCTTCTTAGGACGGTAATTAATACTTTATTTCAAAAAAGAGGAAATATGTCCTTTATTTTTTGGAACACCTTGTAATAATTGACTATTTCTTTAATCCCATCTATAGGAGAAGTGCTGACTGACCTGGCTCTGGCAGGGTTAGGTTAGGGGACAATGCTCTTTTAAAATAAGATAAATAAAGTTTTCTTTAAAAAAAATTAGAGAGCAGCTCTGGCAACAGGTATCTGCAACGTCATTTTCATATTTACTTCTCCTTAAGGGTTCTTATAACTCCTATAATAATAAAATGAAACAGAGACAAAATTAAAATGATTGAAATTGTAGAGAAAAGGGGGAGAGCCAAATAAAGGGTTAAAAACATAATAAAAAATCACTTAAAGTGGGTGTATCAGGGTTACAACCTCACAGGGTTGAGAGATCTTAGGGTTAGGCACCCACCCCTGTATGGTTGAGGTTAGGGGAGGGGCCATGTACAGGTTAAAATTAATAAATAAATAAACAAAAAAGACGGTTGATGTTAGGCACCCTCCCTTAGATGGTTATGTTTAGGAAAAGGTTCTGGAAAATAATAGAAAAAAAAAAAAAAAAAAAAGGTTGGGTTATTGTACAGAAGTGATTGGTGCATATCACCAGGGAAAATTAAACCACGCCAATGAACACAATACCCAATTAATATGTAGCTTACATAAGGAGAGATGTTTTGTGAATTTATGAGGGAGAGAATGGATAAGAACAATGAATTGGTATTTATTAATAAGTTGTTGCTTTTAAAACATATTATATAGCTCTAGTTCCTAAGTTATTTTTATAGTTTTTTAAAATTCTTTTTATAAAAACGAGATATCTTAAACCATCTTTTACTATAAAATTCATATGAAAAATATAATGTGTAAAAGAGAGTTTGTTTTTATAATTAATAAATAGTAGTTTTTAAAGAGGATATTTATAATGTTTTAGTAAAAAGCATTAGTTTCTAAAGACTTTTCATAAAAAGAAACTTAACTTATTGTTTTTCATTAAGTCCTTTTGGATTGATAGTTTCCAATGTGTTTATCCATTCTCTTTCTTTTCTTTTTCTGAAGGATCTCGACCAGTTGTTGTTATTTTCTAGTCCCAGAAAGATGTAATTGTTGGGACCATGATTTCTGAGATGATTATAAAGAATAGTAGAGTTTTCTGTTTTATTGAGTTGATATGTATGCTGATAGATCCTGGTTTTTAAGCTGTTGCCTGTCTCTCCTATGTATATTTTTTTAACAGATGGTGCACTGGATCGCATAAACTACATTTCTGACGTCTTCCTTGAAGCTCTGTCTGATGGGAGCACCTTTGTCAGAGAATGTGTTTTCTATAAAGAGTTTGTTTATAAATTTGGGGTTGTTTGAGCGTGGTTTTTCTTGTTTTCCCATTGCCGTGTGTACCAGAATGTCCTTCAGATTCTTGTTTCTCCTGTAGGCAGTGATCATCTTAAAATCTCCCAGTTCCTGGATTTGGTTTTGTGCCTGTTGAAAATGGGTTTTCAAAACAGAGTTTAGTTGTGCCACATGAGGTGAGTAAGTAATTACAAAAGGTATGAGCGAGCGGCATGTTATTTTTCCTGCCAGTGTATTCCCCGGATGATTCAAACAGTCTCTTCACCTCACTCTTAATGGCTCTGAGAAACCTGGCTGAATAACCTCTCGGCCTCAGAGCTGCAAATAGAGTATTGGTGGCAGTCTCTACATCCTGTTTATGGGTGCAGATTCTGTGAAATCTGATGAGTTGTGATTTTATGAGACCTTTATATGTATGACGGGGATGAAAGCTGGTCTTATGGAGCAAAGCATGCCTGTCTGTATCCTTAAAGTATACTCTGGTGGCTATGCCTTTTGTACTCTGATTAACATTACAGAAGAAGGCTTGTGTATCTAGGAATTCCACTTGGTGTGGTTGGATGTTGTGCTTAAGGGAGATTTTAGGATGGTGGCTGTTTAAAATTGCCATAAAATCATTCAAATCTGCCAACGAATGTGGCCATATTCCAAAAATATCATCCAGATATCTTATCACTGTCACGTCTTTGCTGGTGCAAAGACGTGACAGTGATCCTGCAGCACTGTTCTCCTGACCTGGAGACTTTCATCATAAACTGCAGGCCCTTCTACTCCCCCCGTGAGTTCACCTCAATCATCCTGGTCGGTGTTTACATCCCACCACAGGCCAACGTGCAGGAGGCACAGCGGGCGCTCGCCGACCAGATACTGTGTGTGGAGCAGACCAACCCGGACTCCGTAGTTATTGTCCTTGGTGACTTTAACAAAGGGAACCTCAGTCATGAACTGCCCAAATATAGACAGTTTGTTAATTGCCCGACCAGAGAGGGGAACACTCTGGACCACTGTTACACCACAATCAGTGGTGCTTATCACGCCGTCCCCCGGGCTGCACTGGGCCACTCTGACCATGTCATGGTCCACCTGATTCCCACATACAGGCAGAAACTAAAACTGTGTAAACCTGTTGCGAGGACATCAAAGCAGTGGTGCAGTGAAGCCATAGAGGATCTGCGGGCATGTTTGGACTGCACTGACTGGGAGGTGTTCAGGACTGCTTCCAACAGTCTGGATGAGTTCACAGAGGCTGTGACGTCATACATCAGCTTCTGTGAGGACTGCTGTATCCCATCACGCACCAGGGTGAGTTATAACAATGACAAACCCTGGTTCACAGCTAAGCTCAGTCAGCTCAGGAGGCAAAAGGAGGAAGCTTTCAGGAGTGGGGACAGGGACAAGTTTAAAGAGTCCAAGTACAGGTTTAGCAAAGCGGTGAGAGAAGCTAAACGACTGTACTCTGAGAAACTTCAGCTCCAGTTCTCAGCCAATGACTCTGCTTCTGTCTGGAAAGGGCTCAGACAGATCACTAACTACAAACCTAAACCCCCCCACTCCATTAATGACTTCCGTCTGGCCAACGATCTGAATGAGTTCTACTGCCGCTTTGAAAGACAGTGGGACAAGCCTGACACTAACCTCCACATCAGAGCCACATCAGAACCCCCCTCCTCCTCCTCTACCAAAGGAACGTCTCTCTCTATCCTGGAGAGAGATGTCAACAGGCTTTTTAAGAAGCAGAACCCCCGCAAAGCAGCCGGTCCTGACTCTGTCTCTCCATCATCCCTGAAGCACTGTGCTGATCAGCTGTCTCCAGTGTTCACAGACATCTTCAACACCTCACTGGAGATCTGCCACGTGCCAGCCTGCTTCAAATCCTCCACCATCATCCCTGTCCCCAAAAAACCAAGGCCCACAGGACTAAATGACTATAGACCCATTGCCCTGACCTCTGTGGTCATGAAATCATTTGAGCGTCTTGTCCTGTCCCATCTCAAATCCATCACTGACCCACTCCTGGACCCCCTGCAGTTCGCCTACAGAGCCAACAGGTCTGTAGACGACGCCGTCAACATGGCTCTCCACTTCATCCTCCAGCACCTGGACTCCTCAGGGACCTATGCCAGGATCCTGTTTGTGGACTTTAGCTCTGCCTTCAACACCATCATCCCGGCTCTGCTGCAGGACAAGCTCTCCCAGCTGAGCGTGCCTGACTCCACCTGCAGGTGGATCACCGACTTCCTGTCTGACAGGAGGCAGCACGTGAAGCTAGGAAAGCACGTGTCTGACTCCCAGACCATCAGCACTGGATCCCCGCAAGGCTGCGTTCTTTCTCCTCTGCTCTTCTCCCTGTACACTAACACCTGCACCTCCAGCCATCAGTCTGTCAAGCTCCTGAAGTTTGCAGACGACACCACTCTCATTGGACTCATCTCTGATGGCGATGAGTCTGCCTACAGGTGGGAGACTGAGCGTCTGGTGACCTGGTGCAGGCAGAACAACCTAGAGCTAAACGCTCTGAAGACAGTGGAAATGATAGTGGACTTCAGGAAGAGCCCAGCCCCACCCACCCCCATCTCCCTGTGTGACTCCCCCGTGGCTACCGTGGAGCATTTTCGCTTCTTGGGAACCACCATCACACAGGATCTCAAATGGGAGCTAAACATCAGCTCCCTCATCAAAAAAGCTCAGCAGAGGATGTATTTCCTGAGGCAATTGAAGAAGTTCAACCTGCCAAGGACTATGATGGTGAACTTCTACACCTCCATCATTGAGTCCATCCTCACCTCCTCCATCACCATCTGGTTTGCTGCTGCCACGGAGAGGGACAATAACAGACTGCAGCGTATCATCCACTCTGCTGAGAAGGTGATTGGCTGCAATCTTCCGTCCCTCCAGGACCTGCACGCCTCAAGGACTCTGAGGCGTGCAGGGAAGATTGTAGCTGACTCCTCCCACCCTGGACACAAACTCTTTGAGACACTCCCCTCTGGCAGGAGGCTGCGGTCCTTCAGGACCAAAACCTCTCGCCACAAAAATAGCTTCTTCCCATCTGCTATTAGCCTCATCAACAAGGCTAGAGAGCCCCACTGTTGCTGATCAATTGCACCAATCACCAGAAAAAATTCCTTGTATGTGAAAGCATACTTGGCAATAAAACTGATTCTGATTCTGATTCTGATTCTGATTCTAAATAGAGAGCTGGTGTTTTACTGCATTTTTGGAACACAGACCTCTCCCAATCTGCCATATAGATGTCCGCATACGCAGGTGAGTATTTACGGCCCATGGCGCATCCAGAGACCTGCAGGAAATACTTGCCATTGAATTCAAAATCATTCCTTTCTAATGTAAGTTTTAACAGGTCCAGGATGAAGTCATCGGGACGAGAGGGATCGGGATTCCTGTTAAAACATTCAGACACCGCTTTCAGGCCCAGTGTTGTATCTATGTTAGTACACAAGGAGTCCACATCAATGGAAAAAATATACGCATTAACACATGTTCGTATATTTTTCAATTTATTTACAAAATGATATGTATCCTTGACATAACTCGGATGTTGCTGTGACAGTGGGTTCAGGAAGAAATCGATATACTCCGTGATGTTGTATGTCTCCGAGCCACAGTGGCTGACAATGGGTCTGCCACTGGGGATGACATTTGGAACTGGCCACGACGCAGAAGGTTTGTGGATTTTAGGCAGCAGGTAGAATAGGCGTGGGCGAGGATTATCAGGGCCCATAAGGTAAGTTTTTTGTTTATTGTTTATGAATTTGTTTCTATATAACTGTTCTACTTTCTCTCTGACAATGGTCTGGGTTTCTGGCTGGAGTAAATATTGCAGTGGTTTGTAATAATGAGTGTCACTGAGTTGTCTGTCTGCTTCCTGTAAATAGTGAATTTTATCCTGTATACAGATTTGGCCTCCTTTGTCTGCGCCTTTAATGATGATGTCCGGGTTATTGGCGAGACTGGCGAGCGCTCCTCTCTCCGCCTGGCTGATGTTTTGCCTGCTGGAATGGCGCGGCTTGAACTGGCGGAAAGCTGCTATGTCCTCCTTGATGAGGTTCTGAATCGGAGATGACACTGCCTCCAATTTCGGTTCCCAGTGTGATAATGTAATAAAAGGTACGGCTTCCTGTTGTTTATTGTAATCAAAATAGTCTAATAATTTGAAACGGCGGTGATACAGGTGGAGGTCTTTGCGTATTTCTAGTGGAGTTGGTGGTTTGGGCGTAGGTATGAAAGTCAGTCCTTTTTCCAGTATTTCAATTTCTGCTCTATTTAGGGAGAAAGACTGGCTTAAGTTGACTATATTTGATGAAGAGGGGAGTGCATTGGCAGCATGTTTAACTTAGACAGCCAGTGTTTGAGGATCTTATCTGCCGTCTCCTCTGTCCAATGAATTGGATCATTGGGGTTAACTGTAAAATCTGGTCTGTCAATACGGGTTAAGAAGTTATATTTCAGCCTGATTTTTTGGTTCATTTCAGAAATTAATACCTGTTGGTTTTCTGGTATTTTGTTAGAGTAATGAATGATGGGGACGTGGATGATGGCCATCGGGAAAGCCGTTGTTGTCACGGCAACCAGCTGTTGCAGTTGTTTGCACGAGGTGGGTGTGGTTTGTTCCCTCAGGCAGTTATTGAGTCCGACTGACAGAATAACATGCTCCACCTGTGGTTGGATACTCAGTTTTTTGAGCAGGTGTGTCACGTGTGAGCAGGTGGCACCGGGATAGCTGTCCACTTGGACCCGCTCGTCGGTGAAGACTGGGATTCTGGCCAGATTGGAGTCGCCAATTATTAAAATTGGTTTTCTGACCGTCAATCGCCAGTCCTGATTTTTGTAGATGGTATGCTGGTGGACTGTCGGCTCTGTGCGCTCCGGTCTGGCTCGTGTGCGAGCGGCGGTACGCTGGGGTTTGGGCACCGGGCTGGAGTCAGACTGAGGAGTATTAGTGTCATTTTGACTTTCAGTTGTGTCCTCTGTCATCATGTTTTTCTCTCCATCCTGTGCCCCCGCCATCACCGTGTTCACCCCTCGCACCGGTTCAGACTCAGCGAGCGCACCTTGAGTGACGTCATCCAGTGCGCCGTGTGTTGCAGAGGTCAGAGAGATTGTCTCGGCCACGGACACAGCCACGTTCGAAAGTTGGGGACCAATTGGTAAGTTATTTACCGAGTCTTCCTCACAAACCAGTTCAAAATTTATTTTGGGGATATTGTCTTGATTTGTGTTATTAGGATATTGCTCTGTGATCTCGTTTGGTGGGGGTGTTTTCTCCGTTACAGGCTGTGAAGCAAGTAACGGTGCGTCAGCGTGGCACGGATACACTTGGGCCGTTGTTTGTCTGTGCGCCTGGCGTGGTACCGTCGGCTCCTGGGCAGGAGGGGGCGCAGGAGCTAGAATGGTGTGCGGCTCCTTAGCCGTAGTGGCGGAGCTCCCCCTCGTGTTTGGTTCGGCCTGGCTCGGCTCAGATGGACCAGGGAGCCCCAAGTTTCCCGGTTGCGCTGCTTCTTAGGACGGTAATTAATACTTTATTTCAAAAAAGAGGAAATATGTCCTTTATTTTTTGGAACACCTTGTAATAATTGACTATTTCTTTAATCCCATCTATAGGAGAAGTGCTGACTGACCTGGCTCTGGCAGGGTTAGGTTAGGGGACAATGCTCTTTTAAAATAAGATAAATAAAGTTTTCTTTAAAAAAAATTAGAGAGCAGCTCTGGCAACAGGTATCTGCAACGTCATTTTCATATTTACTTCTCCTTAAGGGTTCTTATAACTCCTATAATAATAAAATGAAACAGAGACAAAATTAAAATGATTGAAATTGTAGAGAAAAGGGGGAGTACCAAATAAAGGGTTAAAAACATAATAAAAAATCACTTAAAGTGGGTGTATCAGGGTTACAACCTCACAGGGTTGAGAGATCTTAGGGTTAGGCACCCACCCCTGTATGGTTGAGGTTAGGGGAGGGGCCATGTACAGGTTAAAATTAATAAATAAATAAACAAAAAAGACGGTTGATGTTAGGCACCCTCCCTTAGATGGTTATGTTTAGGAAAAGGTTCTGGAAAATAATAGAAAAAAAAAAAAAAAAAAAAAGGTTGGGTTATTGTACAGAAGTGATTGGTGCATATCACCAGGGAAAATTAAACCACGCCAATGAACACAATACCCAATTAATATGTAGCTTACATAAGGAGAGATGTTTTGTGAATTTATGAGGGAGAGAATGGATAAGAACAATGAATTGGTATTTATTAATAAGTTGTTGCTTTTAAAACATATTATATAGCTCTAGTTCCTAAGTTATTTTTATAGTTTTTTAAAATTCTTTTTATAAAAACGAGATATCTTAAACCATCTTTTACTATAAAATTCATATGAAAAATATAATGTGTAAAAGAGAGTTTGTTTTTATAATTAATAAATAGTAGTTTTTAAAGAGGATATTTATAATGTTTTAGTAAAAAGCATTAGTTTCTAAAGACTTTTCATAAAAAGAAACTTAACTTTAGTTTCCAATGTGTTTATCCATTCTCTTTCTTTTCTTTTTCTGAAGGATCTCGACCAGTTGTTGTTATTTTCTAGTCCCAGAAAGATGTAATTGTTGGGACCATGATTTCTGAGATGATTATAAAGAATAGTAGAGTTTTCTGTTTTATTGAGTTGATATGTATGCTGATAGATCCTGGTTTTTAAGCTGTTGCCTGTCTCTCCTATGTATATTTTTTTACAGATGGTGCACTGGATCGCATAAACTACATTTCTGACGTCTTCCTTGAAGCTCTGTCTGATGGGAGCACCTTTGTCAGAGAATGTGTTTTCTATAAAGAGTTTGTTTATAAATTTGGGGTTGTTTGAGCGTGGTTTTTCTTGTTTTCCCATTGCCGTGTGTACCAGAATGTCCTTCAGATTCTTGTTTCTCCTGTAGGCAGTGATCATCTTAAAATCTCCCAGTTCCTGGATTTGGTTTTGTGCCTGTTGAAAATGGGTTTTCAAAACAGAGTTTAGTTGTGCCACATGAGGTGAGTAAGTAATTACAAAAGGTATGAGCGAGCGGCATGTTATTTTTCCTGCCAGTGTATTCCCCGGATGATTCAAACAGTCTCTTCACCTCACTCTTAATGGCTCTGAGAAACCTGGCTGAATAACCTCTCGGCCTCAGAGCTGCAAATAGAGTATTGGTGGCAGTCTCTACATCCTGTTTATGGGTGCAGATTCTGTGAAATCTGATGAGTTGTGATTTTATGAGACCTTTATATGTATGACGGGGATGAAAGCTGGTCTTATGGAGCAAAGCATGCCTGTCTGTATCCTTAAAGTATACTCTGGTGGCTATGCCTTTTGTACTCTGATTAACATTACAGAAGAAGGCTTGTGTATCTAGGAATTCCACTTGGTGTGGTTGGATGTTGTGCTTAAGGGAGATTTTAGGATGGTGGCTGTTTAAAATTGCCATAAAATCATTCAAATCTGCCAACGAATGTGGCCATATTCCAAAAATATCATCCAGATATCTTAAATAGAGAGCTGGTGTTTTACTGCATTTTTGGAACACAGACCTCTCCCAATCTGCCATATAGATGTCCGCATACGCAGGTGAGTATTTACGGCCCATGGCGCATCCAGAGACCTGCAGGAAATACTTGCCATTGAATTCAAAATCATTCCTTTCTAATGTAAGTTTTAACAGGTCCAGGATGAAGTCATCGGGACGAGAGGGATCAGGATTCCTGTTAAAACATTCAGACACCGCTTTCAGGCCCAGTGTTGTATCTATGTTAGTACACAAGGAGTCCACATCAATGGAAAAAATATACGCATTAACACATGTTCGTATATTTTTCAATTTATTTACAAAATGATATGTATCCTTGACATAACTCGGATGTTGCTGTGACAGTGGGTTCAGGAAGAAATCGATATACTCCGTGATGTTGTATGTCTCCGAGCCACAGTGGCTGACAATGGGTCTGCCACTGGGGATGACATTTGGAACTGGCCACGACGCAGAAGGTTTGTGGATTTTAGGCAGCAGGTAGAATAGGCGTGGGCGAGGATTATCAGGGCCCATAAGGTAAGTTTTTTGTTTATTGTTTATGAATTTGTTTCTATATAACTGTTCTACTTTCTCTCTGACAATGGTCTGGGTTTCTGGCTGGAGTAAATATTGCAGTGGTTTGTAATAATGAGTGTCACTGAGTTGTCTGTCTGCTTCCTGTAAATAGTGAATTTTATCCTGTATACAGATTTGGCCTCCTTTGTCTGCGCCTTTAATGATGATGTCCGGGTTATTGGCGAGACTGGCGAGCGCTCCTCTCTCCGCCTGGCTGATGTTTTGCCTGCTGGAATGGCGCGGCTTGAACTGGCGGAAAGCTGCTATGTCCTCCTTGATGAGGTTCTGAATCGGAGATGACACTGCCTCCAATTTCGGTTCCCAGTGTGATAATGTAATAAAAGGTACGGCTTCCTGTTGTTTATTGTAATCAAAATAGTCTAATAATTTGAAACGGCGGTGATACAGGTGGAGGTCTTTGCGTATTTCTAGTGGAGTTGGTGGTTTGGGCGTAGGTATGAAAGTCAGTCCTTTTTCCAGTATTTCAATTTCTGCTCTATTTAGGGAGAAAGACTGGCTTAAGTTGACTATATTTGATGAAGAGGGGAGTGCATTGGCAGCATGTTTAACTTAGACAGCCAGTGTTTGAGGATCTTATCTGCCGTCTCCTTTGTCCAATGAATTGGATCATTGGGGTTAACTGTAAAATCTGGTCTGTCAATGCGGGTTAAGAAGTTATATTTCAGCCTGATTTTTTGGTTCATTTCAGAAATTAATACCTGTTGGTTTTCTGGTATTTTGTTAGAGTAATGAATGATGGGGACGTGGATGATGGCCATCGGGAAAGCCGTTGTTGTCACGGCAACCAGCTGTTGCAGTTGTTTGCACGAGGTGGGTGTGGTTTGTTCCCTCAGGCAGTTATTGAGTCCGACTGACAGAATAACATGCTCCACCTGTGGTTGGATACTCAGTTTTTTGAGCAGGTGTGTCACGTGTGAGCAGGTGGCACCGGGATAGCTGTCCACTTGGACCCGCTCGTCGGTGAAGACTGGGATTCTGGCCAGATTGGAGTCGCCAATTATTAAAATTGGTTTTCTGACCGTCAATCGCCAGTCCTGATTTTTGTAGATGGTATGCTGGTGGACTGTCGGCTCTGTGCGCTCCGGTCTGGCTCGTGTGCGAGCGGCGGTACGCTGGGGTTTGGGCACCGGGCTGGAGTCAGACTGAGGAGTATTAGTGTCATTTTGACTTTCAGTTGTGTCCTCTGTCATCATGTTTTTCTCTCCATCCTGTGCCCCCGCCATCACCGTGTTCACCCCTCGCACCGGTTCAGACTCAGCGAGCGCACCTTGAGTGACGTCATCCAGTGCGCCGTGTGTTGCAGAGGTCAGAGAGATTGTCTCGGCCACGGACACAGCCACGTTCGAAAGTTGGGGACCAATTGGTAAGTTATTTACCGAGTCTTCCTCACAAACCAGTTCAAAATTTATTTTGGGGATATTGTCTTGATTTGTGTTATTAGGATATTGCTCTGTGATCTCGTTTGGTGGGGGTGTTTTCTCCGTTACAGGCTGTGAAGCAAGTAACGGTGCGTCAGCGTGGCACGGATACACTTGGGCCGTTGTTTGTCTGTGCGCCTGGCGTGGTACCGTCGGCTCCTGGGCAGGAGGGGGCGCAGGAGCTAGAATGGTGTGCGGCTCCTTAGCCGTAGTGGCGGAGCTCCCCCTCGTGTTTGGTTCGGCCTGGCTCGGCTCAGATGGACCAGGGAGCCCCAAGTTTCCCGGTTGCGCTGCTTCTTAGGACGGTAATTAATACTTTATTTCAAAAAAGAGGAAATATGTCCTTTATTTTTTGGAACACCTTGTAATAATTGACTATTTCTTTAATCCCATCTATAGGAGAAGTGCTGACTGACCTGGCTCTGGCAGGGTTAGGTTAGGGGACAATGCTCTTTTAAAATAAGATAAATAAAGTTTTCTTTAAAAAAAATTAGAGAGCAGCTCTGGCAACAGGTATCTGCAACGTCATTTTCATATTTACTTCTCCTTAAGGGTTCTTATAACTCCTATAATAATAAAATGAAACAGAGACAAAATTAAAATGACAATATATGAAAAATTAAAAACAAATACATTAGGGTTAAAAAAGAACCTTTGTTTCCTGAAAAAAATTGTAGAGAAAAGGGGGAGAGCCAAATAAAGGGTTAAAAACATAATAAAAAATCACTTAAAGTGGGTGTATCAGGGTTACAACCTCACAGGGTTGAGAGATCTTAGGGTTAGGCACCCACCCCTGTATGGTTGAGGTTAGGGGAGGGGCCATGTACAGGTTAAAATTAATAAATAAATAAACAAAAAAGACGGTTGATGTTAGGCACCCTCCCTTAGATGGTTATGTTTAGGAAGAGGTTCTGGAAAATAATAGAAAAAAAAAAAAAAAAAGGTTGGGTTATTGTACAGAAGTGATTGGTGCATATCACCAGGGTAAATTAAACCACGCCAATGAACACAATACCCAATTAATATGTAGCTTACATAAGGAGAGATGTTTTGTGAATTTATGAGGGAGAGAATGGATAAGAACAATGAATTGGTATTTATTAATAAGTTGTTGCTTTTAAAACATATTATATAGCTCTAGTTCCTAAGTTATTTTTATAGTTTTTTAAAATTCTTTTTATAAAAACGAGATATCTTAAACCATCTTTTACTATAAAATTCATATGAAAAATATAATGTGTAAAAGAGAGTTTGTTTTTATAATTAATAAATAGTAGTTTTTAAAGAGGTTATTTATAATGTTTTAGTAAAAAGCATTAGTTTCTAAAGACTTTTCATAAAAAGAAACTTAACTTATTGTTTTTCATTAAGTCCTTTTGGATTGATAGTTTCCAATGTGTTTATCCATTCTCTTTCTTTTCTTTTTCTGAAGGATCTCGACCAGTTGTTGTTATTTTCTAGTCCCAGAAAGATGTAATTGTTGGGACCATGATTTCTGAGATGATTATAAAGAATAGTAGAGTTTTCTGTTTTATTGAGTTGATATGTATGCTGATAGATCCTGGTTTTTAAGCTGTTGCCTGTCTCTCCTATGTATATTTTTTTACAGATGGTGCACTGGATCGCATAAACTACATTTCTGACGTCTTCCTTGAAGCTCTGTCTGATGGGAGCACCTTTGTCAGAGAATGTGTTTTCTATAAAGAGTTTGTTTATAAATTTGGGGTTGTTTGAGCGTGGTTTTTCTTGTTTTCCCATTGCCGTGTGTACCAGAATGTCCTTCAGATTCTTGTTTCTCCTGTAGGCAGTGATCATCTTAAAATCTCCCAGTTCCTGGATTTGGTTTTGTGCCTGTTGAAAATGGGTTTTCAAAACAGAGTTTAGTTGTGCCACATGAGGTGAGTAAGTAATTACAAAAGGTATGAGCGAGCGGCATGTTATTTTCCCTGCCAGTGTATTCCCCGGATGATTCAAACAGTCTCTTCACCTCACTCTTAATGGCTCTGAGAAACCTGGCTGAATAACCTCTCGGCCTCAGAGCTGCAAATAGAGTATTGGTGGCAGTCTCTACATCCTGTTTATGGGTGCAGATTCTGTGAAATCTGATGAGTTGTGATTTTATGAGACCTTTATATGTATGACGGGGATGAAAGCTGGTCTTATGGAGCAAAGCATGCCTGTCTGTATCCTTAAAGTATACTCTGGTGGCTATGCCTTTTGTACTCTGATTAACATTACAGAAGAAGGCTTGTGTATCTAGGAATTCCACTTGGTGTGGTTGGATGTTGTGCTTAAGGGAGATTTTAGGATGGTGGCTGTTTAAAATTGCCATAAAATCATTCAAATCTGCCAACGAATGTGGCCATATTCCAAAAATATCATCCAGATATCTTAAATAGAGAGCTGGTGTTTTACTGCATTTTTGGAACACAGACCTCTCCCAATCTGCCATATAGATGTCCGCATACGCAGGTGAGTATTTACGGCCCATGGCGCATCCAGAGACCTGCAGGAAATACTTGCCATTGAATTCAAAATCATTCCTTTCTAATGTAAGTTTTAACAGGTCCAGGATGAAGTCATCGGGACGAGAGGGATCAGGATTCCTGTTAAAACATTCAGACACCGCTTTCAGGCCCAGTGTTGTATCTATGTTAGTACACAAGGAGTCCACATCAATGGAAAAAATATACGCATTAACACATGTTCGTATATTTTTCAATTTATTTACAAAATGATATGTATCCTTGACATAACTCGGATGTTGCTGTGACAGTGGGTTCAGGAAGAAATCGATATACTCCGTGATGTTGTATGTCTCCGAGCCACAGTGGCTGACAATGGGTCTGCCACTGGGGATGACATTTGGAACTGGCCACGACGCAGAAGGTTTGTGGATTTTAGGCAGCAGGTAGAATAGGCGTGGGCGAGGATTATCAGGGCCCATAAGGTAAGTTTTTTGTTTATTGTTTATGAATTTGTTTCTATATAACTGTTCTACTTTCTCTCTGACAATGGTCTGGGTTTCTGGCTGGAGTAAATATTGCAGTGGTTTGTAATAATGAGTGTCACTGAGTTGTCTGTCTGCTTCCTGTAAATAGTGAATTTTATCCTGTATACAGATTTGGCCTCCTTTGTCTGCGCCTTTAATGATGATGTCCGGGTTATTGGCGAGACTGGCGAGCGCTCCTCTCTCCGCCTGGCTGATGTTTTGCCTGCTGGAATGGCGCGGCTTGAACTGGCGGAAAGCTGCTATGTCCTCCTTGATGAGGTTCTGAATCGGAGATGACACTGCCTCCAATTTCGGTTCCCAGTGTGATAATGTAATAAAAGGTACGGCTTCCTGTTGTTTATTGTAATCAAAATAGTCTAATAATTTGAAACGGCGGTGATACAGGTGGCGGTCTTTGCGTATTTCTAGTGGAGTTGGTGGTTTGGGCGTAGGTATGAAAGTCAGTCCTTTTTCCGGTATTTCAATTTCTGCTCTATTTAGGGAGAAAGACTGGCTTAAGTTGACTATATTTGATGAAGAGGGGAGTGCATTGGCAGCATGTTTAACTTAGACAGCCAGTGTTTGAGGATCTTATCTGCCGTCTCCTTTGTCCAATGAATTGGATCATTGGGGTTAACTGTAAAATCTGGTCTGTCAATGCGGGTTAAGAAGTTATATTTCAGCCTGATTTTTTGGTTCATTTCAGAAATTAATACCTGTTGGTTTTCTGGTATTTTGTTAGAGTAATGAATGATGGGGACGTGGATGATGGCCATCGGGAAAGCCGTTGTTGTCACGGCAACCAGCTGTTGCAGTTGTTTGCACGAGGTGGGTGTGGTTTGTTCCCTCAGGCAGTTATTGAGTCCGACTGACAGAATAACATGCTCCACCTGTGGTTGGATACTCAGTTTTTTGAGCAGGTGTGTCACGTGTGAGCAGGTGGCACCGGGATAGCTGTCCACTTGGACCCGCTCGTCGGTGAAGACTGGGATTCTGGCCAGATTGGAGTCGCCAATTATTAAAATTGGTTTTCTGACCGTCAATCGCCAGTCCTGATTTTTGTAGATGGTATGCTGGTGGACTGTCGGCTCTGTGCGCTCCGGTCTGGCTCGTGTGCGAGCGGCGGTACGCTGGGGTTTGGGCACCGGGCTGGAGTCAGACTGAGGAGTATTAGTGTCATTTTGACTTTCAGTTGTGTCCTCTGTCATCATGTTTTTCTCTCCATCCTGTGCCCCCGCCATCACCGTGTTCACCCCTCGCACCGGTTCAGACTCAGCGAGCGCACCTTGAGTGACGTCATCCAGTGCGCCGTGTGTTGCAGAGGTCAGAGAGATTGTCTCGGCCACGGACACAGCCACGTTCGAAAGTTGGGGACCAATTGGTAAGTTATTTACCGAGTCTTCCTCACAAACCAGTTCAAAATTTATTTTGGGGATATTGTCTTGATTTGTGTTATTAGGATATTGCTCTGTGATCTCGTTTGGTGGGGGTGTTTTCTCCGTTACAGGCTGTGAAGCAAGTAACGGTGCGTCAGCGTGGCACGGATACACTTGGGCCGTTGTTTGTCTGTGCGCCTGGCGTGGTACCGTCGGCTCCTGGGCAGGAGGGGGCGCAGGAGCTAGAATGGTGTGCGGCTCCTTAGCCGTAGTGGCGGAGCTCCCCCTCGTGTTTGGTTCGGCCTGGCTCGGCTCAGATGGACCAGGGAGCCCCAAGTTTCCCGGTTGCGCTGCTTCTTAGGACGGTAATTAATACTTTATTTCAAAAAAGAGGAAATATGTCCTTTATTTTTTGGAACACCTTGTAATAATTGACTATTTCTTTAATCCCATCTATAGGAGAAGTGCTGACTGACCTGGCTCTGGCAGGGTTAGGTTAGGGGACAATGCTCTTTTAAAATAAGATAAATAAAGTTTTCTTTAAAAAAAATTAGAGAGCAGCTCTGGCAACAGGTATCTGCAACGTCATTTTCATATTTACTTCTCCTTAAGGGTTCTTATAACTCCTATAATAATAAAATGAAACAGAGACAAAATTAAAATGACAATATATGAAAAATTAAAAACAAATACATTAGGGTTAAAAAAGAACCTTTGTTTCCTGAAAAAAATTGTAGAGAAAAGGGGGAGAGCCAAATAAAGGGTTAAAAACATAATAAAAAATCACTTAAAGTGGGTGTATCAGGGTTACAACCTCACAGGGTTGAGAGATCTTAGGGTTAGGCACCCACCCCTGTATGGTTGAGGTTAGGGGAGGGGCCATGTACAGGTTAAAATTAATAAATAAATAAACAAAAAAGACGGTTGATGTTAGGCACCCTCCCTTAGATGGTTATGTTTAGGAAAAGGTTCTGGAAAATAATAGAAAAAAAAAAAAAAAAAAAGGTTGGGTTATTGTACAGAAGTGATTGGTGCATATCACCAGGGAAAATTAAACCACGCCAATGAACACAATACCCAATTAATATGTAGCTTACATAAGGAGAGATGTTTTGTGAATTTATGAGGGAGAGAATGGATAAGAACAATGAATTGGTATTTATTAATAAGTTGTTGCTTTTAAAACATATTATATAGCTCTAGTTCCTAAGTTATTTTTATAGTTTTTTAAAATTCTTTTTATAAAAACGAGATATCTTAAACCATCTTTTACTATAAAATTCATATGAAAAATATAATGTGTAAAAGAGAGTTTGTTTTTATAATTAATAAATAGTAGTTTTTAAAGAGGATATTTATAATGTTTTAGTAAAAAGCATTAGTTTCTAAAGACTTTTCATAAAAAGAAACTTAACTTATTGTTTTTCATTAAGTCCTTTTGGATTGATAGTTTCCAATGTGTTTATCCATTCTCTTTCTTTTCTTTTTCTGAAGGATCTCGACCAGTTGTTGTTATTTTCTAGTCCCAGAAAGATGTAATTGTTGGGACCATGATTTCTGAGATGATTATAAAGAATAGTAGAGTTTTCTGTTTTATTGAGTTGATATGTATGCTGATAGATCCTGGTTTTTAAGCTGTTGCCTGTCTCTCCTATGTATATTTTTTTAACAGATGGTGCACTGGATCGCATGCACTGAACCCCCCCACTCCATTAACGACTTCCGTCTGGCCAACGATCTGAATGAGTTCTACTGCCGCTTTGAAAGACAGTGGGACAAGCCTGACACTAACCTCCACATCAGAGCCACATCAGAACCCCCCTCCTCCTCCTCTACCAAAGGAACGTCTCTCTCTATCCTGGAGAGAGATGTCAACAGGCTTTTTAAGAAGCAGAACCCCCGCAAAGCAGCCGGTCCTGACTCTGTCTCTCCATCATCCCTGAAGCACTGTGCTGATCAGCTGTCTCCAGTGTTCACAGACATCTTCAACACCTCACTGGAGACCTGCCACGTGCCAGCCTGCTTCAAATCCTCCACCATCATCCCTGTCCCCAAAAAACCAAGGCCCACAGGACTAAATGACTATAGACCCATTGCCCTGACCTCTGTGGTCATGAAATCATTTGAGCGTCTTGTCCTGTCCCACCTCAAATCCATCACTGACCCACTCCTGGACCCCCTGCAGTTCGCCTACAGAGCCAACAGGTCCGTAGACGACGCCGTCAACATGGCTCTCCACTTCATCCTCCAGCACCTGGACTCCTCAGGGACCTATGCCAGGATCCTGTTTGTGGACTTCAGCTCTGCCTTCAACACCATCATCCCGGCTCTGCTGCAGGACAAGCTCTCCCAGCTGAGCGTGCCTGACTCCACCTGCAGGTGGATCACCGACTTCCTGTCTGACAGGAGGCAGCACGTGAAGCTAGGAAAGCACGTGTCTGACTCCCAGACCATCAGCACTGGATCCCCGCAAGGCTGCGTTCTTTCTCCTCTGCTCTTCTCCCTGTACACCAACACCTGCACCTCCAGCCATCAGTCTGTCAAGCTCCTGAAGTTTGCAGACGACACCACTCTCATTGGACTCATCTCTGATGGCGATGAGTCTGCCTACAGGTGGGAGACTGAGCGTCTGGTGACCTGGTGCAGGCAGAACAACCTAGAGCTAAACGCTCTGAAGACAGTGGAAATGATAGTGGACTTCAGGAAGAGCCCAGCCCCACCCACCCCCATCACCCTGTGTGACTCCCCCGTGGCTACCGTGGAGCATTTTCGCTTCTTGGGAACCACCATCACACAGGATCTCAAATGGGAGCTAAACATCAGCTCCCTCATCAAAAAAGCTCAGCAGAGGATGTATTTCCTGAGGCAATTGAAGAAGTTCAACCTGCCAAGGACTATGATGGTGAACTTCTACACCTCCATCATTGAGTCCATCCTCACCTCCTCCATCACCATCTGGTACGCTGCTGCCACGGAGAGGGACAATAACAGACTGCAGCGTATCATCCACTCTGCTGAGAAGGTGATTGGCTGCAATCTTCCGTCCCTCCAGGACCTGTACGCCTCAAGGACTCTGAGGCGTGCAGGGAAGATTGTAGCTGACTCCTCCCACCCTGGACACAAACTCTTTGAGACACTCCCCTCTGGCAGGAGGCTGCGGTCCTTCAGGACCAAAACCTCTCGCCACAAAAATAGCTTCTTCCCATCTGCTATTAGCCTCATCAACAAGGCTAGAGAGCCCCACTGTTGCTGATCAATTGCACCAATCACCAGAAAAAATTCCTTGTATGTGAAAACATACTTGGCAATAAAACTGATTCTGATTCTGATTCTGATTCTGATTCTGATAAACTACATTTCTGACGTCTTCCTTGAAGCTCTGTCTGATGGGAGCACCTTTGTCAGAGAATGTGTTTTCTATAAAGAGTTTGTTTATAAATTTGGGGTTGTTTGAGCGTGGTTTTTCTTGTTTTCCCATTGCCGTGTGTACCAGAATGTCCTTCAGATTCTTGTTTCTCCTGTAGGCAGTGATCATCTTAAAATCTCCCAGTTCCTGGATTTGGTTTTGTGCCTGTTGAAAATGGGTTTTCAAAACAGAGTTTAGTTGTGCCACATGAGGTGAGTAAGTAATTACAAAAGGTATGAGCGAGCGGCATGTTATTTTTCCTGCCAGTGTATTCCCCGGATGATTCAAACAGTCTCTTCACCTCACTCTTAATGGCTCTGAGAAACCTGGCTGAATAACCTCTCGGCCTCAGAGCTGCAAATAGAGTATTGGTGGCAGTCTCTACATCCTGTTTATGGGTGCAGATTCTGTGAAATCTGATGAGTTGTGATTTTATGAGACCTTTATATGTATGACGGGGATGAAAGCTGGTCTTATGGAGCAAAGCATGCCTGTCTGTATCCTTAAAGTATACTCTGGTGGCTATGCCTTTTGTACTCTGATTAACATTACAGAAGAAGGCTTGTGTATCTAGGAATTCCACTTGGTGTGGTTGGATGTTGTGCTTAAGGGAGATTTTAGGATGGTGGCTGTTTAAAATTGCCATAAAATCATTCAAATCTGCCAACGAATGTGGCCATATTCCAAAAATATCATCCAGATATCTTAAATAGAGAGCTGGTGTTTTACTGCATTTTTGGAACACAGACCTCTCCCAATCTGCCATATAGATGTCCGCATACGCAGGTGAGTATTTACGGCCCATGGCGCATCCAGAGACCTGCAGGAAATACTTGCCATTGAATTCAAAATCATTCCTTTCTAATGTAAGTTTTAACAGGTCCAGGATGAAGTCATCGGGACGAGAGGGATCAGGATTCCTGTTAAAACATTCAGACACCGCTTTCAGGCCCAGTGTTGTATCTATGTTAGTACACAAGGAGTCCACATCAATGGAAAAAATATACGCATTAACACATGTTCGTATATTTTTCAATTTATTTACAAAATGATATGTATCCTTGACATAACTCGGATGTTGCTGTGACAGTGGGTTCAGGAAGAAATCGATATACTCCGTGATGTTGTATGTCTCCGAGCCACAGTGGCTGACAATGGGTCTGCCACTGGGGATGACATTTGGAACTGGCCACGACGCAGAAGGTTTGTGGATTTTAGGCAGCAGGTAGAATAGGCGTGGGCGAGGATTATCAGGGCCCATAAGGTAAGTTTTTTGTTTATTGTTTATGAATTTGTTTCTATATAACTGTTCTACTTTCTCTCTGACAATGGTCTGGGTTTCTGGCTGGAGTAAATATTGCAGTGGTTTGTAATAATGAGTGTCACTGAGTTGTCTGTCTGCTTCCTGTAAATAGTGAATTTTATCCTGTATACAGATTTGGCCTCCTTTGTCTGCGCCTTTAATGATGATGTCCGGGTTATTGGCGAGACTGGCGAGCGCTCCTCTCTCCGCCTGGCTGATGTTTTGCCTGCTGGAATGGCGCGGCTTGAACTGGCGGAAAGCTGCTATGTCCTCCTTGATGAGGTTCTGAATCGGAGATGACACTGCCTCCAATTTCGGTTCCCAGTGTGATAATGTAATAAAAGGTACGGCTTCCTGTTGTTTATTGTAATCAAAATAGTCTAATAATTTGAAACGGCGGTGATACAGGTGGAGGTCTTTGCGTATTTCTAGTGGAGTTGGTGGTTTGGGCGTAGGTATGAAAGTCAGTCCTTTTTCCAGTATTTCAATTTCTGCTCTATTTAGGGAGAAAGACTGGCTTAAGTTGACTATATTTGATGAAGAGGGGAGTGCATTGGCAGCATGTTTAACTTAGACAGCCAGTGTTTGAGGATCTTATCTGCCGTCTCCTTTGTCCAATGAATTGGATCATTGGGGTTAACTGTAAAATCTGGTCTGTCAATGCGGGTTAAGAAGTTATATTTCAGCCTGATTTTTTGGTTCATTTCAGAAATTAATACCTGTTGGTTTTCTGGTATTTTGTTAGAGTAATGAATGATGGGGACGTGGATGATGGCCATCGGGAAAGCCGTTGTTGTCACGGCAACCAGCTGTTGCAGTTGTTTGCACGAGGTGGGTGTGGTTTGTTCCCTCAGGCAGTTATTGAGTCCGACTGACAGAATAACATGCTCCACCTGTGGTTGGATACTCAGTTTTTTGAGCAGGTGTGTCACGTGTGAGCAGGTGGCACCGGGATAGCTGTCCACTTGGACCCGCTCGTCGGTGAAGACTGGGATTCTGGCCAGATTGGAGTCGCCAATTATTAAAATTGGTTTTCTGACCGTCAATCGCCAGTCCTGATTTTTGTAGATGGTATGCTGGTGGACTGTCGGCTCTGTGCGCTCCGGTCTGGCTCGTGTGCGAGCGGCGGTACGCTGGGGTTTGGGCACCGGGCTGGAGTCAGACTGAGGAGTATTAGTGTCATTTTGACTTTCAGTTGTGTCCTCTGTCATCATGTTTTTCTCTCCATCCTGTGCCCCCGCCATCACCGTGTTCACCCCTCGCACCGGTTCAGACTCAGCGAGCGCACCTTGAGTGACGTCATCCAGTGCGCCGTGTGTTGCAGAGGTCAGAGAGATTGTCTCGGCCACGGACACAGCCACGTTCGAAAGTTGGGGACCAATTGGTAAGTTATTTACCGAGTCTTCCTCACAAACCAGTTCAAAATTTATTTTGGGGATATTGTCTTGATTTGTGTTATTAGGATATTGCTCTGTGATCTCGTTTGGTGGGGGTGTTTTCTCCGTTACAGGCTGTGAAGCAAGTAACGGTGCGTCAGCGTGGCACGGATACACTTGGGCCGTTGTTTGTCTGTGCGCCTGGCGTGGTACCGTCGGCTCCTGGGCAGGAGGGGGCGCAGGAGCTAGAATGGTGTGCGGCTCCTTAGCCGTAGTGGCGGAGCTCCCCCTCGTGTTTGGTTCGGCCTGGCTCGGCTCAGATGGACCAGGGAGCCCCAAGTTTCCCGGTTGCGCTGCTTCTTAGGACGGTAATTAATACTTTATTTCAAAAAAGAGGAAATATGTCCTTTATTTTTTGGAACACCTTGTAATAATTGACTATTTCTTTAATCCCATCTATAGGAGAAGTGCTGACTGACCTGGCTCTGGCAGGGTTAGGTTAGGGGACAATGCTCTTTTAAAATAAGATAAATAAAGTTTTCTTTAAAAAAAATTAGAGAGCAGCTCTGGCAACAGGTATCTGCAACGTCATTTTCATATTTACTTCTCCTTAAGGGTTCTTATAACTCCTATAATAATAAAATGAAACAGAGACAAAATTAAAATGACAATATATGAAAAATTAAAAACAAATACATTAGGGTTAAAAAAGAACCTTTGTTTCCTGAAAAAAATTGTAGAGAAAAGGGGGAGAGCCAAATAAAGGGTTAAAAACATAATAAAAAATCACTTAAAGTGGGTGTATCAGGGTTACAACCTCACAGGGTTGAGAGATCTTAGGGTTAGGCACCCACCCCTGTATGGTTGAGGTTAGGGGAGGGGCCATGTACAGGTTAAAATTAATAAATAAATAAACAAAAAAGACGGTTGATGTTAGGCACCCTCCCTTAGATGGTTATGTTTAGGAAAAGGTTCTGGAAAATAATAGAAAAAAAAAAAAAAAAAAAAAGGTTGGGTTATTGTACAGAAGTGATTGGTGCATATCACCAGGGTAAATTAAACCACGCCAATGAACACAATACCCAATTAATATGTAGCTTACATAAGGAGAGATGTTTTGTGAATTTATGAGGGAGAGAATGGATAAGAACAATGAATTGGTATTTATTAATAAGTTGTTGCTTTTAAAACATATTATATAGCTCTAGTTCCTAAGTTATTTTTATAGTTTTTTAAAATTCTTTTTATAAAAACGAGATATCTTAAACCATCTTTTACTATAAAATTCATATGAAAAATATAATGTGTAAAAGAGAGTTTGTTTTTATAATTAATAAATAGTAGTTTTTAAAGAGGTTATTTATAATGTTTTAGTAAAAAGCATTAGTTTCTAAAGACTTTTCATAAAAAGAAACTTAACTTATTGTTTTTCATTAAGTCCTTTTGGATTGATAGTTTCCAATGTGTTTATCCATTCTCTTTCTTTTCTTTTTCTGAAGGATCTCGACCAGTTGTTGTTATTTTCTAGTCCCAGAAAGATGTAATTGTTGGGACCATGATTTCTGAGATGATTATAAAGAATAGTAGAGTTTTCTGTTTTATTGAGTTGATATGTATGCTGATAGATCCTGGTTTTTAAGCTGTTGCCTGTCTCTCCTATGTATATTTTTTTACAGATGGTGCACTGGATCGCATAAACTACATTTCTGACGTCTTCCTTGAAGCTCTGTCTGATGGGAGCACCTTTGTCAGAGAATGTGTTTTCTATAAAGAGTTTGTTTATAAATTTGGGGTTGTTTGAGCGTGGTTTTTCTTGTTTTCCCATTGCCGTGTGTACCAGAATGTCCTTCAGATTCTTGTTTCTCCTGTAGGCAGTGATCATCTTAAAATCTCCCAGTTCCTGGATTTGGTTTTGTGCCTGTTGAAAATGGGTTTTCAAAACAGAGTTTAGTTGTGCCACATGAGGTGAGTAAGTAATTACAAAAGGTATGAGCGAGCGGCATGTTATTTTTCCTGCCAGTGTATTCCCCGGATGATTCAAACAGTCTCTTCACCTCACTCTTAATGGCTCTGAGAAACCTGGCTGAATAACCTCTCGGCCTCAGAGCTGCAAATAGAGTATTGGTGGCAGTCTCTACATCCTGTTTATGGGTGCAGATTCTGTGAAATCTGATGAGTTGTGATTTTATGAGACCTTTATATGTATGACGGGGATGAAAGCTGGTCTTATGGAGCAAAGCATGCCTGTCTGTATCCTTAAAGTATACTCTGGTGGCTATGCCTTTTGTACTCTGATTAACATTACAGAAGAAGGCTTGTGTATCTAGGAATTCCACTTGGTGTGGTTGGATGTTGTGCTTAAGGGAGATTTTAGGATGGTGGCTGTTTAAAATTGCCATAAAATCATTCAAATCTGCCAACGAATGTGGCCATATTCCAAAAATATCATCCAGATATCTTAAATAGAGAGCTGGTGTTTTACTGCATTTTTGGAACACAGACCTCTCCCAATCTGCCATATAGATGTCCGCATACGCAGGTGAGTATTTACGGCCCATGGCGCATCCAGAGACCTGCAGGAAATACTTGCCATTGAATTCAAAATCATTCCTTTCTAATGTAAGTTTTAACAGGTCCAGGATGAAGTCATCGGGACGAGAGGGATCAGGATTCCTGTTAAAACATTCAGACACCGCTTTCAGGCCCAGTGTTGTATCTATGTTAGTACACAAGGAGTCCACATCAATGGAAAAAATATACGCATTAACACATGTTCGTATATTTTTCAATTTATTTACAAAATGATATGTATCCTTGACATAACTCGGATGTTGCTGTGACAGTGGGTTCAGGAAGAAATCGATATACTCCGTGATGTTGTATGTCTCCGAGCCACAGTGGCTGACAATGGGTCTGCCACTGGGGATGACATTTGGAACTGGCCACGACGCAGAAGGTTTGTGGATTTTAGGCAGCAGGTAGAATAGGCGTGGGCGAGGATTATCAGGGCCCATAAGGTAAGTTTTTTGTTTATTGTTTATGAATTTGTTTCTATATAACTGTTCTACTTTCTCTCTGACAATGGTCTGGGTTTCTGGCTGGAGTAAATATTGCAGTGGTTTGTAATAATGAGTGTCACTGAGTTGTCTGTCTGCTTCCTGTAAATAGTGAATTTTATCCTGTATACAGATTTGGCCTCCTTTGTCTGCGCCTTTAATGATGATGTCCGGGTTATTGGCGAGACTGGCGAGCGCTCCTCTCTCCGCCTGGCTGATGTTTTGCCTGCTGGAATGGCGCGGCTTGAACTGGCGGAAAGCTGCTATGTCCTCCTTGATGAGGTTCTGAATCGGAGATGACACTGCCTCCAATTTCGGTTCCCAGTGTGATAATGTAATAAAAGGTACGGCTTCCTGTTGTTTATTGTAATCAAAATAGTCTAATAATTTGAAACGGCGGTGATACAGGTGGAGGTCTTTGCGTATTTCTAGTGGAGTTGGTGGTTTGGGCGTAGGTATGAAAGTCAGTCCTTTTTCCAGTATTTCAATTTCTGCTCTATTTAGGGAGAAAGACTGGCTTAAGTTGACTATATTTGATGAAGAGGGGAGTGCATTGGCAGCATGTTTAACTTAGACAGCCAGTGTTTGAGGATCTTATCTGCCGTCTCCTTTGTCCAATGAATTGGATCATTGGGGTTAACTGTAAAATCTGGTCTGTCAATGCGGGTTAAGAAGTTATATTTCAGCCTGATTTTTTGGTTCATTTCAGAAATTAATACCTGTTGGTTTTCTGGTATTTTGTTAGAGTAATGAATGATGGGGACGTGGATGATGGCCATCGGGAAAGCCGTTGTTGTCACGGCAACCAGCTGTTGCAGTTGTTTGCACGAGGTGGGTGTGGTTTGTTCCCTCAGGCAGTTATTGAGTCCGACTGACAGAATAACATGCTCCACCTGTGGTTGGATACTCAGTTTTTTGAGCAGGTGTGTCACGTGTGAGCAGGTGGCACCGGGATAGCTGTCCACTTGGACCCGCTCGTCGGTGAAGACTGGGATTCTGGCCAGATTGGAGTCGCCAATTATTAAAATTGGTTTTCTGACCGTCAATCGCCAGTCCTGATTTTTGTAGATGGTATGCTGGTGGACTGTCGGCTCTGTGCGCTCCGGTCTGGCTCGTGTGCGAGCGGCGGTACGCTGGGGTTTGGGCACCGGGCTGGAGTCAGACTGAGGAGTATTAGTGTCATTTTGACTTTCAGTTGTGTCCTCTGTCATCATGTTTTTCTCTCCATCCTGTGCCCCCGCCATCACCGTGTTCACCCCTCGCACCGGTTCAGACTCAGCGAGCGCACCTTGAGTGACGTCATCCAGTGCGCCGTGTGTTGCAGAGGTCAGAGAGATTGTCTCGGCCACGGACACAGCCACGTTCGAAAGTTGGGGACCAATTGGTAAGTTATTTACCGAGTCTTCCTCACAAACCAGTTCAAAATTTATTTTGGGGATATTGTCTTGATTTGTGTTATTAGGATATTGCTCTGTGATCTCGTTTGGTGGGGGTGTTTTCTCCGTTACAGGCTGTGAAGCAAGTAACGGTGCGTCAGCGTGGCACGGATACACTTGGGCCGTTGTTTGTCTGTGCGCCTGGCGTGGTACCGTCGGCTCCTGGGCAGGAGGGGGCGCAGGAGCTAGAATGGTGTGCGGCTCCTTAGCCGTAGTGGCGGAGCTCCCCCTCGTGTTTGGTTCGGCCTGGCTCGGCTCAGATGGACCAGGGAGCCCCAAGTTTCCCGGTTGCGCTGCTTCTTAGGACGGTAATTAATACTTTATTTCAAAAAAGAGGAAATATGTCCTTTATTTTTTGGAACACCTTGTAATAATTGACTATTTCTTTAATCCCATCTATAGGAGAAGTGCTGACTGACCTGGCTCTGGCAGGGTTAGGTTAGGGGACAATGCTCTTTTAAAATAAGATAAATAAAGTTTTCTTTAAAAAATAATTAGAGAGCAGCTCTGGCAACAGGTATCTGCAACGTCATTTTCATATTTACTTCTCCTTAAGGGTTCTTATAACTCCTATAATAATAAAATGAAACAGAGACAAAATTAAAATGACAATATATGAAAAATTAAAAACAAATACATTAGGGTTAAAAAAGAACCTTTGTTTCCTGAAAAAAATTGTAGAGAAAAGGGGGAGAGCCAAATAAAGGGTTAAAAACATAATAAAAAATCACTTAAAGTGGGTGTATCAGGGTTACAACCTCACAGGGTTGAGAGATCTTAGGGTTAGGCACCCACCCCTGTATGGTTGAGGTTAGGGGAGGGGCCATGTACAGGTTAAAATTAATAAATAAATAAACAAAAAAGACGGTTGATGTTAGGCACCCTCCCTTAGATGGTTATGTTTAGGAAAAGGTTCTGGAAAATAATAGAAAAAAAAAAAAAAAAAAAAGGTTGGGTTATTGTACAGAAGTGATTGGTGCATATCACCAGGGAAAATTAAACCACGCCAATGAACACAATACCCAATTAATATGTAGCTTACATAAGGAGAGATGTTTTGTGAATTTATGAGGGAGAGAATGGATAAGAACAATGAATTGGTATTTATTAATAAGTTGTTGCTTTTAAAACATATTATATAGCTCTAGTTCCTAAGTTATTTTTATAGTTTTTAAAAATTCTTTTTATAAAAACGAGATATCTTAAACCATCTTTTACTATAAAATTCATATGAAAAATATAATGTGTAAAAGAGAGTTTGTTTTTATAATTAATAAATAGTAGTTTTTAAAGAGGTTATTTATAATGTTTTAGTAAAAAGCATTAGTTTCTAAAGACTTTTCATAAAAAGAAACTTAACTTATTGTTTTTCATTAAGTCCTTTTGGATTGATAGTTTCCAATGTGTTTATCCATTCTCTTTCTTTTCTTTTTCTGAAGGATCTCGACCAGTTGTTGTTATTTTCTAGTCCCAGAAAGATGTAATTGTTGGGACCATGATTTCTGAGATGATTATAAAGAATAGTAGAGTTTTCTGTTTTATTGAGTTGATATGTATGCTGATAGATCCTGGTTTTTAAGCTGTTGCCTGTCTCTCCTATGTATATTTTTTTAACAGATGGTGCACTGGATCGCATAAACTACATTTCTGACGTCTTCCTTGAAGCTCTGTCTGATGGGAGCACCTTTGTCAGAGAATGTGTTTTCTATAAAGAGTTTGTTTATAAATTTGGGGTTGTTTGAGCGTGGTTTTTCTTGTTTTCCCATTGCCGTGTGTACCAGAATGTCCTTCAGATTCTTGTTTCTCCTGTAGGCAGTGATCATCTTAAAATCTCCCAGTTCCTGGATTTGGTTTTGTGCCTGTTGAAAATGGGTTTTCAAAACAGAGTTTAGTTGTGCCACATGAGGTGAGTAAGTAATTACAAAAGGTATGAGCGAGCGGCATGTTATTTTTCCTGCCAGTGTATTCCCCGGATGATTCAAACAGTCTCTTCACCTCACTCTTAATGGCTCTGAGAAACCTGGCTGAATAACCTCTCGGCCTCAGAGCTGCAAATAGAGTATTGGTGGCAGTCTCTACATCCTGTTTATGGGTGCAGATTCTGTGAAATCTGATGAGTTGTGATTTTATGAGACCTTTATATGTATGACGGGGATGAAAGCTGGTCTTATGGAGCAAAGCATGCCTGTCTGTATCCTTAAAGTATACTCTGGTGGCTATGCCTTTTGTACTCTGATTAACATTACAGAAGAAGGCTTGTGTATCTAGGAATTCCACTTGGTGTGGTTGGATGTTGTGCTTAAGGGAGATTTTAGGATGGTGGCTGTTTAAAATTGCCATAAAATCATTCAAATCTGCCAACGAATGTGGCCATATTCCAAAAATATCATCCAGATATCTTAAATAGAGAGCTGGTGTTTTACTGCATTTTTGGAACACAGACCTCTCCCAATCTGCCATATAGATGTCCGCATACGCAGGTGAGTATTTACGGCCCATGGCGCATCCAGAGACCTGCAGGAAATACTTGCCATTGAATTCAAAATCATTCCTTTCTAATGTAAGTTTTAACAGGTCCAGGATGAAGTCATCGGGACGAGAGGGATCAGGATTCCTGTTAAAACATTCAGACACCGCTTTCAGGCCCAGTGTTGTATCTATGTTAGTACACAAGGAGTCCACATCAATGGAAAAAATATACGCATTAACACATGTTCGTATATTTTTCAATTTATTTACAAAATGATATGTATCCTTGACATAACTCGGATGTTGCTGTGACAGTGGGTTCAGGAAGAAATCGATATACTCCGTGATGTTGTATGTCTCCGAGCCACAGTGGCTGACAATGGGTCTGCCACTGGGGATGACATTTGGAACTGGCCACGACGCAGAAGGTTTGTGGATTTTAGGCAGCAGGTAGAATAGGCGTGGGCGAGGATTATCAGGGCCCATAAGGTAAGTTTTTTGTTTATTGTTTATGAATTTGTTTCTATATAACTGTTCTACTTTCTCTCTGACAATGGTCTGGGTTTCTGGCTGGAGTAAATATTGCAGTGGTTTGTAATAATGAGTGTCACTGAGTTGTCTGTCTGCTTCCTGTAAATAGTGAATTTTATCCTGTATACAGATTTGGCCTCCTTTGTCTGCGCCTTTAATGATGATGTCCGGGTTATTGGCGAGACTGGCGAGCGCTCCTCTCTCCGCCTGGCTGATGTTTTGCCTGCTGGAATGGCGCGGCTTGAACTGGCGGAAAGCTGCTATGTCCTCCTTGATGAGGTTCTGAATCGGAGATGACACTGCCTCCAATTTCGGTTCCCAGTGTGATAATGTAATAAAAGGTACGGCTTCCTGTTGTTTATTGTAATCAAAATAGTCTAATAATTTGAAACGGCGGTGATACAGGTGGAGGTCTTTGCGTATTTCTAGTGGAGTTGGTGGTTTGGGCGTAGGTATGAAAGTCAGTCCTTTTTCCAGTATTTCAATTTCTGCTCTATTTAGGGAGAAAGACTGGCTTAAGTTGACTATATTTGATGAAGAGGGGAGTGCATTGGCAGCATGTTTAACTTAGACAGCCAGTGTTTGAGGATCTTATCTGCCGTCTCCTTTGTCCAATGAATTGGATCATTGGGGTTAACTGTAAAATCTGGTCTGTCAATGCGGGTTAAGAAGTTATATTTCAGCCTGATTTTTTGGTTCATTTCAGAAATTAATACCTGTTGGTTTTCTGGTATTTTGTTAGAGTAATGAATGATGGGGACGTGGATGATGGCCATCGGGAAAGCCGTTGTTGTCACGGCAACCAGCTGTTGCAGTTGTTTGCACGAGGTGGGTGTGGTTTGTTCCCTCAGGCAGTTATTGAGTCCGACTGACAGAATAACATGCTCCACCTGTGGTTGGATACTCAGTTTTTTGAGCAGGTGTGTCACGTGTGAGCAGGTGGCACCGGGATAGCTGTCCACTTGGACCCGCTCGTCGGTGAAGACTGGGATTCTGGCCAGATTGGAGTCGCCAATTATTAAAATTGGTTTTCTGACCGTCAATCGCCAGTCCTGATTTTTGTAGATGGTATGCTGGTGGACTGTCGGCTCTGTGCGCTCCGGTCTGGCTCGTGTGCGAGCGGCGGTACGCTGGGGTTTGGGCACCGGGCTGGAGTCAGACTGAGGAGTATTAGTGTCATTTTGACTTTCAGTTGTGTCCTCTGTCATCATGTTTTTCTCTCCATCCTGTGCCCCCGCCATCACCGTGTTCACCCCTCGCACCGGTTCAGACTCAGCGAGCGCACCTTGAGTGACGTCATCCAGTGCGCCGTGTGTTGCAGAGGTCAGAGAGATTGTCTCGGCCACGGACACAGCCACGTTCGAAAGTTGGGGACCAATTGGTAAGTTATTTACCGAGTCTTCCTCACAAACCAGTTCAAAATTTATTTTGGGGATATTGTCTTGATTTGTGTTATTAGGATATTGCTCTGTGA
The DNA here is from genome assembly GCF_046630095.1 of Trachinotus anak. Classification (NCBI taxonomy): domain Eukaryota; kingdom Metazoa; phylum Chordata; class Actinopteri; order Carangiformes; family Carangidae; genus Trachinotus; species Trachinotus anak. Next base: position 138,627 of record NW_027273857.1, on the reverse strand, counting down.
TCTCGTTTGGTGGGGGTGTTTTCTCCGTTACAGGCTGTGAAGCAAGTAACGGTGCGTCAGCGTGGCACGGATACACTTGGGCCGTTGTTTGTCTGTGCGCCTGGCGTGGTACCGTCGGCTCCTGGGCAGGAGGGGGCGCAGGAGCTAGAATGGTGTGCGGCTCCTTAGCCGTAGTGGCGGAGCTCCCCCTCGTGTTTGGTTCGGCCTGGCTCGGCTCAGATGGACCAGGGAGCCCCAAGTTTCCCGGTTGCGCTGCTTCTTAGGACGGTAATTAATACTTTATTTCAAAAAAGAGGAAATATGTCCTTTATTTTTTGGAACACCTTGTAATAATTGACTATTTCTTTAATCCCATCTATAGGAGAAGTGCTGACTGACCTGGCTCTGGCAGGGTTAGGTTAGGGGACAATGCTCTTTTAAAATAAGATAAATAAAGTTTTCTTTAAAAAAAATTAGAGAGCAGCTCTGGCAACAGGTATCTGCAACGTCATTTTCATATTTACTTCTCCTTAAGGGTTCTTATAACTCCTATAATAATAAAATGAAACAGAGACAAAATTAAAATGATTGAAATTGTAGAGAAAAGGGGGAGAGCCAAATAAAGGGTTAAAAACATAATAAAAAATCACTTAAAGTGGGTGTATCAGGGTTACAACCTCACAGGGTTGAGAGATCTTAGGGTTAGGCACCCACCCCTGTATGGTTGAGGTTAGGGGAGGGGCCATGTACAGGTTAAAATTAATAAATAAATAAACAAAAAAGACGGTTGATGTTAGGCACCCTCCCTTAGATGGTTATGTTTAGGAAAAGGTTCTGGAAAATAATAGAAAAAAAAAAAAAAAAAAAGGTTGGGTTATTGTACAGAAGTGATTGGTGCATATCACCAGGGAAAATTAAACCACGCCAATGAACACAATACCCAATTAATATGTAGCTTACATAAGGAGAGATGTTTTGTGAATTTATGAGGGAGAGAATGGATAAGAACAATGAATTGGTATTTATTAATAAGTTGTTGCTTTTAAAACATATTATATAGCTCTAGTTCCTAAGTTATTTTTATAGTTTTTTAAAATTCTTTTTATAAAAACGAGATATCTTAAACCATCTTTTACTATAAAATTCATATGAAAAATATAATGTGTAAAAGAGAGTTTGTTTTTATAATTAATAAATAGTAGTTTTTAAAGAGGATATTTATAATGTTTTAGTAAAAAGCATTAGTTTCTAAAGACTTTTCATAAAAAGAAACTTAACTTATTGTTTTTCATTAAGTCCTTTTGGATTGATAGTTTCCAATGTGTTTATCCATTCTCTTTCTTTTCTTTTTCTGAAGGATCTCGACCAGTTGTTGTTATTTTCTAGTCCCAGAAAGATGTAATTGTTGGGACCATGATTTCTGAGATGATTATAAAGAATAGTAGAGTTTTCTGTTTTATTGAGTTGATATGTATGCTGATAGATCCTGGTTTTTAAGCTGTTGCCTGTCTCTCCTATGTATATTTTTTTAACAGATGGTGCACTGGATCGCATGCACTGAACCCCCCCACTCCATTAACGACTTCCGTCTGGCCAACGATCTGAATGAGTTCTACTGCCGCTTTGAAAGACAGTGGGACAAGCCTGACACTAACCTCCACATCAGAGCCACATCAGAACCCCCCTCCTCCTCCTCTACCAAAGGAACGTCTCTCTCTATCCTGGAGAGAGATGTCAACAGGCTTTTTAAGAAGCAGAACCCCCGCAAAGCAGCCGGTCCTGACTCTGTCTCTCCATCATCCCTGAAGCACTGTGCTGATCAGCTGTCTCCAGTGTTCACAGACATCTTCAACACCTCACTGGAGACCTGCCACGTGCCAGCCTGCTTCAAATCCTCCACCATCATCCCTGTCCCCAAAAAACCAAGGCCCACAGGACTAAATGACTATAGACCCATTGCCCTGACCTCTGTGGTCATGAAATCATTTGAGCGTCTTGTCCTGTCCCACCTCAAATCCATCACTGACCCACTCCTGGACCCCCTGCAGTTCGCCTACAGAGCCAACAGGTCCGTAGACGACGCCGTCAACATGGCTCTCCACTTCATCCTCCAGCACCTGGACTCCTCAGGGACCTATGCCAGGATCCTGTTTGTGGACTTCAGCTCTGCCTTCAACACCATCATCCCGGCTCTGCTGCAGGACAAGCTCTCCCAGCTGAGCGTGCCTGACTCCACCTGCAGGTGGATCACCGACTTCCTGTCTGACAGGAGGCAGCACGTGAAGCTAGGAAAGCACGTGTCTGACTCCCAGACCATCAGCACTGGATCCCCGCAAGGCTGCGTTCTTTCTCCTCTGCTCTTCTCCCTGTACACCAACACCTGCACCTCCAGCCATCAGTCTGTCAAGCTCCTGAAGTTTGCAGACGACACCACTCTCATTGGACTCATCTCTGATGGCGATGAGTCTGCCTACAGGTGGGAGACTGAGCGTCTGGTGACCTGGTGCAGGCAGAACAACCTAGAGCTAAACGCTCTGAAGACAGTGGAAATGATAGTGGACTTCAGGAAGAGCCCAGCCCCACCCACCCCCATCACCCTGTGTGACTCCCCCGTGGCTACCATGGAGCATTTTCGCTTCTTGGGAACCACCATCACACAGGATCTCAAATGGGAGCTAAACATCAGCTCCCTCATCAAAAAAGCTCAGCAGAGGATGTATTTCCTGAGGCAATTGAAGAAGTTCAACCTGCCAAGGACTATGATGGTGAACTTCTACACCTCCATCATTGAGTCCATCCTCACCTCCTCCATCACCATCTGGTACGCTGCTGCCACGGAGAGGGACAATAACAGACTGCAGCGTATCATCCACTCTGCTGAGAAGGTGATTGGCTGCAATCTTCCGTCCCTCCAGGACCTGTACGCCTCAAGGACTCTGAGGCGTGCAGGGAAGATTGTAGCTGACTCCTCCCACCCTGGACACAAACTCTTTGAGACACTCCCCTCTGGCAGGAGGCTGCGGTCCTTCAGGACCAAAACCTCTCGCCACAAAAATAGCTTCTTCCCATCTGCTATTAGCCTCATCAACAAGGCTAGAGAGCCCCACTGTTGCTGATCAATTGCACCAATCACCAGAAAAAATTCCTTGTATGTGAAAACATACTTGGCAATAAAACTGATTCTGATTCTGATTCTGATTCTGATTCTGATAAACTACATTTCTGACGTCTTCCTTGAAGCTCTGTCTGATGGGAGCACCTTTGTCAGAGAATGTGTTTTCTATAAAGAGTTTGTTTATAAATTTGGGGTTGTTTGAGCGTGGTTTTTCTTGTTTTCCCATTGCCGTGTGTACCAGAATGTCCTTCAGATTCTTGTTTCTCCTGTAGGCAGTGATCATCTTAAAATCTCCCAGTTCCTGGATTTGGTTTTGTGCCTGTTGAAAATGGGTTTTCAAAACAGAGTTTAGTTGTGCCACATGAGGTGAGTAAGTAATTACAAAAGGTATGAGCGAGCGGCATGTTATTTTTCCTGCCAGTGTATTCCCCGGATGATTCAAACAGTCTCTTCACCTCACTCTTAATGGCTCTGAGAAACCTGGCTGAATAACCTCTCGGCCTCAGAGCTGCAAATAGAGTATTGGTGGCAGTCTCTACATCCTGTTTATGGGTGCAGATTCTGTGAAATCTGATGAGTTGTGATTTTATGAGACCTTTATATGTATGACGGGGATGAAAGCTGGTCTTATGGAGCAAAGCATGCCTGTCTGTATCCTTAAAGTATACTCTGGTGGCTATGCCTTTTGTACTCTGATTAACATTACAGAAGAAGGCTTGTGTATCTAGGAATTCCACTTGGTGTGGTTGGATGTTGTGCTTAAGGGAGATTTTAGGATGGTGGCTGTTTAAAATTGCCATAAAATCATTCAAATCTGCCAACGAATGTGGCCATATTCCAAAAATATCATCCAGATATCTTAAATAGAGAGCTGGTGTTTTACTGCATTTTTGGAACACAGACCTCTCCCAATCTGCCATATAGATGTCCGCATACGCAGGTGAGTATTTACGGCCCATGGCGCATCCAGAGACCTGCAGGAAATACTTGCCATTGAATTCAAAATCATTCCTTTCTAATGTAAGTTTTAACAGGTCCAGGATGAAGTCATCGGGACGAGAGGGATCAGGATTCCTGTTAAAACATTCAGACACCGCTTTCAGGCCCAGTGTTGTATCTATGTTAGTACACAAGGAGTCCACATCAATGGAAAAAATATACGCATTAACACATGTTCGTATATTTTTCAATTTATTTACAAAATGATATGTATCCTTGACATAACTCGGATGTTGCTGTGACAGTGGGTTCAGGAAGAAATCGATATACTCCGTGATGTTGTATGTCTCCGAGCCACAGTGGCTGACAATGGGTCTGCCACTGGGGATGACATTTGGAACTGGCCACGACGCAGAAGGTTTGTGGATTTTAGGCAGCAGGTAGAATAGGCGTGGGCGAGGATTATCAGGGCCCATAAGGTAAGTTTTTTGTTTATTGTTTATGAATTTGTTTCTATATAACTGTTCTACTTTCTCTCTGACAATGGTCTGGGTTTCTGGCTGGAGTAAATATTGCAGTGGTTTGTAATAATGAGTGTCACTGAGTTGTCTGTCTGCTTCCTGTAAATAGTGAATTTTATCCTGTATACAGATTTGGCCTCCTTTGTCTGCGCCTTTAATGATGATGTCCGGGTTATTGGCGAGACTGGCGAGCGCTCCTCTCTCCGCCTGGCTGATGTTTTGCCTGCTGGAATGGCGCGGCTTGAACTGGCGGAAAGCTGCTATGTCCTCCTTGATGAGGTTCTGAATCGGAGATGACACTGCCTCCAATTTCGGTTCCCAGTGTGATAATGTAATAAAAGGTACGGCTTCCTGTTGTTTATTGTAATCAAAATAGTCTAATAATTTGAAACGGCGGTGATACAGGTGGAGGTCTTTGCGTATTTCTAGTGGAGTTGGTGGTTTGGGCGTAGGTATGAAAGTCAGTCCTTTTTCCAGTATTTCAATTTCTGCTCTATTTAGGGAGAAAGACTGGCTTAAGTTGACTATATTTGATGAAGAGGGGAGTGCATTGGCAGCATGTTTAACTTAGACAGCCAGTGTTTGAGGATCTTATCTGCCGTCTCCTTTGTCCAATGAATTGGATCATTGGGGTTAACTGTAAAATCTGGTCTGTCAATGCGGGTTAAGAAGTTATATTTCAGCCTGATTTTTTGGTTCATTTCAGAAATTAATACCTGTTGGTTTTCTGGTATTTTGTTAGAGTAATGAATGATGGGGACGTGGATGATGGCCATCGGGAAAGCCGTTGTTGTCACGGCAACCAGCTGTTGCAGTTGTTTGCACGAGGTGGGTGTGGTTTGTTCCCTCAGGCAGTTATTGAGTCCGACTGACAGAATAACATGCTCCACCTGTGGTTGGATACTCAGTTTTTTGAGCAGGTGTGTCACGTGTGAGCAGGTGGCACCGGGATAGCTGTCCACTTGGACCCGCTCGTCGGTGAAGACTGGGATTCTGGCCAGATTGGAGTCGCCAATTATTAAAATTGGTTTTCTGACCGTCAATCGCCAGTCCTGATTTTTGTAGATGGTATGCTGGTGGACTGTCGGCTCTGTGCGCTCCGGTCTGGCTCGTGTGCGAGCGGCGGTACGCTGGGGTTTGGGCACCGGGCTGGAGTCAGACTGAGGAGTATTAGTGTCATTTTGACTTTCAGTTGTGTCCTCTGTCATCATGTTTTTCTCTCCATCCTGTGCCCCCGCCATCACCGTGTTCACCCCTCGCACCGGTTCAGACTCAGCGAGCGCACCTTGAGTGACGTCATCCAGTGCGCCGTGTGTTGCAGAGGTCAGAGAGATTGTCTCGGCCACGGACACAGCCACGTTCGAAAGTTGGGGACCAATTGGTAAGTTATTTACCGAGTCTTCCTCACAAACCAGTTCAAAATTTATTTTGGGGATATTGTCTTGATTTGTGTTATTAGGATATTGCTCTGTGATCTCGTTTGGTGGGGGTGTTTTCTCCGTTACAGGCTGTGAAGCAAGTAACGGTGCGTCAGCGTGGCACGGATACACTTGGGCCGTTGTTTGTCTGTGCGCCTGGCGTGGTACCGTCGGCTCCTGGGCAGGAGGGGGCGCAGGAGCTAGAATGGTGTGCGGCTCCTTAGCCGTAGTGGCGGAGCTCCCCCTCGTGTTTGGTTCGGCCTGGCTCGGCTCAGATGGACCAGGGAGCCCCAAGTTTCCCGGTTGCGCTGCTTCTTAGGACGGTAATTAATACTTTATTTCAAAAAAGAGGAAATATGTCCTTTATTTTTTGGAACACCTTGTAATAATTGACTATTTCTTTAATCCCATCTATAGGAGAAGTGCTGACTGACCTGGCTCTGGCAGGGTTAGGTTAGGGGACAATGCTCTTTTAAAATAAGATAAATAAAGTTTTCTTTAAAAAAAATTAGAGAGCAGCTCTGGCAACAGGTATCTGCAACGTCATTTTCATATTTACTTCTCCTTAAGGGTTCTTATAACTCCTATAATAATAAAATGAAACAGAGACAAAATTAAAATGATTGAAATTGTAGAGAAAAGGGGGAGAGCCAAATAAAGGGTTAAAAACATAATAAAAAATCACTTAAAGTGGGTGTATCAGGGTTACAACCTCACAGGGTTGAGAGATCTTAGGGTTAGGCACCCACCCCTGTATGGTTGAGGTTAGGGGAGGGGCCATGTACAGGTTAAAATTAATAAATAAATAAACAAAAAAGACGGTTGATGTTAGGCACCCTCCCTTAGATGGTTATGTTTAGGAAAAGGTTCTGGAAAATAATAGAAAAAAAAAAAAAAAAAAAGGTTGGGTTATTGTACAGAAGTGATTGGTGCATATCACCAGGGAAAATTAAACCACGCCAATGAACACAATACCCAATTAATATGTAGCTTACATAAGGAGAGATGTTTTGTGAATTTATGAGGGAGAGAATGGATAAGAACAATGAATTGGTATTTATTAATAAGTTGTTGCTTTTAAAACATATTATATAGCTCTAGTTCCTAAGTTATTTTTATAGTTTTTTAAAATTCTTTTTATAAAAACGAGATATCTTAAACCATCTTTTACTATAAAATTCATATGAAAAATATAATGTGTAAAAGAGAGTTTGTTTTTATAATTAATAAATAGTAGTTTTTAAAGAGGATATTTATAATGTTTTAGTAAAAAGCATTAGTTTCTAAAGACTTTTCATAAAAAGAAACTTAACTTATTGTTTTTCATTAAGTCCTTTTGGATTGATAGTTTCCAATGTGTTTATCCATTCTCTTTCTTTTCTTTTTCTGAAGGATCTCGACCAGTTGTTGTTATTTTCTAGTCCCAGAAAGATGTAATTGTTGGGACCATGATTTCTGAGATGATTATAAAGAATAGTAGAGTTTTCTGTTTTATTGAGTTGATATGTATGCTGATAGATCCTGGTTTTTAAGCTGTTGCCTGTCTCTCCTATGTATATTTTTTTAACAGATGGTGCACTGGATCGCATGCACTGAACCCCCCCACTCCATTAACGACTTCCGTCTGGCCAACGATCTGAATGAGTTCTACTGCCGCTTTGAAAGACAGTGGGACAAGCCTGACACTAACCTCCACATCAGAGCCACATCAGAACCCCCCTCCTCCTCCTCTACCAAAGGAACGTCTCTCTCTATCCTGGAGAGAGATGTCAACAGGCTTTTTAAGAAGCAGAACCCCCGCAAAGCAGCCGGTCCTGACTCTGTCTCTCCATCATCCCTGAAGCACTGTGCTGATCAGCTGTCTCCAGTGTTCACAGACATCTTCAACACCTCACTGGAGACCTGCCACGTGCCAGCCTGCTTCAAATCCTCCACCATCATCCCTGTCCCCAAAAAACCAAGGCCCACAGGACTAAATGACTATAGACCCATTGCCCTGACCTCTGTGGTCATGAAATCATTTGAGCGTCTTGTCCTGTCCCACCTCAAATCCATCACTGACCCACTCCTGGACCCCCTGCAGTTCGCCTACAGAGCCAACAGGTCCGTAGACGACGCCGTCAACATGGCTCTCCACTTCATCCTCCAGCACCTGGACTCCTCAGGGACCTATGCCAGGATCCTGTTTGTGGACTTCAGCTCTGCCTTCAACACCATCATCCCGGCTCTGCTGCAGGACAAGCTCTCCCAGCTGAGCGTGCCTGACTCCACCTGCAGGTGGATCACCGACTTCCTGTCTGACAGGAGGCAGCACGTGAAGCTAGGAAAGCACGTGTCTGACTCCCAGACCATCAGCACTGGATCCCCGCAAGGCTGCGTTCTTTCTCCTCTGCTCTTCTCCCTGTACACCAACACCTGCACCTCCAGCCATCAGTCTGTCAAGCTCCTGAAGTTTGCAGACGACACCACTCTCATTGGACTCATCTCTGATGGCGATGAGTCTGCCTACAGGTGGGAGACTGAGCGTCTGGTGACCTGGTGCAGGCAGAACAACCTAGAGCTAAACGCTCTGAAGACAGTGGAAATGATAGTGGACTTCAGGAAGAGCCCAGCCCCACCCACCCCCATCACCCTGTGTGACTCCCCCGTGGCTACCGTGGAGCATTTTCGCTTCTTGGGAACCACCATCACACAGGATCTCAAATGGGAGCTAAACATCAGCTCCCTCATCAAAAAAGCTCAGCAGAGGATGTATTTCCTGAGGCAATTGAAGAAGTTCAACCTGCCAAGGACTATGATGGTGAACTTCTACACCTCCATCATTGAGTCCATCCTCACCTCCTCCATCACCATCTGGTACGCTGCTGCCACGGAGAGGGACAATAACAGACTGCAGCGTATCATCCACTCTGCTGAGAAGGTGATTGGCTGCAATCTTCCGTCCCTCCAGGACCTGTACGCCTCAAGGACTCTGAGGCGTGCAGGGAAGATTGTAGCTGACTCCTCCCACCCTGGACACAAACTCTTTGAGACACTCCCCTCTGGCAGGAGGCTGCGGTCCTTCAGGACCAAAACCTCTCGCCACAAAAATAGCTTCTTCCCATCTGCTATTAGCCTCATCAACAAGGCTAGAGAGCCCCACTGTTGCTGATCAATTGCACCAATCACCAGAAAAAATTCCTTGTATGTGAAAACATACTTGGCAATAAAACTGATTCTGATTCTGATTCTGATTCTGATTCTGATAAACTACATTTCTGACGTCTTCCTTGAAGCTCTGTCTGATGGGAGCACCTTTGTCAGAGAATGTGTTTTCTATAAAGAGTTTGTTTATAAATTTGGGGTTGTTTGAGCGTGGTTTTTCTTGTTTTCCCATTGCCGTGTGTACCAGAATGTCCTTCAGATTCTTGTTTCTCCTGTAGGCAGTGATCATCTTAAAATCTCCCAGTTCCTGGATTTGGTTTTGTGCCTGTTGAAAATGGGTTTTCAAAACAGAGTTTAGTTGTGCCACATGAGGTGAGTAAGTAATTACAAAAGGTATGAGCGAGCGGCATGTTATTTTTCCTGCCAGTGTATTCCCCGGATGATTCAAACAGTCTCTTCACCTCACTCTTAATGGCTCTGAGAAACCTGGCTGAATAACCTCTCGGCCTCAGAGCTGCAAATAGAGTATTGGTGGCAGTCTCTACATCCTGTTTATGGGTGCAGATTCTGTGAAATCTGATGAGTTGTGATTTTATGAGACCTTTATATGTATGACGGGGATGAAAGCTGGTCTTATGGAGCAAAGCATGCCTGTCTGTATCCTTAAAGTATACTCTGGTGGCTATGCCTTTTGTACTCTGATTAACATTACAGAAGAAGGCTTGTGTATCTAGGAATTCCACTTGGTGTGGTTGGATGTTGTGCTTAAGGGAGATTTTAGGATGGTGGCTGTTTAAAATTGCCATAAAATCATTCAAATCTGCCAACGAATGTGGCCATATTCCAAAAATATCATCCAGATATCTTAAATAGAGAGCTGGTGTTTTACTGCATTTTTGGAACACAGACCTCTCCCAATCTGCCATATAGATGTCCGCATACGCAGGTGAGTATTTACGGCCCATGGCGCATCCAGAGACCTGCAGGAAATACTTGCCATTGAATTCAAAATCATTCCTTTCTAATGTAAGTTTTAACAGGTCCAGGATGAAGTCATCGGGACGAGAGGGATCAGGATTCCTGTTAAAACATTCAGACACCGCTTTCAGGCCCAGTGTTGTATCTATGTTAGTACACAAGGAGTCCACATCAATGGAAAAAATATACGCATTAACACATGTTCGTATATTTTTCAATTTATTTACAAAATGATATGTATCCTTGACATAACTCGGATGTTGCTGTGACAGTGGGTTCAGGAAGAAATCGATATACTCCGTGATGTTGTATGTCTCCGAGCCACAGTGGCTGACAATGGGTCTGCCACTGGGGATGACATTTGGAACTGGCCACGACGCAGAAGGTTTGTGGATTTTAGGCAGCAGGTAGAATAGGCGTGGGCGAGGATTATCAGGGCCCATAAGGTAAGTTTTTTGTTTATTGTTTATGAATTTGTTTCTATATAACTGTTCTACTTTCTCTCTGACAATGGTCTGGGTTTCTGGCTGGAGTAAATATTGCAGTGGTTTGTAATAATGAGTGTCACTGAGTTGTCTGTCTGCTTCCTGTAAATAGTGAATTTTATCCTGTATACAGATTTGGCCTCCTTTGTCTGCGCCTTTAATGATGATGTCCGGGTTATTGGCGAGACTGGCGAGCGCTCCTCTCTCCGCCTGGCTGATGTTTTGCCTGCTGGAATGGCGCGGCTTGAACTGGCGGAAAGCTGCTATGTCCTCCTTGATGAGGTTCTGAATCGGAGATGACACTGCCTCCAATTTCGGTTCCCAGTGTGATAATGTAATAAAAGGTACGGCTTCCTGTTGTTTATTGTAATCAAAATAGTCTAATAATTTGAAACGGCGGTGATACAGGTGGAGGTCTTTGCGTATTTCTAGTGGAGTTGGTGGTTTGGGCGTAGGTATGAAAGTCAGTCCTTTTTCCAGTATTTCAATTTCTGCTCTATTTAGGGAGAAAGACTGGCTTAAGTTGACTATATTTGATGAAGAGGGGAGTGCATTGGCAGCATGTTTAACTTAGACAGCCAGTGTTTGAGGATCTTATCTGCCGTCTCCTTTGTCCAATGAATTGGATCATTGGGGTTAACTGTAAAATCTGGTCTGTCAATGCGGGTTAAGAAGTTATATTTCAGCCTGATTTTCTGGTTCATTTCAGAAATTAATACCTGTTGGTTTTCTGGTATTTTGTTAGAGTAATGAATGATGGGGACGTGGATGATGGCCATCGGGAAAGCCGTTGTTGTCACGGCAACCAGCTGTTGCAGTTGTTTGCACGAGGTGGGTGTGGTTTGTTCCCTCAGGCAGTTATTGAGTCCGACTGACAGAATAACATGCTCCACCTGTGGTTGGATACTCAGTTTTTTGAGCAGGTGTGTCACGTGTGAGCAGGTGGCACCGGGATAGCTGTCCACTTGGACCCGCTCGTCGGTGAAGACTGGGATTCTGGCCAGATTGGAGTCGCCAATTATTAAAATTGGTTTTCTGACCGTCAATCGCCAGTCCTGATTTTTGTAGATGGTATGCTGGTGGACTGTCGGCTCTGTGCGCTCCGGTCTGGCTCGTGTGCGAGCGGCGGTACGCTGGGGTTTGGGCACCGGGCTGGAGTCAGACTGAGGAGTATTAGTGTCATTTTGACTTTCAGTTGTGTCCTCTGTCATCATGTTTTTCTCTCCATCCTGTGCCCCCGCCATCACCGTGTTCACCCCTCGCACCGGTTCAGACTCAGCGAGCGCACCTTGAGTGACGTCATCCAGTGCGCCGTGTGTTGCAGAGGTCAGAGAGATTGTCTCGGCCACGGACACAGCCACGTTCGAAAGTTGGGGACCAATTGGTAAGTTATTTACCGAGTCTTCCTCACAAACCAGTTCAAAATTTATTTTGGGGATATTGTCTTGATTTGTGTTATTAGGATATTGCTCTGTGATCTCGTTTGGTGGGGGTGTTTTCTCCGTTACAGGCTGTGAAGCAAGTAACGGTGCGTCAGCGTGGCACGGATACACTTGGGCCGTTGTTTGTCTGTGCGCCTGGCGTGGTACCGTCGGCTCCTGGGCAGGAGGGGGCGCAGGAGCTAGAATGGTGTGCGGCTCCTTAGCCGTAGTGGCGGAGCTCCCCCTCGTGTTTGGTTCGGCCTGGCTCGGCTCAGATGGACCAGGGAGCCCCAAGTTTCCCGGTTGCGCTGCTTCTTAGGACGGTAATTAATACTTTATTTCAAAAAAGAGGAAATATGTCCTTTATTTTTTGGAACACCTTGTAATAATTGACTATTTCTTTAATCCCATCTATAGGAGAAGTGCTGACTGACCTGGCTCTGGCAGGGTTAGGTTAGGGGACAATGCTCTTTTAAAATAAGATAAATAAAGTTTTCTTTAAAAAAAATTAGAGAGCAGCTCTGGCAACAGGTATCTGCAACGTCATTTTCATATTTACTTCTCCTTAAGGGTTCTTATAACTCCTATAATAATAAAATGAAACAGAGACAAAATTAAAATGACAATATATGAAAAATTAAAAACAAATACATTAGGGTTAAAAAAGAACCTTTGTTTCCTGAAAAAAATTGTAGAGAAAAGGGGGAGAGCCAAATAAAGGGTTAAAAACATAATAAAAAATCACTTAAAGTGGGTGTATCAGGGTTACAACCTCACAGGGTTGAGAGATCTTAGGGTTAGGCACCCACCCCTGTATGGTTGAGGTTAGGGGAGGGGCCATGTACAGGTTAAAATTAATAAATAAATAAACAAAAAAGACGGTTGATGTTAGGCACCCTCCCTTAGATGGTTATGTTTAGGAAGAGGTTCTGGAAAATAATAGAAAAAAAAAAAAAAAAGGTTGGGTTATTGTACAGAAGTGATTGGTGCATATCACCAGGGTAAATTAAACCACGCCAATGAACACAATACCCAATTAATATGTAGCTTACATAAGGAGAGATGTTTTGTGAATTTATGAGGGAGAGAATGGATAAGAACAATGAATTGGTATTTATTAATAAGTTGTTGCTTTTAAAACATATTATATAGCTCTAGTTCCTAAGTTATTTTTATAGTTTTTTAAAATTCTTTTTATAAAAACGAGATATCTTAAACCATCTTTTACTATAAAATTCATATGAAAAATATAATGTGTAAAAGAGAGTTTGTTTTTATAATTAATAAATAGTAGTTTTTAAAGAGGATATTTATAATGTTTTAGTAAAAAGCATTAGTTTCTAAAGACTTTTCATAAAAAGAAACTTAACTTATTGTTTTTCATTAAGTCCTTTTGGATTGATAGTTTCCAATGTGTTTATCCATTCTCTTTCTTTTCTTTTTCTGAAGGATCTCGACCAGTTGTTGTTATTTTCTAGTCCCAGAAAGATGTAATTGTTGGGACCATGATTTCTGAGATGATTATAAAGAATAGTAGAGTTTTCTGTTTTATTGAGTTGATATGTATGCTGATAGATCCTGGTTTTTAAGCTGTTGCCTGTCTCTCCTATGTATATTTTTTTAACAGATGGTGCACTGGATCGCATAAACTACATTTCTGACGTCTTCCTTGAAGCTCTGTCTGATGGGAGCACCTTTGTCAGAGAATGTGTTTTCTATAAAGAGTTTGTTTATAAATTTGGGGTTGTTTGAGCGTGGTTTTTCTTGTTTTCCCATTGCCGTGTGTACCAGAATGTCCTTCAGATTCTTGTTTCTCCTGTAGGCAGTGATCATCTTAAAATCTCCCAGTTCCTGGATTTGGTTTTGTGCCTGTTGAAAATGGGTTTTCAAAACAGAGTTTAGTTGTGCCACATGAGGTGAGTAAGTAATTACAAAAGGTATGAGCGAGCGGCATGTTATTTTTCCTGCCAGTGTATTCCCCGGATGATTCAAACAGTCTCTTCACCTCACTCTTAATGGCTCTGAGAAACCTGGCTGAATAACCTCTCGGCCTCAGAGCTGCAAATAGAGTATTGGTGGCAGTCTCTACATCCTGTTTATGGGTGCAGATTCTGTGAAATCTGATGAGTTGTGATTTTATGAGACCTTTATATGTATGACGGGGATGAAAGCTGGTCTTATGGAGCAAAGCATGCCTGTCTGTATCCTTAAAGTATACTCTGGTGGCTATGCCTTTTGTACTCTGATTAACATTACAGAAGAAGGCTTGTGTATCTAGGAATTCCACTTGGTGTGGTTGGATGTTGTGCTTAAGGGAGATTTTAGGATGGTGGCTGTTTAAAATTGCCATAAAATCATTCAAATCTGCCAACGAATGTGGCCATATTCCAAAAATATCATCCAGATATCTTAAATAGAGAGCTGGTGTTTTACTGCATTTTTGGAACACAGACCTCTCCCAATCTGCCATATAGATGTCCGCATACGCAGGTGAGTATTTACGGCCCATGGCGCATCCAGAGACCTGCAGGAAATACTTGCCATTGAATTCAAAATCATTCCTTTCTAATGTAAGTTTTAACAGGTCCAGGATGAAGTCATCGGGACGAGAGGGATCAGGATTCCTGTTAAAACATTCAGACACCGCTTTCAGGCCCAGTGTTGTATCTATGTTAGTACACAAGGAGTCCACATCAATGGAAAAAATATACGCATTAACACATGTTCGTATATTTTTCAATTTATTTACAAAATGATATGTATCCTTGACATAACTCGGATGTTGCTGTGACAGTGGGTTCAGGAAGAAATCGATATACTCCGTGATGTTGTATGTCTCCGAGCCACAGTGGCTGACAATGGGTCTGCCACTGGGGATGACATTTGGAACTGGCCACGACGCAGAAGGTTTGTGGATTTTAGGCAGCAGGTAGAATAGGCGTGGGCGAGGATTATCAGGGCCCATAAGGTAAGTTTTTTGTTTATTGTTTATGAATTTGTTTCTATATAACTGTTCTACTTTCTCTCTGACAATGGTCTGGGTTTCTGGCTGGAGTAAATATTGCAGTGGTTTGTAATAATGAGTGTCACTGAGTTGTCTGTCTGCTTCCTGTAAATAGTGAATTTTATCCTGTATACAGATTTGGCCTCCTTTGTCTGCGCCTTTAATGATGATGTCCGGGTTATTGGCGAGACTGGCGAGCGCTCCTCTCTCCGCCTGGCTGATGTTTTGCCTGCTGGAATGGCGCGGCTTGAACTGGCGGAAAGCTGCTATGTCCTCCTTGATGAGGTTCTGAATCGGAGATGACACTGCCTCCAATTTCGGTTCCCAGTGTGATAATGTAATAAAAGGTACGGCTTCCTGTTGTTTATTGTAATCAAAATAGTCTAATAATTTGAAACGGCGGTGATACAGGTGGAGGTCTTTGCGTATTTCTAGTGGAGTTGGTGGTTTGGGCGTAGGTATGAAAGTCAGTCCTTTTTCCAGTATTTCAATTTCTGCTCTATTTAGGGAGAAAGACTGGCTTAAGTTGACTATATTTGATGAAGAGGGGAGTGCATTGGCAGCATGTTTAACTTAGACAGCCAGTGTTTGAGGATCTTATCTGCCGTCTCCTTTGTCCAATGAATTGGATCATTGGGGTTAACTGTAAAATCTGGTCTGTCAATGCGGGTTAAGAAGTTATATTTCAGCCTGATTTTTTGGTTCATTTCAGAAATTAATACCTGTTGGTTTTCTGGTATTTTGTTAGAGTAATGAATGATGGGGACGTGGATGATGGCCATCGGGAAAGCCGTTGTTGTCACGGCAACCAGCTGTTGCAGTTGTTTGCACGAGGTGGGTGTGGTTTGTTCCCTCAGGCAGTTATTGAGTCCGACTGACAGAATAACATGCTCCACCTGTGGTTGGATACTCAGTTTTTTGAGCAGGTGTGTCACGTGTGAGCAGGTGGCACCGGGATAGCTGTCCACTTGGACCCGCTCGTCGGTGAAGACTGGGATTCTGGCCAGATTGGAGTCGCCAATTATTAAAATTGGTTTTCTGACCGTCAATCGCCAGTCCTGATTTTTGTAGATGGTATGCTGGTGGACTGTCGGCTCTGTGCGCTCCGGTCTGGCTCGTGTGCGAGCGGCGGTACGCTGGGGTTTGGGCACCGGGCTGGAGTCAGACTGAGGAGTATTAGTGTCATTTTGACTTTCAGTTGTGTCCTCTGTCATCATGTTTTTCTCTCCATCCTGTGCCCCCGCCATCACCGTGTTCACCCCTCGCACCGGTTCAGACTCAGCGAGCGCACCTTGAGTGACGTCATCCAGTGCGCCGTGTGTTGCAGAGGTCAGAGAGATTGTCTCGGCCACGGACACAGCCACGTTCGAAAGTTGGGGACCAATTGGTAAGTTATTTACCGAGTCTTCCTCACAAACCAGTTCAAAATTTATTTTGGGGATATTGTCTTGATTTGTGTTATTAGGATATTGCTCTGTGATCTCGTTTGGTGGGGGTGTTTTCTCCGTTACAGGCTGTGAAGCAAGTAACGGTGCGTCAGCGTGGCACGGATACACTTGGGCCGTTGTTTGTCTGTGCGCCTGGCGTGGTACCGTCGGCTCCTGGGCAGGAGGGGGCGCAGGAGCTAGAATGGTGTGCGGCTCCTTAGCCGTAGTGGCGGAGCTCCCCCTCGTGTTTGGTTCGGCCTGGCTCGGCTCAGATGGACCAGGGAGCCCCAAGTTTCCCGGTTGCGCTGCTTCTTAGGACGGTAATTAATACTTTATTTCAAAAAAGAGGAAATATGTCCTTTATTTTTTGGAACACCTTGTAATAATTGACTATTTCTTTAATCCCATCTATAGGAGAAGTGCTGACTGACCTGGCTCTGGCAGGGTTAGGTTAGGGGACAATGCTCTTTTAAAATAAGATAAATAAAGTTTTCTTTAAAAAAAATTAGAGAGCAGCTCTGGCAACAGGTATCTGCAACGTCATTTTCATATTTACTTCTCCTTAAGGGTTCTTATAACTCCTATAATAATAAAATGAAACAGAGACAAAATTAAAATGACAATATATGAAAAATTAAAAACAAATACATTAGGGTTAAAAAAGAACCTTTGTTTCCTGAAAAAAATTGTAGAGAAAAGGGGGAGAGCCAAATAAAGGGTTAAAAACATAATAAAAAATCACTTAAAGTGGGTGTATCAGGGTTACAACCTCACAGGGTTGAGAGATCTTAGGGTTAGGCACCCACCCCTGTATGGTTGAGGTTAGGGGAGGGGCCATGTACAGGTTAAAATTAATAAATAAATAAACAAAAAAGACGGTTGATGTTAGGCACCCTCCCTTAGATGGTTATGTTTAGGAAGAGGTTCTGGAAAATAATAGAAAAAAAAAAAAAAAAAGGTTGGGTTATTGTACAGAAGTGATTGGTGCATATCACCAGGGTAAATTAAACCACGCCAATGAACACAATACCCAATTAATATGTAGCTTACATAAGGAGAGATGTTTTGTGAATTTATGAGGGAGAGAATGGATAAGAACAATGAATTGGTATTTATTAATAAGTTGTTGCTTTTAAAACATATTATATAGCTCTAGTTCCTAAGTTATTTTTATAGTTTTTTAAAATTCTTTTTATAAAAACGAGATATCTTAAACCATCTTTTACTATAAAATTCATATGAAAAATATAATGTGTAAAAGAGAGTTTGTTTTTATAATTAATAAATAGTAGTTTTTAAAGAGGATATTTATAATGTTTTAGTAAAAAGCATTAGTTTCTAAAGACTTTTCATAAAAAGAAACTTAACTTATTGTTTTTCATTAAGTCCTTTTGGATTGATAGTTTCCAATGTGTTTATCCATTCTCTTTCTTTTCTTTTTCTGAAGGATCTCGACCAGTTGTTGTTATTTTCTAGTCCCAGAAAGATGTAATTGTTGGGACCATGATTTCTGAGATGATTATAAAGAATAGTAGAGTTTTCTGTTTTATTGAGTTGATATGTATGCTGATAGATCCTGGTTTTTAAGCTGTTGCCTGTCTCTCCTATGTATATTTTTTTAACAGATGGTGCACTGGATCGCATAAACTACATTTCTGACGTCTTCCTTGAAGCTCTGTCTGATGGGAGCACCTTTGTCAGAGAATGTGTTTTCTATAAAGAGTTTGTTTATAAATTTGGGGTTGTTTGAGCGTGGTTTTTCTTGTTTTCCCATTGCCGTGTGTACCAGAATGTCCTTCAGATTCTTGTTTCTCCTGTAGGCAGTGATCATCTTAAAATCTCCCAGTTCCTGGATTTGGTTTTGTGCCTGTTGAAAATGGGTTTTCAAAACAGAGTTTAGTTGTGCCACATGAGGTGAGTAAGTAATTACAAAAGGTATGAGCGAGCGGCATGTTATTTTTCCTGCCAGTGTATTCCCCGGATGATTCAAACAGTCTCTTCACCTCACTCTTAATGGCTCTGAGAAACCTGGCTGAATAACCTCTCGGCCTCAGAGCTGCAAATAGAGTATTGGTGGCAGTCTCTACATCCTGTTTATGGGTGCAGATTCTGTGAAATCTGATGAGTTGTGATTTTATGAGACCTTTATATGTATGACGGGGATGAAAGCTGGTCTTATGGAGCAAAGCATGCCTGTCTGTATCCTTAAAGTATACTCTGGTGGCTATGCCTTTTGTACTCTGATTAACATTACAGAAGAAGGCTTGTGTATCTAGGAATTCCACTTGGTGTGGTTGGATGTTGTGCTTAAGGGAGATTTTAGGATGGTGGCTGTTTAAAATTGCCATAAAATCATTCAAATCTGCCAACGAATGTGGCCATATTCCAAAAATATCATCCAGATATCTTATCACTGTCACGTCTTTGCTGGTGCAAAGACGTGACAGTGATCCTGCAGCACTGTTCTCCTGACCTGGAGACTTTCATCATAAACTGCAGGCCCTTCTACTCCCCCCGTGAGTTCACCTCAATCATCCTGGTCGGTGTTTACATCCCACCACAGGCCAACGTGCAGGAGGCACAGCGGGCGCTCGCCGACCAGATACTGTGTGTGGAGCAGACCAACCCGGACTCCGTAGTTATTGTCCTTGGTGACTTTAACAAAGGGAACCTCAGTCATGAACTGCCCAAATATAGACAGTTTGTTAATTGCCCGACCAGAGAGGGGAACACTCTGGACCACTGTTACACCACAATCAGTGGTGCTTATCACGCCGTCCCCCGGGCTGCACTGGGCCACTCTGACCATGTCATGGTCCACCTGATTCCCACATACAGGCAGAAACTAAAACTGTGTAAACCTGTTGCGAGGACATCAAAGCAGTGGTGCAGTGAAGCCATAGAGGATCTGCGGGCATGTTTGGACTGCACTGACTGGGAGGTGTTCAGGACTGCTTCCAACAGTCTGGATGAGTTCACAGAGGCTGTGACGTCATACATCAGCTTCTGTGAGGACTGCTGTATCCCATCACGCACCAGGGTGAGTTATAACAATGACAAACCCTGGTTCACAGCTAAGCTCAGTCAGCTCAGGAGGCAAAAGGAGGAAGCTTTCAGGAGTGGGGACAGGGACAAGTTTAAAGAGTCCAAGTACAGGTTTAGCAAAGCGGTGAGAGAAGCTAAACGACTGTACTCTGAGAAACTTCAGCTCCAGTTCTCAGCCAATGACTCTGCTTCTGTCTGGAAAGGGCTCAGACAGATCACTAACTACAAACCTAAACCCCCCCACTCCATTAATGACTTCCGTCTGGCCAACGATCTGAATGAGTTCTACTGCCGCTTTGAAAGACAGTGGGACAAGCCTGACACTAACCTCCACATCAGAGCCACATCAGAACCCTCCTCCTCCCCTACCAAAGGAACGTCTCTCTCTATCCTGGAGAGAGATGTCAACAGGCTTTTTAAGAAGCAGAACCCCCGCAAAGCAGCCGGTCCTGACTCTGTCTCTCCATCATCCCTGAAGCACTGTGCTGATCAGCTGTCTCCAGTGTTCACAGACATCTTCAACACCTCACTGGAGATCTGCCACGTGCCAGCCTGCTTCAAATCCTCCACCATCATCCCTGTCCCCAAAAAACCAAGGCCCACAGGACTAAATGACTATAGACCCATTGCCCTGACCTCTGTGGTCATGAAATCATTTGAGCGTCTTGTCCTGTCCCATCTCAAATCCATCACTGACCCACTCCTGGACCCCCTGCAGTTCGCCTACAGAGCCAACAGGTCTGTAGACGACGCCGTCAACATGGCTCTCCACTTCATCCTCCAGCACCTGGACTCCTCAGGGACCTATGCCAGGATCCTGTTTGTGGACTTTAGCTCTGCCTTCAACACCATCATCCCGGCTCTGCTGCAGGACAAGCTCTCCCAGCTGAGCGTGCCTGACTCCACCTGCAGGTGGATCACCGACTTCCTGTCTGACAGGAGGCAGCACGTGAAGCTAGGAAAGCACGTGTCTGACTCCCAGACCATCAGCACTGGATCCCCGCAAGGCTGCGTTCTTTCTCCTCTGCTCTTCTCCCTGTACACTAACACCTGCACCTCCAGCCATCAGTCTGTCAAGCTCCTGAAGTTTGCAGACGACACCACTCTCATTGGACTCATCTCTGATGGCGATGAGTCTGCCTACAGGTGGGAGACTGAGCGTCTGGTGACCTGGTGCAGGCAGAACAACCTAGAGCTAAACGCTCTGAAGACAGTGGAAATGATAGTGGACTTCAGGAAGAGCCCAGCCCCACCCACCCCCATCTCCCTGTGTGACTCCCCCGTGGCTACCGTGGAGCATTTTCGCTTCTTGGGAACCACCATCACACAGGATCTCAAATGGGAGCTAAACATCAGCTCCCTCATCAAAAAAGCTCAGCAGAGGATGTATTTCCTGAGGCAATTGAAGAAGTTCAACCTGCCAAGGACTATGATGGTGAACTTCTACACCTCCATCATTGAGTCCATCCTCACCTCCTCCATCACCATCTGGTTTGCTGCTGCCACGGAGAGGGACAATAACAGACTGCAGCGTATCATCCACTCTGCTGAGAAGGTGATTGGCTGCAATCTTCCGTCCCTCCAGGACCTGCACGCCTCAAGGACTCTGAGGCGTGCAGGGAAGATTGTAGCTGACTCCTCCCACCCTGGACACAAACTCTTTGAGACACTCCCCTCTGGCAGGAGGCTGCGGTCCTTCAGGACCAAAACCTCTCGCCACAAAAATAGCTTCTTCCCATCTGCTATTAGCCTCATCAACAAGGCTAGAGAGCCCCACTGTTGCTGATCAATTGCACCAATCACCAGAAAAAATTCCTTGTATGTGAAAGCATACTTGGCAATAAAACTGATTCTGATTCTGATTCTGATTCTAAATAGAGAGCTGGTGTTTTACTGCATTTTTGGAACACAGACCTCTCCCAATCTGCCATATAGATGTCCGCATACGCAGGTGAGTATTTACGGCCCATGGCGCATCCAGAGACCTGCAGGAAATACTTGCCATTGAATTCAAAATCATTCCTTTCTAATGTAAGTTTTAACAGGTCCAGGATGAAGTCATCGGGACGAGAGGGATCGGGATTCCTGTTAAAACATTCAGACACCGCTTTCAGGCCCAGTGTTGTATCTATGTTAGTACACAAGGAGTCCACATCAATGGAAAAAATATACGCATTAACACATGTTCGTATATTTTTCAATTTATTTACAAAATGATATGTATCCTTGACATAACTCGGATGTTGCTGTGACAGTGGGTTCAGGAAGAAATCGATATACTCCGTGATGTTGTATGTCTCCGAGCCACAGTGGCTGACAATGGGTCTGCCACTGGGGATGACATTTGGAACTGGCCACGACGCAGAAGGTTTGTGGATTTTAGGCAGCAGGTAGAATAGGCGTGGGCGAGGATTATCAGGGCCCATAAGGTAAGTTTTTTGTTTATTGTTTATGAATTTGTTTCTATATAACTGTTCTACTTTCTCTCTGACAATGGTCTGGGTTTCTGGCTGGAGTAAATATTGCAGTGGTTTGTAATAATGAGTGTCACTGAGTTGTCTGTCTGCTTCCTGTAAATAGTGAATTTTATCCTGTATACAGATTTGGCCTCCTTTGTCTGCGCCTTTAATGATGATGTCCGGGTTATTGGCGAGACTGGCGAGCGCTCCTCTCTCCGCCTGGCTGATGTTTTGCCTGCTGGAATGGCGCGGCTTGAACTGGCGGAAAGCTGCTATGTCCTCCTTGATGAGGTTCTGAATCGGAGATGACACTGCCTCCAATTTCGGTTCCCAGTGTGATAATGTAATAAAAGGTACGGCTTCCTGTTGTTTATTGTAATCAAAATAGTCTAATAATTTGAAACGGCGGTGATACAGGTGGAGGTCTTTGCGTATTTCTAGTGGAGTTGGTGGTTTGGGCGTAGGTATGAAAGTCAGTCCTTTTTCCAGTATTTCAATTTCTGCTCTATTTAGGGAGAAAGACTGGCTTAAGTTGACTATATTTGATGAAGAGGGGAGTGCATTGGCAGCATGTTTAACTTAGACAGCCAGTGTTTGAGGATCTTATCTGCCGTCTCCTTTGTCCAATGAATTGGATCATTGGGGTTAACTGTAAAATCTGGTCTGTCAATGCGGGTTAAGAAGTTATATTTCAGCCTGATTTTTTGGTTCATTTCAGAAATTAATACCTGTTGGTTTTCTGGTATTTTGTTAGAGTAATGAATGATGGGGACGTGGATGATGGCCATCGGGAAAGCCGTTGTTGTCACGGCAACCAGCTGTTGCAGTTGTTTGCACGAGGTGGGTGTGGTTTGTTCCCTCAGGCAGTTATTGAGTCCGACTGACAGAATAACATGCTCCACCTGTGGTTGGATACTCAGTTTTTTGAGCAGGTGTGTCACGTGTGAGCAGGTGGCACCGGGATAGCTGTCCACTTGGACCCGCTCGTCGGTGAAGACTGGGATTCTGGCCAGATTGGAGTCGCCAATTATTAAAATTGGTTTTCTGACCGTCAATCGCCAGTCCTGATTTTTGTAGATGGTATGCTGGTGGACTGTCGGCTCTGTGCGCTCCGGTCTGGCTCGTGTGCGAGCGGCGGTACGCTGGGGTTTGGGCACCGGGCTGGAGTCAGACTGAGGAGTATTAGTGTCATTTTGACTTTCAGTTGTGTCCTCTGTCATCATGTTTTTCTCTCCATCCTGTGCCCCCGCCATCACCGTGTTCACCCCTCGCACCGGTTCAGACTCAGCGAGCGCACCTTGAGTGACGTCATCCAGTGCGCCGTGTGTTGCAGAGGTCAGAGAGATTGTCTCGGCCACGGACACAGCCACGTTCGAAAGTTGGGGACCAATTGGTAAGTTATTTACCGAGTCTTCCTCACAAACCAGTTCAAAATTTATTTTGGGGATATTGTCTTGATTTGTGTTATTAGTGTGGCGGAGAAGTTCCGGGAGTACTTGTTGGGGCACAAATGTGTCGTGTACACAGACAACAACCCATTGAGTCACCTTCAGTCCGCCAAACTGGGAGCTGCAGAGCATAGGTGGGCTGCTGAGCTTGCTGTCTTCGATCTTGAAATCAAATATCGTTCTGGGCGCAGCAACCGGAACGCAGACGCACTGTCACGACAGTATGTGCCTGTTCCCCATGTTGCTCCTCCGTTTTTGCCTGGGACCATGGTCCCCAGCAGCATTCAGCAAAGTGCACAACCAGGTCCTGTCGTGTCTGCTATTCAGTCTTTGATCTCCATTCTTCCATCCCACTCTGCATCTGATCTCCACCATATGCAGGAGGATGATCCTTTGCTGAGGGAAGTGTTGTTTTTTTGGAATCGTGGGTCCCCTCCCACCTCAGTTGAGAGGCGGCAGCTTTCCCAGCCAGCAATTGTACTTTTGCGCCAATGGGACCGGCTGGTCAAGGAAGATGGCGTGCTCTTCCGTCGGGTCTTTCGTCCTGACGGTGGCGAAGAGTTTCTTCAACTGGTCTTGCCTGCTGTCTTCAAGCAGGAAACGCTGCATCAGCTCCATCAGGAGCATGGTCACCAGGGCATAGAGAGGACCACTGAGTTGGTCCGGCAGCGTTGTTACTGGCCAGGGATGTCTTCGGATGTCAAAAACTGGGTCTGCTGCTGCTGACCGACCTAGAGACCCCGTGTCTAATTCTCAAACAGCTGTGTTTAGACCGTGGTGTTGACTAAAATTTTGTCCATCGTCGGGTCGACGATTCAAAAGGTGGGGGTAGATGTGGCCGGAGCACGGCTTACTCCTCCTCACAGTGGGGCGCTGTGTCACCCTGTGGCACTGATTTGTGGGCAGGGAGCGCACCTTTATATATAGGGGCCTGGGTACACCTGGCGCACTCTCTCTCTTCCTGTTCCGCTCGTCCGTGGTGGTGGCTGTAGCCTGGAGTGGCGTGGTGAAGCCGTGTGGCGTGCTGGCACCAGAGCGTCTTCAGCGTTTTGCCATAATAACGCACGCTCTGCCCTTCAGCGCAGTGCAGCGTGCCCAGCATCGGTGCGTCTTTGGCGTGTCGCCAGAACGACGCACGCTCTCCTTCGGCGCACGGGTAAGGGGCATTGGCGCACACTGCTGCTTTCTCTCCCACTCACGTGTTGACTGTTTGGTGATATGGCTGTTTCTGCTACAGTGTGGCGGACTGCTGGAGTCACGGGGCTAGGCTGCCCTGCTGGGGGCCGGTCGGCGTTGTGGCGCGGTCTCCACGTGGTAAGTCGGCGTCGTCCGCCTCTCGTTTCAGCCTGTTATGCTGCTCCCGACTGATTGTTTTGTCCTGCTCTGTTGTCCTAGACCTCTCGGCGCTCTGTAATGCCCTGCTGGTGAGGCCCAGAAACTATTAAAGCCACCATTTCCTGGACCCACTGCTGTTTTGGCTGCGTTGGTTCATCCTGACTGTTTTGGCTCACTGAAGCCGTTTTGAATCCTCAGCTCTTCTGAGCTGTGGGGAAGTGACGTACTAAGGCTCTCTGCAGAGTTTGTGTCAGGGCCTATTGCTATTTTTAAGGATTCTGTTTAGTTCATTAATCAACCTTGAAAAGATTTATTTTGTATTCATTTGTTTAATTTGTTGAACATTATTGACTGTTTGTTTGTTGTTTAAGGAACATTATTTACCTTTGTTTGATGGTTTGTTTCGTTGTTTTTAATTACTTAAAGTAGTGTGTGTGTGTGTGTGTGTGTGTGTGTGTGTGTGTAAGAGTGTTAGATAGCAATTAAGGGCCATATTAACTGGGAGGCCAGTTTTATAACTTGCTTTCTTGTCTTTGTGGACAGGTGCGGAGGGCCAGGCGGCGACCCAATTCCTGGTGGTGGTATTTTCTTCACGAACCCCTTGCGGGTGTGTGTGTTTGCAGTGTCACGGGTGCTTTTGGTTAGTTATTCCTCCCCCTTGATTTGATTTTGGGCCGCCGTAGCCTCCACAGCCCTGTTCATTCTGCTCTGTGGCCCCAGTACGTAATTACGAGCCAGTATTGTTCAAGTGATATTTTAATTGGTTGTAAAATAAACTATTTTTCTACTTTTCTAAATACGTCTCTGCCCGTGGTATACGCACCTGTGTAGACCTGTGTATAGTAAATTTAACCATCTAACATCTATCCATCTCAAACTATCTCCTGGGGCGAAACTCCCCAGGTGGCGTTGTCGGTACACCCTTTCCCACCCCTCCACTCGCCACATTAGGATATTGCTCTGTGATCTCGTTTGGTGGGGGTGTTTTCTCCGTTACAGGCTGTGAAGCAAGTAACGGTGCGTCAGCGTGGCACGGATACACTTGGGCCGTTGTTTGTCTGTGCGCCTGGCGTGGTACCGTCGGCTCCTGGGCAGGAGGGGGCGCAGGAGCTAGAATGGTGTGCGGCTCCTTAGCCGTAGTGGCGGAGCTCCCCCTCGTGTTTGGTTCGGCCTGGCTCGGCTCAGATGGACCAGGGAGCCCCAAGTTTCCCGGTTGCGCTGCTTCTTAGGACGGTAATTAATACTTTATTTCAAAAAAGAGGAAATATGTCCTTTATTTTTTGGAACACCTTGTAATAATTGACTATTTCTTTAATCCCATCTATAGGAGAAGTGCTGACTGACCTGGCTCTGGCAGGGTTAGGTTAGGGGACAATGCTCTTTTAAAATAAGATAAATAAAGTTTTCTTTAAAAAAAATTAGAGAGCAGCTCTGGCAACAGGTATCTGCAACGTCATTTTCATATTTACTTCTCCTTAAGGGTTCTTATAACTCCTATAATAATAAAATGAAACAGAGACAAAATTAAAATGACAATATATGAAAAATTAAAAACAAATACATTAGGGTTAAAAAAGAACCTTTGTTTCCTGAAAAAAATTGTAGAGAAAAGGGGGAGAGCCAAATAAAGGGTTAAAAACATAATAAAAAATCACTTAAAGTGGGTGTATCAGGGTTACAACCTCACAGGGTTGAGAGATCTTAGGGTTAGGCACCCACCCCTGTATGGTTGAGGTTAGGGGAGGGGCCATGTACAGGTTAAAATTAATAAATAAATAAACAAAAAAGACGGTTGATGTTAGGCACCCTCCCTTAGATGGTTATGTTTAGGAAAAGGTTCTGGAAAATAATAGAAAAAAAAAAAAAAAAAAAAGGTTGGGTTATTGTACAGAAGTGATTGGTGCATATCACCAGGGTAAATTAAACCACGCCAATGAACACAATACCCAATTAATATGTAGCTTACATAAGGAGAGATGTTTTGTGAATTTATGAGGAAGAGAATGGATAAGAACAATGAATTGGTATTTATTAATAAGTTGTTGCTTTTAAAACATATTATATAGCTCTAGTTCCTAAGTTATTTTTATAGTTTTTAAAAAATTTTTTTATAAAAACGAGATATCTTAAACCATCTTTTACTATAAAATTCATATGAAAAATATATTGTGTAAAAGAGAGTTTGTTTTTATAATTAATAAATAGTAGTTTTTAAAGAGGTTATTTATAATGTTTTAGTAAAAAGCATTAGTTTCTAAAGACTTTTCATAAAAAGAAACTTAACTTATTGTTTTTCATTAAGTCCTTTTGGATTGATAGTTTCCAATGTGTTTATCCATTCTCTTTCTTTTCTTTTTCTGAAGGATCTCGACCAGTTGTTGTTATTTTCTAGTCCCAGAAAGATGTAATTGTTGGGACCATGATTTCTGAGATGATTATAAAGAATAGTAGAGTTTTCTGTTTTATTGAGTTGATATGTATGCTGATAGATCCTGGTTTTTAAGCTGTTGCCTGTCTCTCCTATGTATATTTTTTTACAGATGGTGCACTGGATCGCATAAACTACATTTCTGACGTCTTCCTTGAAGCTCTGTCTGATGGGAGCACCTTTGTCAGAGAATGTGTTTTCTATAAAGAGTTTGTTTATAAATTTGGGGTTGTTTGAGCGTGGTTTTTCTTGTTTTCCCATTGCCGTGTGTACCAGAATGTCCTTCAGATTCTTGTTTCTCCTGTAGGCAGTGATCATCTTAAAATCTCCCAGTTCCTGGATTTGGTTTTGTGCCTGTTGAAAATGGGTTTTCAAAACAGAGTTTAGTTGTGCCACATGAGGTGAGTAAGTAATTACAAAAGGTATGAGCGAGCGGCATGTTATTTTTCCTGCCAGTGTATTCCCCGGATGATTCAAACAGTCTCTTCACCTCACTCTTAATGGCTCTGAGAAACCTGGCTGAATAACCTCTCGGCCTCAGAGCTGCAAATAGAGTATTGGTGGCAGTCTCTACATCCTGTTTATGGGTGCAGATTCTGTGAAATCTGATGAGTTGTGATTTTATGAGACCTTTATATGTATGACGGGGATGAAAGCTGGTCTTATGGAGCAAAGCATGCCTGTCTGTATCCTTAAAGTATACTCTGGTGGCTATGCCTTTTGTACTCTGATTAACATTACAGAAGAAGGCTTGTGTATCTAGGAATTCCACTTGGTGTGGTTGGATGTTGTGCTTAAGGGAGATTTTAGGATGGTGGCTGTTTAAAATTGCCATAAAATCATTCAAATCTGCCAACGAATGTGGCCATATTCCAAAAATATCATCCAGATATCTTAAATAGAGAGCTGGTGTTTTACTGCATTTTTGGAACACAGACCTCTCCCAATCTGCCATATAGATGTCCGCATACGCAGGTGAGTATTTACGGCCCATGGCGCATCCAGAGACCTGCAGGAAATACTTGCCATTGAATTCAAAATCATTCCTTTCTAATGTAAGTTTTAACAGGTCCAGGATGAAGTCATCGGGACGAGAGGGATCAGGATTCCTGTTAAAACATTCAGACACCGCTTTCAGGCCCAGTGTTGTATCTATGTTAGTACACAAGGAGTCCACATCAATGGAAAAAATATACGCATTAACACATGTTCGTATATTTTTCAATTTATTTACAAAATGATATGTATCCTTGACATAACTCGGATGTTGCTGTGACAGTGGGTTCAGGAAGAAATCGATATACTCCGTGATGTTGTATGTCTCCGAGCCACAGTGGCTGACAATGGGTCTGCCACTGGGGATGACATTTGGAACTGGCCACGACGCAGAAGGTTTGTGGATTTTAGGCAGCAGGTAGAATAGGCGTGGGCGAGGATTATCAGGGCCCATAAGGTAAGTTTTTTGTTTATTGTTTATGAATTTGTTTCTATATAACTGTTCTACTTTCTCTCTGACAATGGTCTGGGTTTCTGGCTGGAGTAAATATTGCAGTGGTTTGTAATAATGAGTGTCACTGAGTTGTCTGTCTGCTTCCTGTAAATAGTGAATTTTATCCTGTATACAGATTTGGCCTCCTTTGTCTGCGCCTTTAATGATGATGTCCGGGTTATTGGCGAGACTGGCGAGCGCTCCTCTCTCCGCCTGGCTGATGTTTTGCCTGCTGGAATGGCGCGGCTTGAACTGGCGGAAAGCTGCTATGTCCTCCTTGATGAGGTTCTGAATCGGAGATGACACTGCCTCCAATTTCGGTTCCCAGTGTGATAATGTAATAAAAGGTACGGCTTCCTGTTGTTTATTGTAATCAAAATAGTCTAATAATTTGAAACGGCGGTGATACAGGTGGAGGTCTTTGCGTATTTCTAGTGGAGTTGGTGGTTTGGGCGTAGGTATGAAAGTCAGTCCTTTTTCCAGTATTTCAATTTCTGCTCTATTTAGGGAGAAAGACTGGCTTAAGTTGACTATATTTGATGAAGAGGGGAGTGCATTGGCAGCATGTTTAACTTAGACAGCCAGTGTTTGAGGATCTTATCTGCCGTCTCCTTTGTCCAATGAATTGGATCATTGGGGTTAACTGTAAAATCTGGTCTGTCAATGCGGGTTAAGAAGTTATATTTCAGCCTGATTTTTTGGTTCATTTCAGAAATTAATACCTGTTGGTTTTCTGGTATTTTGTTAGAGTAATGAATGATGGGGACGTGGATGATGGCCATCGGGAAAGCCGTTGTTGTCACGGCAACCAGCTGTTGCAGTTGTTTGCACGAGGTGGGTGTGGTTTGTTCCCTCAGGCAGTTATTGAGTCCGACTGACAGAATAACATGCTCCACCTGTGGTTGGATACTCAGTTTTTTGAGCAGGTGTGTCACGTGTGAGCAGGTGGCACCGGGATAGCTGTCCACTTGGACCCGCTCGTCGGTGAAGACTGGGATTCTGGCCAGATTGGAGTCGCCAATTATTAAAATTGGTTTTCTGACCGTCAATCGCCAGTCCTGATTTTTGTAGATGGTATGCTGGTGGACTGTCGGCTCTGTGCGCTCCGGTCTGGCTCGTGTGCGAGCGGCGGTACGCTGGGGTTTGGGCACCGGGCTGGAGTCAGACTGAGGAGTATTAGTGTCATTTTGACTTTCAGTTGTGTCCTCTGTCATCATGTTTTTCTCTCCATCCTGTGCCCCCGCCATCACCGTGTTCACCCCTCGCACCGGTTCAGACTCAGCGAGCGCACCTTGAGTGACGTCATCCAGTGCGCCGTGTGTTGCAGAGGTCAGAGAGATTGTCTCGGCCACGGACACAGCCACGTTCGAAAGTTGGGGACCAATTGGTAAGTTATTTACCGAGTCTTCCTCACAAACCAGTTCAAAATTTATTTTGGGGATATTGTCTTGATTTGTGTTATTAGGATATTGCTCTGTGATCTCGTTTGGTGGGGGTGTTTTCTCCGTTACAGGCTGTGAAGCAAGTAACGGTGCGTCAGCGTGGCACGGATACACTTGGGCCGTTGTTTGTCTGTGCGCCTGGCGTGGTACCGTCGGCTCCTGGGCAGGAGGGGGCGCAGGAGCTAGAATGGTGTGCGGCTCCTTAGCCGTAGTGGCGGAGCTCCCCCTCGTGTTTGGTTCGGCCTGGCTCGGCTCAGATGGACCAGGGAGCCCCAAGTTTCCCGGTTGCGCTGCTTCTTAGGACGGTAATTAATACTTTATTTCAAAAAAGAGGAAATATGTCCTTTATTTTTTGGAACACCTTGTAATAATTGACTATTTCTTTAATCCCATCTATAGGAGAAGTGCTGACTGACCTGGCTCTGGCAGGGTTAGGTTAGGGGACAATGCTCTTTTAAAATAAGATAAATAAAGTTTTCTTTAAAAAAAATTAGAGAGCAGCTCTGGCAACAGGTATCTGCAACGTCATTTTCATATTTACTTCTCCTTAAGGGTTCTTATAACTCCTATAATAATAAAATGAAACAGAGACAAAATTAAAATGACAATATATGAAAAATTAAAAACAAATACATTAGGGTTAAAAAAGAACCTTTGTTTCCTGAAAAAAATTGTAGAGAAAAGGGGGAGAGCCAAATAAAGGGTTAAAAACATAATAAAAAATCACTTAAAGTGGGTGTATCAGGGTTACAACCTCACAGGGTTGAGAGATCTTAGGGTTAGGCACCCACCCCTGTATGGTTGAGGTTAGGGGAGGGGCCATGTACAGGTTAAAATTAATAAATAAATAAACAAAAAAGACGGTTGATGTTAGGCACCCTCCCTTAGATGGTTATGTTTAGGAAAAGGTTCTGGAAAATAATAGAAAAAAAAAAAAAAAAAAAAGGTTGGGTTATTGTACAGAAGTGATTGGTGCATATCACCAGGGAAAATTAAACCACGCCAATGAACACAATACCCAATTAATATGTAGCTTACATAAGGAGAGATGTTTTGTGAATTTATGAGGGAGAGAATGGATAAGAACAATGAATTGGTATTTATTAATAAGTTGTTGCTTTTAAAACATATTATATAGCTCTAGTTCCTAAGTTATTTTTATAGTTTTTTAAAATTCTTTTTATAAAAACGAGATATCTTAAACCATCTTTTACTATAAAATTCATATGAAAAATATAATGTGTAAAAGAGAGTTTGTTTTTATAATTAATAAATAGTAGTTTTTAAAGAGGTTATTTATAATGTTTTAGTAAAAAGCATTAGTTTCTAAAGACTTTTCATAAAAAGAAACTTAACTTATTGTTTTTCATTAAGTCCTTTTGGATTGATAGTTTCCAATGTGTTTATCCATTCTCTTTCTTTTCTTTTTCTGAAGGATCTCGACCAGTTGTTGTTATTTTCTAGTCCCAGAAAGATGTAATTGTTGGGACCATGATTTCTGAGATGATTATAAAGAATAGTAGAGTTTTCTGTTTTATTGAGTTGATATGTATGCTGATAGATCCTGGTTTTTAAGCTGTTGCCTGTCTCTCCTATGTATATTTTTTTAACAGATGGTGCACTGGATCGCATAAACTACATTTCTGACGTCTTCCTTGAAGCTCTGTCTGATGGGAGCACCTTTGTCAGAGAATGTGTTTTCTATAAAGAGTTTGTTTATAAATTTGGGGTTGTTTGAGCGTGGTTTTTCTTGTTTTCCCATTGCCGTGTGTACCAGAATGTCCTTCAGATTCTTGTTTCTCCTGTAGGCAGTGATCATCTTAAAATCTCCCAGTTCCTGGATTTGGTTTTGTGCCTGTTGAAAATGGGTTTTCAAAACAGAGTTTAGTTGTGCCACATGAGGTGAGTAAGTAATTACAAAAGGTATGAGCGAGCGGCATGTTATTTTTCCTGCCAGTGTATTCCCCGGATGATTCAAACAGTCTCTTCACCTCACTCTTAATGGCTCTGAGAAACCTGGCTGAATAACCTCTCGGCCTCAGAGCTGCAAATAGAGTATTGGTGGCAGTCTCTACATCCTGTTTATGGGTGCAGATTCTGTGAAATCTGATGAGTTGTGATTTTATGAGACCTTTATATGTATGACGGGGATGAAAGCTGGTCTTATGGAGCAAAGCATGCCTGTCTGTATCCTTAAAGTATACTCTGGTGGCTATGCCTTTTGTACTCTGATTAACATTACAGAAGAAGGCTTGTGTATCTAGGAATTCCACTTGGTGTGGTTGGATGTTGTGCTTAAGGGAGATTTTAGGATGGTGGCTGTTTAAAATTGCCATAAAATCATTCAAATCTGCCAACGAATGTGGCCATATTCCAAAAATATCATCCAGATATCTTAAATAGAGAGCTGGTGTTTTACTGCATTTTTGGAACACAGACCTCTCCCAATCTGCCATATAGATGTCCGCATACGCAGGTGAGTATTTACGGCCCATGGCGCATCCAGAGACCTGCAGGAAATACTTGCCATTGAATTCAAAATCATTCCTTTCTAATGTAAGTTTTAACAGGTCCAGGATGAAGTCATCGGGACGAGAGGGATCAGGATTCCTGTTAAAACATTCAGACACCGCTTTCAGGCCCAGTGTTGTATCTATGTTAGTACACAAGGAGTCCACATCAATGGAAAAAATATACGCATTAACACATGTTCGTATATTTTTCAATTTATTTACAAAATGATATGTATCCTTGACATAACTCGGATGTTGCTGTGACAGTGGGTTCAGGAAGAAATCGATATACTCCGTGATGTTGTATGTCTCCGAGCCACAGTGGCTGACAATGGGTCTGCCACTGGGGATGACATTTGGAACTGGCCACGACGCAGAAGGTTTGTGGATTTTAGGCAGCAGGTAGAATAGGCGTGGGCGAGGATTATCAGGGCCCATAAGGTAAGTTTTTTGTTTATTGTTTATGAATTTGTTTCTATATAACTGTTCTACTTTCTCTCTGACAATGGTCTGGGTTTCTGGCTGGAGTAAATATTGCAGTGGTTTGTAATAATGAGTGTCACTGAGTTGTCTGTCTGCTTCCTGTAAATAGTGAATTTTATCCTGTATACAGATTTGGCCTCCTTTGTCTGCGCCTTTAATGATGATGTCCGGGTTATTGGCGAGACTGGCGAGCGCTCCTCTCTCCGCCTGGCTGATGTTTTGCCTGCTGGAATGGCGCGGCTTGAACTGGCGGAAAGCTGCTATGTCCTCCTTGATGAGGTTCTGAATCGGAGATGACACTGCCTCCAATTTCGGTTCCCAGTGTGATAATGTAATAAAAGGTACGGCTTCCTGTTGTTTATTGTAATCAAAATAGTCTAATAATTTGAAACGGCGGTGATACAGGTGGAGGTCTTTGCGTATTTCTAGTGGAGTTGGTGGTTTGGGCGTAGGTATGAAAGTCAGTCCTTTTTCCAGTATTTCAATTTCTGCTCTATTTAGGGAGAAAGACTGGCTTAAGTTGACTATATTTGATGAAGAGGGGAGTGCATTGGCAGCATGTTTAACTTAGACAGCCAGTGTTTGAGGATCTTATCTGCCGTCTCCTTTGTCCAATGAATTGGATCATTGGGGTTAACTGTAAAATCTGGTCTGTCAATGCGGGTTAAGAAGTTATATTTCAGCCTGATTTTTTGGTTCATTTCAGAAATTAATACCTGTTGGTTTTCTGGTATTTTGTTAGAGTAATGAATGATGGGGACGTGGATGATGGCCATCGGGAAAGCCGTTGTTGTCACGGCAACCAGCTGTTGCAGTTGTTTGCACGAGGTGGGTGTGGTTTGTTCCCTCAGGCAGTTATTGAGTCCGACTGACAGAATAACATGCTCCACCTGTGGTTGGATACTCAGTTTTTTGAGCAGGTGTGTCACGTGTGAGCAGGTGGCACCGGGATAGCTGTCCACTTGGACCCGCTCGTCGGTGAAGACTGGGATTCTGGCCAGATTGGAGTCGCCAATTATTAAAATTGGTTTTCTGACCGTCAATCGCCAGTCCTGATTTTTGTAGATGGTATGCTGGTGGACTGTCGGCTCTGTGCGCTCCGGTCTGGCTCGTGTGCGAGCGGCGGTACGCTGGGGTTTGGGCACCGGGCTGGAGTCAGACTGAGGAGTATTAGTGTCATTTTGACTTTCAGTTGTGTCCTCTGTCATCATGTTTTTCTCTCCATCCTGTGCCCCCGCCATCACCGTGTTCACCCCTCGCACCGGTTCAGACTCAGCGAGCGCACCTTGAGTGACGTCATCCAGTGCGCCGTGTGTTGCAGAGGTCAGAGAGATTGTCTCGGCCACGGACACAGCCACGTTCGAAAGTTGGGGACCAATTGGTAAGTTATTTACCGAGTCTTCCTCACAAACCAGTTCAAAATTTATTTTGGGGATATTGTCTTGATTTGTGTTATTAGGATATTGCTCTGTGATCTCGTTTGGTGGGGGTGTTTTCTCCGTTACAGGCTGTGAAGCAAGTAACGGTGCGTCAGCGTGGCACGGATACACTTGGGCCGTTGTTTGTCTGTGCGCCTGGCGTGGTACCGTCGGCTCCTGGGCAGGAGGGGGCGCAGGAGCTAGAATGGTGTGCGGCTCCTTAGCCGTAGTGGCGGAGCTCCCCCTCGTGTTTGGTTCGGCCTGGCTCGGCTCAGATGGACCAGGGAGCCCCAAGTTTCCCGGTTGCGCTGCTTCTTAGGACGGTAATTAATACTTTATTTCAAAAAAGAGGAAATATGTCCTTTATTTTTTGGAACACCTTGTAATAATTGACTATTTCTTTAATCCCATCTATAGGAGAAGTGCTGACTGACCTGGCTCTGGCAGGGTTAGGTTAGGGGACAATGCTCTTTTAAAATAAGATAAATAAAGTTTTCTTTAAAAAAAATTAGAGAGCAGCTCTGGCAACAGGTATCTGCAACGTCATTTTCATATTTACTTCTCCTTAAGGGTTCTTATAACTCCTATAATAATAAAATGAAACAGAGACAAAATTAAAATGACAATATATGAAAAATTAAAAACAAATACATTAGGGTTAAAAAAGAACCTTTGTTTCCTGAAAAAAATTGTAGAGAAAAGGGGGAGAGCCAAATAAAGGGTTAAAAACATAATAAAAAATCACTTAAAGTGGGTGTATCAGGGTTACAACCTCACAGGGTTGAGAGATCTTAGGGTTAGGCACCCACCCCTGTATGGTTGAGGTTAGGGGAGGGGCCATGTACAGGTTAAAATTAATAAATAAATAAACAAAAAAGACGGTTGATGTTAGGCACCCTCCCTTAGATGGTTATGTTTAGGAAGAGGTTCTGGAAAATAATAGAAAAAAAAAAAAAAAAAAAAGGTTGGGTTATTGTACAGAAGTGATTGGTGCATATCACCAGGGTAAATTAAACCACGCCAATGAACACAATACCCAATTAATATGTAGCTTACATAAGGAGAGATGTTTTGTGAATTTATGAGGGAGAGAATGGATAAGAACAATGAATTGGTATTTATTAATAAGTTGTTGCTTTTAAAACATATTATATAGCTCTAGTTCCTAAGTTATTTTTATAGTTTTTTAAAATTCTTTTTATAAAAACGAGATATCTTAAACCATCTTTTACTATAAAATTCATATGAAAAATATAATGTGTAAAAGAGAGTTTGTTTTTATAATTAATAAATAGTAGTTTTTAAAGAGGTTATTTATAATGTTTTAGTAAAAAGCATTAGTTTCTAAAGACTTTTCATAAAAAGAAACTTAACTTATTGTTTTTCATTAAGTCCTTTTGGATTGATAGTTTCCAATGTGTTTATCCATTCTCTTTCTTTTCTTTTTCTGAAGGATCTCGACCAGTTGTTGTTATTTTCTAGTCCCAGAAAGATGTAATTGTTGGGACCATGATTTCTGAGATGATTATAAAGAATAGTAGAGTTTTCTGTTTTATTGAGTTGATATGTATGCTGATAGATCCTGGTTTTTAAGCTGTTGCCTGTCTCTCCTAT
Source organism: Trachinotus anak (assembly GCF_046630095.1). Classification (NCBI taxonomy): domain Eukaryota; kingdom Metazoa; phylum Chordata; class Actinopteri; order Carangiformes; family Carangidae; genus Trachinotus; species Trachinotus anak. Next base: position 102,522 of record NW_027273857.1, on the reverse strand, counting down.
GTATATTTTTTTAACAGATGGTGCACTGGATCGCATGCACTGAACCCCCCCACTCCATTAACGACTTCCGTCTGGCCAACGATCTGAATGAGTTCTACTGCCGCTTTGAAAGACAGTGGGACAAGCCTGACACTAACCTCCACATCAGAGCCACATCAGAACCCCCCTCCTCCTCCTCTACCAAAGGAACGTCTCTCTCTATCCTGGAGAGAGATGTCAACAGGCTTTTTAAGAAGCAGAACCCCCGCAAAGCAGCCGGTCCTGACTCTGTCTCTCCATCATCCCTGAAGCACTGTGCTGATCAGCTGTCTCCAGTGTTCACAGACATCTTCAACACCTCACTGGAGACCTGCCACGTGCCAGCCTGCTTCAAATCCTCCACCATCATCCCTGTCCCCAAAAAACCAAGGCCCACAGGACTAAATGACTATAGACCCATTGCCCTGACCTCTGTGGTCATGAAATCATTTGAGCGTCTTGTCCTGTCCCACCTCAAATCCATCACTGACCCACTCCTGGACCCCCTGCAGTTCGCCTACAGAGCCAACAGGTCCGTAGACGACGCCGTCAACATGGCTCTCCACTTCATCCTCCAGCACCTGGACTCCTCAGGGACCTATGCCAGGATCCTGTTTGTGGACTTCAGCTCTGCCTTCAACACCATCATCCCGGCTCTGCTGCAGGACAAGCTCTCCCAGCTGAGCGTGCCTGACTCCACCTGCAGGTGGATCACCGACTTCCTGTCTGACAGGAGGCAGCACGTGAAGCTAGGAAAGCACGTGTCTGACTCCCAGACCATCAGCACTGGATCCCCGCAAGGCTGCGTTCTTTCTCCTCTGCTCTTCTCCCTGTACACCAACACCTGCACCTCCAGCCATCAGTCTGTCAAGCTCCTGAAGTTTGCAGACGACACCACTCTCATTGGACTCATCTCTGATGGCGATGAGTCTGCCTACAGGTGGGAGACTGAGCGTCTGGTGACCTGGTGCAGGCAGAACAACCTAGAGCTAAACGCTCTGAAGACAGTGGAAATGATAGTGGACTTCAGGAAGAGCCCAGCCCCACCCACCCCCATCACCCTGTGTGACTCCCCCGTGGCTACCGTGGAGCATTTTCGCTTCTTGGGAACCACCATCACACAGGATCTCAAATGGGAGCTAAACATCAGCTCCCTCATCAAAAAAGCTCAGCAGAGGATGTATTTCCTGAGGCAATTGAAGAAGTTCAACCTGCCAAGGACTATGATGGTGAACTTCTACACCTCCATCATTGAGTCCATCCTCACCTCCTCCATCACCATCTGGTACGCTGCTGCCACGGAGAGGGACAATAACAGACTGCAGCGTATCATCCACTCTGCTGAGAAGGTGATTGGCTGCAATCTTCCGTCCCTCCAGGACCTGTACGCCTCAAGGACTCTGAGGCGTGCAGGGAAGATTGTAGCTGACTCCTCCCACCCTGGACACAAACTCTTTGAGACACTCCCCTCTGGCAGGAGGCTGCGGTCCTTCAGGACCAAAACCTCTCGCCACAAAAATAGCTTCTTCCCATCTGCTATTAGCCTCATCAACAAGGCTAGAGAGCTCCACTGTTGCTGATCAATTGCACCAATCACCAGAAAAAATTCCTTGTATGTGAAAACATACTTGGCAATAAAACTGATTCTGATTCTGATTCTGATTCTGATTCTGATAAACTACATTTCTGACGTCTTCCTTGAAGCTCTGTCTGATGGGAGCACCTTTGTCAGAGAATGTGTTTTCTATAAAGAGTTTGTTTATAAATTTGGGGTTGTTTGAGCGTGGTTTTTCTTGTTTTCCCATTGCCGTGTGTACCAGAATGTCCTTCAGATTCTTGTTTCTCCTGTAGGCAGTGATCATCTTAAAATCTCCCAGTTCCTGGATTTGGTTTTGTGCCTGTTGAAAATGGGTTTTCAAAACAGAGTTTAGTTGTGCCACATGAGGTGAGTAAGTAATTACAAAAGGTATGAGCGAGCGGCATGTTATTTTTCCTGCCAGTGTATTCCCCGGATGATTCAAACAGTCTCTTCACCTCACTCTTAATGGCTCTGAGAAACCTGGCTGAATAACCTCTCGGCCTCAGAGCTGCAAATAGAGTATTGGTGGCAGTCTCTACATCCTGTTTATGGGTGCAGATTCTGTGAAATCTGATGAGTTGTGATTTTATGAGACCTTTATATGTATGACGGGGATGAAAGCTGGTCTTATGGAGCAAAGCATGCCTGTCTGTATCCTTAAAGTATACTCTGGTGGCTATGCCTTTTGTACTCTGATTAACATTACAGAAGAAGGCTTGTGTATCTAGGAATTCCACTTGGTGTGGTTGGATGTTGTGCTTAAGGGAGATTTTAGGATGGTGGCTGTTTAAAATTGCCATAAAATCATTCAAATCTGCCAACGAATGTGGCCATATTCCAAAAATATCATCCAGATATCTTAAATAGAGAGCTGGTGTTTTACTGCATTTTTGGAACACAGACCTCTCCCAATCTGCCATATAGATGTCCGCATACGCAGGTGAGTATTTACGGCCCATGGCGCATCCAGAGACCTGCAGGAAATACTTGCCATTGAATTCAAAATCATTCCTTTCTAATGTAAGTTTTAACAGGTCCAGGATGAAGTCATCGGGACGAGAGGGATCAGGATTCCTGTTAAAACATTCAGACACCGCTTTCAGGCCCAGTGTTGTATCTATGTTAGTACACAAGGAGTCCACATCAATGGAAAAAATATACGCATTAACACATGTTCGTATATTTTTCAATTTATTTACAAAATGATATGTATCCTTGACATAACTCGGATGTTGCTGTGACAGTGGGTTCAGGAAGAAATCGATATACTCCGTGATGTTGTATGTCTCCGAGCCACAGTGGCTGACAATGGGTCTGCCACTGGGGATGACATTTGGAACTGGCCACGACGCAGAAGGTTTGTGGATTTTAGGCAGCAGGTAGAATAGGCGTGGGCGAGGATTATCAGGGCCCATAAGGTAAGTTTTTTGTTTATTGTTTATGAATTTGTTTCTATATAACTGTTCTACTTTCTCTCTGACAATGGTCTGGGTTTCTGGCTGGAGTAAATATTGCAGTGGTTTGTAATAATGAGTGTCACTGAGTTGTCTGTCTGCTTCCTGTAAATAGTGAATTTTATCCTGTATACAGATTTGGCCTCCTTTGTCTGCGCCTTTAATGATGATGTCCGGGTTATTGGCGAGACTGGCGAGCGCTCCTCTCTCCGCCTGGCTGATGTTTTGCCTGCTGGAATGGCGCGGCTTGAACTGGCGGAAAGCTGCTATGTCCTCCTTGATGAGGTTCTGAATCGGAGATGACACTGCCTCCAATTTCGGTTCCCAGTGTGATAATGTAATAAAAGGTACGGCTTCCTGTTGTTTATTGTAATCAAAATAGTCTAATAATTTGAAACGGCGGTGATACAGGTGGAGGTCTTTGCGTATTTCTAGTGGAGTTGGTGGTTTGGGCGTAGGTATGAAAGTCAGTCCTTTTTCCAGTATTTCAATTTCTGCTCTATTTAGGGAGAAAGACTGGCTTAAGTTGACTATATTTGATGAAGAGGGGAGTGCATTGGCAGCATGTTTAACTTAGACAGCCAGTGTTTGAGGATCTTATCTGCCGTCTCCTTTGTCCAATGAATTGGATCATTGGGGTTAACTGTAAAATCTGGTCTGTCAATGCGGGTTAAGAAGTTATATTTCAGCCTGATTTTTTGGTTCATTTCAGAAATTAATACCTGTTGGTTTTCTGGTATTTTGTTAGAGTAATGAATGATGGGGACGTGGATGATGGCCATCGGGAAAGCCGTTGTTGTCACGGCAACCAGCTGTTGCAGTTGTTTGCACGAGGTGGGTGTGGTTTGTTCCCTCAGGCAGTTATTGAGTCCGACTGACAGAATAACATGCTCCACCTGTGGTTGGATACTCAGTTTTTTGAGCAGGTGTGTCACGTGTGAGCAGGTGGCACCGGGATAGCTGTCCACTTGGACCCGCTCGTCGGTGAAGACTGGGATTCTGGCCAGATTGGAGTCGCCAATTATTAAAATTGGTTTTCTGACCGTCAATCGCCAGTCCTGATTTTTGTAGATGGTATGCTGGTGGACTGTCGGCTCTGTGCGCTCCGGTCTGGCTCGTGTGCGAGCGGCGGTACGCTGGGGTTTGGGCACCGGGCTGGAGTCAGACTGAGGAGTATTAGTGTCATTTTGACTTTCAGTTGTGTCCTCTGTCATCATGTTTTTCTCTCCATCCTGTGCCCCCGCCATCACCGTGTTCACCCCTCGCACCGGTTCAGACTCAGCGAGCGCACCTTGAGTGACGTCATCCAGTGCGCCGTGTGTTGCAGAGGTCAGAGAGATTGTCTCGGCCACGGACACAGCCACGTTCGAAAGTTGGGGACCAATTGGTAAGTTATTTACCGAGTCTTCCTCACAAACCAGTTCAAAATTTATTTTGGGGATATTGTCTTGATTTGTGTTATTAGTGTGGCGGAGAAGTTCCGGGAGTACTTGTTGGGGCACAAATGTGTCGTGTACACAGACAACAACCCATTGAGTCACCTTCAGTCCGCCAAACTGGGAGCTGCAGAGCATAGGTGGGCTGCTGAGCTTGCTGTCTTCGATCTTGAAATCAAATATCGTTCTGGGCGCAGCAACCGGAACGCAGACGCACTGTCACGACAGTATGTGCCTGTTCCCCATGTTGCTCCTCCGTTTTTGCCTGGGACCATGGTCCCCAGCAGCATTCAGCAAAGTGCACAACCAGGTCCTGTCGTGTCTGCTATTCAGTCTTTGATCTCCATTCTTCCATCCCACTCTGCATCTGATCTCCACCATATGCAGGAGGATGATCCTTTGCTGAGGGAAGTGTTGTTTTTTTGGAATCGTGGGTCCCCTCCCACCTCAGTTGAGAGGCAGCAGCTTTCCCAGCCAGCAATTGTACTTTTGCGCCAATGGGACCGGCTGGTCAAGGAAGATGGCGTGCTCTTCCGTCGGGTCTTTCGTCCTGACGGTGGCGAAGAGTTTCTTCAACTGGTCTTGCCTGCTGTCTTCAAGCAGGAAACGCTGCATCAGCTCCATCAGGAGCATGGTCACCAGGGCATAGAGAGGACCACTGAGTTGGTCCGGCAGCGTTGTTACTGGCCAGGGATGTCTTCGGATGTCAAAAACTGGGTCTGCTGCTGCTGACCGACCTAGAGACCCCGTGTCTAATTCTCAAACAGCTGGCTGCAGCAGGATGAATATGTTAGTTTAAATGAATCAACACCCCCCACTCATGTTAACGTTCATATCCCTCGAAGCACAGGCCGAGGAGGAGGGGTGGCAGCCATCTATCACTCCAATTTATTACTGAATCCCAAGCATAAGGTTAATCATAATTCGTTTGAAAGCCTTATTCTTAGTCTGTCTCACCCAAACCGGAAGACACAAAAACCAGTCCTACTAGTTACTGTATATCGTCCTCCTGCTCCTTACTCTGAGTTCTTATCTGAGTTCTCAGACTTTTTATCTGAGTTAGCTCTTAGCACAGATAAAGTCATCATAGTGGGTGATTTTAACATTCATGTAGATGTTGAAAGTGACAGCCTGAGTCATGCATTTAATTCATTATTAGACTCAATTGGCTTCTCTCAGCATGTTAATGAACCCACTCACTCTTTTAATCATACCCTTGATCTGGTTCTGACTTATGGGATTGACATTGAATACCTAACAGTTTCTCCCAGAAACCCTCATTTATCTGACCATTCTCTGTTAACATTTGAGTTTTCAGTCATGGACTACACAGCATCTGGGGAAAAAATCTATTACAGCAGGTGTCTCTCTGACAATACCATTAGCAAATTTAAAGAAAGGATCCCATCAGTACTTAGCCCACTGCCATGTATCAATGCAGTAGGGAACAGCTCTCTTAACTTCACAGCCACACAGGTTGTTGATTTGTTGATAGTACTGTAGCCTCACTGCGTGCAACTCTAGATACTGTGGCCCCTCTGAGGAAGAAGGTAGTGAGTCAGAGAAGGCTAGCTCCATGGTACAACTCAGAAACACGAGCTTTAAAGCAAAATTCAAGGAAGCTAGAAAGAAGGTGGCGTTCTACTAACCTGGATGAATCTTTAAAGGCTTGGAAAGACAGCCTGTTGGCGTATAAAAAAAGCCTCCGTAAAGCCAGAACATCCTATTATTCATCATTGATAGAAGAAAACAAGAACAATCCCAAGTTTCTGTTCAGCACTGTAGCCAGGCTGACAGACAGCTACAGCTCTGTTGATCCATCTATACCTTTAGCCCTCAGTTGTAATGACTTCATGAGCTTCTTTACAGATAAAATTGTCTCTGTTAGAGAAAAAATTCACCATCTCCTCCCCACAGCTGGTTCAGATGTATTGTCCAGTTCAGCAGCCTCAGAGTCAACTGTAACTGGCTTATATTTTGACTGTTTCTCTCCTGTACATCTCCCTGAGCTCACTTCAACAGTTTATTTATCTAAACCATCATCCTGTCTTCTAGACCCTGTTCCAACAAGGTTGTTCAAAGAGGTTTTTCCTTTACTTGACACCTCTATATTAAGTCTGATTAACTTATCTTTATCAACTGGTTATGTACCGCAGGCTTTTAAAGTTGCAGTAATTAAACCTCTACTTAAAAAGCCTACTCTTGATCCTGACGTTTTAGCCAATTATAGACCTATATCCAACCTCCCCTTTATCTCCAAAATCCTTGAGAGGGTCGTTGCAAACCAGTTATGTGATTACTTGCACAGGAATGGTTTGTTTGAAGACTTTCAGTCAGGTTTTAGAGTCCATCATAGCACAGAAACAGCTCTGGTTAAGGTTACCAATGATCTCCTCATAGCCTCAGACAATGGACTTGTCTCTATACTTGTCCTACTAGATCTTAGTGCCGCATTTGACACCATCGATCATAAGATTTTATTACAGAGACTAGAACATATGGTCGGCATCAAAGGAACCGCACTAAGCTGGTTTAAGTCATATCTGTCAGATAGACTCCAGTTTGTTCATGTTAACAATGACTCCTCTATCATCACAGAAGTCAGTCATGGAGTTCCACAAGGTTCTGTGCTAGGACCAATGCTCTTCAGTCTATATATGCTTCCTCTGGGAAACATTATTAGGAGGCACCAGATGAATTTCCATTGTTACGCAGATGACACCCAGCTGTACTTATCCATGAAGCCAGGTGAGACTAACCAGGTAGCCAAGCTTCAGGTCTGTCTTAAGGACATAAAAATCTGGATGACCAGTAATTTCTTACTCTTAAATTCAGACAAAACTGAAGTTATTGTAATTGGCCCAAAACACCTCAGAGATACACTATGTGATAATATACTGACTCTGGATGACATCACCTTGGCCTCCAGTGCTACAGTCAGAAACCTTGGTGTCATTTTTGACCAGGACTTGTCCTTTACTTCACATATAAAGCAAGTCTCTAGGACAGCCTTCTTCCACCTGCGCAATATTGCTAAAATCAGACCCATTCTGTGTCTAAAGGATGCTGAAAAACTAGTTCATGCATTTGTTACCTCAAGACTGGACTACTGTAACTCTTTATTGTCAGGATGTCCCAAAAATTCAGTAAAAAGCCTCCAATTGATCCAGAATGCGGCAGCACGAGTACTGACAGGAACGAGGAAACGAGATCACGTCTCTCCTGTGTTAGCCTCTCTGCATTGGCTCCCTGTAAAATCCAGAATCGAATTTAAAATCCTCCTCCTCACCTACAAAGCCATTAATGGTCAGGCACCATCGTACCTTGGAGAGCTTATAGTTCCCTATTTTCCCAATAGGACACTTCGCTCTCTAAATGCAGGTCAACTTGTGGTTCCCAGAGTTTGTAAGAGTAGAATGGGGGGCAGAGCCTTCAGCTATCAGGCTCCTCTCCTGTGGAACCAGCTCCCAGTGTGGGTTCGGGAGGCAGACACCCTCTCTACCTTTAAGATCAGGCTTAAAACTGTCCTGTTTAGTAAAGCTTATAGTTAGGGCTGGCTCGGGTATGTCCTGACCCATCCCTTAGCTATGCTGCTATAGAGCTAAACTGCTGGGGGATTCCCATGATTCACTGGGCGCTCTCTCCCTATTTCTGTCTCTCTCCCCCGCTCTCTCTCAATGACTTCATGCCATTAACTTTGTTTTTTTTTTTTTTTTTTTTTCTCTCCCGTAGTTTTGTGCTTCTCCTCTCTCTCCCTCTCTCTGTCCTCATTCTGCAGGTATCTCTGCCTCGGGAACAGCAGGATCCAGATCCACCACGACTCATCTTTACTATTACTATTACCTGTCTTTATTATTAATAACGCCATTACCGACACAGCTGTTCCTGGTCTCTCTCTCTTCTCTCCCCTCTCCTCCCCCTCCCCCTCTTTCTATCTTCCCCTAAACCCAACCGGTCGAGGCAGACGGCCGCCCACCCTGAGCCCGGTTCTGTTGGAGGTTTCTTCCTGTTAAAAGGGAGTTTTTCCTCCCCCCTGTCGCCAAGCGCTTGCTCGTTGTGGGAACTGTTGGGTTTTTCTCTGTAACAAAGTAAGGTCTTGACCTTACCCTGTAAAGTGCCTTGAGATAATGTATATTATGATTTGGCGCTATACAAATAAAATTGAATTGAATTGAATTGAATTGTTTAGACCGTGGTGTTGACTAAAATTTTGTCCATCGTCGGGTCGACGATTCAAAAGGTGGGGGTAGATGTGGCCGGAGCACGGCTTACTCCTCCTCACAGTGGGGCGCTGTGTCACCCTGTGGCACTGATTTGTGGGCAGGGAGCGCACCTTTATATATAGGGGCCTGGGTACACCTGGCGCACTCTCTCTCTTCCTGTTCCGCTCGTCCGTGGTGGTGGCTGTAGCCTGGAGTGGCGTGGTGAAGCCGTGTGGCGTGCTGGCACCAGAGCGTCTTCAGCGTTTTGCCATAATAACGCACGCTCTGCCCTTCAGCGCAGTGCAGCGTGCCCAGCATCGGTGCGTCTTTGGCGTGTCGCCAGAACGACGCACGCTCTCCTTCGGCGCACGGGTAAGGGGCATTGGCGCACACTGCTGCTTTCTCTCCCACTCACGTGTTGACTGTTTGGTGATATGGCTGTTTCTGCTACAGTGTGGCGGACTGCTGGAGTCACGGGGCTAGGCTGCCCTGCTGGGGGCCGGTCGGCGTTGTGGCGCGGTCTCCACGTGGTAAGTCGGCGTCGTCCGCCTCTCGTTTCAGCCTGTTATGCTGCTCCCGACTGATTGTTTTGTCCTGCTCTGTTGTCCTAGACCTCTCGGCGCTCTGTAATGCCCTGCTGGTGAGGCCCAGAAACTATTAAAGCCACCATTTCCTGGACCCACTGCTGTTTTGGCTGCGTTGGTTCATCCTGACTGTTTTGGCTCACTGAAGCCGTTTTGACTCCTCAGCTCTTCTGAGCTGTGGGGAAGTGACGTACTAAGGCTCTCTGCAGAGTTTGTGTCAGGGCCTATTGCTATTTTTAAGGATTCTGTTTAGTTCATTAATCAACCTTGAAAAGATTTATTTTGTATTCATTTGTTTAATTTGTTGAACATTATTGACTGTTTGTTTGTTGTTTAAGGAACATTATTTACCTTTGTTTGATGGTTTGTTTCGTTGTTTTTAATTACTTAAAGTAGTGTGTGTGTGTGTGTGTGTGTGTGTGTGTGTGTGTGTGTGTGTGTGTAAGAGTGTTAGATAGCAATTAAGGGCCATATTAACTGGGAGGCCAGTTTTATAACTTGCTTTCTTGTCTTTGTGGACAGGTGCGGAGGGCCAGGCGGCGACCCAATTCCTGGTGGTGGTATTTTCTTCACGAACCCCTTGCGGGTGTGTGTGTTTGCAGTGTCACGGGTGCTTTTGGTTAGTTATTCCTCCCCCTTGATTTGATTTTGGGCCGCCGTAGCCTCCACAGCCCTGTTCATTCTGCTCTGTGGCCCCAGTACGTAATTACGAGCCAGTATTGTTCAAGTGATATTTTAATTGGTTGTAAAATAAACTATTTTTCTACTTTTCTAAATACGTCTCTGCCCGTGGTATACGCACCTGTGTAGACCTGTGTATAGTAAATTTAACCATCTAACATCTATCCATCTCAAACTATCTCCTGGGGCGAAACTCCCCAGGTGGCGTTGTCGGTACACCCTTTCCCACCCCTCCACTCGCCACATTAGGATATTGCTCTGTGATCTCGTTTGGTGGGGGTGTTTTCTCCGTTACAGGCTGTGAAGCAAGTAACGGTGCGTCAGCGTGGCACGGATACACTTGGGCCGTTGTTTGTCTGTGCGCCTGGCGTGGTACCGTCGGCTCCTGGGCAGGAGGGGGCGCAGGAGCTAGAATGGTGTGCGGCTCCTTAGCCGTAGTGGCGGAGCTCCCCCTCGTGTTTGGTTCGGCCTGGCTCGGCTCAGATGGACCAGGGAGCCCCAAGTTTCCCGGTTGCGCTGCTTCTTAGGACGGTAATTAATACTTTATTTCAAAAAAGAGGAAATATGTCCTTTATTTTTTGGAACACCTTGTAATAATTGACTATTTCTTTAATCCCATCTATAGGAGAAGTGCTGACTGACCTGGCTCTGGCAGGGTTAGGTTAGGGGACAATGCTCTTTTAAAATAAGATAAATAAAGTTTTCTTTAAAAAAAATTAGAGAGCAGCTCTGGCAACAGGTATCTGCAACGTCATTTTCATATTTACTTCTCCTTAAGGGTTCTTATAACTCCTATAATAATAAAATGAAACAGAGACAAAATTAAAATGACAATATATGAAAAATTAAAAACAAATACATTAGGGTTAAAAAAGAACCTTTGTTTCCTGAAAAAAATTGTAGAGAAAAGGGGGAGAGCCAAATAAAGGGTTAAAAACATAATAAAAAATCACTTAAAGTGGGTGTATCAGGGTTACAACCTCACAGGGTTGAGAGATCTTAGGGTTAGGCACCCACCCCTGTATGGTTGAGGTTAGGGGAGGGGCCATGTACAGGTTAAAATTAATAAATAAATAAACAAAAAAGACGGTTGATGTTAGGCACCCTCCCTTAGATGGTTATGTTTAGGAAAAGGTTCTGGAAAATAATAGAAAAAAAAAAAAAAAAAAAGGTTGGGTTATTGTACAGAAGTGATTGGTGCATATCACCAGGGTAAATTAAACCACGCCAATGAACACAATACCCAATTAATATGTAGCTTACATAAGGAGAGATGTTTTGTGAATTTATGAGGGAGAGAATGGATAAGAACAATGAATTGGTATTTATTAATAAGTTGTTGCTTTTAAAACATATTATATAGCTCTAGTTCCTAAGTTATTTTTATAGTTTTTTAAAATTCTTTTTATAAAAACGAGATATCTTAAACCATCTTTTACTATAAAATTCATATGAAAAATATAATGTGTAAAAGAGAGTTTGTTTTTATAATTAATAAATAGTAGTTTTTAAAGAGGTTATTTATAATGTTTTAGTAAAAAGCATTAGTTTCTAAAGACTTTTCATAAAAAGAAACTTAACTTATTGTTTTTCATTAAGTCCTTTTGGATTGATAGTTTCCAATGTGTTTATCCATTCTCTTTCTTTTCTTTTTCTGAAGGATCTCGACCAGTTGTTGTTATTTTCTAGTCCCAGAAAGATGTAATTGTTGGGACCATGATTTCTGAGATGATTATAAAGAATAGTAGAGTTTTCTGTTTTATTGAGTTGATATGTATGCTGATAGATCCTGGTTTTTAAGCTGTTGCCTGTCTCTCCTATGTATATTTTTTTAACAGATGGTGCACTGGATCGCATAAACTACATTTCTGACGTCTTCCTTGAAGCTCTGTCTGATGGGAGCACCTTTGTCAGAGAATGTGTTTTCTATAAAGAGTTTGTTTATAAATTTGGGGTTGTTTGAGCGTGGTTTTTCTTGTTTTCCCATTGCCGTGTGTACCAGAATGTCCTTCAGATTCTTGTTTCTCCTGTAGGCAGTGATCATCTTAAAATCTCCCAGTTCCTGGATTTGGTTTTGTGCCTGTTGAAAATGGGTTTTCAAAACAGAGTTTAGTTGTGCCACATGAGGTGAGTAAGTAATTACAAAAGGTATGAGCGAGCGGCATGTTATTTTTCCTGCCAGTGTATTCCCCGGATGATTCAAACAGTCTCTTCACCTCACTCTTAATGGCTCTGAGAAACCTGGCTGAATAACCTCTCGGCCTCAGAGCTGCAAATAGAGTATTGGTGGCAGTCTCTACATCCTGTTTATGGGTGCAGATTCTGTGAAATCTGATGAGTTGTGATTTTATGAGACCTTTATATGTATGACGGGGATGAAAGCTGGTCTTATGGAGCAAAGCATGCCTGTCTGTATCCTTAAAGTATACTCTGGTGGCTATGCCTTTTGTACTCTGATTAACATTACAGAAGAAGGCTTGTGTATCTAGGAATTCCACTTGGTGTGGTTGGATGTTGTGCTTAAGGGAGATTTTAGGATGGTGGCTGTTTAAAATTGCCATAAAATCATTCAAATCTGCCAACGAATGTGGCCATATTCCAAAAATATCATCCAGATATCTTAAATAGAGAGCTGGTGTTTTACTGCATTTTTGGAACACAGACCACTCCCAATCTGCCATATAGATGTCCGCATACGCAGGTGAGTATTTACGGCCCATGGCGCATCCAGAGACCTGCAGTAAATACTTGCCATTGAATTCAAAATCATTCCTTTCTAATGTAAGTTTTAACAGGTCCAGGATGAAGTCATCGGGACGAGAGGGATCGGGATTCCTGTTAAAACATTCAGACACCGCTTTCAGGCCCAGTGTTGTATCTATGTTAGTACACAAGGAGTCCACATCAATGGAAAAAATATACGCATTAACACATGTTCGTATATTTTTCAATTTATTTACAAAATGATATGTATCCTTGACATAACTCGGATGTTGCTGTGACAGTGGGTTCAGGAAGAAATCGATATACTCCGTGATGTTGTATGTCTCCGAGCCACAGTGGCTGACAATGGGTCTGCCACTGGGGATGACATTTGGAACTGGCCACGACGCAGAAGGTTTGTGGATTTTAGGCAGCAGGTAGAATAGGCGTGGGCGAGGATTATCAGGGCCCATAAGGTAAGTTTTTTGTTTATTGTTTATGAATTTGTTTCTATATAACTGTTCTACTTTCTCTCTGACAATGGTCTGGGTTTCTGGCTGGAGTAAATATTGCAGTGGTTTGTAATAATGAGTGTCACTGAGTTGTCTGTCTGCTTCCTGTAAATAGTGAATTTTATCCTGTATACAGATTTGGCCTCCTTTGTCTGCGCCTTTAATGATGATGTCCGGGTTATTGGCGAGACTGGCGAGCGCTCCTCTCTCCGCCTGGCTGATGTTTTGCCTGCTGGAATGGCGCGGCTTGAACTGGCGGAAAGCTGCTATGTCCTCCTTGATGAGGTTCTGAATCGGAGATGACACTGCCTCCAATTTCGGTTCCCAGTGTGATAATGTAATAAAAGGTACGGCTTCCTGTTGTTTATTGTAATCAAAATAGTCTAATAATTTGAAACGGCGGTGATACAGGTGGAGGTCTTTGCGTATTTCTAGTGGAGTTGGTGGTTTGGGCGTAGGTATGAAAGTCAGTCCTTTTTCCAGTATTTCAATTTCTGCTCTATTTAGGGAGAAAGACTGGCTTAAGTTGACTATATTTGATGAAGAGGGGAGTGCATTGGCAGCATGTTTAACTTAGACAGCCAGTGTTTGAGGATCTTATCTGCCGTCTCCTTTGTCCAATGAATTGGATCATTGGGGTTAACTGTAAAATCTGGTCTGTCAATGCGGGTTAAGAAGTTATATTTCAGCCTGATTTTTTGGTTCATTTCAGAAATTAATACCTGTTGGTTTTCTGGTATTTTGTTAGAGTAATGAATGATGGGGACGTGGATGATGGCCATCGGGAAAGCCGTTGTTGTCACGGCAACCAGCTGTTGCAGTTGTTTGCACGAGGTGGGTGTGGTTTGTTCCCTCAGGCAGTTATTGAGTCCGACTGACAGAATAACATGCTCCACCTGTGGTTGGATACTCAGTTTTTTGAGCAGGTGTGTCACGTGTGAGCAGGTGGCACCGGGATAGCTGTCCACTTGGACCCGCTCGTCGGTGAAGACTGGGATTCTGGCCAGATTGGAGTCGCCAATTATTAAAATTGGTTTTCTGACCGTCAATCGCCAGTCCTGATTTTTGTAGATGGTATGCTGGTGGACTGTCGGCTCTGTGCGCTCCGGTCTGGCTCGTGTGCGAGCGGCGGTACGCTGGGGTTTGGGCACCGGGCTGGAGTCAGACTGAGGAGTATTAGTGTCATTTTGACTTTCAGTTGTGTCCTCTGTCATCATGTTTTTCTCTCCATCCTGTGCCCCCGCCATCACCGTGTTCACCCCTCGCACCGGTTCAGACTCAGCGAGCGCACCTTGAGTGACGTCATCCAGTGCGCCGTGTGTTGCAGAGGTCAGAGAGATTGTCTCGGCCACGGACACAGCCACGTTCGAAAGTTGGGGACCAATTGGTAAGTTATTTACCGAGTCTTCCTCACAAACCAGTTCAAAATTTATTTTGGGGATATTGTCTTGATTTGTGTTATTAGGATATTGCTCTGTGATCTCGTTTGGTGGGGGTGTTTTCTCCGTTACAGGCTGTGAAGCAAGTAACGGTGCGTCAGCGTGGCACGGATACACTTGGGCCGTTGTTTGTCTGTGCGCCTGGCGTGGTACCGTCGGCTCCTGGGCAGGAGGGGGCGCAGGAGCTAGAATGGTGTGCGGCTCCTTAGCCGTAGTGGCGGAGCTCCCCCTCGTGTTTGGTTCGGCCTGGCTCGGCTCAGATGGACCAGGGAGCCCCAAGTTTCCCGGTTGCGCTGCTTCTTAGGACGGTAATTAATACTTTATTTCAAAAAAGAGGAAATATGTCCTTTATTTTTTGGAACACCTTGTAATAATTGACTATTTCTTTAATCCCATCTATAGGAGAAGTGCTGACTGACCTGGCTCTGGCAGGGTTAGGTTAGGGGACAATGCTCTTTTAAAATAAGATAAATAAAGTTTTCTTTAAAAAAAATTAGAGAGCAGCTCTGGCAACAGGTATCTGCAACGTCATTTTCATATTTACTTCTCCTTAAGGGTTCTTATAACTCCTATAATAATAAAATGAAACAGAGACAAAATTAAAATGACAATATATGAAAAATTAAAAACAAATACATTAGGGTTAAAAAAGAACCTTTGTTTCCTGAAAAAAATTGTAGAGAAAAGGGGGAGAGCCAAATAAAGGGTTAAAAACATAATAAAAAATCACTTAAAGTGGGTGTATCAGGGTTACAACCTCACAGGGTTGAGAGATCTTAGGGTTAGGCACCCACCCCTGTATGGTTGAGGTTAGGGGAGGGGCCATGTACAGGTTAAAATTAATAAATAAATAAACAAAAAAGACGGTTGATGTTAGGCACCCTCCCTTAGATGGTTATGTTTAGGAAAAGGTTCTGGAAAATAATAGAAAAAAAAAAAAAAAAAAAAAGGTTGGGTTATTGTACAGAAGTGATTGGTGCATATCACCAGGGTAAATTAAACCACGCCAATGAACACAATACCCAATTAATATGTAGCTTACATAAGGAGAGATGTTTTGTGAATTTATGAGGGAGAGAATGGATAAGAACAATGAATTGGTATTTATTAATAAGTTGTTGCTTTTAAAACATATTATATAGCTCTAGTTCCTAAGTTATTTTTATAGTTTTTTAAAATTCTTTTTATAAAAACGAGATATCTTAAACCATCTTTTACTATAAAATTCATATGAAAAATATAATGTGTAAAAGAGAGTTTGTTTTTATAATTAATAAATAGTAGTTTTTAAAGAGGTTATTTATAATGTTTTAGTAAAAAGCATTAGTTTCTAAAGACTTTTCATAAAAAGAAACTTAACTTATTGTTTTTCATTAAGTCCTTTTGGATTTATAGTTTCCAATGTGTTTATCCATTCTCTTTCTTTTCTTTTTCTGAAGGATCTCGACCAGTTGTTGTTATTTTCTAGTCCCAGAAAGATGTAATTGTTGGGACCATGATTTCTGAGATGATTATAAAGAATAGTAGAGTTTTCTGTTTTATTGAGTTGATATGTATGCTGATAGATCCTGGTTTTTAAGCTGTTGCCTGTCTCTCCTATGTATATTTTTTTACAGATGGTGCACTGGATCGCATAAACTACATTTCTGACGTCTTCCTTGAAGCTCTGTCTGATGGGAGCACCTTTGTCAGAGAATGTGTTTTCTATAAAGAGTTTGTTTATAAATTTGGGGTTGTTTGAGCGTGGTTTTTCTTGTTTTCCCATTGCCGTGTGTACCAGAATGTCCTTCAGATTCTTGTTTCTCCTGTAGGCAGTGATCATCTTAAAATCTCCCAGTTCCTGGATTTGGTTTTGTGCCTGTTGAAAATGGGTTTTCAAAACAGAGTTTAGTTGTGCCACATGAGGTGAGTAAGTAATTACAAAAGGTATGAGCGAGCGGCATGTTATTTTTCCTGCCAGTGTATTCCCCGGATGATTCAAACAGTCTCTTCACCTCACTCTTAATGGCTCTGAGAAACCTGGCTGAATAACCTCTCGGCCTCAGAGCTGCAAATAGAGTATTGGTGGCAGTCTCTACATCCTGTTTATGGGTGCAGATTCTGTGAAATCTGATGAGTTGTGATTTTATGAGACCTTTATATGTATGACGGGGATGAAAGCTGGTCTTATGGAGCAAAGCATGCCTGTCTGTATCCTTAAAGTATACTCTGGTGGCTATGCCTTTTGTACTCTGATTAACATTACAGAAGAAGGCTTGTGTATCTAGGAATTCCACTTGGTGTGGTTGGATGTTGTGCTTAAGGGAGATTTTAGGATGGTGGCTGTTTAAAATTGCCATAAAATCATTCAAATCTGCCAACGAATGTGGCCATATTCCAAAAATATCATCCAGATATCTTAAATAGAGAGCTGGTGTTTTACTGCATTTTTGGAACACAGACCTCTCCCAATCTGCCATATAGATGTCCGCATACGCAGGTGAGTATTTACGGCCCATGGCGCATCCAGAGACCTGCAGGAAATACTTGCCATTGAATTCAAAATCATTCCTTTCTAATGTAAGTTTTAACAGGTCCAGGATGAAGTCATCGGGACGAGAGGGATCGGGATTCCTGTTAAAACATTCAGACACCGCTTTCAGGCCCAGTGTTGTATCTATGTTAGTACACAAGGAGTCCACATCAATGGAAAAAATATACGCATTAACACATGTTCGTATATTTTTCAATTTATTTACAAAATGATATGTATCCTTGACATAACTCGGATGTTGCTGTGACAGTGGGTTCAGGAAGAAATCGATATACTCCGTGATGTTGTATGTCTCCGAGCCACAGTGGCTGACAATGGGTCTGCCACTGGGGATGACATTTGGAACTGGCCACGACGCAGAAGGTTTGTGGATTTTAGGCAGCAGGTAGAATAGGCGTGGGCGAGGATTATCAGGGCCCATAAGGTAAGTTTTTTGTTTATTGTTTATGAATTTGTTTCTATATAACTGTTCTACTTTCTCTCTGACAATGGTCTGGGTTTCTGGCTGGAGTAAATATTGCAGTGGTTTGTAATAATGAGTGTCACTGAGTTGTCTGTCTGCTTCCTGTAAATAGTGAATTTTATCCTGTATACAGATTTGGCCTCCTTTGTCTGCGCCTTTAATGATGATGTCCGGGTTATTGGCGAGACTGGCGAGCGCTCCTCTCTCCGCCTGGCTGATGTTTTGCCTGCTGGAATGGCGCGGCTTGAACTGGCGGAAAGCTGCTATGTCCTCCTTGATGAGGTTCTGAATCGGAGATGACACTGCCTCCAATTTCGGTTCCCAGTGTGATAATGTAATAAAAGGTACGGCTTCCTGTTGTTTATTGTAATCAAAATAGTCTAATAATTTGAAACGGCGGTGATACAGGTGGAGGTCTTTGCGTATTTCTAGTGGAGTTGGTGGTTTGGGCGTAGGTATGAAAGTCAGTCCTTTTTCCAGTATTTCAATTTCTGCTCTATTTAGGGAGAAAGACTGGCTTAAGTTGACTATATTTGATGAAGAGGGGAGTGCATTGGCAGCATGTTTAACTTAGACAGCCAGTGTTTGAGGATCTTATCTGCCGTCTCCTTTGTCCAATGAATTGGATCATTGGGGTTAACTGTAAAATCTGGTCTGTCAATGCGGGTTAAGAAGTTATATTTCAGCCTGATTTTTTGGTTCATTTCAGAAATTAATACCTGTTGGTTTTCTGGTATTTTGTTAGAGTAATGAATGATGGGGACGTGGATGATGGCCATCGGGAAAGCCGTTGTTGTCACGGCAACCAGCTGTTGCAGTTGTTTGCACGAGGTGGGTGTGGTTTGTTCCCTCAGGCAGTTATTGAGTCCGACTGACAGAATAACATGCTCCACCTGTGGTTGGATACTCAGTTTTTTGAGCAGGTGTGTCACGTGTGAGCAGGTGGCACCGGGATAGCTGTCCACTTGGACCCGCTCGTCGGTGAAGACTGGGATTCTGGCCAGATTGGAGTCGCCAATTATTAAAATTGGTTTTCTGACCGTCAATCGCCAGTCCTGATTTTTGTAGATGGTATGCTGGTGGACTGTCGGCTCTGTGCGCTCCGGTCTGGCTCGTGTGCGAGCGGCGGTACGCTGGGGTTTGGGCACCGGGCTGGAGTCAGACTGAGGAGTATTAGTGTCATTTTGACTTTCAGTTGTGTCCTCTGTCATCATGTTTTTCTCTCCATCCTGTGCCCCCGCCATCACCGTGTTCACCCCTCGCACCGGTTCAGACTCAGCGAGCGCACCTTGAGTGACGTCATCCAGTGCGCCGTGTGTTGCAGAGGTCAGAGAGATTGTCTCGGCCACGGACACAGCCACGTTCGAAAGTTGGGGACCAATTGGTAAGTTATTTACCGAGTCTTCCTCACAAACCAGTTCAAAATTTATTTTGGGGATATTGTCTTGATTTGTGTTATTAGGATATTGCTCTGTGATCTCGTTTGGTGGGGGTGTTTTCTCCGTTACAGGCTGTGAAGCAAGTAACGGTGCGTCAGCGTGGCACGGATACACTTGGGCCGTTGTTTGTCTGTGCGCCTGGCGTGGTACCGTCGGCTCCTGGGCAGGAGGGGGCGCAGGAGCTAGAATGGTGTGCGGCTCCTTAGCCGTAGTGGCGGAGCTCCCCCTCGTGTTTGGTTCGGCCTGGCTCGGCTCAGATGGACCAGGGAGCCCCAAGTTTCCCGGTTGCGCTGCTTCTTAGGACGGTAATTAATACTTTATTTCAAAAAAGAGGAAATATGTCCTTTATTTTTTGGAACACCTTGTAATAATTGACTATTTCTTTAATCCCATCTATAGGAGAAGTGCTGACTGACCTGGCTCTGGCAGGGTTAGGTTAGGGGACAATGCTCTTTTAAAATAAGATAAATAAAGTTTTCTTTAAAAAAAATTAGAGAGCAGCTCTGGCAACAGGTATCTGCAACGTCATTTTCATATTTACTTCTCCTTAAGGGTTCTTATAACTCCTATAATAATAAAATGAAACAGAGACAAAATTAAAATGACAATATATGAAAAATTAAAAACAAATACATTAGGGTTAAAAAAGAACCTTTGTTTCCTGAAAAAAATTGTAGAGAAAAGGGGGAGAGCCAAATAAAGGGTTAAAAACATAATAAAAAATCACTTAAAGTGGGTGTATCAGGGTTACAACCTCACAGGGTTGAGAGATCTTAGGGTTAGGCACCCACCCCTGTATGGTTGAGGTTAGGGGAGGGGCCATGTACAGGTTAAAATTAATAAATAAATAAACAAAAAAGACGGTTGATGTTAGGCACCCTCCCTTAGATGGTTATGTTTAGGAAAAGGTTCTGGAAAATAATAGAAAAAAAAAAAAAAAAAAAAGGTTGGGTTATTGTACAGAAGTGATTGGTGCATATCACCAGGGTAAATTAAACCACGCCAATGAACACAATACCCAATTAATATGTAGCTTACATAAGGAGAGATGTTTTGTGAATTTATGAGGGAGAGAATGGATAAGAACAATGAATTGGTATTTATTAATAAGTTGTTGCTTTTAAAACATATTATATAGCTCTAGTTCCTAAGTTATTTTTATAGTTTTTTAAAATTCTTTTTATAAAAACGAGATATCTTAAACCATCTTTTACTATAAAATTCATATGAAAAATATAATGTGTAAAAGAGAGTTTGTTTTTATAATTAATAAATAGTAGTTTTTAAAGAGGTTATTTATAATGTTTTAGTAAAAAGCATTAGTTTCTAAAGACTTTTCATAAAAAGAAACTTAACTTATTGTTTTTCATTAAGTCCTTTTGGATTGATAGTTTCCAATGTGTTTATCCATTCTCTTTCTTTTCTTTTTCTGAAGGATCTCGACCAGTTGTTGTTATTTTCTAGTCCCAGAAAGATGTAATTGTTGGGACCATGATTTCTGAGATGATTATAAAGAATAGTAGAGTTTTCTGTTTTATTGAGTTGATATGTATGCTGATAGATCCTGGTTTTTAAGCTGTTGCCTGTCTCTCCTATGTATATTTTTTTAACAGATGGTGCACTGGATCGCATAAACTACATTTCTGACGTCTTCCTTGAAGCTCTGTCTGATGGGAGCACCTTTGTCAGAGAATGTGTTTTCTATAAAGAGTTTGTTTATAAATTTGGGGTTGTTTGAGCGTGGTTTTTCTTGTTTTCCCATTGCCGTGTGTACCAGAATGTCCTTCAGATTCTTGTTTCTCCTGTAGGCAGTGATCATCTTAAAATCTCCCAGTTCCTGGATTTGGTTTTGTGCCTGTTGAAAATGGGTTTTCAAAACAGAGTTTAGTTGTGCCACATGAGGTGAGTAAGTAATTACAAAAGGTATGAGCGAGCGGCATGTTATTTTTCCTGCCAGTGTATTCCCCGGATGATTCAAACAGTCTCTTCACCTCACTCTTAATGGCTCTGAGAAACCTGGCTGAATAACCTCTCGGCCTCAGAGCTGCAAATAGAGTATTGGTGGCAGTCTCTACATCCTGTTTATGGGTGCAGATTCTGTGAAATCTGATGAGTTGTGATTTTATGAGACCTTTATATGTATGACGGGGATGAAAGCTGGTCTTATGGAGCAAAGCATGCCTGTCTGTATCCTTAAAGTATACTCTGGTGGCTATGCCTTTTGTACTCTGATTAACATTACAGAAGAAGGCTTGTGTATCTAGGAATTCCACTTGGTGTGGTTGGATGTTGTGCTTAAGGGAGATTTTAGGATGGTGGCTGTTTAAAATTGCCATAAAATCATTCAAATCTGCCAACGAATGTGGCCATATTCCAAAAATATCATCCAGATATCTTAAATAGAGAGCTGGTGTTTTACTGCATTTTTGGAACACAGACCTCTCCCAATCTGCCATATAGATGTCCGCATACGCAGGTGAGTATTTACGGCCCATGGCGCATCCAGAGACCTGCAGGAAATACTTGCCATTGAATTCAAAATCATTCCTTTCTAATGTAAGTTTTAACAGGTCCAGGATGAAGTCATCGGGACGAGAGGGATCGGGATTCCTGTTAAAACATTCAGACACCGCTTTCAGGCCCAGTGTTGTATCTATGTTAGTACACAAGGAGTCCACATCAATGGAAAAAATATACGCATTAACACATGTTCGTATATTTTTCAATTTATTTACAAAATGATATGTATCCTTGACATAACTCGGATGTTGCTGTGACAGTGGGTTCAGGAAGAAATCGATATACTCCGTGATGTTGTATGTCTCCGAGCCACAGTGGCTGACAATGGGTCTGCCACTGGGGATGACATTTGGAACTGGCCACGACGCAGAAGGTTTGTGGATTTTAGGCAGCAGGTAGAATAGGCGTGGGCGAGGATTATCAGGGCCCATAAGGTAAGTTTTTTGTTTATTGTTTATGAATTTGTTTCTATATAACTGTTCTACTTTCTCTCTGACAATGGTCTGGGTTTCTGGCTGGAGTAAATATTGCAGTGGTTTGTAATAATGAGTGTCACTGAGTTGTCTGTCTGCTTCCTGTAAATAGTGAATTTTATCCTGTATACAGATTTGGCCTCCTTTGTCTGCGCCTTTAATGATGATGTCCGGGTTATTGGCGAGACTGGCGAGCGCTCCTCTCTCCGCCTGGCTGATGTTTTGCCTGCTGGAATGGCGCGGCTTGAACTGGCGGAAAGCTGCTATGTCCTCCTTGATGAGGTTCTGAATCGGAGATGACACTGCCTCCAATTTCGGTTCCCAGTGTGATAATGTAATAAAAGGTACGGCTTCCTGTTGTTTATTGTAATCAAAATAGTCTAATAATTTGAAACGGCGGTGATACAGGTGGAGGCCTTTGCGTATTTCTAGTGGAGTTGGTGGTTTGGGCGTAGGTATGAAAGTCAGTCCTTTTTCCAGTATTTCAATTTCTGCTCTATTTAGGGAGAAAGACTGGCTTAAGTTGACTATATTTGATGAAGAGGGGAGTGCATTGGCAGCATGTTTAACTTAGACAGCCAGTGTTTGAGGATCTTATCTGCCGTCTCCTTTGTCCAATGAATTGGATCATTGGGGTTAACTGTAAAATCTGGTCTGTCAGTGCGGGTTAAGAAGTTATATTTCAGCCTGATTTTTTGGTTCATTTCAGAAATTAATACCTGTTGGTTTTCTGGTATTTTGTTAGAGTAATGAATGATGGGGACGTGGATGATGGCCATCGGGAAAGCCGTTGTTGTCACGGCAACCAGCTGTTGCAGTTGTTTGCACGAGGTGGGTGTGGTTTGTTCCCTCAGGCAGTTATTGAGTCCGACTGACAGAATAACATGCTCCACCTGTGGTTGGATACTCAGTTTTTTGAGCAGGTGTGTCACGTGTGAGCAGGTGGCACCGGGATAGCTGTCCACTTGGACCCGCTCGTCGGTGAAGACTGGGATTCTGGCCAGATTGGAGTCGCCAATTATTAAAATTGGTTTTCTGACCGTCAATCGCCAGTCCTGATTTTTGTAGATGGTATGCTGGTGGACTGTCGGCTCTGTGCGCTCCGGTCTGGCTCGTGTGCGAGCGGCGGTACGCTGGGGTTTGGGCACCGGGCTGGAGTCAGACTGAGGAGTATTAGTGTCATTTTGACTTTCAGTTGTGTCCTCTGTCATCATGTTTTTCTCTCCATCCTGTGCCCCCGCCATCACCGTGTTCACCCCTCGCACCGGTTCAGACTCAGCGAGCGCACCTTGAGTGACGTCATCCAGTGCGCCGTGTGTTGCAGAGGTCAGAGAGATTGTCTCGGCCACGGACACAGCCACGTTCGAAAGTTGGGGACCAATTGGTAAGTTATTTACCGAGTCTTCCTCACAAACCAGTTCAAAATTTATTTTGGGGATATTGTCTTGATTTGTGTTATTAGGATATTGCTCTGTGATCTCGTTTGGTGGGGGTGTTTTCTCCGTTACAGGCTGTGAAGCAAGTAACGGTGCGTCAGCGTGGCACGGATACACTTGGGCCGTTGTTTGTCTGTGCGCCTGGCGTGGTACCGTCGGCTCCTGGGCAGGAGGGGGCGCAGGAGCTAGAATGGTGTGCGGCTCCTTAGCCGTAGTGGCGGAGCTCCCCCTCGTGTTTGGTTCGGCCTGGCTCGGCTCAGATGGACCAGGGAGCCCCAAGTTTCCCGGTTGCTTCTTAGGACGGTAATTAATACTTTATTTCAAAAAAGAGGAAATATGTCCTTTATTTTTTGGAACACCTTGTAATAATTGACTATTTCTTTAATCCCATCTATAGGAGAAGTGCTGACTGACCTGGCTCTGGCAGGGTTAGGTTAGGGGACAATGCTCTTTTAAAATAAGATAAATAAAGTTTTCTTTAAAAAAAATTAGAGAGCAGCTCTGGCAACAGGTATCTGCAACGTCATTTTCATATTTACTTCTCCTTAAGGGTTCTTATAACTCCTATAATAATAAAATGAAACAGAGACAAAATTAAAATGACAATATATGAAAAATTAAAAACAAATACATTAGGGTTAAAAAAGAACCTTTGTTTCCTGAAAAAAATTGTAGAGAAAAGGGGGAGAGCCAAATAAAGGGTTAAAAACATAATAAAAAATCACTTAAAGTGGGTGTATCAGGGTTACAACCTCACAGGGTTGAGAGATCTTAGGGTTAGGCACCCACCCCTGTATGGTTGAGGTTAGGGGAGGGGCCATGTACAGGTTAAAATTAATAAATAAATAAACAAAAAAGACGGTTGATGTTAGGCACCCTCCCTTAGATGGTTATGTTTAGGAAGAGGTTCTGGAAAATAATAGAAAAAAAAAAAAAAAAAGGTTGGGTTATTGTACAGAAGTGATTGGTGCATATCACCTGGGTAAATTAAACCACGCCAATGAACACAATACCCAATTAATATGTAGCTTACATAAGGAGAGATGTTTTGTGAATTTATGAGGGAGAGAATGGATAAGAACAATGAATTGGTATTTATTAATAAGTTGTTGCTTTTAAAACATATTATATAGCTCTAGTTCCTAAGTTATTTTTATAGTTTTTAAAAAATTTTTTTATAAAAACGAGATATCTTAAACCATCTTTTACTATAAAATTCATATGAAAAATATATTGTGTAAAAGAGAGTTTGTTTTTATAATTAATAAATAGTAGTTTTTAAAGAGGTTATTTATAATGTTTTAGTAAAAAGCATTAGTTTCTAAAGACTTTTCATAAAAAGAAACTTAACTTATTGTTTTTCATTAAGTCCTTTTGGATTGATAGTTTCCAATGTGTTTATCCATTCTCTTTCTTTTCTTTTTCTGAAGGATCTCGACCAGTTGTTGTTATTTTCTAGTCCCAGAAAGATGTAATTGTTGGGACCATGATTTCTGAGATGATTATAAAGAATAGTAGAGTTTTCTGTTTTATTGAGTTGATATGTATGCTGATAGATCCTGGTTTTTAAGCTGTTGCCTGTCTCTCCTATGTATATTTTTTTAACAGATGGTGCACTGGATCGCATAAACTACATTTCTGACGTCTTCCTTGAAGCTCTGTCTGATGGGAGCACCTTTGTCAGAGAATGTGTTTTCTATAAAGAGTTTGTTTATAAATTTGGGGTTGTTTGAGCGTGGTTTTTCTTGTTTTCCCATTGCCGTGTGTACCAGAATGTCCTTCAGATTCTTGTTTCTCCTGTAGGCAGTGATCATCTTAAAATCTCCCAGTTCCTGGATTTGGTTTTGTGCCTGTTGAAAATGGGTTTTCAAAACAGAGTTTAGTTGTGCCACATGAGGTGAGTAAGTAATTACAAAAGGTATGAGCGAGCGGCATGTTATTTTTCCTGCCAGTGTATTCCCCGGATGATTCAAACAGTCTCTTCACCTCACTCTTAATGGCTCTGAGAAACCTGGCTGAATAACCTCTCGGCCTCAGAGCTGCAAATAGAGTATTGGTGGCAGTCTCTACATCCTGTTTATGGGTGCAGATTCTGTGAAATCTGATGAGTTGTGATTTTATGAGACCTTTATATGTATGACGGGGATGAAAGCTGGTCTTATGGAGCAAAGCATGCCTGTCTGTATCCTTAAAGTATACTCTGGTGGCTATGCCTTTTGTACTCTGATTAACATTACAGAAGAAGGCTTGTGTATCTAGGAATTCCACTTGGTGTGGTTGGATGTTGTGCTTAAGGGAGATTTTAGGATGGTGGCTGTTTAAAATTGCCATAAAATCATTCAAATCTGCCAACGAATGTGGCCATATTCCAAAAATATCATCCAGATATCTTAAATAGAGAGCTGGTGTTTTACTGCATTTTTGGAACACAGACCTCTCCCAATCTGCCATATAGATGTCCGCATACGCAGGTGAGTATTTACGGCCCATGGCGCATCCAGAGACCTGCAGGAAATACTTGCCATTGAATTCAAAATCATTCCTTTCTAATGTAAGTTTTAACAGGTCCAGGATGAAGTCATCGGGACGAGAGGGATCAGGATTCCTGTTAAAACATTCAGACACCGCTTTCAGGCCCAGTGTTGTATCTATGTTAGTACACAAGGAGTCCACATCAATGGAAAAAATATACGCATTAACACATGTTCGTATATTTTTCAATTTATTTACAAAATGATATGTATCCTTGACATAACTCGGATGTTGCTGTGACAGTGGGTTCAGGAAGAAATCGATATACTCCGTGATGTTGTATGTCTCCGAGCCACAGTGGCTGACAATGGGTCTGCCACTGGGGATGACATTTGGAACTGGCCACGACGCAGAAGGTTTGTGGATTTTAGGCAGCAGGTAGAATAGGCGTGGGCGAGGATTATCAGGGCCCATAAGGTAAGTTTTTTGTTTATTGTTTATGAATTTGTTTCTATATAACTGTTCTACTTTCTCTCTGACAATGGTCTGGGTTTCTGGCTGGAGTAAATATTGCAGTGGTTTGTAATAATGAGTGTCACTGAGTTGTCTGTCTGCTTCCTGTAAATAGTGAATTTTATCCTGTATACAGATTTGGCCTCCTTTGTCTGCGCCTTTAATGATGATGTCCGGGTTATTGGCGAGACTGGCGAGCGCTCCTCTCTCCGCCTGGCTGATGTTTTGCCTGCTGGAATGGCGCGGCTTGAACTGGCGGAAAGCTGCTATGTCCTCCTTGATGAGGTTCTGAATCGGAGATGACACTGCCTCCAATTTCGGTTCCCAGTGTGATAATGTAATAAAAGGTACGGCTTCCTGTTGTTTATTGTAATCAAAATAGTCTAATAATTTGAAACGGCGGTGATACAGGTGGAGGTCTTTGCGTATTTCTAGTGGAGTTGGTGGTTTGGGCGTAGGTATGAAAGTCAGTCCTTTTTCCAGTATTTCAATTTCTGCTCTATTTAGGGAGAAAGACTGGCTTAAGTTGACTATATATGATGAAGAGGGGAGTGCATTGGCAGCATGTTTAACTTAGACAGCCAGTGTTTGAGGATCTTATCTGCCGTCTCCTTTGTCCAATGAATTGGATCATTGGGGTTAACTGTAAAATCTGGTCTGTCAATGCGGGTTAAGAAGTTATATTTCAGCCTGATTTTTTGGTTCATTTCAGAAATTAATACCTGTTGGTTTTCTGGTATTTTGTTAGAGTAATGAATGATGGGGACGTGGATGATGGCCATCGGGAAAGCCGTTGTTGTCACGGCAACCAGCTGTTGCAGTTGTTTGCACGAGGTGGGTGTGGTTTGTTCCCTCAGGCAGTTATTGAGTCCGACTGACAGAATAACATGCTCCACCTGTGGTTGGATACTCAGTTTTTTGAGCAGGTGTGTCACGTGTGAGCAGGTGGCACCGGGATAGCTGTCCACTTGGACCCGCTCGTCGGTGAAGACTGGGATTCTGGCCAGATTGGAGTCGCCAATTATTAAAATTGGTTTTCTGACCGTCAATCGCCAGTCCTGATTTTTGTAGATGGTATGCTGGTGGACTGTCGGCTCTGTGCGCTCCGGTCTGGCTCGTGTGCGAGCGGCGGTACGCTGGGGTTTGGGCACCGGGCTGGAGTCAGACTGAGGAGTATTAGTGTCATTTTGACTTTCAGTTGTGTCCTCTGTCATCATGTTTTTCTCTCCATCCTGTGCCCCCGCCATCACCGTGTTCACCCCTCGCACCGGTTCAGACTCAGCGAGCGCACCTTGAGTGACGTCATCCAGTGCGCCGTGTGTTGCAGAGGTCAGAGAGATTGTCTCGGCCACGGACACAGCCACGTTCGAAAGTTGGGGACCAATTGGTAAGTTATTTACCGAGTCTTCCTCACAAACCAGTTCAAAATTTATTTTGGGGATATTGTCTTGATTTGTGTTATTAGGATATTGCTCTGTGATCTCGTTTGGTGGGGGTGTTTTCTCCGTTACAGGCTGTGAAGCAAGTAACGGTGCGTCAGCGTGGCACGGATACACTTGGGCCGTTGTTTGTCTGTGCGCCTGGCGTGGTACCGTCGGCTCCTGGGCAGGAGGGGGCGCAGGAGCTAGAATGGTGTGCGGCTCCTTAGCCGTAGTGGCGGAGCTCCCCCTCGTGTTTGGTTCGGCCTGGCTCGGCTCAGATGGACCAGGGAGCCCCAAGTTTCCCGGTTGCGCTGCTTCTTAGGACGGTAATTAATACTTTATTTCAAAAAAGAGGAAATATGTCCTTTATTTTTTGGAACACCTTGTAATAATTGACTATTTCTTTAATCCCATCTATAGGAGAAGTGCTGACTGACCTGGCTCTGGCAGGGTTAGGTTAGGGGACAATGCTCTTTTAAAATAAGATAAATAAAGTTTTCTTTAAAAAAAATTAGAGAGCAGCTCTGGCAACAGGTATCTGCAACGTCATTTTCATATTTACTTCTCCTTAAGGGTTCTTATAACTCCTATAATAATAAAATGAAACAGAGACAAAATTAAAATGATTGAAAAGGGGGAGAGCCAAATAAAGGGTTAAAAACATAATAAAAAATCACTTAAAGTGGGTGTATCAGGGTTACAACCTCACAGGGTTGAGAGATCTTAGGGTTAGGCACCCACCCCTGTATGGTTGAGGTTAGGGGAGGGGCCATGTACAGGTTAAAATTAATAAATAAATAAACAAAAAAGACGGTTGATGTTAGGCACCCTCCCTTAGATGGTTATGTTTAGGAAGAGGTTCTGGAAAATAATAGAAAAAAAAAAAAAAAAAGGTTGGGTTATTGTACAGAAGTGATTGGTGCATATCACCTGGGTAAATTAAACCACGCCAATGAACACAATACCCAATTAATATGTAGCTTACATAAGGAGAGATGTTTTGTGAATTTATGAGGGAGAGAATGGATAAGAACAATGAATTGGTATTTATTAATAAGTTGTTGCTTTTAAAACATATTATATAGCTCTAGTTCCTAAGTTATTTTTATAGTTTTTAAAAAATTTTTTTATAAAAACGAGATATCTTAAACCATCTT
The DNA here is from genome assembly GCF_046630095.1 of Trachinotus anak. Lineage (NCBI taxonomy): Eukaryota > Metazoa > Chordata > Actinopteri > Carangiformes > Carangidae > Trachinotus > Trachinotus anak. The sequence goes on along the minus strand of NW_027273857.1, from coordinate 73,487 downwards.
TTACTATAAAATTCATATGAAAAATATATTGTGTAAAAGAGAGTTTGTTTTTATAATTAATAAATAGTAGTTTTTAAAGAGGTTATTTATAATGTTTTAGTAAAAAGCATTAGTTTCTAAAGACTTTTCATAAAAAGAAACTTAACTTATTGTTTTTCATTAAGTCCTTTTGGATTGATAGTTTCCAATGTGTTTATCCATTCTCTTTCTTTTCTTTTTCTGAAGGATCTCGACCAGTTGTTGTTATTTTCTAGTCCCAGAAAGATGTAATTGTTGGGACCATGATTTCTGAGATGATTATAAAGAATAGTAGAGTTTTCTGTTTTATTGAGTTGATATGTATGCTGATAGATCCTGGTTTTTAAGCTGTTGCCTGTCTCTCCTATGTATATTTTTTTACAGATGGTGCACTGGATCGCATAAACTACATTTCTGACGTCTTCCTTGAAGCTCTGTCTGATGGGAGCACCTTTGTCAGAGAATGTGTTTTCTATAAAGAGTTTGTTTATAAATTTGGGGTTGTTTGAGCGTGGTTTTTCTTGTTTTCCCATTGCCGTGTGTACCAGAATGTCCTTCAGATTCTTGTTTCTCCTGTAGGCAGTGATCATCTTAAAATCTCCCAGTTCCTGGATTTGGTTTTGTGCCTGTTGAAAATGGGTTTTCAAAACAGAGTTTAGTTGTGCCACATGAGGTGAGTAAGTAATTACAAAAGGTATGAGCGAGCGGCATGTTATTTTTCCTGCCAGTGTATTCCCCGGATGATTCAAACAGTCTCTTCACCTCACTCTTAATGGCTCTGAGAAACCTGGCTGAATAACCTCTCGGCCTCAGAGCTGCAAATAGAGTATTGGTGGCAGTCTCTACATCCTGTTTATGGGTGCAGATTCTGTGAAATCTGATGAGTTGTGATTTTATGAGACCTTTATATGTATGACGGGGATGAAAGCTGGTCTTATGGAGCAAAGCATGCCTGTCTGTATCCTTAAAGTATACTCTGGTGGCTATGCCTTTTGTACTCTGATTAACATTACAGAAGAAGGCTTGTGTATCTAGGAATTCCACTTGGTGTGGTTGGATGTTGTGCTTAAGGGAGATTTTAGGATGGTGGCTGTTTAAAATTGCCATAAAATCATTCAAATCTGCCAACGAATGTGGCCATATTCCAAAAATATCATCCAGATATCTTAAATAGAGAGCTGGTGTTTTACTGCATTTTTGGAACACAGACCTCTCCCAATCTGCCATATAGATGTCCGCATACGCAGGTGAGTATTTACGGCCCATGGCGCATCCAGAGACCTGCAGGAAATACTTGCCATTGAATTCAAAATCATTCCTTTCTAATGTAAGTTTTAACAGGTCCAGGATGAAGTCATCGGGACGAGAGGGATCGGGATTCCTGTTAAAACATTCAGACACCGCTTTCAGGCCCAGTGTTGTATCTATGTTAGTACACAAGGAGTCCACATCAATGGAAAAAATATACGCATTAACACATGTTCGTATATTTTTCAATTTATTTACAAAATGATATGTATCCTTGACATAACTCGGATGTTGCTGTGACAGTGGGTTCAGGAAGAAATCGATATACTCCGTGATGTTGTATGTCTCCGAGCCACAGTGGCTGACAATGGGTCTGCCACTGGGGATGACATTTGGAACTGGCCACGACGCAGAAGGTTTGTGGATTTTAGGCAGCAGGTAGAATAGGCGTGGGCGAGGATTATCAGGGCCCATAAGGTAAGTTTTTTGTTTATTGTTTATGAATTTGTTTCTATATAACTGTTCTACTTTCTCTCTGACAATGGTCTGGGTTTCTGGCTGGAGTAAATATTGCAGTGGTTTGTAATAATGAGTGTCACTGAGTTGTCTGTCTGCTTCCTGTAAATAGTGAATTTTATCCTGTATACAGATTTGGCCTCCTTTGTCTGCGCCTTTAATGATGATGTCCGGGTTATTGGCGAGACTGGCGAGCGCTCCTCTCTCCGCCTGGCTGATGTTTTGCCTGCTGGAATGGCGCGGCTTGAACTGGCGGAAAGCTGCTATGTCCTCCTTGATGAGGTTCTGAATCGGAGATGACACTGCCTCCAATTTCGGTTCCCAGTGTGATAATGTAATAAAAGGTACGGCTTCCTGTTGTTTATTGTAATCAAAATAGTCTAATAATTTGAAACGGCGGTGATACAGGTGGAGGTCTTTGCGTATTTCTAGTGGAGTTGGTGGTTTGGGCGTAGGTATGAAAGTCAGTCCTTTTTCCAGTATTTCAATTTCTGCTCTATTTAGGGAGAAAGACTGGCTTAAGTTGACTATATTTGATGAAGAGGGGAGTGCATTGGCAGCATGTTTAACTTAGACAGCCAGTGTTTGAGGATCTTATCTGCCGTCTCCTTTGTCCAATGAATTGGATCATTGGGGTTAACTGTAAAATCTGGTCTGTCAATGCGGGTTAAGAAGTTATATTTCAGCCTGATTTTTTGGTTCATTTCAGAAATTAATACCTGTTGGTTTTCTGGTATTTTGTTAGAGTAATGAATGATGGGGACGTGGATGATGGCCATCGGGAAAGCCGTTGTTGTCACGGCAACCAGCTGTTGCAGTTGTTTGCACGAGGTGGGTGTGGTTTGTTCCCTCAGGCAGTTATTGAGTCCGACTGACAGAATAACATGCTCCACCTGTGGTTGGATACTCAGTTTTTTGAGCAGGTGTGTCACGTGTGAGCAGGTGGCACCGGGATAGCTGTCCACTTGGACCCGCTCGTCGGTGAAGACTGGGATTCTGGCCAGATTGGAGTCGCCAATTATTAAAATTGGTTTTCTGACCGTCAATCGCCAGTCCTGATTTTTGTAGATGGTATGCTGGTGGACTGTCGGCTCTGTGCGCTCCGGTCTGGCTCGTGTGCGAGCGGCGGTACGCTGGGGTTTGGGCACCGGGCTGGAGTCAGACTGAGGAGTATTAGTGTCATTTTGACTTTCTGTTGTGTCCTCTGTCATCATGTTTTTCTCTCCATCCTGTGCCCCCGCCATCACCGTGTTCACCCCTCGCACCGGTTCAGACTCAGCGAGCGCACCTTGAGTGACGTCATCCAGTGCGCCGTGTGTTGCAGAGGTCAGAGAGATTGTCTCGGCCACGGACACAGCCACGTTCGAAAGTTGGGGACCAATTGGTAAGTTATTTACCGAGTCTTCCTCACAAACCAGTTCAAAATTTATTTTGGGGATATTGTCTTGATTTGTGTTATTAGGATATTGCTCTGTGATCTCGTTTGGTGGGGGTGTTTTCTCCGTTACAGGCTGTGAAGCAAGTAACGGTGCGTCAGCGTGGCACGGATACACTTGGGCCGTTGTTTGTCTGTGCGCCTGGCGTGGTACCGTCGGCTCCTGGGCAGGAGGGGGCGCAGGAGCTAGAATGGTGTGCGGCTCCTTAGCCGTAGTGGCGGAGCTCCCCCTCGTGTTTGGTTCGGCCTGGCTCGGCTCAGATGGACCAGGGAGCCCCAAGTTTCCCGGTTGCGCTGCTTCTTAGGACGGTAATTAATACTTTATTTCAAAAAAGAGGAAATATGTCCTTTATTTTTTGGAACACCTTGTAATAATTGACTATTTCTTTAATCCCATCTATAGGAGAAGTGCTGACTGACCTGGCTCTGGCAGGGTTAGGTTAGGGGACAATGCTCTTTTAAAATAAGATAAATAAAGTTTTCTTTAAAAAAAATTAGAGAGCAGCTCTGGCAACAGGTATCTGCAACGTCATTTTCATATTTACTTCTCCTTAAGGGTTCTTATAACTCCTATAATAATAAAATGAAACAGAGACAAAATTAAAATGACAATATATGAAAAATTAAAAACAGATACATTAGGGTTAAAAAAGAACCTTTGTTTCCTGAAAAAAATTGTAGAGAAAAGGGGGAGAGCCAAATAAAGGGTTAAAAACATAATAAAAAATCACTTAAAGTGGGTGTATCAGGGTTACAACCTCACAGGGTTGAGAGATCTTAGGGTTAGGCACCCACCCCTGTATGGTTGAGGTTAGGGGAGGGGCCATGTACAGGTTAAAATTAATAAATAAATAAACAAAAAAGACGGTTGATGTTAGGCACCCTCCCTTAGATGGTTATGTTTAGGAAAAGGTTCTGGAAAATAATAGAAAAAAAAAAAAAAAAAAAAGGTTGGGTTATTGTACAGAAGTGATTGGTGCATATCACCAGGGTAAATTAAACCACGCCAATGAACACAATACCCAATTAATATGTAGCTTACATAAGGAGAGATGTTTTGTGAATTTATGAGGGAGAGAATGGATAAGAACAATGAATTGGTATTTATTAATAAGTTGTTGCTTTTAAAACATATTATATAGCTCTAGTTCCTAAGTTATTTTTATAGTTTTTTAAAATTCTTTTTATAAAAACGAGATATCTTAAACCATCTTTTACTATAAAATTCATATGAAAAATATAATGTGTAAAAGAGAGTTTGTTTTTATAATTAATAAATAGTAGTTTTTAAAGAGGATATTTATAATGTTTTAGTAAAAAGCATTAGTTTCTAAAGACTTTTCATAAAAAGAAACTTAACTTATTGTTTTTCATTAAGTCCTTTTGGATTGATAGTTTCCAATGTGTTTATCCATTCTCTTTCTTTTCTTTTTCTGAAGGATCTCGACCAGTTGTTGTTATTTTCTAGTCCCAGAAAGATGTAATTGTTGGGACCATGATTTCTGAGATGATTATAAAGAATAGTAGAGTTTTCTGTTTTATTGAGTTGATATGTATGCTGATAGATCCTGGTTTTTAAGCTGTTGCCTGTCTCTCCTATGTATATTTTTTTAACAGATGGTGCACTGGATCGCATAAACTACATTTCTGACGTCTTCCTTGAAGCTCTGTCTGATGGGAGCACCTTTGTCAGAGAATGTGTTTTCTATAAAGAGTTTGTTTATAAATTTGGGGTTGTTTGAGCGTGGTTTTTCTTGTTTTCCCATTGCCGTGTGTACCAGAATGTCCTTCAGATTCTTGTTTCTCCTGTAGGCAGTGATCATCTTAAAATCTCCCAGTTCCTGGATTTGGTTTTGTGCCTGTTGAAAATGGGTTTTCAAAACAGAGTTTAGTTGTGCCACATGAGGTGAGTAAGTAATTACAAAAGGTATGAGCGAGCGGCATGTTATTTTTCCTGCCAGTGTATTCCCCGGATGATTCAAACAGTCTCTTCACCTCACTCTTAATGGCTCTGAGAAACCTGGCTGAATAACCTCTTGGCCTCAGAGCTGCAAATAGAGTATTGGTGGCAGTCTCTACATCCTGTTTATGGGTGCAGATTCTGTGAAATCTGATGAGTTGTGATTTTATGAGACCTTTATATGTATGACGGGGATGAAAGCTGGTCTTATGGAGCAAAGCATGCCTGTCTGTATCCTTAAAGTATACTCTGGTGGCTATGCCTTTTGTACTCTGATTAACATTACAGAAGAAGGCTTGTGTATCTAGGAATTCCACTTGGTGTGGTTGGATGTTGTGCTTAAGGGAGATTTTAGGATGGTGGCTGTTTAAAATTGCCATAAAATCATTCAAATCTGCCAACGAATGTGGCCATATTCCAAAAATATCATCCAGATATCTTAAATAGAGAGCTGGTGTTTTACTGCATTTTTGGAACACAGACCTCTCCCAATCTGCCATATAGATGTCCGCATACGCAGGTGAGTATTTACGGCCCATGGCGCATCCAGAGACCTGCAGGAAATACTTGCCATTGAATTCAAAATCATTCCTTTCTAATGTAAGTTTTAACAGGTCCAGGATGAAGTCATCGGGACGAGAGGGATCAGGATTCCTGTTAAAACATTCAGACACCGCTTTCAGGCCCAGTGTTGTATCTATGTTAGTACACAAGGAGTCCACATCAATGGAAAAAATATACGCATTAACACATGTTCGTATATTTTTCAATTTATTTACAAAATGATATGTATCCTTGACATAACTCGGATGTTGCTGTGACAGTGGGTTCAGGAAGAAATCGATATACTCCGTGATGTTGTATGTCTCCGAGCCACAGTGGCTGACAATGGGTCTGCCACTGGGGATGACATTTGGAACTGGCCACGACGCAGAAGGTTTGTGGATTTTAGGCAGCAGGTAGAATAGGCGTGGGCGAGGATTATCAGGGCCCATAAGGTAAGTTTTTTGTTTATTGTTTATGAATTTGTTTCTATATAACTGTTCTACTTTCTCTCTGACAATGGTCTGGGTTTCTGGCTGGAGTAAATATTGCAGTGGTTTGTAATAATGAGTGTCACTGAGTTGTCTGTCTGCTTCCTGTAAATAGTGAATTTTATCCTGTATACAGATTTGGCCTCCTTTGTCTGCGCCTTTAATGATGATGTCCGGGTTATTGGCGAGACTGGCGAGCGCTCCTCTCTCCGCCTGGCTGATGTTTTGCCTGCTGGAATGGCGCGGCTTGAACTGGCGGAAAGCTGCTATGTCCTCCTTGATGAGGTTCTGAATCGGAGATGACACTGCCTCCAATTTCGGTTCCCAGTGTGATAATGTAATAAAAGGTACGGCTTCCTGTTGTTTATTGTAATCAAAATAGTCTAATAATTTGAAACGGCGGTGATACAGGTGGAGGTCTTTGCGTATTTCTAGTGGAGTTGGTGGTTTGGGCGTAGGTATGAAAGTCAGTCCTTTTTCCAGTATTTCAATTTCTGCTCTATTTAGGGAGAAAGACTGGCTTAAGTTGACTATATTTGATGAAGAGGGGAGTGCATTGGCAGCATTTTCCCCTCTTACATGTTTAACTTAGACAGCCAGTGTTTGAGGATCTTATCTGCCGTCTCCTTTGTCCAATGAATTGGATCATTGGGGTTAACTGTAAAATCTGGTCTGTCAGTGCGGGTTAAGAAGTTATATTTCAGCCTGATTTTTTGGTTCATTTCAGAAATTAATACCTGTTGGTTTTCTGGTATTTTGTTAGAGTAATGAATGATGGGGACGTGGATGATGGCCATCGGGAAAGCCGTTGTTGTCACGGCAACCAGCTGTTGCAGTTGTTTGCACGAGGTGGGTGTGGTTTGTTCCCTCAGGCAGTTATTGAGTCCGACTGACAGAATAACATGCTCCACCTGTGGTTGGATACTCAGTTTTTTGAGCAGGTGTGTCACGTGTGAGCAGGTGGCACCGGGATAGCTGTCCACTTGGACCCGCTCGTCGGTGAAGACTGGGATTCTGGCCAGATTGGAGTCGCCAATTATTAAAATTGGTTTTCTGACCGTCAATCGCCAGTCCTGATTTTTGTAGATGGTATGCTGGTGGACTGTCGGCTCTGTGCGCTCCGGTCTGGCTCGTGTGCGAGCGGCGGTACGCTGGGGTTTGGGCACCGGGCTGGAGTCAGACTGAGGAGTATTAGTGTCATTTTGACTTTCAGTTGTGTCCTCTGTCATCATGTTTTTCTCTCCATCCTGTGCCCCCGCCATCACCGTGTTCACCCCTCGCACCGGTTCAGACTCAGCGAGCGCACCTTGAGTGACGTCATCCAGTGCGCCGTGTGTTGCAGAGGTCAGAGAGATTGTCTCGGCCACGGACACAGCCACGTTCGAAAGTTGGGGACCAATTGGTAAGTTATTTACCGAGTCTTCCTCACAAACCAGTTCAAAATTTATTTTGGGGATATTGTCTTGATTTGTGTTATTAGGATATTGCTCTGTGATCTCGTTTGGTGGGGGTGTTTTCTCCGTTACAGGCTGTGAAGCAAGTAACGGTGCGTCAGCGTGGCACGGATACACTTGGGCCGTTGTTTGTCTGTGCGCCTGGCGTGGTACCGTCGGCTCCTGGGCAGGAGGGGGCGCAGGAGCTAGAATGGTGTGCGGCTCCTTAGCCGTAGTGGCGGAGCTCCCCCTCGTGTTTGGTTCGGCCTGGCTCGGCTCAGATGGACCAGGGAGCCCCAAGTTTCCCGGTTGCGCTGCTTCTTAGGACGGTAATTAATACTTTATTTCAAAAAAGAGGAAATATGTCCTTTATTTTTTGGAACACCTTGTAATAATTGACTATTTCTTTAATCCCATCTGTAACGTACAGCTTCGGTGATGATATGCTGGCTATGTATATACTGGCCTAATCCTCCGGTCAGAGAAGACGCAGCAACTTCTCTCATTTAGATGACTTTATTGACACTGCAGTATGTGGTTGTGTGTATGTGTGGTTTGTGATGTCTGCAAAGACAACAATAGTAAACGATATTAATGATAAGTAAACTACAGTGGCATCAATAGTAGAAACCCTGAATCACAATAAACATGAATAGTATGTCATACTGCAAATGACCAATAGGAGGCAGTGCAGGGTCATTAAACAACACAATGGCCGAGTGCAACGGGCAGATCACGTGACCAAGCTAAACTGAGACGGCCCCGCCGGCCACTAGTCCGGTCAATTTGAGACACTAACATCAATATAATAGCGACCTTAATGAACAGCGGCTACACCGCTAAATAAACAGTCACAGAAGGAACTGAAATGTGTCGTAATTAACTGAGTTACCTATCGGACGGGCCGTCCATGTCTATGGAGCTCAGTAAGACATGTTAAACGCTAAGCTAACAAACAACTCTGAGCTTATTACCCCTGCTAATATTATTAGCTCTCATCACACAGGAAATGTAAACAATATTCACTCATCACGTAGCTTACATCATCACCGACGCACACCACCGTACAGTACAAAGGGGTGAAGAAGAGCGCTGGCGGTCGGCAGAAGATTAGCTCGACCAGGTAACTGCACAGGAAAGTTTTTAAACACACTGCGCATGCGCAAGCAGTCCATCATTCTCTGCATGCAACAGCTTGCTGTGACGTGTAATCCTCACAGCAGGGAATTCACAACAGCCGCCCCCACATTCATTCATGAATGTGTAGAAGTGCTAGTCCCTGCTGTTGTTAAGGGACCCTAGTGTCCGTGTCATCATCAGGCATCTTGGGGAGCGGTACCAGCTTGGTAACCGGACGAGTGTAAACTGTCCCTTTAATGTTAACGTCTGCTGAACGAACAGTCCCATCATCGCTGGGATGAACTTTGGTGACCTTTCCTATGGGCCAGAGCGCCCTAGGAAGCTGGGGGTCCACTACCATGACCACTTGGTCTGCAGCGAGACCAGCAGCAGGGATCCTCCACTTCTGTCGGCGCTGAAGGTCAGGAAGGTACTGGCGGGTGAATTGGTTCCAGAACCGGTCTGCCAGGACCTGGCTATGCCTCCATCGGCGGCGACCTAGAAGGTCACTGGAACCATATGCGGCTTGGGGAAGCGATGCGTCGTGCCGCCCCATCAACAGCAAGTTAGGCGTTACAGGATCGGGATCAGCCAGGTCAGAAGAGGAGTATCCCAGGGGCTTTGAGTTAAGTATACCCTCTACTTCCACGAGGACAGTTAACAGCACCTCCTCTGATACAACTTGATCCCGCAGCACTACTTGGAGAGAGGTTTTCACTGACCTTACCTCCCTCTCCCACGCGCCACCGAAATGGGGTGAGAGGGGAGGATTGAATTTGAATGTGATGCTTTGGTCGGCCAACTGATGCTTCAATGAGGGGTTCAGAGCTTCCAGTGATTCTTTGAGCTCTCGCTCTCCTCCCCGGAAGTTGGTGCCCCGGTCACATAAGATCTCGTATGGCTTGCCTCGTCTTGAGATGAATCGACGCAGGGCCAGTAAGAATGAGTCTGTGTCCATGTGTGGTAACAGATCGAGGTGGACACATCTCGAGGTAAGACATTTAAATATGATGCCCCACCGTTTCTCGTGCCTTCTTCCAATCTTCACTGTATAGGGCCCGAAGCAATCGACCCCGGTGGACCAGAATGGGGGTTTGTTGATCCGGAGCCGCGCAGCAGGCAGGTCGGCCATCATAGGTGCCACGGGGGTGCTCCGCCACAAACGGCATTCTGCACAGTGTTTCTGGTGTTTCTTGATTACCTGTCGACCACGTAGGATCCAGTAATTTCTCCGGATCTCTGCAAAGACTCTCTCCGGACCGGCGTGGTGCAGACGGTTGTCGTACTCCTTCACTAAGAGCTGTGTGATCAGATGATCAGGACTGATGACGACAGGGTGAAGGCTGTCCTCAGGCAGGCTCTCTGCTTTGCGTAGTCGACCACCAACTCGAATGAGGCCTAACACTTGATCGTATTCTGGGCTGAGAGCACTTAAACGGCTGCCTGGGTGGACTGGTTCGCCCCGTTTAAGTGCCTTTAGTTCTGCTGGGAAACTTTCGGATTGTATCCTTCTCAGCAGCGTAGTCTCCATCTCGATACGGTCAGCGGCAGACATAGCTGGAGCAGCTGCCCCGTGAAGGGACTGATATGTAGCCTGCAATAGTTTAGTCCATGTATTGTATTTAGCAGGATCAGGCTCATCATTGCTGGTAGTGGAGATGTGCCCACAGAAGATTTGGGCTCTCAACTCGTCAGGTTCCTCTGTGTGCACTGAGGGGTTCACTGGCCAGTGCTCTGAGGACTGATACAGAAACGAAGGCCCCTGACTCCACCGGTTTGGCTGGGATAGTTCACTGAGAGTCTTCCCGCGTGTGATATCGTCGGCCGGGTTCAGGTCAGTGTTAATGTATCTCCATGATCCGGGTTTGGTAAGGTCCAGTATTTCAGTGACTCTTGTACCGACAAATACCTTGTACTGGTTGGACTCCGAATGTATCCAGCTCAGTACAGTTGTTGAGTCAGACCACAGTACCACGGACTGGAGGGACAAAGTCAGTTCGGTCTGTAGAACCTTGGCTAGCTGGGCTCCTGTGAGTGCAGCGCATAATTCCAGTCGGGGCATCGTCTGTTGTCGTTTGGGTGCAACCCGCGACCTGGCCATAATGAATGACACGGTGATGTGTCCCTCTGGATCCTCCACTCGCAGGTAGGCGACTGAGCCATACGCCTTCTCAGAGGCGTCACAGAAAATGTGAATCTGTCTCACTGATGAATCGTTGTCAGCGGCTGCTGGAACATAACAACGAGGTAAAACTAGGTTTTGCAACTGAGGGAGCTCACCTTCCCATGCCTGCCACACTGGAAGCAGCTCGTCTGCGATGGGCTCATCCCACTGTCTTTCTGTAGCCCACAAAGCCTGGACCAGGACTTTGGCCCGGGTTGTGAAAGGGATTATGTATCCGAGCGGGTCGTATTGTGATGCAAGCACCCTATACACGTTCCTCATGGTGGGCTGTTTCGGTGAAACAGGCTGGCATTTATAACCCAGTGTGTCTGTCATGCAACGCCAAACTAGGCCGAGAGTGGACTCCCTTGGGTCAGCTCCTTCGGCGGTTAGCCACAGCTCAGATGTTGTTGATCGAGCCTCAGTTGGGAGATGAGAGATTACCTCTGTCCTGTTGGATGCCCACTGCCTGATCTCAAATCCACCTTTCGCTAGGAGGGCTCTCAGACGGTCGAGGAGTTCCTTTGCCTGCTGTGGTGAGCGGAGTGATTTCAGACAGTTGTCCACATAGAACGAGGTGATTACCGTCTCCAGCAGGTCCTCATTGCTGCTCTGGTGATCTCGAACATGACGTTGTACAGCGTATATGGCACAACATGGACTGCAAACTGTGCCAAATGGCAGGACACGCCATTCATAGATGTCAGGTGATCTGTCCCTGTCCATATCACGCCAGAGGAAGCGAACAAGTGGGCGGTCCTCTGGAAGGAGTCTGATCTGGTGAAACATAGCCCGTATGTCTCCGCTGACAGCTACCACATGTTCTCGAAACCTGAGCAGAACCCCCAGTAGTGACGGTCCAAGAGAGGGTCCTGGTAGCAGGTCATCGTTCAGAGCACTCTCCTGGTAGCGAAAGGAGCAGTTAAATACCACCCTTGCCTTTCCATTATGATGTACTAAGTGGTGAGGAATGTACCAGGATTCAGTAGAGCTGTTGGCCTCCTCGCTTGTGATCTGCTCAGCATACCCCGCCTCCACTAGCTTGTGTATTTCCTGGTTGTAAACGTTAGCAAGCTCAGGGTTAGTCAATAGACGGCGTTCTGTAGAGCGGAGGAGGGGCATCACAGCAGCAGGTGATGCGCGGGGCAGAGCTACCGTCCTCTTCCGAAGGAGGGGTGTTGCATATCTTGTGACACCATCCACTATTACTGTGGTGCTCCTTTCATCCAGCATGTTGATGGCGGCTTGGTCTTGCTTGGATCGCGTCACCTCTCTTTCATTTTTATATGGCAAAATGTCAAGCTGCCACAGCCGTTGAACATCCTTGTGTAGGTTGGAGCATGGTGTATCAACTGACAGGTGAAGGAATGAGCTCTCACCGGGTGGATGTTGAAGAAAGTTAGTGGGTCCTTGCACTGCCCAGCCGAGTCGGGTCCTGGCTGCTACTGGTGCTCCTATAGGTCCTGCACGGTGGATCGGAGTTATTAAATGAGGGTGGTCAGATCCAATCAGTAGCATTGGCTGCACTTTAGTGAATGTGTGTAGGGGGACTCCTTTCAGGTGGCTGTATTTCCTCACCAGTTCGTCTCCTGGACATGACTGCTCGGCCAGTTGGAGTTCAGTCGCAGTGAATGCTTGGCTGATGGAGTGATAGGTGCGTGGCTGTGTGTTAGCAGACACCTCGAATGACACTGCCATTCCCTGGAGCTCTAATACATCCTGTCTTATTGTCTTCAGTTTAAGTGACTCCACTTCTCCGCACAACCCAAGGTGTTTGACTGCAGCAGCCAGAATCACCGTACGTTCAGAGCCGTCATCTAACACTGCATGCGTGTTAAGTGTTCTCTTGCCGTGGCGAAGCAGCACTGGTACCACCTTTAACATGACACGCCCTGAGTGGCTGGCATGATCCAGGTACACTGCATTGGTTGGGGTGCTGACAGTGAGGATGTTTCGCTGTGGATCTTGGGCAACAACTTCATGGAGTATCAGCAGGTGTTGTTTGTTGCACGTGGAGCAGAGTTTCTTTAGGGTGCAGCTTTCTGGTGAGTGGCCACGCCCACATCTCCAGCATTTTCCGTTGTCTTTAATCCAGGCGGCTTTCTCCTCAGTAGTAATTCTTTCGAACTCAGGGCAGCCATTGAGGTAATGATCCTGAGTGGTCGTACAATAGGGACAATAAGGCTTAAAGCGCTCTCTCCTTTTACCTGTGGGCTGATCTTTCTTAGAGCCCGGCTGAGAGTAGGTCCGTTGTCGTTGTGGAGAGGTCTGCTGATGCTTGACAGTTGTGGAGTCACTGCTGAAGTAAACAGAGGCTGGTTTGACCCACTGCAATTTACCTGCTCTGTTCTCTCTCTGTGTTGTACGACTGGACTCAGCTGGGTTGGAGTCTGCTGCACGTCGGGACACCTGGAGCACCTGAACCTTCATGTCTAGCCATTCAGCGAGGTCAGGTAAGGTGTATGTCTGGTCGCTCCCGCTGCGGATGATGCCTCCTTTAATACAGAATTCGGCGAAGCTATCCCTGTAGTTACCCGGCAGCTTACCGAGGAGCGTGTCTACATGGGAGCCACACCGCAGCTCAGACTGAGCAGGGCCGTCCATGCGGCTCAACATCCCCACCAGTGTGTTTACGGCTGAGGAGAAATCTTCGAAGGCCTTGGCATCGCCAGGTTTCACAGGAGGAGAGTTCAGTATGGTCTTTAATTCTCCCTGGACCAGCTGTCTTGGCTGTCCATATCGTTGCTGCAGGGCGTCCATTGCACTGGTGTATGGTGTGGAGTCATGTATGTATCTCTTTGCCATTTGGTAGGCACTAGGCAGCTTGAGGTGATCAAGTAATACTTGGTATTTATAATCTTCGGTTAAGTGTCTGTGTGGACCAAGTAAACTATCCAGCCCCCTTTTCAACATGATGAAATCACTCTCCCGGCCAGAACTGAAGAGAGGCAGCTTGGGCTTCGGAATACCATATGAAGCCGCAATAGCCATTTCTGTCATGGTGAGGGTTGCAGGATTGTTGTAGGGAGAGATGTACCCTGGTGCTGTAGGTGGAGCAACCATGGGTGTAAGCTGTGGGTAGTGTACAGCTGACTGAGATCCAGATTGGTATAGCGGTGGTTGAACTACAGGGGGGTATTCAGTCTGTGGAAGTGAATAGGCTGCTCCTGAATCAGTAGGTGGCTGATAATGGGGGGGTGCACGAGAGTTTGGCCTTGTTCCTTGTTGGTTGAATGGGGCAGGTTGAAATCCTAGCGGTGGTACAGGGTGAGCAGTGGCCTGATGCTGGACATATTGAGGATAACTCTGCTGTTGTGCAGTTGAGGGGAAGAGCTGTGGCAGACCTTGGAACAGCGGGGTTGCAGGCTGGTCTGGTAGGAACGCTGTCGGTCGTGCCTGTTGAGCTAGTTGGTGCCCCGGCTGGACATGCTGACCTGCATGCTGGACAGGCAGAGAAGGGGGGTATCGCTGAGCCAGTGAAGTATGGTGAGCTGACTGAACTGCAGGCAGCTGTGGAAACTCTGGCGCTGGTCCAGGTAGCGTAGCTGAATGATGAGTAGACTCACTGAGACCCAGCGGTTGTGCTGATACCTGGACGGATGGCTGCAGAGCCCTGGCAACCTGAGTTGTTGAGCTGAGTTCTCCATGCTGTATGGGCGGTGCTGTAGGTGAGCGAAGCTCGCTGTTGTCTTGGAGCTGACAATATCCTCCATCAGCTGATTTCCAATTCATCCGATTATCCATAAGGGAGGATGCTCTGGGCGTTGTCACTTCACTGTGATGAATATGAGGAAGGCTCGAGCTCCGGAGAGGATATGATAAGTCAAATGGATGCTGCTGAGGGTGAGCTTTACCTTTAACACTGTCCATGGCTGACTGTAACTGTCTCATCTGCCTAGTTATGTCTTTCATGCGGGCTTCCATTCCTTCCAGCCTCAAATCTTCTGGCCCCGCAAGCACTGTGTGGTCTAGAGGCTCTTCCCTGTGAGCTTCTATCACTTGGTGTGTTGCGTCTCGTCTGTTCAGATAGCCAGGTTCATCAATGACAAAGTCATGTAGGTGTCTGGGAAGTTGGCGAGACCGGCTTGGACGGGACACAAGTGGAGGTTGTTCATCTTCATGGTTGCCAGAAGTTGCCATGGCGCAGTTATACATATGATCCGGCTCGAAGGACCACTTGTAACGTACAGCTTCGGTGATGATATGCTGGCTATGTATATACTGGCCTAATCCTCCGGTCAGAGAAGACGCAGCAACTTCTCTCATTTAGATGACTTTATTGACACTGCAGTATGTGGTTGTGTGTATGTGTGGTTTGTGATGTCTGCAAAGACAACAATAGTAAACGATATTAATGATAAGTAAACTACAGTGGCATTAATAGTAGAAACCCTGAATCACAATAAACATGAATAGTATGTCATACTGCAAATGACCAATAGGAGGCAGTGCAGGGTCATTAAACAACACAATGGCCGAGTGCAACGGGCAGATCACGTGACCAAGCTAAACTGAGACGGCCCCGCCGGCCACTAGTCCGGTCAATTTGAGACACTAACATCAATATAATAGCGACCTTAATGAACAGCGGCTACACCGCTAAATAAACAGTCACAGAAGGAACTGAAATGTGTCGTAATTAACTGAGTTACCTATCGGACGGGCCGTCCATGTCTATGGAGCTCAGTAAGACATGTTAAACGCTAAGCTAACAAACAACTCTGAGCTTATTACCCCTGCTAATATTATTAGCTCTCATCACACAGGAAATGTAAACAATATTCACTCATCACGTAGCTTACATCATCACCGACGCACACCACCGTACAGTACAAAGGGGTGAAGAAGAGCGCTGGCGGTCGGCAGAAGATTAGCTCGACCAGGTAACTGCACAGGAAAGTTTTTAAACACACTGCGCATGCGCAAGCAGTCCATCATTCTCTGCATGCAACAGCTTGCTGTGACGTGTAATCCTCACAGCAGGGAATTCACAACACCATCTATAGGAGAAGTGCTGACTGACCTGGCTCTGGCAGGGTTAGGTTAGGGGACAATGCTCTTTTAAAATAAGATAAATAAAGTTTTCTTTAAAAAAAATTAGAGAGCAGCTCTGGCAACAGGTATCTGCAACGTCATTTTCATATTTACTTCTCCTTAAGGGTTCTTATAACTCCTATAATAATAAAATGAAACAGAGACAAAATTAAAATGACAATATATGAAAAATTAAAAACAGATACATTAGGGTTAAAAAAGAACCTTTGTTTCCTGAAAAAAATTGTAGAGAAAAGGGGGAGAGCCAAATAAAGGGTTAAAAACATAATAAAAAATCACTTAAAGTGGGTGTATCAGGGTTACAACCTCACAGGGTTGAGAGATCTTAGGGTTAGGCACCCACCCCTGTATGGTTGAGGTTAGGGGAGGGGCCATGTACAGGTTAAAATTAATAAATAAATAAACAAAAAAGACGGTTGATGTTAGGCACCCTCCCTTAGATGGTTATGTTTAGGAAAAGGTTCTGGAAAATAATAGAAAAAAAAAAAAAAAAAAAGGTTGGGTTATTGTACAGAAGTGATTGGTGCATATCACCAGGGTAAATTAAACCACGCCAATGAACACAATACCCAATTAATATGTAGCTTACATAAGGAGAGATGTTTTGTGAATTTATGAGGGAGAGAATGGATAAGAACAATGAATTGGTATTTATTAATAAGTTGTTGCTTTTAAAACATATTATATAGCTCTAGTTCCTAAGTTATTTTTATAGTTTTTTAAAATTCTTTTTATAAAAACGAGATATCTTAAACCATCTTTTACTATAAAATTCATATGAAAAATATAATGTGTAAAAGAGAGTTTGTTTTTATAATTAATAAATAGTAGTTTTTAAAGAGGTTATTTATAATGTTTTAGTAAAAAGCATTAGTTTCTAAAGACTTTTCATAAAAAGAAACTTAACTTATTGTTTTTCATTAAGTCCTTTTGGATTGATAGTTTCCAATGTGTTTATCCATTCTCTTTCTTTTCTTTTTCTGAAGGATCTCGACCAGTTGTTGTTATTTTCTAGTCCCAGAAAGATGTAATTGTTGGGACCATGATTTCTGAGATGATTATAAAGAATAGTAGAGTTTTCTGTTTTATTGAGTTGATATGTATGCTGATAGATCCTGGTTTTTAAGCTGTTGCCTGTCTCTCCTATGTATATTTTTTTAACAGATGGTGCACTGGATCGCATAAACTACATTTCTGACGTCTTCCTTGAAGCTCTGTCTGATGGGAGCACCTTTGTCAGAGAATGTGTTTTCTATAAAGAGTTTGTTTATAAATTTGGGGTTGTTTGAGCGTGGTTTTTCTTGTTTTCCCATTGCCGTGTGTACCAGAATGTCCTTCAGATTCTTGTTTCTCCTGTAGGCAGTGATCATCTTAAAATCTCCCAGTTCCTGGATTTGGTTTTGTGCCTGTTGAAAATGGGTTTTCAAAACAGAGTTTAGTTGTGCCACATGAGGTGAGTAAGTAATTACAAAAGGTATGAGCGAGCGGCATGTTATTTTTCCTGCCAGTGTATTCCCCGGATGATTCAAACAGTCTCTTCACCTCACTCTTAATGGCTCTGAGAAACCTGGCTGAATAACCTCTCGGCCTCAGAGCTGCAAATAGAGTATTGGTGGCAGTCTCTACATCCTGTTTATGGGTGCAGATTCTGTGAAATCTGATGAGTTGTGATTTTATGAGACCTTTATATGTATGACGGGGATGAAAGCTGGTCGGAGCAAAGCATGCCTGTCTGTATCCTTAAAGTATACTCTGGTGGCTATGCCTTTTGTACTCTGATTAACATTACAGAAGAAGGCTTGTGTATCTAGGAATTCCACTTGGTGTGGTTGGATGTTGTGCTTAAGGGAGATTTTAGGATGGTGGCTGTTTAAAATTGCCATAAAATCATTCAAATCTGCCAACGAATGTGGCCATATTCCAAAAATATCATCCAGATATCTTATCACTGTCACGTCTTTGCTGGTGCAAAGACGTGACAGTGATCCTGCAGCACTGTTCTCCTGACCTGGAGACTTTCATCATAAACTGCAGGCCCTTCTACTCCCCCCGTGAGTTCACCTCAATCATCCTGGTCGGTGTTTACATCCCACCACAGGCCAACGTGCAGGAGGCACAGCGGGCGCTCGCCGACCAGATACTGTGTGTGGAGCAGACCAACCCGGACTCCGTAGTTATTGTCCTTGGTGACTTTAACAAAGGGAACCTCAGTCATGAACTGCCC
Organism: Trachinotus anak; assembly: GCF_046630095.1. NCBI lineage: Eukaryota > Metazoa > Chordata > Actinopteri > Carangiformes > Carangidae > Trachinotus > Trachinotus anak. Next base: position 55,281 of record NW_027273857.1, on the reverse strand, counting down.
AAATATAGACAGTTTGTTAATTGCCCGACCAGAGAGGGGAACACTCTGGACCACTGTTACACCACAATCAGTGGTGCTTATCACGCCGTCCCCCGGGCTGCACTGGGCCACTCTGACCATGTCATGGTCCACCTGATTCCCACATACAGGCAGAAACTAAAACTGTGTAAACCTGTTGCGAGGACATCAAAGCAGTGGTGCAGTGAAGCCATAGAGGATCTGCGGGCATGTTTGGACTGCACTGACTGGGAGGTGTTCAGGACTGCTTCCAACAGTCTGGATGAGTTCACAGAGGCTGTGACGTCATACATCAGCTTCTGTGAGGACTGCTGTATCCCATCACGCACCAGGGTGAGTTATAACAATGACAAACCCTGGTTCACAGCTAAGCTCAGTCAGCTCAGGAGGCAAAAGGAGGAAGCTTTCAGGAGTGGGGACAGGGACAAGTTTAAAGAGTCCAAGTACAGGTTTAGCAAAGCGGTGAGAGAAGCTAAACGACTGTACTCTGAGAAACTTCAGCTCCAGTTCTCAGCCAATGACTCTGCTTCTGTCTGGAAAGGGCTCAGACAGATCACTAACTACAAACCTAAACCCCCCCACTCCATTAATGACTTCCGTCTGGCCAACGATCTGAATGAGTTCTACTGCCGCTTTGAAAGACAGTGGGACAAGCCTGACACTAACCTCCACATCAGAGCCACATCAGAACCCTCCTCCTCCCCTACCAAAGGAACGTCTCTCTCTATCCTGGAGAGAGATGTCAACAGGCTTTTTAAGAAGCAGAACCCCCGCAAAGCAGCCGGTCCTGACTCTGTCTCTCCATCATCCCTGAAGCACTGTGCTGATCAGCTGTCTCCAGTGTTCACAGACATCTTCAACACCTCACTGGAGATCTGCCACGTGCCAGCCTGCTTCAAATCCTCCACCATCATCCCTGTCCCCAAAAAACCAAGGCCCACAGGACTAAATGACTATAGACCCATTGCCCTGACCTCTGTGGTCATGAAATCATTTGAGCGTCTTGTCCTGTCCCATCTCAAATCCATCACTGACCCACTCCTGGACCCCCTGCAGTTCGCCTACAGAGCCAACAGGTCCGTAGACGACGCCGTCAACATGGCTCTCCACTTCATCCTCCAGCACCTGGACTCCTCAGGGACCTATGCCAGGATCCTGTTTGTGGACTTTAGCTCTGCCTTCAACACCATCATCCCGGCTCTGCTGCAGGACAAGCTCTCCCAGCTGAGCGTGCCTGACTCCACCTGCAGGTGGATCACCGACTTCCTGTCTGACAGGAGGCAGCACGTGAAGCTAGGAAAGCACGTGTCTGACTCCCAGACCATCAGCACTGGATCCCCGCAAGGCTGCGTTCTTTCTCCTCTGCTCTTCTCCCTGTACACCAACACCTGCACCTCCAGCCATCAGTCTGTCAAGCTCCTGAAGTTTGCAGACGACACCACTCTCATTGGACTCATCTCTGATGGCGATGAGTCTGCCTACAGGTGGGAGACTGAGCGTCTGGTGACCTGGTGCAGGCAGAACAACCTAGAGCTAAACGCTCTGAAGACAGTGGAAATGATAGTGGACTTCAGGAAGAGCCCAGCCCCACCCACCCCCATCTCCCTGTGTGACTCCCCCGTGGCTACCGTGGAGCATTTTCGCTTCTTGGGAACCACCATCACACAGGATCTCAAATGGGAGCTAAACATCAGCTCCCTCATCAAAAAAGCTCAGCAGAGGATGTATTTCCTGAGGCAATTGAAGAAGTTCAACCTGCCAAGGACTATGATGGTGAACTTCTACACCTCCATCATTGAGTCCATCCTCACCTCCTCCATCACCATCTGGTTTGCTGCTGCCACGGAGAGGGACAATAACAGACTGCAGCGTATCATCCACTCTGCTGAGAAGGTGATTGGCTGCAATCTTCCGTCCCTCCAGGACCTGTACGCCTCAAGGACTCTGAGGCGTGCAGGGAAGATTGTAGCTGACTCCTCCCACCCTGGACACAAACTCTTTGAGACACTCCCCTCTGGCAGGAGGCTGCGGTCCTTCAGGACCAAAACCTCTCGCCACAAAAATAGCTTCTTCCCATCTGCTATTAGCCTCATCAACAAGGCTAGAGAGCCCCACTGTTGCTGATCAATTGCACCAATCACCAGAAAAAATTCCTTGTATGTGAAAGCATACTTGGCAATAAAACTGATTCTGATTCTGATTCTGATTCTGATTCTAAATAGAGAGCTGGTGTTTTACTGCATTTTTGGAACACAGACCTCTCCCAATCTGCCATATAGATGTCCGCATACGCAGGTGAGTATTTACGGCCCATGGCGCATCCAGAGACCTGCAGGAAATACTTGCCATTGAATTCAAAATCATTCCTTTCTAATGTAAGTTTTAACAGGTCCAGGATGAAGTCATCGGGACGAGAGGGATCAGGATTCCTGTTAAAACATTCAGACACCGCTTTCAGGCCCAGTGTTGTATCTATGTTAGTACACAAGGAGTCCACATCAATGGAAAAAATATACGCATTAACACATGTTCGTATATTTTTCAATTTATTTACAAAATGATATGTATCCTTGACATAACTCGGATGTTGCTGTGACAGTGGGTTCAGGAAGAAATCGATATACTCCGTGATGTTGTATGTCTCCGAGCCACAGTGGCTGACAATGGGTCTGCCACTGGGGATGACATTTGGAACTGGCCACGACGCAGAAGGTTTGTGGATTTTAGGCAGCAGGTAGAATAGGCGTGGGCGAGGATTATCAGGGCCCATAAGGTAAGTTTTTTGTTTATTGTTTATGAATTTGTTTCTATATAACTGTTCTACTTTCTCTCTGACAATGGTCTGGGTTTCTGGCTGGAGTAAATATTGCAGTGGTTTGTAATAATGAGTGTCACTGAGTTGTCTGTCTGCTTCCTGTAAATAGTGAATTTTATCCTGTATACAGATTTGGCCTCCTTTGTCTGCGCCTTTAATGATGATGTCCGGGTTATTGGCGAGACTGGCGAGCGCTCCTCTCTCCGCCTGGCTGATGTTTTGCCTGCTGGAATGGCGCGGCTTGAACTGGCGGAAAGCTGCTATGTCCTCCTTGATGAGGTTCTGAATCGGAGATGACACTGCCTCCAATTTCGGTTCCCAGTGTGATAATGTAATAAAAGGTACGGCTTCCTGTTGTTTATTGTAATCAAAATAGTCTAATAATTTGAAACGGCGGTGATACAGGTGGAGGTCTTTGCGTATTTCTAGTGGAGTTGGTGGTTTGGGCGTAGGTATGAAAGTCAGTCCTTTTTCCAGTATTTCAATTTCTGCTCTATTTAGGGAGAAAGACTGGCTTAAGTTGACTATATTTGATGAAGAGGGGAGTGCATTGGCAGCATGTTTAACTTAGACAGCCAGTGTTTGAGGATCTTATCTGCCGTCTCCTTTGTCCAATGAATTGGATCATTGGGGTTAACTGTAAAATCTGGTCTGTCAGTGCGGGTTAAGAAGTTATATTTCAGCCTGATTTTTTTGTTCATTTCAGAAATTAATACCTGTTGGTTTTCTGGTATTTTGTTAGAGTAATGAATGATGGGGACGTGGATGATGGCCATCGGGAAAGCCGTTGTTGTCACGGCAACCAGCTGTTGCAGTTGTTTGCACGAGGTGGGTGTGGTTTGTTCCCTCAGGCAGTTATTGAGTCCGACTGACAGAATAACATGCTCCACCTGTGGTTGGATACTCAGTTTTTTGAGCAGGTGTGTCACGTGTGAGCAGGTGGCACCGGGATAGCTGTCCACTTGGACCCGCTCGTCGGTGAAGACTGGGATTCTGGCCAGATTGGAGTCGCCAATTATTAAAATTGGTTTTCTGACCGTCAATCGCCAGTCCTGATTTTTGTAGATGGTATGCTGGTGGACTGTCGGCTCTGTGCGCTCCGGTCTGGCTCGTGTGCGAGCGGCGGTACGCTGGGGTTTGGGCACCGGGCTGGAGTCAGACTGAGGAGTATTAGTGTCATTTTGACTTTCAGTTGTGTCCTCTGTCATCATGTTTTTCTCTCCATCCTGTGCCCCCGCCATCACCGTGTTCACCCCTCGCACCGGTTCAGACTCAGCGAGCGCACCTTGAGTGACGTCATCCAGTGCGCCGTGTGTTGCAGAGGTCAGAGAGATTGTCTCGGCCACGGACACAGCCACGTTCGAAAGTTGGGGACCAATTGGTAAGTTATTTACCGAGTCTTCCTCACAAACCAGTTCAAAATTTATTTTGGGGATATTGTCTTGATTTGTGTTATTAGGATATTGCTCTGTGATCTCGTTTGGTGGGGGTGTTTTCTCCGTTACAGGCTGTGAAGCAAGTAACGGTGCGTCAGCGTGGCACGGATACACTTGGGCCGTTGTTTGTCTGTGCGCCTGGCGTGGTACCGTCGGCTCCTGGGCAGGAGGGGGCGCAGGAGCTAGAATGGTGTGCGGCTCCTTAGCCGTAGTGGCGGAGCTCCCCCTCGTGTTTGGTTCGGCCTGGCTCGGCTCAGATGGACCAGGGAGCCCCAAGTTTCCCGGTTGCGCTGCTTCTTAGGACGGTAATTAATACTTTATTTCAAAAAAGAGGAAATATGTCCTTTATTTTTTGGAACACCTTGTAATAATTGACTATTTCTTTAATCCCATCTATAGGAGAAGTGCTGACTGACCTGGCTCTGGCAGGGTTAGGTTAGGGGACAATGCTCTTTTAAAATAAGATAAATAAAGTTTTCTTTAAAAAAAATTAGAGAGCAGCTCTGGCAACAGGTATCTGCAACGTCATTTTCATATTTACTTCTCCTTAAGGGTTCTTATAACTCCTATAATAATAAAATGAAACAGAGACAAAATTAAAATGATTGAAATTGTAGAGAAAAGGGGGAGAGCCAAATAAAGGGTTAAAAACATAATAAAAAATCACTTAAAGTGGGTGTATCAGGGTTACAACCTCACAGGGTTGAGAGATCTTAGGGTTAGGCACCCACCCCTGTATGGTTGAGGTTAGGGGAGGGGCCATGTACAGGTTAAAATTAATAAATAAATAAACAAAAAAGACGGTTGATGTTAGGCACCCTCCCTTAGATGGTTATGTTTAGGAAAAGGTTCTGGAAAATAATAGAAAAAAAAAAAAAAAAAAAAGGTTGGGTTATTGTACAGAAGTGATTGGTGCATATCACCAGGGAAAATTAAACCACGCCAATGAACACAATACCCAATTAATATGTAGCTTACATAAGGAGAGATGTTTTGTGAATTTATGAGGGAGAGAATGGATAAGAACAATGAATTGGTATTTATTAATAAGTTGTTGCTTTTAAAACATATTATATAGCTCTAGTTCCTAAGTTATTTTTATAGTTTTTTAAAATTCTTTTTATAAAAACGAGATATCTTAAACCATCTTTTACTATAAAATTCATATGAAAAATATAATGTGTAAAAGAGAGTTTGTTTTTATAATTAATAAATAGTAGTTTTTAAAGAGGTTATTTATAATGTTTTAGTAAAAAGCATTAGTTTCTAAAGACTTTTCATAAAAAGAAACTTAACTTATTGTTTTTCATTAAGTCCTTTTGGATTGATAGTTTCCAATGTGTTTATCCATTCTCTTTCTTTTCTTTTTCTGAAGGATCTCGACCAGTTGTTGTTATTTTCTAGTCCCAGAAAGATGTAATTGTTGGGACCATGATTTCTGAGATGATTATAAAGAATAGTAGAGTTTTCTGTTTTATTGAGTTGATATGTATGCTGATAGATCCTGGTTTTTAAGCTGTTGCCTGTCTCTCCTATGTATATTTTTTTACAGATGGTGCACTGGATCGCATAAACTACATTTCTGACGTCTTCCTTGAAGCTCTGTCTGATGGGAGCACCTTTGTCAGAGAATGTGTTTTCTATAAAGAGTTTGTTTATAAATTTGGGGTTGTTTGAGCGTGGTTTTTCTTGTTTTCCCATTGCCGTGTGTACCAGAATGTCCTTCAGATTCTTGTTTCTCCTGTAGGCAGTGATCATCTTAAAATCTCCCAGTTCCTGGATTTGGTTTTGTGCCTGTTGAAAATGGGTTTTCAAAACAGAGTTTAGTTGTGCCACATGAGGTGAGTAAGTAATTACAAAAGGTATGAGCGAGCGGCATGTTATTTTTCCTGCCAGTGTATTCCCCGGATGATTCAAACAGTCTCTTCACCTCACTCTTAATGGCTCTGAGAAACCTGGCTGAATAACCTCTCGGCCTCAGAGCTGCAAATAGAGTATTGGTGGCAGTCTCTACATCCTGTTTATGGGTGCAGATTCTGTGAAATCTGATGAGTTGTGATTTTATGAGACCTTTATATGTATGACGGGGATGAAAGCTGGTCTTATGGAGCAAAGCATGCCTGTCTGTATCCTTAAAGTATACTCTGGTGGCTATGCCTTTTGTACTCTGATTAACATTACAGAAGAAGGCTTGTGTATCTAGGAATTCCACTTGGTGTGGTTGGATGTTGTGCTTAAGGGAGATTTTAGGATGGTGGCTGTTTAAAATTGCCATAAAATCATTCAAATCTGCCAACGAATGTGGCCATATTCCAAAAATATCATCCAGATATCTTAAATAGAGAGCTGGTGTTTTACTGCATTTTTGGAACACAGACCTCTCCCAATCTGCCATATAGATGTCCGCATACGCAGGTGAGTATTTACGGCCCATGGCGCATCCAGAGACCTGCAGGAAATACTTGCCATTGAATTCAAAATCATTCCTTTCTAATGTAAGTTTTAACAGGTCCAGGATGAAGTCATCGGGACGAGAGGGATCAGGATTCCTGTTAAAACATTCAGACACCGCTTTCAGGCCCAGTGTTGTATCTATGTTAGTACACAAGGAGTCCACATCAATGGAAAAAATATACGCATTAACACATGTTCGTATATTTTTCAATTTATTTACAAAATGATATGTATCCTTGACATAACTCGGATGTTGCTGTGACAGTGGGTTCAGGAAGAAATCGATATACTCCGTGATGTTGTATGTCTCCGAGCCACAGTGGCTGACAATGGGTCTGCCACTGGGGATGACATTTGGAACTGGCCACGACGCAGAAGGTTTGTGGATTTTAGGCAGCAGGTAGAATAGGCGTGGGCGAGGATTATCAGGGCCCATAAGGTAAGTTTTTTGTTTATTGTTTATGAATTTGTTTCTATATAACTGTTCTACTTTCTCTCTGACAATGGTCTGGGTTTCTGGCTGGAGTAAATATTGCAGTGGTTTGTAATAATGAGTGTCACTGAGTTGTCTGTCTGCTTCCTGTAAATAGTGAATTTTATCCTGTATACAGATTTGGCCTCCTTTGTCTGCGCCTTTAATGATGATGTCCGGGTTATTGGCGAGACTGGCGAGCGCTCCTCTCTCCGCCTGGCTGATGTTTTGCCTGCTGGAATGGCGCGGCTTGAACTGGCGGAAAGCTGCTATGTCCTCCTTGATGAGGTTCTGAATCGGAGATGACACTGCCTCCAATTTCGGTTCCCAGTGTGATAATGTAATAAAAGGTACGGCTTCCTGTTGTTTATTGTAATCAAAATAGTCTAATAATTTGAAACGGCGGTGATACAGGTGGAGGTCTTTGCGTATTTCTAGTGGAGTTGGTGGTTTGGGCGTAGGTATGAAAGTCAGTCCTTTTTCCAGTATTTCAATTTCTGCTCTATTTAGGGAGAAAGACTGGCTTAAGTTGACTATATTTGATGAAGAGGGGAGTGCATTGGCAGCATGTTTAACTTAGACAGCCAGTGTTTGAGGATCTTATCTGCCGTCTCCTTTGTCCAATGAATTGGATCATTGGGGTTAACTGTAAAATCTGGTCTGTCAATGCGGGTTAAGAAGTTATATTTCAGCCTGATTTTTTTGTTCATTTCAGAAATTAATACCTGTTGGTTTTCTGGTATTTTGTTAGAGTAATGAATGATGGGGACGTGGATGATGGCCATCGGGAAAGCCGTTGTTGTCACGGCAACCAGCTGTTGCAGTTGTTTGCACGAGGTGGGTGTGGTTTGTTCCCTCAGGCAGTTATTGAGTCCGACTGACAGAATAACATGCTCCACCTGTGGTTGGATACTCAGTTTTTTGAGCAGGTGTGTCACGTGTGAGCAGGTGGCACCGGGATAGCTGTCCACTTGGACCCGCTCGTCGGTGAAGACTGGGATTCTGGCCAGATTGGAGTCGCCAATTATTAAAATTGGTTTTCTGACCGTCAATCGCCAGTCCTGATTTTTGTAGATGGTATGCTGGTGGACTGTCGGCTCTGTGCGCTCCGGTCTGGCTCGTGTGCGAGCGGCGGTACGCTGGGGTTTGGGCACCGGGCTGGAGTCAGACTGAGGAGTATTAGTGTCATTTTGACTTTCAGTTGTGTCCTCTGTCATCATGTTTTTCTCTCCATCCTGTGCCCCCGCCATCACCGTGTTCACCCCTCGCACCGGTTCAGACTCAGCGAGCGCACCTTGAGTGACGTCATCCAGTGCGCCGTGTGTTGCAGAGGTCAGAGAGATTGTCTCGGCCACGGACACAGCCACGTTCGAAAGTTGGGGACCAATTGGTAAGTTATTTACCGAGTCTTCCTCACAAACCAGTTCAAAATTTATTTTGGGGATATTGTCTTGATTTGTGTTATTAGGATATTGCTCTGTGATCTCGTTTGGTGGGGGTGTTTTCTCCGTTACAGGCTGTGAAGCAAGTAACGGTGCGTCAGCGTGGCACGGATACACTTGGGCCGTTGTTTGTCTGTGCGCCTGGCGTGGTACCGTCGGCTCCTGGGCAGGAGGGGGCGCAGGAGCTAGAATGGTGTGCGGCTCCTTAGCCGTAGTGGCGGAGCTCCCCCTCGTGTTTGGTTCGGCCTGGCTCGGCTCAGATGGACCAGGGAGCCCCAAGTTTCCCGGTTGCGCTGCTTCTTAGGACGGTAATTAATACTTTATTTCAAAAAAGAGGAAATATGTCCTTTATTTTTTGGAACACCTTGTAATAATTGACTATTTCTTTAATCCCATCTATAGGAGAAGTGCTGACTGACCTGGCTCTGGCAGGGTTAGGTTAGGGGACAATGCTCTTTTAAAATAAGATAAATAAAGTTTTCTTTAAAAAAAATTAGAGAGCAGCTCTGGCAACAGGTATCTGCAACGTCATTTTCATATTTACTTCTCCTTAAGGGTTCTTATAACTCCTATAATAATAAAATGAAACAGAGACAAAATTAAAATGATTGAAATTGTAGAGAAAAGGGGGAGAGCCAAATAAAGGGTTAAAAACATAATAAAAAATCACTTAAAGTGGGTGTATCAGGGTTACAACCTCACAGGGTTGAGAGATCTTAGGGTTAGGCACCCACCCCTGTATGGTTGAGGTTAGGGGAGGGGCCATGTACAGGTTAAAATTAATAAATAAATAAACAAAAAAGACGGTTGATGTTAGGCACCCTCCCTTAGATGGTTATGTTTAGGAAAAGGTTCTGGAAAATAATAGAAAAAAAAAAAAAAAAAAAAGGTTGGGTTATTGTACAGAAGTGATTGGTGCATATCACCAGGGTAAATTAAACCACGCCAATGAACACAATACCCAATTAATATGTAGCTTACATAAGGAGAGATGTTTTGTGAATTTATGAGGGAGAGAATGGATAAGAACAATGAATTGGTATTTATTAATAAGTTGTTGCTTTTAAAACATATTATATAGCTCTAGTTCCTAAGTTATTTTTATAGTTTTTTAAAATTCTTTTTATAAAAACGAGATATCTTAAACCATCTTTTACTATAAAATTCATATGAAAAATATAATGTGTAAAAGAGAGTTTGTTTTTATAATTAATAAATAGTAGTTTTTAAAGAGGTTATTTATAATGTTTTAGTAAAAAGCATTAGTTTCTAAAGACTTTTCATAAAAAGAAACTTAACTTATTGTTTTTCATTAAGTCCTTTTGGATTGATAGTTTCCAATGTGTTTATCCATTCTCTTTCTTTTCTTTTTCTGAAGGATCTCGACCAGTTGTTGTTATTTTCTAGTCCCAGAAAGATGTAATTGTTGGGACCATGATTTCTGAGATGATTATAAAGAATAGTAGAGTTTTCTGTTTTATTGAGTTGATATGTATGCTGATAGATCCTGGTTTTTAAGCTGTTGCCTGTCTCTCCTATGTATATTTTTTTACAGATGGTGCACTGGATCGCATAAACTACATTTCTGACGTCTTCCTTGAAGCTCTGTCTGATGGGAGCACCTTTGTCAGAGAATGTGTTTTCTATAAAGAGTTTGTTTATAAATTTGGGGTTGTTTGAGCGTGGTTTTTCTTGTTTTCCCATTGCCGTGTGTACCAGAATGTCCTTCAGATTCTTGTTTCTCCTGTAGGCAGTGATCATCTTAAAATCTCCCAGTTCCTGGATTTGGTTTTGTGCCTGTTGAAAATGGGTTTTCAAAACAGAGTTTAGTTGTGCCACATGAGGTGAGTAAGTAATTACAAAAGGTATGAGCGAGCGGCATGTTATTTTTCCTGCCAGTGTATTCCCCGGATGATTCAAACAGTCTCTTCACCTCACTCTTAATGGCTCTGAGAAACCTGGCTGAATAACCTCTCGGCCTCAGAGCTGCAAATAGAGTATTGGTGGCAGTCTCTACATCCTGTTTATGGGTGCAGATTCTGTGAAATCTGATGAGTTGTGATTTTATGAGACCTTTATATGTATGACGGGGATGAAAGCTGGTCTTATGGAGCAAAGCATGCCTGTCTGTATCCTTAAAGTATACTCTGGTGGCTATGCCTTTTGTACTCTGATTAACATTACAGAAGAATGCTTGTGTATCTAGGAATTCCACTTGGTGTGGTTGGATGTTGTGCTTAAGGGAGATTTTAGGATGGTGGCTGTTTAAAATTGCCATAAAATCATTCAAATCTGCCAACGAATGTGGCCATATTCCAAAAATATCATCCAGATATCTTAAATAGAGAGCTGGTGTTTTACTGCATTTTTGGAACACAGACCTCTCCCAATCTGCCATATAGATGTCCGCATACGCAGGTGAGTATTTACGGCCCATGGCGCATCCAGAGACCTGCAGGAAATACTTGCCATTGAATTCAAAATCATTCCTTTCTAATGTAAGTTTTAACAGGTCCAGGATGAAGTCATCGGGACGAGAGGGATCGGGATTCCTGTTAAAACATTCAGACACCGCTTTCAGGCCCAGTGTTGTATCTATGTTAGTACACAAGGAGTCCACATCAATGGAAAAAATATACGCATTAACACATGTTCGTATATTTTTCAATTTATTTACAAAATGATATGTATCCTTGACATAACTCGGATGTTGCTGTGACAGTGGGTTCAGGAAGAAATCGATATACTCCGTGATGTTGTATGTCTCCGAGCCACAGTGGCTGACAATGGGTCTGCCACTGGGGATGACATTTGGAACTGGCCACGACGCAGAAGGTTTGTGGATTTTAGGCAGCAGGTAGAATAGGCGTGGGCGAGGATTATCAGGGCCCATAAGGTAAGTTTTTTGTTTATTGTTTATGAATTTGTTTCTATATAACTGTTCTACTTTCTCTCTGACAATGGTCTGGGTTTCTGGCTGGAGTAAATATTGCAGTGGTTTGTAATAATGAGTGTCACTGAGTTGTCTGTCTGCTTCCTGTAAATAGTGAATTTTATCCTGTATACAGATTTGGCCTCCTTTGTCTGCGCCTTTAATGATGATGTCCGGGTTATTGGCGAGACTGGCGAGCGCTCCTCTCTCCGCCTGGCTGATGTTTTGCCTGCTGGAATGGCGCGGCTTGAACTGGCGGAAAGCTGCTATGTCCTCCTTGATGAGGTTCTGAATCGGAGATGACACTGCCTCCAATTTCGGTTCCCAGTGTGATAATGTAATAAAAGGTACGGCTTCCTGTTGTTTATTGTAATCAAAATAGTCTAATAATTTGAAACGGCGGTGATACAGGTGGAGGTCTTTGCGTATTTCTAGTGGAGTTGGTGGTTTGGGCGTAGGTATGAAAGTCAGTCCTTTTTCCAGTATTTCAATTTCTGCTCTATTTAGGGAGAAAGACTGGCTTAAGTTGACTATATTTGATGAAGAGGGGAGTGCATTGGCAGCATGTTTAACTTAGACAGCCAGTGTTTGAGGATCTTATCTGCCGTCTCCTTTGTCCAATGAATTGGATCATTGGGGTTAACTGTAAAATCTGGTCTGTCAATGCGGGTTAAGAAGTTATATTTCAGCCTGATTTTTTGGTTCATTTCAGAAATTAATACCTGTTGGTTTTCTGGTATTTTGTTAGAGTAATGAATGATGGGGACGTGGATGATGGCCATCGGGAAAGCCGTTGTTGTCACGGCAACCAGCTGTTGCAGTTGTTTGCACGAGGTGGGTGTGGTTTGTTCCCTCAGGCAGTTATTGAGTCCGACTGACAGAATAACATGCTCCACCTGTGGTTGGATACTCAGTTTTTTGAGCAGGTGTGTCACGTGTGAGCAGGTGGCACCGGGATAGCTGTCCACTTGGACCCGCTCGTCGGTGAAGACTGGGATTCTGGCCAGATTGGAGTCGCCAATTATTAAAATTGGTTTTCTGACCGTCAATCGCCAGTCCTGATTTTTGTAGATGGTATGCTGGTGGACTGTCGGCTCTGTGCGCTCCGGTCTGGCTCGTGTGCGAGCGGCGGTACGCTGGGGTTTGGGCACCGGGCTGGAGTCAGACTGAGGAGTATTAGTGTCATTTTGACTTTCAGTTGTGTCCTCTGTCATCATGTTTTTCTCTCCATCCTGTGCCCCCGCCATCACCGTGTTCACCCCTCGCACCGGTTCAGACTCAGCGAGCGCACCTTGAGTGACGTCATCCAGTGCGCCGTGTGTTGCAGAGGTCAGAGAGATTGTCTCGGCCACGGACACAGCCACGTTCGAAAGTTGGGGACCAATTGGTAAGTTATTTACCGAGTCTTCCTCACAAACCAGTTCAAAATTTATTTTGGGGATATTGTCTTGATTTGTGTTATTAGGATATTGCTCTGTGATCTCGTTTGGTGGGGGTGTTTTCTCCGTTACAGGCTGTGAAGCAAGTAACGGTGCGTCAGCGTGGCACGGATACACTTGGGCCGTTGTTTGTCTGTGCGCCTGGCGTGGTACCGTCGGCTCCTGGGCAGGAGGGGGCGCAGGAGCTAGAATGGTGTGCGGCTCCTTAGCCGTAGTGGCGGAGCTCCCCCTCGTGTTTGGTTCGGCCTGGCTCGGCTCAGATGGACCAGGGAGCCCCAAGTTTCCCGGTTGCGCTGCTTCTTAGGACGGTAATTAATACTTTATTTCAAAAAAGAGGAAATATGTCCTTTATTTTTTGGAACACCTTGTAATAATTGACTATTTCTTTAATCCCATCTATAGGAGAAGTGCTGACTGACCTGGCTCTGGCAGGGTTAGGTTAGGGGACAATGCTCTTTTAAAATAAGATAAATAAAGTTTTCTTTAAAAAAAATTAGAGAGCAGCTCTGGCAACAGGTATCTGCAACGTCATTTTCATATTTACTTCTCCTTAAGGGTTCTTATAACTCCTATAATAATAAAATGAAACAGAGACAAAATTAAAATGACAATATATGAAAAATTAAAAACAGATACATTAGGGTTAAAAAAGAACCTTTGTTTCCTGAAAAAAATTGTAGAGAAAAGGGGGAGAGCCAAATAAAGGGTTAAAAACATAATAAAAATCACTTAAAGTGGGTGTATCAGGGTTACAACCTCACAGGGTTGAGAGATCTTAGGGTTAGGCACCCACCCCTGTATGGTTGAGGTTAGGGGAGGGGCCATGTACAGGTTAAAATTAATAAATAAATAAACAAAAAAGACGGTTGATGTTAGGCACCCTCCCTTAGATGGTTATGTTTAGGAAGAGGTTCTGGAAAATAATAGAAAAAAAAAAAAAAAAGGTTGGGTTATTGTACAGAAGTGATTGGTGCATATCACCAGGGTAAATTAAACCACGCCAATGAACACAATACCCAATTAATATGTAGCTTACATAAGGAGAGATGTTTTGTGAATTTATGAGGGAGAGAATGGATAAGAACAATGAATTGGTATTTATTAATAAGTTGTTGCTTTTAAAACATATTATATAGCTCTAGTTCCTAAGTTATTTTTATAGTTTTTTAAAATTCTTTTTATAAAAACGAGATATCTTAAACCATCTTTTACTATAAAATTCATATGAAAAATATAATGTGTAAAAGAGAGTTTGTTTTTATAATTAATAAATAGTAGTTTTTAAAGAGGATATTTATAATGTTTTAGTAAAAAGCATTAGTTTCTAAAGACTTTTCATAAAAAGAAACTTAACTTATTGTTTTTCATTAAGTCCTTTTGGATTGATAGTTTCCAATGTGTTTATCCATTCTCTTTCTTTTCTTTTTCTGAAGGATCTCGACCAGTTGTTGTTATTTTCTAGTCCCAGAAAGATGTAATTGTTGGGACCATGATTTCTGAGATGATTATAAAGAATAGTAGAGTTTTCTGTTTTATTGAGTTGATATGTATGCTGATAGATCCTGGTTTTTAAGCTGTTGCCTGTCTCTCCTATGTATATTTTTTTTACAGATGGTGCACTGGATCGCATAAACTACATTTCTGACGTCTTCCTTGAAGCTCTGTCTGATGGGAGCACCTTTGTCAGAGAATGTGTTTTCTATAAAGAGTTTGTTTATAAATTTGGGGTTGTTTGAGCGTGGTTTTTCTTGTTTTCCCATTGCCGTGTGTACCAGAATGTCCTTCAGATTCTTGTTTCTCCTGTAGGCAGTGATCATCTTAAAATCTCCCAGTTCCTGGATTTGGTTTTGTGCCTGTTGAAAATGGGTTTTCAAAACAGAGTTTAGTTGTGCCACATGAGGTGAGTAAGTAATTACAAAAGGTATGAGCGAGCGGCATGTTATTTTTCCTGCCAGTGTATTCCCCGGATGATTCAAACAGTCTCTTCACCTCACTCTTAATGGCTCTGAGAAACCTGGCTGAATAACCTCTCGGCCTCAGAGCTGCAAATAGAGTATTGGTGGCAGTCTCTACATCCTGTTTATGGGTGCAGATTCTGTGAAATCTGATGAGTTGTGATTTTATGAGACCTTTATATGTATGACGGGGATGAAAGCTGGTCTTATGGAGCAAAGCATGCCTGTCTGTATCCTTAAAGTATACTCTGGTGGCTATGCCTTTTGTACTCTGATTAACATTACAGAAGAAGGCTTGTGTATCTAGGAATTCCACTTGGTGTGGTTGGATGTTGTGCTTAAGGGAGATTTTAGGATGGTGGCTGTTTAAAATTGCCATAAAATCATTCAAATCTGCCAACGAATGTGGCCATATTCCAAAAATATCATCCAGATATCTTAAATAGAGAGCTGGTGTTTTACTGCATTTTTGGAACACAGACCTCTCCCAATCTGCCATATAGATGTCCGCATACGCAGGTGAGTATTTACGGCCCATGGCGCATCCAGAGACCTGCAGGAAATACTTGCCATTGAATTCAAAATCATTCCTTTCTAATGTAAGTTTTAACAGGTCCAGGATGAAGTCATCGGGACGAGAGGGATCAGGATTCCTGTTAAAACATTCAGACACCGCTTTCAGGCCCAGTGTTGTATCTATGTTAGTACACAAGGAGTCCACATCAATGGAAAAAATATACGCATTAACACATGTTCGTATATTTTTCAATTTATTTACAAAATGATATGTATCCTTGACATAACTCGGATGTTGCTGTGACAGTGGGTTCAGGAAGAAATCGATATACTCCGTGATGTTGTATGTCTCCGAGCCACAGTGGCTGACAATGGGTCTGCCACTGGGGATGACATTTGGAACTGGCCACGACGCAGAAGGTTTGTGGATTTTAGGCAGCAGGTAGAATAGGCGTGGGCGAGGATTATCAGGGCCCATAAGGTAAGTTTTTTGTTTATTGTTTATGAATTTGTTTCTATATAACTGTTCTACTTTCTCTCTGACAATGGTCTGGGTTTCTGGCTGGAGTAAATATTGCAGTGGTTTGTAATAATGAGTGTCACTGAGTTGTCTGTCTGCTTCCTGTAAATAGTGAATTTTATCCTGTATACAGATTTGGCCTCCTTTGTCTGCGCCTTTAATGATGATGTCCGGGTTATTGGCGAGACTGGCGAGCGCTCCTCTCTCCGCCTGGCTGATGTTTTGCCTGCTGGAATGGCGCGGCTTGAACTGGCGGAAAGCTGCTATGTCCTCCTTGATGAGGTTCTGAATCGGAGATGACACTGCCTCCAGTTTCGGTTCCCAGTGTGATAATGTAATAAAAGGTACGGCTTCCTGTTGTTTATTGTAATCAAAATAGTCTAATAATTTGAAACGGCGGTGATACAGGTGGAGGTCTTTGCGTATTTCTAGTGGAGTTGGTGGTTTGGGCGTAGGTATGAAAGTCAGTCCTTTTTCCAGTATTTCAATTTCTGCTCTATTTAGGGAGAAAGACTGGCTTAAGTTGACTATATTTGATGAAGAGGGGAGTGCATTGGCAGCATGTTTAACTTAGACAGCCAGTGTTTGAGGATCTTATCTGCCGTCTCCTTTGTCCAATGAATTGGATCATTGGGGTTAACTGTAAAATCTGGTCTGTCAATGCGGGTTAAGAAGTTATATTTCAGCCTGATTTTTTGGTTCATTTCAGAAATTAATACCTGTTGGTTTTCTGGTATTTTGTTAGAGTAATGAATGATGGGGACGTGGATGATGGCCATCGGGAAAGCCGTTGTTGTCACGGCAACCAGCTGTTGCAGTTGTTTGCACGAGGTGGGTGTGGTTTGTTCCCTCAGGCAGTTATTGAGTCCGACTGACAGAATAACATGCTCCACCTGTGGTTGGATACTCAGTTTTTTGAGCAGGTGTGTCACGTGTGAGCAGGTGGCACCGGGATAGCTGTCCACTTGGACCCGCTCGTCGGTGAAGACTGGGATTCTGGCCAGATTGGAGTCGCCAATTATTAAAATTGGTTTTCTGACCGTCAATCGCCAGTCCTGATTTTTGTAGATGGTATGCTGGTGGACTGTCGGCTCTGTGCGCTCCGGTCTGGCTCGTGTGCGAGCGGCGGTACGCTGGGGTTTGGGCACCGGGCTGGAGTCAGACTGAGGAGTATTAGTGTCATTTTGACTTTCAGTTGTGTCCTCTGTCATCATGTTTTTCTCTCCATCCTGTGCCCCCGCCATCACCGTGTTCACCCCTCGCACCGGTTCAGACTCAGCGAGCGCACCTTGAGTGACGTCATCCAGTGCGCCGTGTGTTGCAGAGGTCAGAGAGATTGTCTCGGCCACGGACACAGCCACGTTCGAAAGTTGGGGACCAATTGGTAAGTTATTTACCGAGTCTTCCTCACAAACCAGTTCAAAATTTATTTTGGGGATATTGTCTTGATTTGTGTTATTAGGATATTGCTCTGTGATCTCGTTTGGTGGGGGTGTTTTCTCCGTTACAGGCTGTGAAGCAAGTAACGGTGCGTCAGCGTGGCACGGATACACTTGGGCCGTTGTTTGTCTGTGCGCCTGGCGTGGTACCGTCGGCTCCTGGGCAGGAGGGGGCGCAGGAGCTAGAATGGTGTGCGGCTCCTTAGCCGTAGTGGCGGAGCTCCCCCTCGTGTTTGGTTCGGCCTGGCTCGGCTCAGATGGACCAGGGAGCCCCAAGTTTCCCGGTTGCGCTGCTTCTTAGGACGGTAATTAATACTTTATTTCAAAAAAGAGGAAATATGTCCTTTATTTTTTGGAACACCTTGTAATAATTGACTATTTCTTTAATCCCATCTATAGGAGAAGTGCTGACTGACCTGGCTCTGGCAGGGTTAGGTTAGGGGACAATGCTCTTTTAAAATAAGATAAATAAAGTTTTCTTTAAAAAAAATTAGAGAGCAGCTCTGGCAACAGGTATCTGCAACGTCATTTTCATATTTACTTCTCCTTAAGGGTTCTTATAACTCCTATAATAATAAAATGAAACAGAGACAAAATTAAAATGATTGAAATTGTAGAGAAAAGGGGGAGAGCCAAATAAACGGTTAAAAACATAATAAAAAATCACTTAAAGTGGGTGTATCAGGGTTACAACCTCACAGGGTTGAGAGATCTTAGGGTTAGGCACCCACCCCTGTATGGTTGAGGTTAGGGGAGGGGCCATGTACAGGTTAAAATTAATAAATAAATAAACAAAAAAGACGGTTGATGTTAGGCACCCTCCCTTAGATGGTTATGTTTAGGAAAAGGTTCTGGAAAATAATAGAAAAAAAAAAAAAAAAAAAGGTTGGGTTATTGTACAGAAGTGATTGGTGCATATCACCAGGGAAAATTAAACCACGCCAATGAACACAATACCCAATTAATATGTAGCTTACATAAGGAGAGATGTTTTGTGAATTTATGAGGGAGAGAATGGATAAGAACAATGAATTGGTATTTATTAATAAGTTGTTGCTTTTAAAACATATTATATAGCTCTAGTTCCTAAGTTATTTTTATAGTTTTTTAAAATTCTTTTTATAAAAACGAGATATCTTAAACCATCTTTTACTATAAAATTCATATGAAAAATATAATGTGTAAAAGAGAGTTTGTTTTTATAATTAATAAATAGTAGTTTTTAAAGAGGTTATTTATAATGTTTTAGTAAAAAGCATTAGTTTCTAAAGACTTTTCATAAAAAGAAACTTAACTTATTGTTTTTCATTAAGTCCTTTTGGATTGATAGTTTCCAATGTGTTTATCCATTCTCTTTCTTTTCTTTTTCTGAAGGATCTCGACCAGTTGTTGTTATTTTCTAGTCCCAGAAAGATGTAATTGTTGGGACCATGATTTCTGAGATGATTATAAAGAATAGTAGAGTTTTCTGTTTTATTGAGTTGATATGTATGCTGATAGATCCTGGTTTTTAAGCTGTTGCCTGTCTCTCCTATGTATATTTTTTTACAGATGGTGCACTGGATCGCATAAACTACATTTCTGACGTCTTCCTTGAAGCTCTGTCTGATGGGAGCACCTTTGTCAGAGAATGTGTTTTCTATAAAGAGTTTGTTTATAAATTTGGGGTTGTTTGAGCGTGGTTTTTCTTGTTTTCCCATTGCCGTGTGTACCAGAATGTCCTTCAGATTCTTGTTTCTCCTGTAGGCAGTGATCATCTTAAAATCTCCCAGTTCCTGGATTTGGTTTTGTGCCTGTTGAAAATGGGTTTTCAAAACAGAGTTTAGTTGTGCCACATGAGGTGAGTAAGTAATTACAAAAGGTATGAGCGAGCGGCATGTTATTTTTCCTGCCAGTGTATTCCCCGGATGATTCAAACAGTCTCTTCACCTCACTCTTAATGGCTCTGAGAAACCTGGCTGAATAACCTCTCGGCCTCAGAGCTGCAAATAGAGTATTGGTGGCAGTCTCTACATCCTGTTTATGGGTGCAGATTCTGTGAAATCTGATGAGTTGTGATTTTATGAGACCTTTATATGTATGACGGGGATGAAAGCTGGTCTTATGGAGCAAAGCATGCCTGTCTGTATCCTTAAAGTATACTCTGGTGGCTATGCCTTTTGTACTCTGATTAACATTACAGAAGAAGGCTTGTGTATCTAGGAATTCCACTTGGTGTGGTTGGATGTTGTGCTTAAGGGAGATTTTAGGATGGTGGCTGTTTAAAATTGCCATAAAATCATTCAAATCTGCCAACGAATGTGGCCATATTCCAAAAATATCATCCAGATATCTTAAATAGAGAGCTGGTGTTTTACTGCATTTTTGGAACACAGACCTCTCCCAATCTGCCATATAGATGTCCGCATACGCAGGTGAGTATTTACGGCCCATGGCGCATCCAGAGACCTGCAGGAAATACTTGCCATTGAATTCAAAATCATTCCTTTCTAATGTAAGTTTTAACAGGTCCAGGATGAAGTCATCGGGACGAGAGGGATCGGGATTCCTGTTAAAACATTCAGACACCGCTTTCAGGCCCAGTGTTGTATCTATGTTAGTACACAAGGAGTCCACATCAATGGAAAAAATATACGCATTAACACATGTTCGTATATTTTTCAATTTATTTACAAAATGATATGTATCCTTGACATAACTCGGATGTTGCTGTGACAGTGGGTTCAGGAAGAAATCGATATACTCCGTGATGTTGTATGTCTCCGAGCCACAGTGGCTGACAATGGGTCTGCCACTGGGGATGACATTTGGAACTGGCCACGACGCAGAAGGTTTGTGGATTTTAGGCAGCAGGTAGAATAGGCGTGGGCGAGGATTATCAGGGCCCATAAGGTAAGTTTTTTGTTTATTGTTTATGAATTTGTTTCTATATAACTGTTCTACTTTCTCTCTGACAATGGTCTGGGTTTCTGGCTGGAGTAAATATTGCAGTGGTTTGTAATAATGAGTGTCACTGAGTTGTCTGTCTGCTTCCTGTAAATAGTGAATTTTATCCTGTATACAGATTTGGCCTCCTTTGTCTGCGCCTTTAATGATGATGTCCGGGTTATTGGCGAGACTGGCGAGCGCTCCTCTCTCCGCCTGGCTGATGTTTTGCCTGCTGGAATGGCGCGGCTTGAACTGGCGGAAAGCTGCTATGTCCTCCTTGATGAGGTTCTGAATCGGAGATGACACTGCCTCCAATTTCGGTTCCCAGTGTGATAATGTAATAAAAGGTACGGCTTCCTGTTGTTTATTGTAATCAAAATAGTCTAATAATTTGAAACGGCGGTGATACAGGTGGAGGTCTTTGCGTATTTCTAGTGGAGTTGGTGGTTTGGGCGTAGGTATGAAAGTCAGTCCTTTTTCCAGTATTTCAATTTCTGCTCTATTTAGGGAGAAAGACTGGCTTAAGTTGACTATATATGATGAAGAGGGGAGTGCATTGGCAGCATGTTTAACTTAGACAGCCAGTGTTTGAGGATCTTATCTGCCGTCTCCTTTGTCCAATGAATTGGATCATTGGGGTTAACTGTAAAATCTGGTCTGTCAATGCGGGTTAAGAAGTTATATTTCAGCCTGATTTTTTGGTTCATTTCAGAAATTAATACCTGTTGGTTTTCTGGTATTTTGTTAGAGTAATGAATGATGGGGACGTGGATGATGGCCATCGGGAAAGCCGTTGTTGTCACGGCAACCAGCTGTTGCAGTTGTTTGCACGAGGTGGGTGTGGTTTGTTCCCTCAGGCAGTTATTGAGTCCGACTGACAGAATAACATGCTCCACCTGTGGTTGGATACTCAGTTTTTTGAGCAGGTGTGTCACGTGTGAGCAGGTGGCACCGGGATAGCTGTCCACTTGGACCCGCTCGTCGGTGAAGACTGGGATTCTGGCCAGATTGGAGTCGCCAATTATTAAAATTGGTTTTCTGACCGTCAATCGCCAGTCCTGATTTTTGTAGATGGTATGCTGGTGGACTGTCGGCTCTGTGCGCTCCGGTCTGGCTCGTGTGCGAGCGGCGGTACGCTGGGGTTTGGGCACCGGGCTGGAGTCAGACTGAGGAGTATTAGTGTCATTTTGACTTTCAGTTGTGTCCTCTGTCATCATGTTTTTCTCTCCATCCTGTGCCCCCGCCATCACCGTGTTCACCCCTCGCACCGGTTCAGACTCAGCGAGCGCACCTTGAGTGACGTCATCCAGTGCGCCGTGTGTTGCAGAGGTCAGAGAGATTGTCTCGGCCACGGACACAGCCACGTTCGAAAGTTGGGGACCAATTGGTAAGTTATTTACCGAGTCTTCCTCACAAACCAGTTCAAAATTTATTTTGGGGATATTGTCTTGATTTGTGTTATTAGGATATTGCTCTGTGATCTCGTTTGGTGGGGGTGTTTTCTCCGTTACAGGCTGTGAAGCAAGTAACGGTGCGTCAGCGTGGCACGGATACACTTGGGCCGTTGTTTGTCTGTGCGCCTGGCGTGGTACCGTCGGCTCCTGGGCAGGAGGGGGCGCAGGAGCTAGAATGGTGTGCGGCTCCTTAGCCGTAGTGGCGGAGCTCCCCCTCGTGTTTGGTTCGGCCTGGCTCGGCTCAGATGGACCAGGGAGCCCCAAGTTTCCCGGTTGCGCTGCTTCTTAGGACGGTAATTAATACTTTATTTCAAAAAAGAGGAAATATGTCCTTTATTTTTTGGAACACCTTGTAATAATTGACTATTTCTTTAATCCCATCTGTAACGTACAGCTTCGGTGATGATATGCTGGCTATGTATATACTGGCCTAATCCTCCGGTCAGAGAAGACGCAGCAACTTCTCTCATTTAGATGACTTTATTGACACTGCAGTATGTGGTTGTGTGTATGTGTGGTTTGTGATGTCTGCAAAGACAACAATAGTAAACGATATTAATGATAAGTAAACTACAGTGGCATCAATAGTAGAAACCCTGAATCACAATAAACATGAATAGTATGTCATACTGCAAATGACCAATAGGAGGCAGTGCAGGGTCATTAAACAACACAATGGCCGAGTGCAACGGGCAGATCACGTGACCAAGCTAAACTGAGACGGCCCCGCCGGCCACTAGTCCGGTCAATTTGAGACACTAACATCAATATAATAGCGACCTTAATGAACAGCGGCTACACCGCTAAATAAACAGTCACAGAAGGAACTGAAATGTGTCGTAATTAACTGAGTTACCTATCGGACGGGCCGTCCATGTCTATGGAGCTCAGTAAGACATGTTAAACGCTAAGCTAACAAACAACTCTGAGCTTATTACCCCTGCTAATATTATTAGCTCTCATCACACAGGAAATGTAAACAATATTCACTCATCACGTAGCTTACATCATCACCGACGCACACCACCGTACAGTACAAAGGGGTGAAGAAGAGCGCTGGCGGTCGGCAGAAGATTAGCTCGACCAGGTAACTGCACAGGAAAGTTTTTAAACACACTGCGCATGCGCAAGCAGTCCATCATTCTCTGCATGCAACAGCTTGCTGTGACGTGTAATCCTCACAGCAGGGAATTCACAACAGCCGCCCCCACATTCATTCATGAATGTGTAGAAGTGCTAGTCCCTGCTGTTGTTAAGGGACCCTAGTGTCCGTGTCATCATCAGGCATCTTGGGGAGCGGTACCAGCTTGGTAACCGGACGAGTGTAAACTGTCCCTTTAATGTTAACGTCTGCTGAACGAACAGTCCCATCATCGCTGGGATGAACTTTGGTGACCTTTCCTATGGGCCAGAGCGCCCTAGGAAGCTGGGGGTCCACTACCATGACCACTTGGTCTGCAGCGAGACCAGCAGCAGGGATCCTCCACTTCTGTCGGCGCTGAAGGTCAGGAAGGTACTGGCGGGTGAATTGGTTCCAGAACCGGTCTGCCAGGACCTGGCTATGCCTCCATCGGCGGCGACCTAGAAGGTCACTGGAACCATATGCGGCTTGGGGAAGCGATGCGTCGTGCCGCCCCATCAACAGCAAGTTAGGCGTTACAGGATCGGGATCAGCCAGGTCAGAAGAGGAGTATCCCAGGGGCTTTGAGTTAAGTATACCCTCTACTTCCACGAGGACAGTTAACAGCACCTCCTCTGATACAACTTGATCCCGCAGCACTACTTGGAGAGAGGTTTTCACTGACCTTACCTCCCTCTCCCACGCGCCACCGAAATGGGGTGAGAGGGGAGGATTGAATTTGAATGTGATGCTTTGGTCGGCCAACTGATGCTTCAATGAGGGGTTCAGAGCTTCCAGTGATTCTTTGAGCTCTCGCTCTCCTCCCCGGAAGTTGGTGCCCCGGTCACATAAGATCTCGTATGGCTTGCCTCGTCTTGAGATGAATCGACGCAGGGCCAGTAAGAATGAGTCTGTGTCCATGTGTGGTAACAGATCGAGGTGGACACATCTCGAGGTAAGACATTTAAATATGATGCCCCACCGTTTCTCGTGCCTTCTTCCAATCTTCACTGTATAGGGCCCGAAGCAATCGACCCCGGTGGACCAGAATGGGGGTTTGTTGATCCGGAGCCGCGCAGCAGGCAGGTCGGCCATCATAGGTGCCACGGGGGTGCTCCGCCACAAACGGCATTCTGCACAGTGTTTCTGGTGTTTCTTGATTACCTGTCGACCACGTAGGATCCAGTAATTTCTCCGGATCTCTGCAAAGACTCTCTCCGGACCGGCGTGGTGCAGACGGTTGTCGTACTCCTTCACTAAGAGCTGTGTGATCAGATGATCAGGACTGATGACGACAGGGTGAAGGCTGTCCTCAGGCAGGCTCTCTGCTTTGCGTAGTCGACCACCAACTCGAATGAGGCCTAACACTTGATCGTATTCTGGGCTGAGAGCACTTAAACGGCTGCCTGGGTGGACTGGTTCGCCCCGTTTAAGTGCCTTTAGTTCTGCTGGGAAACTTTCGGATTGTATCCTTCTCAGCAGCGTAGTCTCCATCTCGATACGGTCAGCGGCAGACATAGCTGGAGCAGCTGCCCCGTGAAGGGACTGATATGTAGCCTGCAATAGTTTAGTCCATGTATTGTATTTAGCAGGATCAGGCTCATCATTGCTGGTAGTGGAGATGTGCCCACAGAAGATTTGGGCTCTCAACTCGTCAGGTTCCTCTGTGTGCACTGAGGGGTTCACTGGCCAGTGCTCTGAGGACTGATACAGAAACGAAGGCCCCTGACTCCACCGGTTTGGCTGGGATAGTTCACTGAGAGTCTTCCCGCGTGTGATATCGTCGGCCGGGTTCAGGTCAGTGTTAATGTATCTCCATGATCCGGGTTTGGTAAGGTCCAGTATTTCAGTGACTCTTGTACCGACAAATACCTTGTACTGGTTGGACTCCGAATGTATCCAGCTCAGTACAGTTGTTGAGTCAGACCACAGTACCACGGACTGGAGGGACAAAGTCAGTTCGGTCTGTAGAACCTTGGCTAGCTGGGCTCCTGTGAGTGCAGCGCATAATTCCAGTCGGGGCATCGTCTGTTGTCGTTTGGGTGCAACCCGCGACCTGGCCATAATGAATGACACGGTGATGTGTCCCTCTGGATCCTCCACTCGCAGGTAGGCGACTGAGCCATACGCCTTCTCAGAGGCGTCACAGAAAATGTGAATCTGTCTCACTGATGAATCGTTGTCAGCGGCTGCTGGAACATAACAACGAGGTAAAACTAGGTTTTGCAACTGAGGGAGCTCACCTTCCCATGCCTGCCACACTGGAAGCAGCTCGTCTGCGATGGGCTCATCCCACTGTCTTTCTGTAGCCCACAAAGCCTGGACCAGGACTTTGGCCCGGGTTGTGAAAGGGATTATGTATCCGAGCGGGTCGTATTGTGATGCAAGCACCCTATACACGTTCCTCATGGTGGGCTGTTTCGGTGAAACAGGCTGGCATTTATAACCCAGTGTGTCTGTCATGCAACGCCAAACTAGGCCGAGAGTGGACTCCCTTGGGTCAGCTCCTTCGGCGGTTAGCCACAGCTCAGATGTTGTTGATCGAGCCTCAGTTGGGAGATGAGAGATTACCTCTGTCCTGTTGGATGCCCACTGCCTGATCTCAAATCCACCTTTCGCTAGGAGGGCTCTCAGACGGTCGAGGAGTTCCTTTGCCTGCTGTGGTGAGCGGAGTGATTTCAGACAGTTGTCCACATAGAACGAGGTGATTACCGTCTCCAGCAGGTCCTCATTGCTGCTCTGGTGATCTCGAACATGACGTTGTACAGCGTATATGGCACAACATGGACTGCAAACTGTGCCAAATGGCAGGACACGCCATTCATAGATGTCAGGTGATCTGTCCCTGTCCATATCACGCCAGAGGAAGCGAACAAGTGGGCGGTCCTCTGGAAGGAGTCTGATCTGGTGAAACATAGCCCGTATGTCTCCGCTGACAGCTACCACATGTTCTCGAAACCTGAGCAGAACCCCCAGTAGTGACGGTCCAAGAGAGGGTCCTGGTAGCAGGTCATCGTTCAGAGCACTCTCCTGGTAGCGAAAGGAGCAGTTAAATACCACCCTTGCCTTTCCATTATGATGTACTAAGTGGTGAGGAATGTACCAGGATTCAGTAGAGCTGTTGGCCTCCTCGCTTGTGATCTGCTCAGCATACCCCGCCTCCACTAGCTTGTGTATTTCCTGGTTGTAAACGTTAGCAAGCTCAGGGTTAGTCAATAGACGGCGTTCTGTAGAGCGGAGGAGGGGCATCACAGCAGCAGGTGATGCGCGGGGCAGAGCTACCGTCCTCTTCCGAAGGAGGGGTGTTGCATATCTTGTGACACCATCCACTATTACTGTGGTGCTCCTTTCATCCAGCATGTTGATGGCGGCTTGGTCTTGCTTGGATCGCGTCACCTCTCTTTCATTTTTATATGGCAAAATGTCAAGCTGCCACAGCCGTTGAACATCCTTGTGTAGGTTGGAGCATGGTGTATCAACTGACAGGTGAAGGAATGAGCTCTCACCGGGTGGATGTTGAAGAAAGTTAGTGGGTCCTTGCACTGCCCAGCCGAGTCGGGTCCTGGCTGCTACTGGTGCTCCTATAGGTCCTGCACGTATTGGGTGGATCGGAGTTATTAAATGAGGGTGGTCAGATCCAATCAGTAGCATTGGCTGCACTTTAGTGAATGTGTGTAGGGGGACTCCTTTCAGGTGGCTGTATTTCCTCACCAGTTCGTCTCCTGGACATGACTGCTCGGCCAGTTGGAGTTCAGTCGCAGTGAATGCTTGGCTGATGGAGTGATAGGTGCGTGGCTGTGTGTTAGCAGACACCTCGAATGACACTGCCATTCCCTGGAGCTCTAATACATCCTGTCTTATTGTCTTCAGTTTAAGTGACTCCACTTCTCCGCACAACCCAAGGTGTTTGACTGCAGCAGCCAGAATCACCGTACGTTCAGAGCCGTCATCTAACACTGCATGCGTGTTAAGTGTTCTCTTGCCGTGGCGAAGCAGCACTGGTACCACCTTTAACATGACACGCCCTGAGTGGCTGGCATGATCCAGGTACACTGCATTGGTTGGGGTGCTGACAGTGAGGATGTTTCGCTGTGGATCTTGGGCAACAACTTCATGGAGTATCAGCAGGTGTTGTTTGTTGCACGTGGAGCAGAGTTTCTTTAGGGTGCAGCTTTCTGGTGAGTGGCCACGCCCACATCTCCAGCATTTTCCGTTGTCTTTAATCCAGGCGGCTTTCTCCTCAGTAGTAATTCTTTCGAACTCAGGGCAGCCATTGAGGTAATGATCCTGAGTGGTCGTACAATAGGGACAATAAGGCTTAAAGCGCTCTCTCCTTTTACCTGTGGGCTGATCTTTCTTAGAGCCCGGCTGAGAGTAGGTCCGTTGTCGTTGTGGAGAGGTCTGCTGATGCTTGACAGTTGTGGAGTCACTGCTGAAGTAAACAGAGGCTGGTTTGACCCACTGCAATTTACCTGCTCTGTTCTCTCTCTGTGTTGTACGACTGGACTCAGCTGGGTTGGAGTCTGCTGCACGTCGGGACACCTGGAGCACCTGAACCTTCATGTCTAGCCATTCAGCGAGGTCAGGTAAGGTGTATGTCTGGTCGCTCCCGCTGCGGATGATGCCTCCTTTAATACAGAATTCGGCGAAGCTATCCCTGTAGTTACCCGGCAGCTTACCGAGGAGCGTGTCTACATGGGAGCCACACCGCAGCTCAGACTGAGCAGGGCCGTCCATGCGGCTCAACATCCCCACCAGTGTGTTTACGGCTGAGGAGAAATCTTCGAAGGCCTTGGCATCGCCAGGTTTCACAGGAGGAGAGTTCAGTATGGTCTTTAATTCTCCCTGGACCAGCTGTCTTGGCTGTCCATATCGTTGCTGCAGGGCGTCCATTGCACTGGTGTATGGTGTGGAGTCATGTATGTATCTCTTTGCCATTTGGTAGGCACTAGGCAGCTTGAGGTGATCAAGTAATACTTGGTATTTATAATCTTCGGTTAAGTGTCTGTGTGGACCAAGTAAACTATCCAGCCCCCTTTTCAACATGATGAAATCACTCTCCCGGCCAGAACTGAAGAGAGGCAGCTTGGGCTTCGGAATACCATATGAAGCCGCAATAGCCATTTCTGTCATGGTGAGGGTTGCAGGATTGTTGTAGGGAGAGATGTACCCTGGTGCTGTAGGTGGAGCAACCATGGGTGTAAGCTGTGGGTAGTGTACAGCTGACTGAGATCCAGATTGGTATAGCGGTGGTTGAACTACAGGGGGGTATTCAGTCTGTGGAAGTGAATAGGCTGCTCCTGAATCAGTAGGTGGCTGATAATGGGGGGGTGCACGAGAGTTTGGCCTTGTTCCTTGTTGGTTGAATGGGGCAGGTTGAAATCCTAGCGGTGGTACAGGGTGAGCAGTGGCCTGATGCTGGACATATTGAGGATAACTCTGCTGTTGTGCAGTTGAGGGGAAGAGCTGTGGCAGACCTTGGAACAGCGGGGTTGCAGGCTGGTCTGGTAGGAACGCTGTCGGTCGTGCCTGTTGAGCTAGTTGGTGCCCCGGCTGGACATGCTGACCTGCATGCTGGACAGGCAGAGAAGGGGGGTATCGCTGAGCCAGTGAAGTATGGTGAGCTGACTGAACTGCAGGCAGCTGTGGAAACTCTGGCGCTGGTCCAGGTAGCGTAGCTGAATGATGAGTAGACTCACTGAGACCCAGCGGTTGTGCTGATACCTGGACGGATGGCTGCAGAGCCCTGGCAACCTGAGTTGTTGAGCTGAGTTCTCCATGCTGTATGGGCGGTGCTGTAGGTGAGCGAAGCTCGCTGTTGTCTTGGAGCTGACAATATCCTCCATCAGCTGATTTCCAACTCATCCGATTATCCATAAGGGAGGATGCTCTGGGCGTTGTCACTTCACTGTGATGAATATGAGGAAGGCTCGAGCTCCGGAGAGGATATGATAAGTCAAATGGATGCTGCTGAGGGTGAGCTTTACCTTTAACACTGTCCATGGCTGACTGTAACTGTCTCATCTGCCTAGTTATGTCTTTCATGCGGGCTTCCATTCCTTCCAGCCTCAAATCTTCTGGCCCCGCAAGCACTGTGTGGTCTAGAGGCTCTTCCCTGTGAGCTTCTATCACTTGGTGTGTTGCGTCTCGTCTGTTCAGATAGCCAGGTTCATCAATGACAAAGTCATGTAGGTGTCTGGGAAGTTGGCGAGACCGGCTTGGACGGGACACAAGTGGAGGTTGTTCATCTTCATGGTTGCCAGAAGTTGCCATGGCGCAGTTATACATATGATCCGGCTCGAAGGACCACTTGTAACGTACAGCTTCGGTGATGATATGCTGGCTATGTATATACTGGCCTAATCCTCCGGTCAGAGAAGACGCAGCAACTTCTCTCATTTAGATGACTTTATTGACACTGCAGTATGTGGTTGTGTGTATGTGTGGTTTGTGATGTCTGCAAAGACAACAATAGTAAACGATATTAATGATAAGTAAACTACAGTGGCATTAATAGTAGAAACCCTGAATCACAATAAACATGAATAGTATGTCATACTGCAAATGACCAATAGGAGGCAGTGCAGGGTCATTAAACAACACAATGGCCGAGTGCAACGGGCAGATCACGTGACCAAGCTAAACTGAGACGGCCCCGCCGGCCACTAGTCCGGTCAATTTGAGACACTAACATCAATATAATAGCGACCTTAATGAACAGCGGCTACACCGCTAAATAAACAGTCACAGAAGGAACTGAAATGTGTCGTAATTAACTGAGTTACCTATCGGACGGGCCGTCCATGTCTATGGAGCTCAGTAAGACATGTTAAACGCTAAGCTAACAAACAACTCTGAGCTTATTACCCCTGCTAATATTATTAGCTCTCATCACACAGGAAATGTAAACAATATTCACTCATCACGTAGCTTACATCATCACCGACGCACACCACCGTACAGTACAAAGGGGTGAAGAAGAGCGCTGGCGGTCGGCAGAAGATTAGCTCGACCAGGTAACTGCACAGGAAAGTTTTTAAACACACTGCGCATGCGCAAGCAGTCCATCATTCTCTGCATGCAACAGCTTGCTGTGACGTGTAATCCTCACAGCAGGGAATTCACAACACCATCTATAGGAGAAGTGCTGACTGACCTGGCTCTGGCAGGGTTAGGTTAGGGGACAATGCTCTTTTAAAATAAGATAAATAAAGTTTTCTTTAAAAAAAATTAGAGAGCAGCTCTGGCAACAGGTATCTGCAACGTCATTTTCATATTTACTTCTCCTTAAGGGTTCTTATAACTCCTATAATAATAAAATGAAACAGAGACAAAATTAAAATGACAATATATGAAAAATTAAAAACAGATACATTAGGGTTAAAAAAGAACCTTTGTTTCCTGAAAAAAATTGTAGAGAAAAGGGGGAGAGCCAAATAAAGGGTTAAAAACATAATAAAAAATCACTTAAAGTGGGTGTATCAGGGTTAGGGTTAGGGTTAGGGTTAGGGTTAGGGTTAGGGTTAGGTGAGGGAATAGAAAAGGTCTCCACCAAAGTGGAGCCCTTGGTGCACTGTCCTTCCCAGGGCAGGCCAGCCCTCCACCCTCTTCCACTGTTTAGGTTTTAGTGAACTATAATTTTGTTTCTAGTACTTGGCTTTAGTTTTACTATACTTAGTTTCTATTATTTTGGTTATAATTAGTCCTTGGTTCGCCTTAGTTATATCAAGTATCAATTTGTTTTTCAGTTGTGCATTATTTCGCCTTTGTTATATCAAGTATAAATTAGTTTTTAATTAGGATCCATTTGCCTTTGTTATATGAAGTATAAATTGATTTGTTTGGCTTTACATAATTCTAATTTCAGCTGTCTTCTTTTTTGTGTACACCAGGTGGCGCCGCGACGTTTCGTCCTGGATTCGGACTTCCTCAGGCATGGCCACGTGCACACTAGATTTAGAGCCAAACTGGACTGCCTGTCTCTCTGCCATGATTGTATAAACTGTTTTTCTCTTTTTCAGGTTTCCCTTTTATTTAGGTTCAGGTAAGTATTTCTTCCATTTTCAGGTTTCCTTTTTATTTAGGTTCAGGTAAGTATTTCTTCCATTTTTAGGTTTCCCTTATTTTAGGTTCAGGTAAGTGTTTTTAATATTCAGGTAAGTATAAACTGTTTTTAGCATTCAGGTAAGTATTAATCAATTATTTTAAATTTTTAATGAATCCAATTATCCTAATCCCTAATTTATTGTTCAAATTCCCATGAAATCCAATCCCTCCCCTGTCCAATGCCTCTAACTTCCCTCTCCTTCAATAAACTCTTCTTCCCGGACTTCTTGCGTACCTCATGTGTTGATATGCCTTATGGGGGACTACATAGGCCACATGGAAATATAAATCCCTGCTTGGGATGGGTCCTCAGGGGACAATTTTCGGGGATAGAAGGTCTCTCTTAGGTTTAGGCAAGGGTCGAGTGGTTGGGGTTAGGGTTAAGGATCAGGTCCAGGTTAAAATCACAATTACTTAGGGTTAAGATTAGGATATAGGCCAAATTTAGCATTAGGGATTCCAATTAGCAAATTTTAGCATTAGGGGTTCAAATTAGCATAATTTAGCATGGTTAGGGTTAGGGCAAGAGAGCAGGATTAGCTTAATTTAGCATGTTGTAGGATGGAAGCCTGACCTGTGAACCCAGGAGGCACGGGCTGGATTAGGTGAGGGAATAGAAAAGGTCTCCACCAAAGTGGAGCCCTTGGTGCACTGTCCTTCCCAGGGCAGGCCAGCCCTCCACCCTCTTCCACTGTTTAGGTTTTAGTGAACTATAATTTTGTTTCTAGTACTTGGCTTTAGTTTTACTATACTTAGTTTCTATTATTTTGGTTATAATTAGTCCTTGGTTCGCCTTAGTTATATCAAGTATCAATTTGTTTTTCAGTTGTGCATTATTTCGCCTTTGTTATATCAAGTATAAATTAGTTTTTAATTAGGATCCATTTGCCTTTGTTATATGAAGTATAAATTGATTTGTTTGGCTTTACATAATTCTAATTTCAGCTGTCTTCTTTTTTGTGTACACCAGGTGGCGCCGCGACGTTTCGTCCTGGATTCGGACTTC
Source organism: Trachinotus anak (assembly GCF_046630095.1). Classification (NCBI taxonomy): domain Eukaryota; kingdom Metazoa; phylum Chordata; class Actinopteri; order Carangiformes; family Carangidae; genus Trachinotus; species Trachinotus anak. The sequence goes on along the minus strand of NW_027273857.1, from coordinate 23,229 downwards.
CTCAGGCATGGCCACGTGCACACTAGATTTAGAGCCAAACTGGACTGCCTGTCTCTCTGCCATGATTGTATAAACTGTTTTTCTCTTTTTCAGGTTTCCCTTTTATTTAGGTTCAGGTAAGTATTTCTTCCATTTTCAGGTTTCCTTTTTATTTAGGTTCAGGTAAGTATTTCTTCCATTTTTAGGTTTCCCTTATTTTAGGTTCAGGTAAGTGTTTTTAATATTCAGGTAAGTATAAACTGTTTTTAGCATTCAGGTAAGTATTAATCAATTATTTTAAATTTTTAATGAATCCAATTATCCTAATCCCTAATTTATTGTTCAAATTCCCATGAAATCCAATCCCTCCCCTGTCCAATGCCTCTAACTTCCCTCTCCTTCAATAAACTCTTCTTCCCGGACTTCTTGCGTACCTCATGTGTTGATATGCCTTATGGGGGACTACATAGGCCACATGGAAATATAAATCCCTGCTTGGGATGGGTCCTCAGGGGACAATTTTCGGGGATAGAAGGTCTCTCTTAGGTTTAGGCAAGGGTCGAGTGGTTGGGGTTAGGGTTAAGGATCAGGTCCAGGTTAAAATCACAATTACTTAGGGTTAAGATTAGGATATAGGCCAAATTTAGCATTAGGGATTCCAATTAGCAAATTTTAGCATTAGGGGTTCAAATTAGCATAATTTAGCATGGTTAGGGTTAGGGCAAGAGAGCAGGATTAGCTTAATTTAGCCTGTTGTAGGATGGAAGCCTGACCTGTGAACCCAGGAGGCACGGGCTGGATTAGGTGAGGGAATAGAAAAGGTCTCCACCAAAGTGGAGCCCTTGGTGCACTGTCCTTCCCAGGGCAGGCCAGCCCTCCACCCTCTTCCACTGTTTAGGTTTTAGTGAACTATAATTTTGTTTCTAGTACTTGGCTTTAGTTTTACTATACTTAGTTTCTATTATTTTGGTTATAATTAGTCCTTGGTTCGCCTTAGTTATATCAAGTATCAATTTGTTTTTCAGTTGTGCATTATTTCGCCTTTGTTATATCAAGTATAAATTAGTTTTTAATTAGGATCCATTTGCCTTTGTTATATGAAGTATAAATTGATTTGTTTGGCTTTACATAATTCTAATTTCAGCTGTCTTCTTTTTTGTGTACACCAGGTGGCGCCGCGACGTTTCGTCCTGGATTCGGACTTCCTCAGGCATGGCCACGTGCACACTAGATTTAGAGCCAAACTGGACTGCCTGTCTCTCTGCCATGATTGTATAAACTGTTTTTCTCTTTTTCAGGTTTCCCTTTTATTTAGGTTCAGGTAAGTATTTCTTCCATTTTCAGGTTTCCTTTTTATTTAGGTTCAGGTAAGTATTTCTTCCATTTTTAGGTTTCCCTTATTTTAGGTTCAGGTAAGTGTTTTTAATATTCAGGTAAGTATAAACTGTTTTTAGCATTCAGGTAAGTATTAATCAATTATTTTAAATTTTTAATGAATCCAATTATCCTAATCCCTAATTTATTGTTCAAATTCCCATGAAATCCAATCCCTCCCCTGTCCAATGCCTCTAACTTCCCTCTCCTTCAATAAACTCTTCTTCCCGGACTTCTTGCGTACCTCATGTGTTGATATGCCTTATGGGGGACTACATAGGCCACATGGAAATATAAATCCCTGCTTGGGATGGGTCCTCAGGGGACAATTTTCGGGGATAGAAGGTCTCTCTTAGGTTTAGGCAAGGGTCGAGTGGTTGGGGTTAGGGTTAAGGATCAGGTCCAGGTTAAAATCACAATTACTTAGGGTTAAGATTAGGATATAGGCCAAATTTAGCATTAGGGATTCCAATTAGCAAATTTTAGCATTAGGGGTTCAAATTAGCATAATTTAGCATGGTTAGGGTTAGGGCAAGAGAGCAGGATTAGCTTAATTTAGCATGTTGTAGGATGGAAGCCTGACCTGTGAACCCAGGAGGCACGGGCTGGATTAGGTGAGGGAATAGAAAAGGTCTCCACCAAAGTGGAGCCCTTGGTGCACTGTCCTTCCCAGGGCAGGCCAGCCCTCCACCCTCTTCCACTGTTTAGGTTTTAGTGAACTATAATTTTGTTTCTAGTACTTGGCTTTAGTTTTACTATACTTAGTTTCTATTATTTTGGTTATAATTAGTCCTTGGTTCGCCTTAGTTATATCAAGTATCAATTTGTTTTTCAGTTGTGCATTATTTCGCCTTTGTTATATCAAGTATAAATTAGTTTTTAATTAGGATCCATTTGCCTTTGTTATATGAAGTATAAATTGATTTGTTTGGCTTTACATAATTCTAATTTCAGCTGTCTTCTTTTTTGTGTACACCAGGTGGCGCCGCGACGTTTCGTCCTGGATTCGGACTTCCTCAGGCATGGCCACGTGCACACTAGATTTAGAGCCAAACTGGACTGCCTGTCTCTCTGCCATGATTGTATAAACTGTTTTTCTCTTTTTCAGGTTTCCCTTTTATTTAGGTTCAGGTAAGTATTTCTTCCATTTTCAGGTTTCCTTTTTATTTAGGTTCAGGTAAGTATTTCTTCCATTTTTAGGTTTCCCTTATTTTAGGTTCAGGTAAGTGTTTTTAATATTCAGGTAAGTATAAACTGTTTTTAGCATTCAGGTAAGTATTAATCAATTATTTTAAATTTTTAATGAATCCAATTATCCTAATCCCTAATTTATTGTTCAAATTCCCATGAAATCCAATCCCTCCCCTGTCCAATGCCTCTAACTTCCCTCTCCTTCAATAAACTCTTCTTCCCGGACTTCTTGCGTACCTCATGTGTTGATATGCCTTATGGGGGACTACATAGGCCACATGGAAATATAAATCCCTGCTTGGGATGGGTCCTCAGGGGACAATTTTCGGGGATAGAAGGTCTCTCTTAGGTTTAGGCAAGGGTCGAGTGGTTGGGGTTAGGGTTAAGGATCAGGTCCAGGTTAAAATCACAATTACTTAGGGTTAAGATTAGGATATAGGCCAAATTTAGCATTAGGGATTCCAATTAGCAAATTTTAGCATTAGGGGTTCAAATTAGCATAATTTAGCATGGTTAGGGTTAGGGCAAGAGAGCAGGATTAGCTTAATTTAGCATGTTGTAGGATGGAAGCCTGACCTGTGAACCCAGGAGGCACGGGCTGGATTAGGTGAGGGAATAGAAAAGGTCTCCACCAAAGTGGAGCCCTTGGTGCACTGTCCTTCCCAGGGCAGGCCAGCCCTCCACCCTCTTCCACTGTTTAGGTTTTAGTGAACTATAATTTTGTTTCTAGTACTTGGCTTTAGTTTTACTATACTTAGTTTCTATTATTTTGGTTATAATTAGTCCTTGGTTCGCCTTAGTTATATCAAGTATCAATTTGTTTTTCAGTTGTGCATTATTTCGCCTTTGTTATATCAAGTATAAATTAGTTTTTAATTAGGATCCATTTGCCTTTGTTATATGAAGTATAAATTGATTTGTTTGGCTTTACATAATTCTAATTTCAGCTGTCTTCTTTTTTGTGTACACCAGGTGGCGCCGCGACGTTTCGTCCTGGATTCGGACTTCCTCAGGCATGGCCACGTGCACACTAGATTTAGAGCCAAACTGGACTGCCTGTCTCTCTGCCATGATTGTATAAACTGTTTTTCTCTTTTTCAGGTTTCCCTTTTATTTAGGTTCAGGTAAGTATTTCTTCCATTTTCAGGTTTCCTTTTTATTTAGGTTCAGGTAAGTATTTCTTCCATTTTTAGGTTTCCCTTATTTTAGGTTCAGGTAAGTGTTTTTAATATTCAGGTAAGTATAAACTGTTTTTAGCATTCAGGTAAGTATTAATCAATTATTTTAAATTTTTAATGAATCCAATTATCCTAATCCCTAATTTATTGTTCAAATTCCCATGAAATCCAATCCCTCCCCTGTCCAATGCCTCTAACTTCCCTCTCCTTCAATAAACTCTTCTTCCCGGACTTCTTGCGTACCTCATGTGTTGATATGCCTTATGGGGGACTACATAGGCCACATGGAAATATAAATCCCTGCTTGGGATGGGTCCTCAGGGGACAATTTTCGGGGATAGAAGGTCTCTCTTAGGTTTAGGCAAGGGTCGAGTGGTTGGGGTTAGGGTTAAGGATCAGGTCCAGGTTAAAATCACAATTACTTAGGGTTAAGATTAGGATATAGGCCAAATTTAGCATTAGGGATTCCAATTAGCAAATTTTAGCATTAGGGGTTCAAATTAGCATAATTTAGCATGGTTAGGGTTAGGGCAAGAGAGCAGGATTAGCTTAATTTAGCATGTTGTAGGATGGAAGCCTGACCTGTGAACCCAGGAGGCACGGGCTGGATTAGGTGAGGGAATAGAAAAGGTCTCCACCAAAGTGGAGCCCTTGGTGCACTGTCCTTCCCAGGGCAGGCCAGCCCTCCACCCTCTTCCACTGTTTAGGTTTTAGTGAACTATAATTTTGTTTCTAGTACTTGGCTTTAGTTTTACTATACTTAGTTTCTATTATTTTGGTTATAATTAGTCCTTGGTTCGCCTTAGTTATATCAAGTATCAATTTGTTTTTCAGTTGTGCATTATTTCGCCTTTGTTATATCAAGTATAAATTAGTTTTTAATTAGGATCCATTTGCCTTTGTTATATGAAGTATAAATTGATTTGTTTGGCTTTACATAATTCTAATTTCAGCTGTCTTCTTTTTTGTGTACACCAGGTGGCGCCGCGACGTTTCGTCCTGGATTCGGACTTCCTCAGGCATGGCCACGTGCACACTAGATTTAGAGCCAAACTGGACTGCCTGTCTCTCTGCCATGATTGTATAAACTGTTTTTCTCTTTTTCAGGTTTCCCTTTTATTTAGGTTCAGGTAAGTATTTCTTCCATTTTCAGGTTTCCTTTTTATTTAGGTTCAGGTAAGTATTTCTTCCATTTTTAGGTTTCCCTTATTTTAGGTTCAGGTAAGTGTTTTTAATATTCAGGTAAGTATAAACTGTTTTTAGCATTCAGGTAAGTATTAATCAATTATTTTAAATTTTTAATGAATCCAATTATCCTAATCCCTAATTTATTGTTCAAATTCCCATGAAATCCAATCCCTCCCCTGTCCAATGCCTCTAACTTCCCTCTCCTTCAATAAACTCTTCTTCCCGGACTTCTTGCGTACCTCATGTGTTGATATGCCTTATGGGGGACTACATAGGCCACATGGAAATATAAATCCCTGCTTGGGATGGGTCCTCAGGGGACAATTTTCGGGGATAGAAGGTCTCTCTTAGGTTTAGGCAAGGGTCGAGTGGTTGGGGTTAGGGTTAAGGATCAGGTCCAGGTTAAAATCACAATTACTTAGGGTTAAGATTAGGATATAGGCCAAATTTAGCATTAGGGATTCCAATTAGCAAATTTTAGCATTAGGGGTTCAAATTAGCATAATTTAGCATGGTTAGGGTTAGGGCAAGAGAGCAGGATTAGCTTAATTTAGCATGTTGTAGGATGGAAGCCTGACCTGTGAACCCAGGAGGCACGGGCTGGATTAGGTGAGGGAATAGAAAAGGTCTCCACCAAAGTGGAGCCCTTGGTGCACTGTCCTTCCCAGGGCAGGCCAGCCCTCCACCCTCTTCCACTGTTTAGGTTTTAGTGAACTATAATTTTGTTTCTAGTACTTGGCTTTAGTTTTACTATACTTAGTTTCTATTATTTTGGTTATAATTAGTCCTTGGTTCGCCTTAGTTATATCAAGTATCAATTTGTTTTTCAGTTGTGCATTATTTCGCCTTTGTTATATCAAGTATAAATTAGTTTTTAATTAGGATCCATTTGCCTTTGTTATATGAAGTATAAATTGATTTGTTTGGCTTTACATAATTCTAATTTCAGCTGTCTTCTTTTTTGTGTACACCAGGTGGCGCCGCGACGTTTCGTCCTGGATTCGGACTTCCTCAGGCATGGCCACGTGCACACTAGATTTAGAGCCAAACTGGACTGCCTGTCTCTCTGCCATGATTGTATAAACTGTTTTTCTCTTTTTCAGGTTTCCCTTTTATTTAGGTTCAGGTAAGTATTTCTTCCATTTTCAGGTTTCCTTTTTATTTAGGTTCAGGTAAGTATTTCTTCCATTTTTAGGTTTCCCTTATTTTAGGTTCAGGTAAGTGTTTTTAATATTCAGGTAAGTATAAACTGTTTTTAGCATTCAGGTAAGTATTAATCAATTATTTTAAATTTTTAATGAATCCAATTATCCTAATCCCTAATTTATTGTTCAAATTCCCATGAAATCCAATCCCTCCCCTGTCCAATGCCTCTAACTTCCCTCTCCTTCAATAAACTCTTCTTCCCGGACTTCTTGCGTACCTCATGTGTTGATATGCCTTATGGGGGACTACATAGGCCACATGGAAATATAAATCCCTGCTTGGGATGGGTCCTCAGGGGACAATTTTCGGGGATAGAAGGTCTCTCTTAGGTTTAGGCAAGGGTCGAGTGGTTGGGGTTAGGGTTAAGGATCAGGTCCAGGTTAAAATCACAATTACTTAGGGTTAAGATTAGGATATAGGCCAAATTTAGCATTAGGGATTCCAATTAGCAAATTTTAGCATTAGGGGTTCAAATTAGCATAATTTAGCATGGTTAGGGTTAGGGCAAGAGAGCAGGATTAGCTTAATTTAGCATGTTGTAGGATGGAAGCCTGACCTGTGAACCCAGGAGGCACGGGCTGGATTAGGTGAGGGAATAGAAAAGGTCTCCACCAAAGTGGAGCCCTTGGTGCACTGTCCTTCCCAGGGCAGGCCAGCCCTCCACCCTCTTCCACTGTTTAGGTTTTAGTGAACTATAATTTTGTTTCTAGTACTTGGCTTTAGTTTTACTATACTTAGTTTCTATTATTTTGGTTATAATTAGTCCTTGGTTCGCCTTAGTTATATCAAGTATCAATTTGTTTTTCAGTTGTGCATTATTTCGCCTTTGTTATATCAAGTATAAATTAGTTTTTAATTAGGATCCATTTGCCTTTGTTATATGAAGTATAAATTGATTTGTTTGGCTTTACATAATTCTAATTTCAGCTGTCTTCTTTTTTGTGTACACCAGGTGGCGCCGCGACGTTTCGTCCTGGATTCGGACTTCCTCAGGCATGGCCACGTGCACACTAGATTTAGAGCCAAACTGGACTGCCTGTCTCTCTGCCATGATTGTATAAACTGTTTTTCTCTTTTTCAGGTTTCCCTTTTATTTAGGTTCAGGTAAGTATTTCTTCCATTTTCAGGTTTCCTTTTTATTTAGGTTCAGGTAAGTATTTCTTCCATTTTTAGGTTTCCCTTATTTTAGGTTCAGGTAAGTGTTTTTAATATTCAGGTAAGTATAAACTGTTTTTAGCATTCAGGTAAGTATTAATCAATTATTTTAAATTTTTAATGAATCCAATTATCCTAATCCCTAATTTATTGTTCAAATTCCCATGAAATCCAATCCCTCCCCTGTCCAATGCCTCTAACTTCCCTCTCCTTCAATAAACTCTTCTTCCCGGACTTCTTGCGTACCTCATGTGTTGATATGCCTTATGGGGGACTACATAGGCCACATGGAAATATAAATCCCTGCTTGGGATGGGTCCTCAGGGGACAATTTTCGGGGATAGAAGGTCTCTCTTAGGTTTAGGCAAGGGTCGAGTGGTTGGGGTTAGGGTTAAGGATCAGGTCCAGGTTAAAATCACAATTACTTAGGGTTAAGATTAGGATATAGGCCAAATTTAGCATTAGGGATTCCAATTAGCAAATTTTAGCATTAGGGGTTCAAATTAGCATAATTTAGCATGGTTAGGGTTAGGGCAAGAGAGCAGGATTAGCTTAATTTAGCATGTTGTAGGATGGAAGCCTGACCTGTGAACCCAGGAGGCACGGGCTGGATTAGGTGAGGGAATAGAAAAGGTCTCCACCAAAGTGGAGCCCTTGGTGCACTGTCCTTCCCAGGGCAGGCCAGCCCTCCACCCTCTTCCACTGTTTAGGTTTTAGTGAACTATAATTTTGTTTCTAGTACTTGGCTTTAGTTTTACTATACTTAGTTTCTATTATTTTGGTTATAATTAGTCCTTGGTTCGCCTTAGTTATATCAAGTATCAATTTGTTTTTCAGTTGTGCATTATTTCGCCTTTGTTATATCAAGTATAAATTAGTTTTTAATTAGGATCCATTTGCCTTTGTTATATGAAGTATAAATTGATTTGTTTGGCTTTACATAATTCTAATTTCAGCTGTCTTCTTTTTTGTGTACACCAGGTGGCGCCGCGACGTTTCGTCCTGGATTCGGACTTCCTCAGGCATGGCCACGTGCACACTAGATTTAGAGCCAAACTGGACTGCCTGTCTCTCTGCCATGATTGTATAAACTGTTTTTCTCTTTTTCAGGTTTCCCTTTTATTTAGGTTCAGGTAAGTATTTCTTCCATTTTCAGGTTTCCTTTTTATTTAGGTTCAGGTAAGTATTTCTTCCATTTTTAGGTTTCCCTTATTTTAGGTTCAGGTAAGTGTTTTTAATATTCAGGTAAGTATAAACTGTTTTTAGCATTCAGGTAAGTATTAATCAATTATTTTAAATTTTTAATGAATCCAATTATCCTAATCCCTAATTTATTGTTCAAATTCCCATGAAATCCAATCCCTCCCCTGTCCAATGCCTCTAACTTCCCTCTCCTTCAATAAACTCTTCTTCCCGGACTTCTTGCGTACCTCATGTGTTGATATGCCTTATGGGGGACTACATAGGCCACATGGAAATATAAATCCCTGCTTGGGATGGGTCCTCAGGGGACAATTTTCGGGGATAGAAGGTCTCTCTTAGGTTTAGGCAAGGGTCGAGTGGTTGGGGTTAGGGTTAAGGATCAGGTCCAGGTTAAAATCACAATTACTTAGGGTTAAGATTAGGATATAGGCCAAATTTAGCATTAGGGATTCCAATTAGCAAATTTTAGCATTAGGGGTTCAAATTAGCATAATTTAGCATGGTTAGGGTTAGGGCAAGAGAGCAGGATTAGCTTAATTTAGCATGTTGTAGGATGGAAGCCTGACCTGTGAACCCAGGAGGCACGGGCTGGATTAGGTGAGGGAATAGAAAAGGTCTCCACCAAAGTGGAGCCCTTGGTGCACTGTCCTTCCCAGGGCAGGCCAGCCCTCCACCCTCTTCCACTGTTTAGGTTTTAGTGAACTATAATTTTGTTTCTAGTACTTGGCTTTAGTTTTACTATACTTAGTTTCTATTATTTTGGTTATAATTAGTCCTTGGTTCGCCTTAGTTATATCAAGTATCAATTTGTTTTTCAGTTGTGCATTATTTCGCCTTTGTTATATCAAGTATAAATTAGTTTTTAATTAGGATCCATTTGCCTTTGTTATATGAAGTATAAATTGATTTGTTTGGCTTTACATAATTCTAATTTCAGCTGTCTTCTTTTTTGTGTACACCAGGTGGCGCCGCGACGTTTCGTCCTGGATTCGGACTTCCTCAGGCATGGCCACGTGCACACTAGATTTAGAGCCAAACTGGACTGCCTGTCTCTCTGCCATGATTGTATAAACTGTTTTTCTCTTTTTCAGGTTTCCCTTTTATTTAGGTTCAGGTAAGTATTTCTTCCATTTTCAGGTTTCCTTTTTATTTAGGTTCAGGTAAGTATTTCTTCCATTTTTAGGTTTCCCTTATTTTAGGTTCAGGTAAGTGTTTTTAATATTCAGGTAAGTATAAACTGTTTTTAGCATTCAGGTAAGTATTAATCAATTATTTTAAATTTTTAATGAATCCAATTATCCTAATCCCTAATTTATTGTTCAAATTCCCATGAAATCCAATCCCTCCCCTGTCCAATGCCTCTAACTTCCCTCTCCTTCAATAAACTCTTCTTCCCGGACTTCTTGCGTACCTCATGTGTTGATATGCCTTATGGGGGACTACATAGGCCACATGGAAATATAAATCCCTGCTTGGGATGGGTCCTCAGGGGACAATTTTCGGGGATAGAAGGTCTCTCTTAGGTTTAGGCAAGGGTCGAGTGGTTGGGGTTAGGGTTAAGGATCAGGTCCAGGTTAAAATCACAATTACTTAGGGTTAAGATTAGGATATAGGCCAAATTTAGCATTAGGGATTCCAATTAGCAAATTTTAGCATTAGGGGTTCAAATTAGCATAATTTAGCATGGTTAGGGTTAGGGCAAGAGAGCAGGATTAGCTTAATTTAGCATGTTGTAGGATGGAAGCCTGACCTGTGAACCCAGGAGGCACGGGCTGGATTAGGTGAGGGAATAGAAAAGGTCTCCACCAAAGTGGAGCCCTTGGTGCACTGTCCTTCCCAGGGCAGGCCAGCCCTCCACCCTCTTCCACTGTTTAGGTTTTAGTGAACTATAATTTTGTTTCTAGTACTTGGCTTTAGTTTTACTATACTTAGTTTCTATTATTTTGGTTATAATTAGTCCTTGGTTCGCCTTAGTTATATCAAGTATCAATTTGTTTTTCAGTTGTGCATTATTTCGCCTTTGTTATATCAAGTATAAATTAGTTTTTAATTAGGATCCATTTGCCTTTGTTATATGAAGTATAAATTGATTTGTTTGGCTTTACATAATTCTAATTTCAGCTGTCTTCTTTTTTGTGTACACCAGGTGGCGCCGCGACGTTTCGTCCTGGATTCGGACTTCCTCAGGCATGGCCACGTGCACACTAGATTTAGAGCCAAACTGGACTGCCTGTCTCTCTGCCATGATTGTATAAACTGTTTTTCTCTTTTTCAGGTTTCCCTTTTATTTAGGTTCAGGTAAGTATTTCTTCCATTTTCAGGTTTCCTTTTTATTTAGGTTCAGGTAAGTATTTCTTCCATTTTTAGGTTTCCCTTATTTTAGGTTCAGGTAAGTGTTTTTAATATTCAGGTAAGTATAAACTGTTTTTAGCATTCAGGTAAGTATTAATCAATTATTTTAAATTTTTAATGAATCCAATTATCCTAATCCCTAATTTATTGTTCAAATTCCCATGAAATCCAATCCCTCCCCTGTCCAATGCCTCTAACTTCCCTCTCCTTCAATAAACTCTTCTTCCCGGACTTCTTGCGTACCTCATGTGTTGATATGCCTTATGGGGGACTACATAGGCCACATGGAAATATAAATCCCTGCTTGGGATGGGTCCTCAGGGGACAATTTTCGGGGATAGAAGGTCTCTCTTAGGTTTAGGCAAGGGTCGAGTGGTTGGGGTTAGGGTTAAGGATCAGGTCCAGGTTAAAATCACAATTACTTAGGGTTAAGATTAGGATATAGGCCAAATTTAGCATTAGGGATTCCAATTAGCAAATTTTAGCATTAGGGGTTCAAATTAGCATAATTTAGCATGGTTAGGGTTAGGGCAAGAGAGCAGGATTAGCTTAATTTAGCATGTTGTAGGATGGAAGCCTGACCTGTGAACCCAGGAGGCACGGGCTGGATTAGGTGAGGGAATAGAAAAGGTCTCCACCAAAGTGGAGCCCTTGGTGCACTGTCCTTCCCAGGGCAGGCCAGCCCTCCACCCTCTTCCACTGTTTAGGTTTTAGTGAACTATAATTTTGTTTCTAGTACTTGGCTTTAGTTTTACTATACTTAGTTTCTATTATTTTGGTTATAATTAGTCCTTGGTTCGCCTTAGTTATATCAAGTATCAATTTGTTTTTCAGTTGTGCATTATTTCGCCTTTGTTATATCAAGTATAAATTAGTTTTTAATTAGGATCCATTTGCCTTTGTTATATGAAGTATAAATTGATTTGTTTGGCTTTACATAATTCTAATTTCAGCTGTCTTCTTTTTTGTGTACACCAGGTGGCGCCGCGACGTTTCGTCCTGGATTCGGACTTCCTCAGGCATGGCCACGTGCACACTAGATTTAGAGCCAAACTGGACTGCCTGTCTCTCTGCCATGATTGTATAAACTGTTTTTCTCTTTTTCAGGTTTCCCTTTTATTTAGGTTCAGGTAAGTATTTCTTCCATTTTCAGGTTTCCTTTTTATTTAGGTTCAGGTAAGTATTTCTTCCATTTTTAGGTTTCCCTTATTTTAGGTTCAGGTAAGTGTTTTTAATATTCAGGTAAGTATAAACTGTTTTTAGCATTCAGGTAAGTATTAATCAATTATTTTAAATTTTTAATGAATCCAATTATCCTAATCCCTAATTTATTGTTCAAATTCCCATGAAATCCAATCCCTCCCCTGTCCAATGCCTCTAACTTCCCTCTCCTTCAATAAACTCTTCTTCCCGGACTTCTTGCGTACCTCATGTGTTGATATGCCTTATGGGGGACTACATAGGCCACATGGAAATATAAATCCCTGCTTGGGATGGGTCCTCAGGGGACAATTTTCGGGGATAGAAGGTCTCTCTTAGGTTTAGGCAAGGGTCGAGTGGTTGGGGTTAGGGTTAAGGATCAGGTCCAGGTTAAAATCACAATTACTTAGGGTTAAGATTAGGATATAGGCCAAATTTAGCATTAGGGATTCCAATTAGCAAATTTTAGCATTAGGGGTTCAAATTAGCATAATTTAGCATGGTTAGGGTTAGGGCAAGAGAGCAGGATTAGCTTAATTTAGCATGTTGTAGGATGGAAGCCTGACCTGTGAACCCAGGAGGCACGGGCTGGATTAGGTGAGGGAATAGAAAAGGTCTCCACCAAAGTGGAGCCCTTGGTGCACTGTCCTTCCCAGGGCAGGCCAGCCCTCCACCCTCTTCCACTGTTTAGGTTTTAGTGAACTATAATTTTGTTTCTAGTACTTGGCTTTAGTTTTACTATACTTAGTTTCTATTATTTTGGTTATAATTAGTCCTTGGTTCGCCTTAGTTATATCAAGTATCAATTTGTTTTTCAGTTGTGCATTATTTCGCCTTTGTTATATCAAGTATAAATTAGTTTTTAATTAGGATCCATTTGCCTTTGTTATATGAAGTATAAATTGATTTGTTTGGCTTTACATAATTCTAATTTCAGCTGTCTTCTTTTTTGTGTACACCAGGTGGCGCCGCGACGTTTCGTCCTGGATTCGGACTTCCTCAGGCATGGCCACGTGCACACTAGATTTAGAGCCAAACTGGACTGCCTGTCTCTCTGCCATGATTGTATAAACTGTTTTTCTCTTTTTCAGGTTTCCCTTTTATTTAGGTTCAGGTAAGTATTTCTTCCATTTTCAGGTTTCCTTTTTATTTAGGTTCAGGTAAGTATTTCTTCCATTTTTAGGTTTCCCTTATTTTAGGTTCAGGTAAGTGTTTTTAATATTCAGGTAAGTATAAACTGTTTTTAGCATTCAGGTAAGTATTAATCAATTATTTTAAATTTTTAATGAATCCAATTATCCTAATCCCTAATTTATTGTTCAAATTCCCATGAAATCCAATCCCTCCCCTGTCCAATGCCTCTAACTTCCCTCTCCTTCAATAAACTCTTCTTCCCGGACTTCTTGCGTACCTCATGTGTTGATATGCCTTATGGGGGACTACATAGGCCACATGGAAATATAAATCCCTGCTTGGGATGGGTCCTCAGGGGACAATTTTCGGGGATAGAAGGTCTCTCTTAGGTTTAGGCAAGGGTCGAGTGGTTGGGGTTAGGGTTAAGGATCAGGTCCAGGTTAAAATCACAATTACTTAGGGTTAAGATTAGGATATAGGCCAAATTTAGCATTAGGGATTCCAATTAGCAAATTTTAGCATTAGGGGTTCAAATTAGCATAATTTAGCATGGTTAGGGTTAGGGCAAGAGAGCAGGATTAGCTTAATTTAGCATGTTGTAGGATGGAAGCCTGACCTGTGAACCCAGGAGGCACGGGCTGGATTAGGTGAGGGAATAGAAAAGGTCTCCACCAAAGTGGAGCCCTTGGTGCACTGTCCTTCCCAGGGCAGGCCAGCCCTCCACCCTCTTCCACTGTTTAGGTTTTAGTGAACTATAATTTTGTTTCTAGTACTTGGCTTTAGTTTTACTATACTTAGTTTCTATTATTTTGGTTATAATTAGTCCTTGGTTCGCCTTAGTTATATCAAGTATCAATTTGTTTTTCAGTTGTGCATTATTTCGCCTTTGTTATATCAAGTATAAATTAGTTTTTAATTAGGATCCATTTGCCTTTGTTATATGAAGTATAAATTGATTTGTTTGGCTTTACATAATTCTAATTTCAGCTGTCTTCTTTTTTGTGTACACCAGGTGGCGCCGCGACGTTTCGTCCTGGATTCGGACTTCCTCAGGCATGGCCACGTGCACACTAGATTTAGAGCCAAACTGGACTGCCTGTCTCTCTGCCATGATTGTATAAACTGTTTTTCTCTTTTTCAGGTTTCCCTTTTATTTAGGTTCAGGTAAGTATTTCTTCCATTTTCAGGTTTCCTTTTTATTTAGGTTCAGGTAAGTATTTCTTCCATTTTTAGGTTTCCCTTATTTTAGGTTCAGGTAAGTGTTTTTAATATTCAGGTAAGTATAAACTGTTTTTAGCATTCAGGTAAGTATTAATCAATTATTTTAAATTTTTAATGAATCCAATTATCCTAATCCCTAATTTATTGTTCAAATTCCCATGAAATCCAATCCCTCCCCTGTCCAATGCCTCTAACTTCCCTCTCCTTCAATAAACTCTTCTTCCCGGACTTCTTGCGTACCTCATGTGTTGATATGCCTTATGGGGGACTACATAGGCCACATGGAAATATAAATCCCTGCTTGGGATGGGTCCTCAGGGGACAATTTTCGGGGATAGAAGGTCTCTCTTAGGTTTAGGCAAGGGTCGAGTGGTTGGGGTTAGGGTTAAGGATCAGGTCCAGGTTAAAATCACAATTACTTAGGGTTAAGATTAGGATATAGGCCAAATTTAGCATTAGGGATTCCAATTAGCAAATTTTAGCATTAGGGGTTCAAATTAGCATAATTTAGCATGGTTAGGGTTAGGGCAAGAGAGCAGGATTAGCTTAATTTAGCATGTTGTAGGATGGAAGCCTGACCTGTGAACCCAGGAGGCACGGGCTGGATTAGGTGAGGGAATAGAAAAGGTCTCCACCAAAGTGGAGCCCTTGGTGCACTGTCCTTCCCAGGGCAGGCCAGCCCTCCACCCTCTTCCACTGTTTAGGTTTTAGTGAACTATAATTTTGTTTCTAGTACTTGGCTTTAGTTTTACTATACTTAGTTTCTATTATTTTGGTTATAATTAGTCCTTGGTTCGCCTTAGTTATATCAAGTATCAATTTGTTTTTCAGTTGTGCATTATTTCGCCTTTGTTATATCAAGTATAAATTAGTTTTTAATTAGGATCCATTTGCCTTTGTTATATGAAGTATAAATTGATTTGTTTGGCTTTACATAATTCTAATTTCAGCTGTCTTCTTTTTTGTGTACACCAGGTGGCGCCGCGACGTTTCGTCCTGGATTCGGACTTCCTCAGGCATGGCCACGTGCACACTAGATTTAGAGCCAAACTGGACTGCCTGTCTCTCTGCCATGATTGTATAAACTGTTTTTCTCTTTTTCAGGTTTCCCTTTTATTTAGGTTCAGGTAAGTATTTCTTCCATTTTCAGGTTTCCTTTTTATTTAGGTTCAGGTAAGTATTTCTTCCATTTTTAGGTTTCCCTTATTTTAGGTTCAGGTAAGTGTTTTTAATATTCAGGTAAGTATAAACTGTTTTTAGCATTCAGGTAAGTATTAATCAATTATTTTAAATTTTTAATGAATCCAATTATCCTAATCCCTAATTTATTGTTCAAATTCCCATGAAATCCAATCCCTCCCCTGTCCAATGCCTCTAACTTCCCTCTCCTTCAATAAACTCTTCTTCCCGGACTTCTTGCGTACCTCATGTGTTGATATGCCTTATGGGGGACTACATAGGCCACATGGAAATATAAATCCCTGCTTGGGATGGGTCCTCAGGGGACAATTTTCGGGGATAGAAGGTCTCTCTTAGGTTTAGGCAAGGGTCGAGTGGTTGGGGTTAGGGTTAAGGATCAGGTCCAGGTTAAAATCACAATTACTTAGGGTTAAGATTAGGATATAGGCCAAATTTAGCATTAGGGATTCCAATTAGCAAATTTTAGCATTAGGGGTTCAAATTAGCATAATTTAGCATGGTTAGGGTTAGGGCAAGAGAGCAGGATTAGCTTAATTTAGCATGTTGTAGGATGGAAGCCTGACCTGTGAACCCAGGAGGCACGGGCTGGATTAGGTGAGGGAATAGAAAAGGTCTCCACCAAAGTGGAGCCCTTGGTGCACTGTCCTTCCCAGGGCAGGCCAGCCCTCCACCCTCTTCCACTGTTTAGGTTTTAGTGAACTATAATTTTGTTTCTAGTACTTGGCTTTAGTTTTACTATACTTAGTTTCTATTATTTTGGTTATAATTAGTCCTTGGTTCGCCTTAGTTATATCAAGTATCAATTTGTTTTTCAGTTGTGCATTATTTCGCCTTTGTTATATCAAGTATAAATTAGTTTTTAATTAGGATCCATTTGCCTTTGTTATATGAAGTATAAATTGATTTGTTTGGCTTTACATAATTCTAATTTCAGCTGTCTTCTTTTTTGTGTACACCAGGTGGCGCCGCGACGTTTCGTCCTGGATTCGGACTTCCTCAGGCATGGCCACGTGCACACTAGATTTAGAGCCAAACTGGACTGCCTGTCTCTCTGCCATGATTGTATAAACTGTTTTTCTCTTTTTCAGGTTTCCCTTTTATTTAGGTTCAGGTAAGTATTTCTTCCATTTTCAGGTTTCCTTTTTATTTAGGTTCAGGTAAGTATTTCTTCCATTTTTAGGTTTCCCTTATTTTAGGTTCAGGTAAGTGTTTTTAATATTCAGGTAAGTATAAACTGTTTTTAGCATTCAGGTAAGTATTAATCAATTATTTTAAATTTTTAATGAATCCAATTATCCTAATCCCTAATTTATTGTTCAAATTCCCATGAAATCCAATCCCTCCCCTGTCCAATGCCTCTAACTTCCCTCTCCTTCAATAAACTCTTCTTCCCGGACTTCTTGCGTACCTCATGTGTTGATATGCCTTATGGGGGACTACATAGGCCACATGGAAATATAAATCCCTGCTTGGGATGGGTCCTCAGGGGACAATTTTCGGGGATAGAAGGTCTCTCTTAGGTTTAGGCAAGGGTCGAGTGGTTGGGGTTAGGGTTAAGGATCAGGTCCAGGTTAAAATCACAATTACTTAGGGTTAAGATTAGGATATAGGCCAAATTTAGCATTAGGGATTCCAATTAGCAAATTTTAGCATTAGGGGTTCAAATTAGCATAATTTAGCATGGTTAGGGTTAGGGCAAGAGAGCAGGATTAGCTTAATTTAGCATGTTGTAGGATGGAAGCCTGACCTGTGAACCCAGGAGGCACGGGCTGGATTAGGTGAGGGAATAGAAAAGGTCTCCACCAAAGTGGAGCCCTTGGTGCACTGTCCTTCCCAGGGCAGGCCAGCCCTCCACCCTCTTCCACTGTTTAGGTTTTAGTGAACTATAATTTTGTTTCTAGTACTTGGCTTTAGTTTTACTATACTTAGTTTCTATTATTTTGGTTATAATTAGTCCTTGGTTCGCCTTAGTTATATCAAGTATCAATTTGTTTTTCAGTTGTGCATTATTTCGCCTTTGTTATATCAAGTATAAATTAGTTTTTAATTAGGATCCATTTGCCTTTGTTATATGAAGTATAAATTGATTTGTTTGGCTTTACATAATTCTAATTTCAGCTGTCTTCTTTTTTGTGTACACCAGGTGGCGCCGCGACGTTTCGTCCTGGATTCGGACTTCCTCAGGCATGGCCACGTGCACACTAGATTTAGAGCCAAACTGGACTGCCTGTCTCTCTGCCATGATTGTATAAACTGTTTTTCTCTTTTTCAGGTTTCCCTTTTATTTAGGTTCAGGTAAGTATTTCTTCCATTTTCAGGTTTCCTTTTTATTTAGGTTCAGGTAAGTATTTCTTCCATTTTTAGGTTTCCCTTATTTTAGGTTCAGGTAAGTGTTTTTAATATTCAGGTAAGTATAAACTGTTTTTAGCATTCAGGTAAGTATTAATCAATTATTTTAAATTTTTAATGAATCCAATTATCCTAATCCCTAATTTATTGTTCAAATTCCCATGAAATCCAATCCCTCCCCTGTCCAATGCCTCTAACTTCCCTCTCCTTCAATAAACTCTTCTTCCCGGACTTCTTGCGTACCTCATGTGTTGATATGCCTTATGGGGGACTACATAGGCCACATGGAAATATAAATCCCTGCTTGGGATGGGTCCTCAGGGGACAATTTTCGGGGATAGAAGGTCTCTCTTAGGTTTAGGCAAGGGTCGAGTGGTTGGGGTTAGGGTTAAGGATCAGGTCCAGGTTAAAATCACAATTACTTAGGGTTAAGATTAGGATATAGGCCAAATTTAGCATTAGGGATTCCAATTAGCAAATTTTAGCATTAGGGGTTCAAATTAGCATAATTTAGCATGGTTAGGGTTAGGGCAAGAGAGCAGGATTAGCTTAATTTAGCATGTTGTAGGATGGAAGCCTGACCTGTGAACCCAGGAGGCACGGGCTGGATTAGGTGAGGGAATAGAAAAGGTCTCCACCAAAGTGGAGCCCTTGGTGCACTGTCCTTCCCAGGGCAGGCCAGCCCTCCACCCTCTTCCACTGTTTAGGTTTTAGTGAACTATAATTTTGTTTCTAGTACTTGGCTTTAGTTTTACTATACTTAGTTTCTATTATTTTGGTTATAATTAGTCCTTGGTTCGCCTTAGTTATATCAAGTATCAATTTGTTTTTCAGTTGTGCATTATTTCGCCTTTGTTATATCAAGTATAAATTAGTTTTTAATTAGGATCCATTTGCCTTTGTTATATGAAGTATAAATTGATTTGTTTGGCTTTACATAATTCTAATTTCAGCTGTCTTCTTTTTTGTGTACACCAGGTGGCGCCGCGACGTTTCGTCCTGGATTCGGACTTCCTCAGGCATGGCCACGTGCACACTAGATTTAGAGCCAAACTGGACTGCCTGTCTCTCTGCCATGATTGTATAAACTGTTTTTCTCTTTTTCAGGTTTCCCTTTTATTTAGGTTCAGGTAAGTATTTCTTCCATTTTCAGGTTTCCTTTTTATTTAGGTTCAGGTAAGTATTTCTTCCATTTTTAGGTTTCCCTTATTTTAGGTTCAGGTAAGTGTTTTTAATATTCAGGTAAGTATAAACTGTTTTTAGCATTCAGGTAAGTATTAATCAATTATTTTAAATTTTTAATGAATCCAATTATCCTAATCCCTAATTTATTGTTCAAATTCCCATGAAATCCAATCCCTCCCCTGTCCAATGCCTCTAACTTCCCTCTCCTTCAATAAACTCTTCTTCCCGGACTTCTTGCGTACCTCATGTGTTGATATGCCTTATGGGGGACTACATAGGCCACATGGAAATATAAATCCCTGCTTGGGATGGGTCCTCAGGGGACAATTTTCGGGGATAGAAGGTCTCTCTTAGGTTTAGGCAAGGGTCGAGTGGTTGGGGTTAGGGTTAAGGATCAGGTCCAGGTTAAAATCACAATTACTTAGGGTTAAGATTAGGATATAGGCCAAATTTAGCATTAGGGATTCCAATTAGCAAATTTTAGCATTAGGGGTTCAAATTAGCATAATTTAGCATGGTTAGGGTTAGGGCAAGAGAGCAGGATTAGCTTAATTTAGCATGTTGTAGGATGGAAGCCTGACCTGTGAACCCAGGAGGCACGGGCTGGATTAGGTGAGGGAATAGAAAAGGTCTCCACCAAAGTGGAGCCCTTGGTGCACTGTCCTTCCCAGGGCAGGCCAGCCCTCCACCCTCTTCCACTGTTTAGGTTTTAGTGAACTATAATTTTGTTTCTAGTACTTGGCTTTAGTTTTACTATACTTAGTTTCTATTATTTTGGTTATAATTAGTCCTTGGTTCGCCTTAGTTATATCAAGTATCAATTTGTTTTTCAGTTGTGCATTATTTCGCCTTTGTTATATCAAGTATAAATTAGTTTTTAATTAGGATCCATTTGCCTTTGTTATATGAAGTATAAATTGATTTGTTTGGCTTTACATAATTCTAATTTCAGCTGTCTTCTTTTTTGTGTACACCAGGTGGCGCCGCGACGTTTCGTCCTGGATTCGGACTTCCTCAGGCATGGCCACGTGCACACTAGATTTAGAGCCAAACTGGACTGCCTGTCTCTCTGCCATGATTGTATAAACTGTTTTTCTCTTTTTCAGGTTTCCCTTTTATTTAGGTTCAGGTAAGTATTTCTTCCATTTTCAGGTTTCCTTTTTATTTAGGTTCAGGTAAGTATTTCTTCCATTTTTAGGTTTCCCTTATTTTAGGTTCAGGTAAGTGTTTTTAATATTCAGGTAAGTATAAACTGTTTTTAGCATTCAGGTAAGTATTAATCAATTATTTTAAATTTTTAATGAATCCAATTATCCTAATCCCTAATTTATTGTTCAAATTCCCATGAAATCCAATCCCTCCCCTGTCCAATGCCTCTAACTTCCCTCTCCTTCAATAAACTCTTCTTCCCGGACTTCTTGCGTACCTCATGTGTTGATATGCCTTATGGGGGACTACATAGGCCACATGGAAATATAAATCCCTGCTTGGGATGGGTCCTCAGGGGACAATTTTCGGGGATAGAAGGTCTCTCTTAGGTTTAGGCAAGGGTCGAGTGGTTGGGGTTAGGGTTAAGGATCAGGTCCAGGTTAAAATCACAATTACTTAGGGTTAAGATTAGGATATAGGCCAAATTTAGCATTAGGGATTCCAATTAGCAAATTTTAGCATTAGGGGTTCAAATTAGCATAATTTAGCATGGTTAGGGTTAGGGCAAGAGAGCAGGATTAGCTTAATTTAGCATGTTGTAGGATGGAAGCCTGACCTGTGAACCCAGGAGGCACGGGCTGGATTAGGTGAGGGAATAGAAAAGGTCTCCACCAAAGTGGAGCCCTTGGTGCACTGTCCTTCCCAGGGCAGGCCAGCCCTCCACCCTCTTCCACTGTTTAGGTTTTAGTGAACTATAATTTTGTTTCTAGTACTTGGCTTTAGTTTTACTATACTTAGTTTCTATTATTTTGGTTATAATTAGTCCTTGGTTCGCCTTAGTTATATCAAGTATCAATTTGTTTTTCAGTTGTGCATTATTTCGCCTTTGTTATATCAAGTATAAATTAGTTTTTAATTAGGATCCATTTGCCTTTGTTATATGAAGTATAAATTGATTTGTTTGGCTTTACATAATTCTAATTTCAGCTGTCTTCTTTTTTGTGTACACCAGGTGGCGCCGCGACGTTTCGTCCTGGATTCGGACTTCCTCAGGCATGGCCACGTGCACACTAGATTTAGAGCCAAACTGGACTGCCTGTCTCTCTGCCATGATTGTATAAACTGTTTTTCTCTTTTTCAGGTTTCCCTTTTATTTAGGTTCAGGTAAGTATTTCTTCCATTTTCAGGTTTCCTTTTTATTTAGGTTCAGGTAAGTATTTCTTCCATTTTTAGGTTTCCCTTATTTTAGGTTCAGGTAAGTGTTTTTAATATTCAGGTAAGTATAAACTGTTTTTAGCATTCAGGTAAGTATTAATCAATTATTTTAAATTTTTAATGAATCCAATTATCCTAATCCCTAATTTATTGTTCAAATTCCCATGAAATCCAATCCCTCCCCTGTCCAATGCCTCTAACTTCCCTCTCCTTCAATAAACTCTTCTTCCCGGACTTCTTGCGTACCTCATGTGTTGATATGCCTTATGGGGGACTACATAGGCCACATGGAAATATAAATCCCTGCTTGGGATGGGTCCTCAGGGGACAATTTTCGGGGATAGAAGGTCTCTCTTAGGTTTAGGCAAGGGTCGAGTGGTTGGGGTTAGGGTTAAGGATCAGGTCCAGGTTAAAATCACAATTACTTAGGGTTAAGATTAGGATATAGGCCAAATTTAGCATTAGGGATTCCAATTAGCAAATTTTAGCATTAGGGGTTCAAATTAGCATAATTTAGCATGGTTAGGGTTAGGGCAAGAGAGCAGGATTAGCTTAATTTAGCATGTTGTAGGATGGAAGCCTGACCTGTGGGTTAGGGTTAGGGTTAGGGTTAGGGTTAGGGTTAGGGTTAGGGTTAGGGTTAGGGTTAGGGTTAGGGTTAGGGTTAGGGTTAGGGTTAGGGTTAGGGTTAGGGTTAGGGTTAGGGTTAGGGTTAGGGTTAGGGTTAGGGTTAGGGTTAGGGTTAGGGTTAGGGTTAGGGTTAGGGTTAGGGTTAGGGTTAGGGTTAGGGTTAGGGTTAGGGTTAGGGTTAGGGTTAGGGTTAGGGTTAGGGTTAGGGTTAGGGTTAGGGTTAGGGTTAGGGTTAGGGTTAGGGTTAGGGTTAGGGTTAGGGTTAGGGTTAGGGTTAGGGTTAGGGTTAGGGTTAGGGTTAGGGTTAGGGTTAGGGTTAGGGTTAGGGTTAGGGTTAGGGTTAGGGTTAGGGTTAGGGTTAGGGTTAGGGTTAGGGTTAGGGTTAGGGTTAGGGTTAGGGTTAGGGTTAGGGTTAGGGTTAGGGTTAGGGTTAGGGTTAGGGTTAGGGTTAGGGTTAGGGTTAGGGTTAGGGTTAGGGTTAGGGTTAGGGTTAGGGTTAGGGTTAGGGTTAGGGTTAGGGTTAGGGTTAGGGTTAGGGTTAGGGTTAGGGTTAGGGTTAGGGTTAGGGTTAGGGTTAGGGTTAGGGTTAGGGTTAGGGTTAGGGTTAGGGTTAGGGTTAGGGTTAGGGTTAGGGTTAGGGTTAGGGTTAGGGTTAGGGTTAGGGTTAGGGTTAGGGTTAGGGTTAGGGTTAGGGTTAGGGTTAGGGTTAGGGTTAGGGTTAGGGTTAGGGTTAGGGTTAGGGTTAGGGTTAGGGTTAGGGTTAGGGTTAGGGTTAGGGTTAGGGTTAGGGTTAGGGTTAGGGTTAGGGTTAGGGTTAGGGTTAGGGTTAGGGTTAGGGTTAGGGTTAGGGTTAGGGTTAGGGTTAGGGTTAGGGTTAGGGTTAGGGTTAGGGTTAGGGTTAGGGTTAGGGTTAGGGTTAGGGTTAGGGTTAGGGTTAGGGTTAGGGTTAGGGTTAGGGTTAGGGTTAGGGTTAGGGTTAGGGTTAGGGTTAGGGTTAGGGTTAGGGTTAGGGTTAGGGTTAGGGTTAGGGTTAGGGTTAGGGTTAGGGTTAGGGTTAGGGTTAGGGTTAGGGTTAGGGTTAGGGTTAGGGTTAGGGTTAGGGTTAGGGTTAGGGTTAGGG